>NC_073692.1:329483068-330118129 GCF_029784155.1 Uranotaenia lowii | reverse complement strand
GCTCTACTGCCCGCTAACTCTCTGTTCACTAACATTTTCTCAGCCATCTGAAGAGTGAGATTATCCTCATTGAGGAGTTTATATTGCAAATCCTTATCCCGAATTCCCACAACTATGCGATCACGAATAGCTGTTTCTTTGAAAGCTCCAAATTCACAGAATTCAGCCTGAAGCTTGAGAGCCAACAAAAAATTTTCCGATGATTCATCTGGGCCTTGTACACGAGTGTTAAACTTGTAACGCTGCATCATATCGCCATCTGATTGATTATGAATCAATTTAAAATCAATTTAAAATTATTAAAAAAAACTTACTCACCAATCAAGTTGAACCACCTTACTCCAAAAGATCGATTCAAAATGGCGATCAATTTGATTCGCCCGCTTCAGTTCTTATGAGAACAATCGAATTCGTCCGCTCCACAACGACCAACCTGTTACGGATTGATGAGCAGCGGCTAGACCAGCCAAGGCAAGGTACTCTAAGAGAACGGAACCTCAGGGCCGGCTGGCTACTGGGTAACCAAGGACTTTTCGGGTAAAATACAACAAATCGGGAATTTTCATGTTACTTTGCGTTTTTTTTTATTAACGTTTTCTTGTGGCGTGTTGTCTGTGTGTATAAAACAATGTTCTGTGTCTTGTGTGGCGTGTAATTTTTTAACTAACCGTGATTGTGCTGCTGGTGGTCTTGCGTCGCGACGTCGTGGTTCCAGAATTCCAGTTCCGGAAGCAGGAGGGCCGTCGATTTAAGGGCGTATCGACGGGGTGCCGAAACCGTCGGCGCCAGCGGGCGTTGCTGGACTCGGTCGTTGCAGGCGTCTTCCTTCGTTGACTATTAATCGGCCTGCCCACGAGAGTGCCCCGTATCCGGACAGGCCGAGAAGGGAAGTCCTCCTTAATAATTAGGGATCCGCAGAACCCGAGGACGAAGATGCTGGTCCTTTACGTATTAGGCGCGAGACCACAAAGGGTCTGCGGGCCGAGCCGTGACGAAGACAATCCGGTATCCGGGTGAATTCCGTAGACGTTCACAAACACTTAACAGGAACTTGACTTCACACACGGACGCCTGGTACAGAAGAGACTCGAAAAACGGAAGCAAGCTTCCTTTTCGGCTTTTTCATTTCATTTTCCAAATATTCCTCCTTTCCTCCTCTGTTAGTTGACAGCAGCCAGCAGTAAAATGTAGCCTACTGTGGTGCTATCTTGGTGTCAGACTCAACAAGAAACATGAATTTTCTAGAGCTAAACATTCAAAACTACAAAAGAAGACAAAAATCAAACGATTTGTAACCAACCGGTTACACTATCCACCACTCCAATGAAAAAATGTGAAAATACGAAGTGTTTTGCTTTTTTTTGTTTCCCGAACAATCCTTCGCATTTATCGAATTGTGGCAGACAGATTACTTTTAAAACGACAAAGCATAATTTAATTTTTTATTTTTGCAATGCATCTTAAGGGCTAAACATGCATAAAATAATATATAAAAACAAACTTTAATTCAATGTGCACTGAAAATTAAAATTATTTTAAGACTATGGTGAATAAATAAATAAATAAATAAATAAATAAATAAATAAATAAATGATAAACAGGCCAAATTATAAATAAACGTGCGCGAATCATTAAAAGTATCTTACAACTAGAGAATAATAAATTAACATGAATATCACAGATCATATTTGCCAACGCACATTAAATAAAAATCCAAACGTGGTAATAAATAACACACAACAGGTTAAATTCATTTAAACGTGCATCACAAATATAATCTAAAACTATTCACTCAACTTATATCACTATTGTAATTACATGCACAATCAAGCTTTCAATTTTCACTTTATTTGTTTCACCAAAATCAACATAATTTCAATTCAACAAGCACTAGTTTTAAAAAAAAACAATTTAAAATAAACTAAAATACTTATCACTATGTTGCGCAACACTTAAACGATCGATCGTACTAAACTGTTACAACAAAAAAATATTTAAATAAATAATTAATTACAGTACCCTATAAATAATAAGTATATACAACACCCTATTCGGAGATTAGATCACTTTGATCACCGTGATCCTCACGAGCGGGCAAATTGCTGGCGGGCAATATCTCACCGATCGGATTCTGACCGATCTGTCAACCAGCGTCAACGTCATTATGTGTGTTTTGGTTTATTTACGAACATATTATGCTTGCAAAAACGTTAGTTTTAAGCAGTTCGTTTGCGGTTTTGAATGCAGTATTGCACACTCATCTGGCGCAACCCCTTATAGTGTAGTTTTGACCCGTTATCAGAAAAGACTGGGTTAACTCCTTTTTCATGTAAAGTCCTTGTACCCCTTATAGTGTACACAGCATGTACGTCAAAGCCGAGGTGAAAATTAGTAATGTAAGCATGTAAAATCTACACATTATTTTGGAAGCCCGCTCTGCGATGTCAGCCCTTTGATGTTAGCCCTTAAAGTGTCAGAAGGATGGAAAGAAAATAATAAAAACAAATCAGTTTGTTTTGAATTTCTGTATTCGGCAAGGTATAATGCTCATGCTCCTGTTACAGAATAGGAAAATATTCAATCAACTCAATCAACTGAACTGATCTTTCAGCATTAACCGACTCATTGAATCGTCGAACGAGATCGGTTACGGCAGAAAGAGTTCTATATTCTGAATGACAAGTTAAAAAACTACCCTTTATTTTGTAAGCCAGCTTTTCTAAATAATGTGTAAAATTGACTCGAGGAAACGACACTTTTTTTGACAGATCTCGGCTGTTCGCAATAATGGGTCAATTTTACAAGTTTAGGGTGTTGCGCCAAATGAGTGTGTGCATCGCTATGGTGAGGTGAGTTTTTCTATTTGATTAGGACGTGTCGGGTACGATTTTTTTTTTTAATTTCAGATAGACGATCATCACAAAAATTGGAAGAAATTACTGCGCTGCCCAATGTCATCTTTTGGGGTCAAAAGAGACATGCAGCCAAATAAAAAACATTTCCGGAGCACCATATCAATACCTTTGCGGCGAAAGATGAAATAGGTGAGTACATTAAACATTCAATTACCATTTTATAATGATTAAAGTGATCATTCTTTTGATTAGGTTCGGAGCTGACTAGTGCTCGTTGGGCAATCCCCTCACGAACACCCCACATACCGCAGCACCATGGAAGAGCCACAACGGGATTCCTCTTCCATCATCAGCGGATGCTTGTGCCGTTTTGAATTACTGGATTGATTCTCAAGGTAGGTATATGTAAATCAGCATTTTTAATAACATTTTTATTATTGTGTGACCAGATACCCGCTTTGACTTAACGACTAGCTAAGTTACCTAAACTCTAGTCTTATGCGTGGGTGTGTCAAGGCCTACATAGCCGTTTTTTTTTTAATTTTTGTGTTTTTCTTTTGCACAGGATTCCTACGAAGTCGCGCCACCGACTCAACGTTGACTTTCCAATTCTCGCAGGCCGTGACGTGCAAAGTCAAAGTTTAAGCCACTCGAATTAAAAGTCAAGTTGGTCAGTGCTTTTTCAACTTTCATGAAAAATCCTATGAACCTAAAAAGAACAAACATGTATAAAATTTACTAAATATCACAAAATAAATAAACATTTATATCACAGTATTGTTTTTCATATCACATTCCGAATTCAATAAACCTATTCCAAGCCGTTTTTTTAAATTCAATCAATGAAAGTTTAAGCATTATTTGATTTCTTTCGAACTTTGGAAGATTTGGCCTTTTTGAAGAAGGGTTCCAAGCGAGCATCTACAAGACACTCAATCATTCGCATCATTTCTTCCTCTAACTTGTTGTAGCTCTCAGGCTCTATGGTTCTGTAACCGGAAGTACTTGAATCGTAATGCTTTTTGTTGGGAGGGTTATGTTTCCGGTAACACCCTTCACTTCCGGATCCCGATCTTGAATTCGACTTATTGTGTTGGGTTGATTTACTAGAGGGTTCAGATAAATCAGAATAGGAGTCATAATTTAGCGAATTGGAATCATAAATTGAATGTGTATTTTTGGGGTAATTAACCGAAGGTTCATGTTTCTTGTACTTACAAGTGGTGATGATCGGCAGATGTCTAGTTTCTGCATCTTTGCACAGGACCTGAAGATCCTGGTGTAAAGCTTGCATGAGCTTCCGACTTCTTACCAGATCGATCGGCAAAAGTTTTCCCTGTGATTTCATCGCGTTCCATATGGCCAGTGATGATTCCAAATCGGCAGCTGACGATCCCACCGGGTAATTGGGATGCGATGAGTGTATCGGACACGGCATTTCCGCAGACTCATCGCTGTCCGAATCATCAGCGTCGTAGTCCGTCGATTGAAATTCCACCGGCACATATTTCACTTTAGTTTTAATTCTTTTTCGTTTCACCATTCTTGTTTTGTTTATGTTATCGGCAGTTTGACAATTTGTTATGTGCTGCAAAGAAAATCGGTGTGGGTTAAAAGTGTTGCCATGTTGATTGTTGTTAAAAATTATGCAAAATAAAATTATGCTTTGTTAAAACATGAACATTAAACATAAATTTTCTCTAAAAACGCGAACAACCAAAACCATCGAATTCTTTGACGGGAAAAATGGTTTTGGAAATCGATTAAAGTCCTTCTTCTGGTCGGGACCTTCTCTAAACACAAAACATCGTATCAAGCACTTTTTAAACTAAAATAGTGGGATAATGTACGGCGACAGCCATTCGTGGATCGCACGAATCCCTGCCACCTCCCGTCAGAAAAAATCCTTAGATTTTTGTATTCTACGCGGTCGTCTCTTGGTTACCTTTCGCGGACTTATAGTTGGGCGCCATTTGTTACGGATTGATGAGCAGCGGCTAGACCAGCCAAGGCAAGGTACTCTAAGAGAACGGAACCTCAGGGCCGGCTGGCTACTGGGTAACCAAGGACTTTTCGGGTAAAATACAACAAATCGGGAATTTTCATGTTACTTTGCGTTTTTTTTTATTAACGTTTTCTTGTGGCGTGTTGTCTGTGTGTATAAAACAATGTTCTGTGTCTTGTGTGGCGTGTAATTTTTTAACTAACCGTGATTGTGCTGCTGGTGGTCTTGCGTCGCGACGTCGTGGTTCCAGAATTCCAGTTCCGGAAGCAGGAGGGCCGTCGATTTAAGGGCGTATCGACGGGGTGCCGAAACCGTCGGCGCCAGCGGGCGTTGCTGGACTCGGTCGTTGCAGGCGTCTTCCTTCGTTGACTATTAATCGGCCTGCCCACGAGAGTGCCCCGTATCCGGACAGGCCGAGAAGGGAAGTCCTCCTTAATAATTAGGGATCCGCAGAACCCGAGGACGAAGATGCTGGTCCTTTACGTATTAGGCGCGAGATCACAAAGGGTCTGCGGGCCGAGCCGTGACGAAGACAATCCGGTATCCGGGTGAATTCCGTAGACGTTCACAAACACTTAACAGGAACTTGACTTCACACACGGACGCCTGGTACAGAAGAGACTCGAAAAACGGAAGCAAGCTTCCTTTTCGGCTTTTTCATTTCATTTTCCAAATATTCCTCCTTTCCTCCTCTGTTAGTTGACAGCAGCCAGCAGTAAAATGTAGCCTACTGTGGTGCTATCTTGGTGTCAGACTCAACAAGAAACATGAATTTTCTAGAGCTAAACATTCAAAACTACAAAAGAAGACAAAAATCAAACGATTTGTAACCAACCGGTTACAAACCAACAACTCAACAAAAGCGCTTACACCACCTGTCCACTCCTGGTGTTCTCAACCGTTTCCTGTTCCACGATCCTTCTGACCTTAGCTCTCACAGGACCTCCACTGAACGGAAACTTCCGGTAACTACCGCAAACCTGTGCGCAAACCTAGGACCACCGATGCGGGACCACCTATGTGAAGCTACCGATGCAGGACCACCTGCTGAAAGAAATTAAAAAAAGAACAAAGAAACAATGTTACACACTTGCCTTTCTAAAATTTTGATTCTTCTCCTCCGATAACTAAGCTCACAAAAATGGCGAAAAAACCATTTCCATTGAATTATAGCTTCATTACATAAAATACACTATTTGTCACGATTTTCGCATTACACAAATAGAACTCTTACACTTTCTAATCAACTCGGTCGTACAAAATTGAAGCACAACTTCAACCGTAAAACTTTTCCACTTTTTTTTGCTCGTCGCCACTAAAACGAAATGAAAACGCGTGTGTTTAGCTTGGAGTCACAGATCAGAAAGATCGAGACTTTATCTCCAAAGAGGTTTTATTCTGTTCTAATAATCATTTGACATTTAACCATCATCGATCCACGATGATCAAGAATCATATTCGAAATAGGATTATAACATGGTGGAGAAGAGGAAACACCTGAGCATGTGGTGTTTGTCTGTCCGAGGTTTGCGGCGGTACGTACTTTCAAATTTGCCGCCTGTGGGCCCGACACGACAGCAGATAACGTTGTACAGAGGATGTGTGCGGATTCCAACACTTGGCATGCGGTCAGCGATGGGTTCACCCGGATCATGACTGCCCTGCAGAGGAGCTGGAACCAACGGCAGTCCGCGAACGGCGTAGGATGACTCCATCGACGGGGAGCATCTGAGTAGTGTGCGTCCGATCCCTTGATCGAAGCTACTAAGATAAGATCATCTTCTGCGTAGCGGAGGTCAGGGGTGCGCCGCGAACGTGTGTAGGATACCCCAACGTCGGGGGGTATCCGAGTAGTGTCGCTTCCTAAGAGGGAAACTGCGGGGATAAGACTTTACCTTCTTCGTAGCGGATCTCGAGGGAAGAGGGTTAACCACTGTCGGGGGATACCCACGGGTAGAGAGGCTCTCGTTGCCGGGCGAGCCTCTCGAGTCGGTGTAGGATATCGTCACCGTCGGGAAGCATCCGAGTCGTAGTGTTCCAAGTCCCGAATGTGTGCCGTGACAGGCGCGAGTCTAGGATAAGCTGCTCTCGATCTGGCACACGACGGGCAAGGTGGCAAACTTCGAAGCCTGAAGATAAGAGATCGGGCTTCGAGTCGTTAGAGGGGAGGTCAGGCCTCAAACCTTCAGGCGGAGAGGTTTGTGTGGTCAACCCCGAGTCTTTATGATAAGGGCTCGGGTCCCGAGTAAGAGGAGGGACCTGGCCCCTTACCAACAAGAGGAGGGGTACAAGTGGTCACCTCGAGTCATTACGAGGAGAGGTCAGATTTCAAGTCGTTAGAGGAGAGATCGGGCCTTGAATCGTGCAGAGGAGAGGTAAACCTCGAGTCGATGCGAGGAGGGATTGGATCTCAAGTCGTTAGAGGAGAGATCAGGCCTAAAGTCGCGAAGAGGATAGGTTTGTGTGGGAATCTCGAGTCATTGCGAGGAGATGTCGGTTCTCAAGTCGTTAGAGGAGTGTTCAGGCGTCGAGAGATTTGCTGAAAGTTATCTCGTTAAAGAGTATTGCCTTGGAGCGCATTAGCGCGAATAGACCTCCCACTATTGAAGCATAGTGTACTAAACAGTTCGAGGTGGGAACCAGGTCTGCGGCCCCAGGTGGAGTTTAGAGAGTAGGGGGTATACACGGAGTATATCATGAGTCTTCCCATTGTACCCATGGACCCAGAGTAGCAAACTGGGGGGACGCGGTGGCTCGCCGTGCCTTGGAATACAATCCGTAAACCGGGATTTACCAACTAAAAAAAAACACTAGGGTGCAAAAGCTAAAACGTCTGTTTCGGAATAAGGAGCTAAAACTGAAACATTTTCATGGAATATTTGAAACTAATTCTGAAATTCTCTTTTATAGAAAAACTAGCTGACCCAGCAAATTTTGTTAAGCCTTTGAATTTTTACAAAAAAATACCATGTAAGAAGAGAGTGAATGATTATTTCATGAAATTAGATTGGTACCGCAAAATGATGAGAATCGGGGCCGATTTCGGACTTATTTCGTAATATTTCTGTCAAATTCTTTTAAGTAGAGTTATGGATAGATCCCAACACTCTTCAGAAGAAACCCGGTGCACTCATATTGCACCATCAGCAATCCTTGTGCACCAGCAGGTCATCAGGTGATATCACGTTCCCCAGTCATCAGGTGATATCGCGTCCCCCGGTCATCAGGTGGCGCGAACCCAGACGCAACGTCAGCAACATGCGCGACCGTTCGCCCGTGTTCCCACAGGTAGCAAACGTGTCGCGACAGGCTACAACCAACGGAAGCCGCCGGACATCCGACACCAACCAGCAACGCCGACAATCGACGCAGCAGGTGTGTGACCGGTCTAGAAGTCCTCGAGTTAGTTAGAGTCAGTCAGTTAGTTTTCGCGCGTAGTTAAGATCAGTCGATTTAAGAGATCAGTGAATAAAGTGTTTTTTTAAAAAGTGATTAATGTGAACATTAACATATCTGGCGCAGTCGTACGGCCTGACGAACGTTAAAAGCTAAAAGTGAATCCTTGCACTGATTAAAAACTCAGTGATTGTGAATTGAATTCTGGACATTCATGGACACAAAGTGCTATTAAAGTGAAGTGAAGTGAAGATCCGGAATTATCAATTGCAATTTTCGCCCGCCCGGGGACAGCCAACCAACACGTGAAGGCCAACCCATCCCTCAACACGTAGGAGACTTGCGACGGGAGGTACAAGGAAACTTTCAGCAGGCAACGGTGGGTTTCAACCCTTTGTCGTCAGGGAAAATAACCTACATCGGTAAGTGAATTTTACTTTACTTTTTTATTTTTTTTATGAAAAAATTCAACCCTTTGCCAAAAGTAAAGGCACGAACATTTTTGAAAATGGAACAGGAAAATTCTTCGCAGCCAACCATGATCAACATGCAAACATTGTACAACAGCATGTTGGAAATGGAGCAAAGGCTGCGGGATATCCAATCCGAAAACATAAGCTTACGCGCAGCGGCGCAAAATAATCAGCAACATCAATTTGCTCGTGATATGGCAGAAGATATTTTTCGGATCCCAGACCCGATTAAATCACTGCCGAGTTTTGATGGGAAAAAGAAACAAGCCACCGCTTGGGTGCAAACGGTGCGCACAACACTAAACAGATTTAGATCTCGCGTTTCGCAAGAATCGATGGAGATTTATGAGCAGTGTATCATTAATAAAGTCGTAGGGGAAGCCAGAGACACATTGTGCTCTAATGGCAATCCACAGACTTTCGAAGAAACTGCTAAAATTCTTATAAATAGCTATGGTGACAAAAACACAATAGCTACATACCAGACGCAGATCTGGAACACCAAAATGGAGAATTCTCTCCACAGCTACTATAGAAGGGCGAAGGAACTTATGGTAAATATAAAATCCCTAGCCAAAGAAAACCCCATTTATGCCTCAAATTGGGAGGCAATAAACGTGTTTATCGAGCAAGAATGCCTAGCTGCATTAATTAATGGTCTCCGACGACCATACTTTGGTTACGCCCAGACGGCACAACCAGACGACTTAGAATCAGCATACGCTTTCCTGTGTCGATTCCAGTGTGCCGAAATGACAAAAAAACAAACCAATCAACAAAATTACGCGAACCACCCACACACAAAACAACCTCAAAATTCAGACGACAATGACTTCATTCCTTCTACGGAGCGAGCATTGAATGAATTCCGAAATCAGATTATCCTAGAAACATCTGACCAAGACAGCGTTGAAACTACAAATATTTTCAGAGGCTATCATCGAGTGACCATTAAGAAAGTATTATTTAGTCCAGCTATTCTTATTAACATTCTAAAAGATTACGGCTCTCCTAATTGTCTAAATGGCCTTTACTGTGACCGACGTACCTTATTAAATCTACAAACAATCTATAAAAACTATTTCGCAAGAGCGAAAACTTTTAAAATTTTCTGGACTGAAAAAATTCTGGAAGACGTTGCAGATGAGATCGAACAAGACCTTATCATCCAAAGGCAACACAATACTAATCATCGTGGGATTAATGAAACTAAATACCATATTTCTAGACAATTTTTCTTTCCAGGAATGAAGACAAGGATCACAAAATTCATCAACCTATGTAAACTTTGTCAAAAGGCTAAGTATGAAAGACGTCCATATAAGCAAAAATTCGAGTTCACTAAAACTCCAACAAAACCTTTAGAAATTGTGCATATGGATATCTTTATCATAAGTAACACTAACTTCCTAACGCTTTGTGACAAATTTTCGCGATTAACAATGGCTTTCCCTATTAGAACACGCAATACAATTCACATTCTGAAAGCGATAACTCGTTACCTAGCAAATGTAGGTAAACCTTCCCTTCTCGTCATGGACCAGGAGGCATCCTTTACATCAACTACAATCAAAGATTTTTTGGAGCAACAGGACATTGAATACCATTTCACAAGTGTAGGACAGTCCTCCTCCAATGGAACAGTCGAGGTTGTACATAGAACACTGAGAGAGCTACATAACATTCTTTCGAACAGAGAATCTACCAAGAATCTCCCCGAAAAATCCAAAATAAACCTTGCAGTGTCTATATACAACGACTCCATCCATTCCCAAACAAAATTAACCCCAAAAGAATTATTCTTCGGATTCCGAAACGAAGACCATGTCCCAGACGATATAAACGAAAGAATAAGATTAAAAGAAGAATTTTACAGACTCTTCTCTGAGAAACATCTCGAAAAGAAAAGCAAAGATTTGGAAAAAAACAAACAAATCCAGAGAAGAACCTGAAGAATTCGCACAAAACGACACAGTCTTTGAAAGGAAACGAAATAACTTAAAACATCAAGAGAGGTATAAAGAAACCATAGTTAAAGAAAACCTCCGCACTAACATCATCGACGACAACGGAAGGAAAATTCACAAATCCAAACTAAAACGCAAACGAAAATCCTAATTTTAAAACTAATTAATTTTGCTTTTATCATTTTTTCATTTCAGCAAAAAAAAAAATTTTTTTTTTCTCACAATGACATTCCAAAAACATATATGCATAATAGTCTTCATAATATCTTTAGCCAATAATATCCATTGCAGCATGGAAATCTTCGACATGAATAGAAACCCTGGTATCATAGCGTTTGAGACAAATACAGTGCTAATAAGAGAAGGTTCCCATAGGCTTTATCATAAATTTAACCTCTACCCTTTCATAGCTATACTAAAACAATATGAATCAATTATACAAAAACTAGGAGAGAATCCAAATATCAAAGAAATCACTTATATTTTAAAACAAAAACACAGCCAAGCACTTCTTTTGCTCCACAACTTAACATCAAAACCTAGAAAAACAAAAAGGTCGTTGAACTTTTTAGGATCTGCAATAAAAACTATTACTGGGAACCTAGACAATGAAGACCTACTAAAGATTGAATTGCAAATAGAAACTTTAGAAAACTCCAACAACGCACTTATTACCGAAAATAACGAACAAATTAAAATCAACAAACTTTTCGAAGATAGAATAAATAATTTAACGAAACAAGCTTATTTACAATCAAAAGAAATTAACGATTTTGTGAAACAAGCTATGTTAGGTTTAGATAGATCAGTAGACTGGAAACACATACTGCACTTACACAACATCATATTCCACATCGACGAGGTCCAACATCAGCTGAACATCATCTTCGAATCCTTACAACTTTCGAAACTTGGCGTGATTTCCAAAGCTTTCCTACAACCATCGGAGTTAGAGTTCGCTACGCACCTTCTCGAGATACAAGGGATAACGATCACGAGCTATGACCAAACTTACGAGTTTTTGGAACCGATAGCTTTCCATAATGGTTCCAACATAATATTTGTTATCAAGATACCCAAGTTTAGAAGAGGCATATACAAACAACTACAAATAGAACCGATTCCAATAGGCGAGAAAGTCATCGACCTGAACGCAACAAAAGCTATAATTAACAACGACGAGTCATACCTAATCACTAACCAGTGTATGAACATTGAAGGAAACAACATTTGTCACGTCGAAAAGCTTTTCAACGTTTCTGACGATAATTGCCTACACCCAATACTACGAGGATTTCCCAGCAACTGTACCTTTGTTAGGAAGCCGCCGGACATCCGACACCAACCAGCAACGCCGACAATCGACGCAGCAGGTGTGTGACCGGTCTAGAAGTCCTCGAGTTAGTTAGAGTCAGTCAGTTAGTTTTCGCGCGTAGTTAAGATCAGTCGATTTAAGAGATCAGTGAATAAAGTGTTTTTTTTAAAAGTGATTAATGTGAACATTAACATATCTGTAGATCTTAACACAAAACTCAATAAAAAAGAGGTTAGTATTTTTACCTTAAAACAGCTATTTTTATTCACTCCCTAAGTAAGGTCAAAAGGACATTGTCTTATTAATCGAGGAAAACGTTCATTTGAGCTTTCATCATATCGAACGTGAATTCATGCGTTGTTTTTCGCATTGTTTATTCAAATACCCTGTAATCACCTTTTTCATCAACCATACTTATATTTGTATAGATTTTAATTCTGATGTTTTCCTCTAGGGGCAAAAATTAACGAAGAAATTTATTAGTTTTTATTTCTTGATTTCCAGCGAAAGCTGAAAGCGAATATCTTCTGGGATCAACTTTTAAGTGAATTTTCTACCGTTTTACATTGTATTTTTCGTTCACAGAGAATTCTAGACATTGTTATGTTCATTCTCAATTAACCCTAAGATAAGTGCGCCAAACAATGTTTTGTTGAAATGTGTCACCATGTCACGCAGTTTTAGTCAATTGCCTTTCTTTTTTCGTCAAAATGATGTTGGAAATATTCTTCATCGTATATCAAATTTGCAGACATGACACAAATTTCGCGATTTTCTTATGTTTAAAGGGAGTCCAGGATGAAATTGCCGCACACAAAATTGATTTGCAAAATTCGCGTTTTCATCCGATTGCCATTTAATTTTCAGGGATGGAAAAATAACTACTAAACTTCATTTGACCATTTCAATCGTATTTTGTGTATGGGATGAATAAACCCTAGATTCTTAAAATCCCAAATAAAAAAAATAAAAAAAAAAATCAATCGTATTTTATTTAAAGTCCATACGCAAATACCCGCACCTTGGCCTTAACCCCGGCCATAAGATTCTGCACAATCTGTAAATCAACCTTTTTTTTTCATGTAAACCCATACTTTCTTCAGTTCCTCGACTGTCCTCACTACCTTAGGTCGTTTAAGAAGGTGCTGCTTCATAATCGCTTAGTACAATGAGGCTCCGGAGTGTTGGGAAGGTTGAAAATTTTCGGCACGAAAATGACGGCATGAGGCCAAACCCGGCCAGAAGATTGTTTGGACGTTGTGGGCCTTCAGGAGAGAAAGCAACCGCTTCTGGAGGCACTCTTTCATGTACACCTGTCCGTTCATCGTGTCTGGGGTCACGTGCAGATGGCTTGTCAAACTAGGAAATTCTTTGTAAATTTGTACATTTTCTTTGTGCGGACATGCTCTGGAACGCTGAACTTATCCTTGGCCGTGAAAAACAGGTTGCCGGGAATCTGTTTGAAGTCGGCCTTCACACACTGTTTCGTCGTCCATTATGCAGCATTCAACTTTCGTCAGCATGTTCAGGTACAACTTCCTGGCACGGATTTTGGCGGACTTGTTCTGCTTCTCGTCGCGATTAAGGGGCCTTTTGTACCTTGAACGTTCGAAGCACAGCCTTAGTTTTGGCCTTAAGGTAGGCTTGCCAGATGGTTTTCAAAAAAAGCGGGACATTTTGAGAAAAAAAGCGGGACACAGCCGAAAAAAGCGGGACATTTTAAAAATTTGTTTTAAAAAGACATGAAATCTATGTATACATATGTAAATATGTTTTTTTCTTCTCTAAAAGTACGGTGCTTTTTTTAACCTGACTATAAAGTTCTATAAATCGATAATTGAGGCATAGTTCAGTTGATATAACGTGTGCTTTCCGAGTCAACGTCTATATGCTTTCAAATCCAGGCGTAAACATTGAACAAAGTTGAAGCTTTTCAGTGCCCTTCCGTTTGTAAAAAAGTGCGAATAACACAAAGACGTTAAAACAACGTAGATGGAAATAAAAACTAAATCAATAACGAAAAAAAATATTAGTATAACAAGCGGTTTTTTTGTTTTAAAAAATGTTAAGATATTTTCTTGATTCTTACCATACTTGCGATTGAATGTCATGACAAAACGAATGCTTGGATAAGGCTCTCATTAGACAATTCAGCTTACATTTTAAACGAATAAATGGAATGTTCTTAAGCTTGAAATTTCTGGATTGTGAAAAGAAATTCTTTACATTTATTAGCATAATTTTTTAATCACTGTAAAAGTCACATAAACTTCGTTTCAAGATGGGGATAATTTCAAAATTTTAAAAATCAAATGAAACATTCTCCAGAATCATCATTATTTCGCAATCTACCACTAGCATTACCCAATATGAGATCTTTATGGTATTATTTATCTAAATACTGAAAAACTATAAGTTTCGCCATGAAGCAAAAGGTTATTTACGCGACAAGTTGCAAAAAGTAGATTTTTTCAGCGCGAGTCGTAAATTTATCCAACGAGAATTTTCGAGTCGGATAATTAGGTCGAGTGCTAAAAAAAATCGTGTTGTATACACAATTTAATGCAAATTCGAAAAATTCCTTTGAAAATTCAACAAATAACAACATGTGGTCGATGCCAACAACTAAAAATTTATGATCAAGTGTAGGTCGTGTAATGTTCCTTTCGACACTGAATTCAGTGCTAAAATGTAGCTTTTCGATACTGTTTTAAATGTCCAAATGTTTGTTTTTCAATACTGAATTACATAAACGCTATTTTGAATAAAGAAAGTGCTTTTTAACATTGTTTTGCATCTGATTGCCACCAGTTTCAAAAATAGAAAAATAGTATGAGTGATATGGCGTGTCACAACGTGACACTGTCACGTACTCAAGTGGAGCTTGACAAAGAAAAAATGTATAACAAATGACATTCATTCAATTAAAAACCAGTTTTGCTTACAACTCTAAATGCAATGTCATGTTTGATTGATTGGAATCTGACAATAATAGGCATTGCATAGAAAAAATTTAAAACATAATTCCCAAAGAAATAAGGGATCAAAGAAAAAGCAAACAACTTTTTTGTGTGTTGTGTAGTTTTGATAAAGCAAAATAAATCAAACGTAGGAAAATTTGATTTTTTAACTGAAAGCTTTGTTGAAAAAAAGCGGGACATTTTGAGTAAAAAGCGGGACGGCGGGACATTTGCCAAAAAAGCGGGACATGTCCCGCTTTTGCGGGACGGATGGCAACCCTACCTTAAGGACAAAATTTCGGCTTAGGTGCAGCTACTTAGCCACATCCCGAACGAAGGCTTTCGGGTTTCGGTTGAAGGGCCCAAATACGCGGTTGTGATTTTTGGTGTTGTACGGAATACTTTTTCCTTCACTTCTGGGCTTCCGATCGGTGGTCAATCGTTCCTCGAACCGCTTAATCATTCGCAACACCTTGGAATTCGCGATTTCCAACATTTTAGCGATGTAACAATACGAGAGATTCTTGTTCTCGTGATGAATGCGCAAGATTTTATCACACACGAGCTGTTCTTTCGACTCCATTTCCGAGAGTTTTGTGATCACAGGACTTTAAAACCAGAGGACTGAACCAGCTGTCAAATCGCATACAAACGCACCGTACCAAATTTTTGGTACCAGAACGTCAGTGTGGTTCCCGAAATTAAACACTTCACCCCATAACAGACTCGAAATAGGGTAACATTTTGGTTGCCGAACGCATCTGTTGTTGTCATAGTGCAAATTTCTAATCAATTTTAACAAGGATTATACTGAAAACTCTGCGTTTTGTGTCCAACCATAATTTGTTAATGTTACCAAAGATCCCTTTGGTTAACATTCCCGAGCCGCAGATATCATTTTAAGGATTATTAAAAAATTGCCTCTTGTTGCAATGAAGACGGCCATGATGCCCATATACGTGTTTCACTCGTTTCAGTTTTCTTCTTCCTGCGGGTTTCTTGACTGAAAACTAGGTACGGAAATGTTTGTTTTTTTTTTTTTTTTCCTTTTTTATAGGAATTTAACCCATTAAGGTCATTCTTCCTCGATTCGTACGGTGTTTAACCCATTTGGGTCATTCTTCTCATTCATATTTTGTGATATAGATCTGTTTTGCGGAGGAAGTCCAATATGTTGGTCTCTTCCTGTGGACAGTTCGAAAGCATCTCCCGCATACTAGGCGGAAGGTGGCAAATCTGTCGTATGTGTTGATATTGTGGGCACGTTGTCAGAATATGTTTGATCGTTGTCACCGTGTTGCAGCATGGACAAATGGGGGGGTCGGTTTTAGCAATAAGATGTTCATGGGTGAGGCGAGTGTGACCGATGCGGAGACGAGTGAGGGCCCTTCTTTCGGTCGGATTGGATCTGTCGGTCCATTTGTTTGTGGAGTTTTTTATTTCCCGAAGTTTTGCTTGGTGGTTCGAGTCCCATTTTATGTCCCATGCCTCTTGGAGGGCGTTTTTGATGTAGAGTGAGGCGTCTTGTTGAGGGATGGCTATCGGTGGGGGATCCAAAAAGGTAGCTGCTGCGGCGAGTTTGTCCGCTGCTTCATTGCCGGGGATACCAGCGTGTCCCGGTACCCAGCAGAGTGTAATGTGTTTCTCTATAGCTATCTTCGATATTGAGGGAAGCCAGGGGTGTTTGATACTGCCATGTGTCAGTGCTGTGAGCACGCTGGCTGAGTCGCTATATATGACTGTGTTCGGTTCATGTGTCTCGACGGCTTTCAAGATCGCGAAAGCTTCGGAGCTGAACACTGAGCATTGTGTTGGGAGGGGGAGAGTGAGTTGGTTGGTTCGGTGGTATATACCGCTGCCTACCCGACCGGAGTTTGTTTTTGATCCATCTGTGTAGACTTGAGGGAGGTGTTTAAATTTATGTTCAACGAGTTGTTGAAATTGAGATTGGATGAGGTTTGGGGGGTCGTTGGTTTTGGTCCGTCGGAGCAAAGTCAGGTTCACCTTTGGAGTCTTGTCGTTCCAGTATCGGATTTTGGGTTCTGGTCGCGGGCAGATTGGTGGTATTTCGTTTCCTGTTATTTCGGAGAGAAGCTGGTTCGTTCTGGTAACCATAAGTGACTCTCTGGAACCACCATTGGCTAGCCATCTAAGTGCTTTGGAGGATAGCTGCTTAGCGATTATGTATCTGAACGGCATTTGGCCACTTTCGGCCATCAGGGAGGGGATAGGGCTGGTGCAGAAGGCTGAGCTTATTATTCGGACACAGCGGTTATACAGAGGTTCCAATTTGTTGATGACTACCTCCATATCGGCTCGACTTAGTAGGCCTATGCCATGTAGAATCGATGGTAGGAACCAGCCATGGAGGAAACGGAAGAGGGAGTCTCTGTGAGCGTAGCTGGTTTTGTTAGCTAGAATTTGCAGAATAGATATTTTGCCTATGGCATTTTTTCTTGTTTGGTCCAAGTGATACTTGAAGTTGAGACGGTCATCCAACCATATTCCCAGCAGGCGGGTATGGCGGTTCATTGAGATTGTTTGATTGTTGAGAATAAGTTTGGGGAGCTTGCCAAGTCTTCTTCGGTTTGGGCCGATGTGAATGAGATGGGATTTGCTTGGGGAAAACTGGAAGCCGACCGTAGGGGCCCAGTTTGCTATCTTATCTAGTGCTGTCTGGAGTCTCTTTCTGGTAGTTTTAGAGTAGGCTGAGGATGATATCAGGAGGATGTCATCAGCGTAGACCAGCGTTTGGATGTTGTTCGGGACCTTGTCGAAGAT
Source organism: Uranotaenia lowii (assembly GCF_029784155.1). Classification (NCBI taxonomy): domain Eukaryota; kingdom Metazoa; phylum Arthropoda; class Insecta; order Diptera; family Culicidae; genus Uranotaenia; species Uranotaenia lowii. The sequence continues at coordinate 330,100,377 of NC_073692.1, read as the reverse complement.
GGAATTGACTGCTACAAGAAATAGGGTTGGCGCTATTACTGAGCCTTGGGGTACACCACCATGGATGGGTCTTGAGTGGGATCGTGTTCCGTTTACAAGCACTTGGATTCTTCTATCTTGGAGAAAATCAGCTATGTAGTTTAGCATTCGGCCACCGATACCCCAGTTATTCAGCTGATTGATGATTGCCATCCTATCTACACGATCGAAAGCCTTAGATAAGTCTAGTGAAAGGCATTCAGTGTGATGATGTTTAAGGGTCGGTGGGTCGAGGGACGATTCTAGCTCCTCGAAATAGTCGTCTGTAGAGCGTCCGGCTCGAAAGGCGAATTGTCGGTTGTCGAGCAGCTGCTCTTTTTCGAGGATGGCGTGCAGTCGGCGATTGACCATTCGTTCAAGAATTTTTCCGACACAGTCAAGTAAGGTTATTGGTCTGTAGTTGTCGATGAGGTGGGGATTTTGTTTAGGTTTTGCGATGGGGATGACCAGTCCCAGTTTCCAACTTTGAGGAAGTTTGCCGTTAGACCATATTTGGTTGTAGATCTGCAGTAGGGTTCCCTTCCCGGCCGCAGACAGGTTTTTGAGTAGAGGATAACCAATTTCGTCGGGACCGGCGGACAGGCCTTTGACCTTTCTGAGTGCACACTCCAGCTCGTCGAGTGCGAAATTTCTGTTGTAGTCTCTCTGGTTATGGGATGAGTTGGTTGGGAAGGGGAGCAATGGAGTATTGGAGGGAGGGGACAAAGATGTAAAGTTATTACAGAAGGCATCGGCTAGGGCAAAGGGATCATTTGTATAGTGTTGGTTTAGGAGAAGGTGAAAGGAGTTTTTGCGATTTTCTCCATTCAGGACTTTTATTTTGTTCCAAAGCACTTTGGCGGAGGTGGTGGGGTGGATTTCTTCGGTAAACTTTTGCCAACAGTTTGATTTGGCTATGCGGACTGCTGCTCTGGCACGAGATCGTGCAGTTTTAAATTCAGTGAGGGCTTGGGCCTTTCTTGGGTCATCGTTGGGGATTCTTCTAAGAGATCTCAGGGCTTTGCGTCTTAGTTTTACGGCTGTACGGACTTCGGGTCCCCACCAGGGGACTGCGGATTTACCTGGGACACCGCTTGTACGCGGAATGTTTTTTGTTCCGGCTTCCATGACGATTTTGGTAAATGATGGGATGCATGTAGGTGGGTAGAGTGCGAGATGTTTATCTACCTCCATTTGGTAGCCGAGCCAGTCGGCTTCATCGTATTTCCAGCGGGGTCTGGTCGCTGATTTCGGTGTAGGGTGTTCGAGCTTGATCATGATGGGGAAGTGGTCGCTGCCGAAGGAGTCTTCGATAACCTGCCAGCTGAATTTCGGACCGAGTTCCCAGGAGGTCATAGTGATGTCGAGGGCGGATGTGTTACCAGTTGCAGGATCGATTCTGGTTGGTTGGCAGTTGTTTAGTATAGTCAGGTTTTTGGTGATTGTCAAATCTTCCAGGTAGGTACCTTTGTTAGTGGTGTGGGTACTGCCCCAGCTGGTTGAGTGGGCATTGAAATCGGCCATGACAATGTAGGGATGGGGAAGTTGGAATAGTAGGTCGTCAATTTTGCTGGTGAATTGGTGGTAGGGTAATTGAGGGGGGATGTAGAGAGATACAACGGTGAGGTCAATCGGGGTGTGCACTCTGGCGCAGACAGCGTTCAAAGTTGTATTTATATTGAGTATTTTGTATGGGGTATTGGCTTTTATGGCCAACCCAGCGCCTTGTCGGGATGATAGGTCGGATGTCGTATGCAAATTATAGCCTTTCAGTATATTTTGTGGGATATTTGAGTTTGTTAAAATGTCTTGAATGGCGAAGATAGTTGGGGAGATGTTCGAGAGCAGGATCTGAATATCTGGCAATCTTTTGACGAGTCCTCTGGTGTTCCATTGGACGGCGTAATTTTGATATTTTTTATGTGTTGGTTTGTTGGACTCGGTAGTATTGTTTGTTTGATTGGTGGTGATGTTTTGTGAACTTGTTTGGATGTCCATTTTTATTTTAGGTATGATGTGGATGCGTAATAGTTGCTTGGTAGTTTGGTTGACTTACCGGTCTGCTGGGGAGGGGTTGATGTTGCGGTTTTACCTTGTTGAGTGGATTCCAGTGGGAGGTCTATGGTTGGAGGAGTTGGATTTTCTGGTTTGCGTTGGCGTTTCTTTTTTTGTCTCTTTTCTGCAGGTTTTCCATTTTTGGGGTCGCTTCCTGTAGGGGAATCTTCGGAGGATGTCTTCCAGAAGCGCTTGGGGGTGTTTTGGATGCTGACTGTGGATATGTCGCTGGTCATGCTGGCGTCACTGTCGGATGTTTCGGGAGATTTTTCTTTTTGCAGTTCCAGTTTTTTTACTTGGTTGGTGAGGGTGGTGATTTGGGCAGTAAGGAAGTCGACCAGCTTGCGGAGGCCGAATATTTCCTTGTCTTTTTCTGCAATTGTTGGATTGGTGGTGGCTTGAATTAGGCGTTGTTGGAGCGATGTTGATTGTTTTTGGCGTTTTCTGTATTCCTTGACGGCTTCGTTGTGAGGGATTCCCAAGTCGGTTCGGATTCTTATTATGTCCTGTTCTTCTTTATAGGCAGGGCAGGAGCGGCTGTTGCTAGGGTGGGCGTCTTGACAGTTGACACAGTTTGGAGGTAGTTCACAGTTGGGGTGGGTTTGTTCTTCGCCACAGTTGAGGCAGGCAGTTTCATTTTTGCAGTGCTTTTTGGTGTGCCCAAGTTTTCCGCACTGCAGGCAAATCATTGGTCGGGAGTAGTAGGGGCGGGTTTGAGCTTGTATAAATCCGAAACGTATGTGGGTGGGTACTGTGGTTCCTCGTAACGTGAGGACAAGAGTGTTGGTGGGTTGGGTTTTTCCATCTACTTTCCTGGTGAATCGATGGACGCCGATTACACCTTGGTTGGCGAGATCTTGTGTTAGTTCCTCGTCAGTGGCTCCTGCGGCTTCGCGGCAGGTGACCACGCACTTGCAGGTGTTGAGCGAAGGGTGAAAATTTATTGTCACGGGAGTTGAGTCGATCAAATTTTTGACTGCTAGCAATTTGTCAACCTGTTTTTGGGATCTAACTTTTAGCAGGTAAGCCTGGCCCTGATCGCATGGATGTCCTCCTATGATTTCTCCGGCGGCGAGTTCGACAGATTTAGAGATGATGAACGGGTATGTTGGAAGTTTGGCAGGAGAATTGGGTTTGAGTAATAGAAATTGGATCGGCCCATGTTCGCCGTTTGGATCCATCCATTCTGGTATCCGTCTTCTGTTAGAGCTGGAGGGTTGAGGGGTTTGCCCCCATGGGGGGGGATTTTCCCCCATAGTAGCTAACTAGCTCTTTATGAGCGAGCTTAACTTTTCGATTTGAGGAGGTGTTAATTCTTGGAATTTTCTAAGTGGGTGTCACAACAGACTGATGTCCGTGATTGAGAAGCACTATTCGTCAGAACTAGTTCAGAGACCACGGTAGAAACACGTCTGATCGCGACGGCGATTCGGTTTGAACTGACGGAAATGTTTGCTTTCTTCAGCCCTTTGTTTAAAACTATAAGCAGGATGTAAACAATGCACTATGAACTAAATCCACCCAAATTTTCATTAAATTCTACCCAACGGTTAAACAGTAAGAGCAATTTCATAGTGTGGCAATTTCATCGTGGACTCCCTTTATTTTCCAGCATTGACCATGTGTGACACCAATTATATAAGTACGGAAAAAACAGGATATTGGTCTTCAATTGAAGATTGAAGCTTCAAGTATGTTGCATATCAGTATTTTTTAAATTTTAAGCATGGATAGGATGGGAAACGTACTCTATCTAATGCTCGTTTCGTCTATTTATTAGAAGAAACTTTCATCCGATGGGTCCTACAACACCAGAAAGAAGGCTGACCAGGAAGTCGAACACCTGAAGTAGCTATCGCAACCGCAGCTACAGGAAGATTTGAATGAACAGTTGAGTAGTCGCGGCGATTACGGCCCCCCTCTTACTAACCTAAAGTTAGGAAAAATACTCCCGGAACATAAAAACTTTATAAGTAGAATGCCTTAATAAAACCACTTGTTAATAAAAAAAAAAGATGGGAAACACTTTTCCATGGAGTTAAGAAAATATAAAGAATTCAAGTCACTCACCACACATAAGTTGATTGCAGCCGAGTTACTATCGTTTGCTTGATAATATGCTCGTCTGTAGGTGTTGGTAAAACCCGACATCTGCTGCTCGCTGCTGAAGTGATCGACGTTGTTTGCAGGAACGTAAATTGAATCGAGCCACATGGTTCCAGTTTGTAGAGCTGCCCATGTTTATCGGATGATAGCTTATGAGTGCAAATATTTGTTTTTTTGTCAAAACAAAAGTTTTCGGATGAGTATTGAATTTTCAGTTCGGTACCTCCATAGCGCTGATGTGGTCTAGTGGATAGACTGGCGCGAGTCTGGTAACCCAGGCGTACTGGGTTCGATTCCCGGTATCGGCAAGAAAAACTTTTGGGTTCGAATCCCATAAGTTGTCGACAGGTGAGATGCTTGGGGAATAAGTAGAGGCCAGTCTCGAACCCACCCTTGTCCTTCCTCCAACTGGTATCAGGAGGGGTTGGTCTAACCAACGTCTCATGATCGCTTACTATTCTACGCTGCCTACTCTGAACTTTAAAATTTCCTTCTCCAAACTATCTCTAATTTTCATTTCCAGCGTCAGCTCCCCGAGCTATATAAACGCCACAAAAAAAAAGTATTGAATTTTCAGTATGATACCGCCTTCATCCCGGATCCCTAATGCGCTTATTATTGATTTCGATCTCGAGGCGTTGAAGGACTACGATTTGAACACTTTTAATTCACAGTTCACAGAAAGTTATCGATTAGGTACGTCAGGGGTTATGCACTTGCGCTAATCGTCGAAACAGTATCCCGGAACTAATGACACTTTGTTTGCTCTTTTACACAGTTTTGATTTAATACTTTTATCAAACTTTAAAAAATCTTCACACAGCAAATATGAAGTCGATCGTTCTTCCTTCATTTATCCATGTGAGTTTAAAGATGTTTTTATTATTTAAAAAAATATCTTTTTTTAAAGCTGCCTTAGTCAAAGTTTGATTGAAGCGAAATTAGTCGCTGAAAAAGAAGACAAAAATAAACAATGATGTTTTTATCAGCATGTTATACCTACTAAATTTAACTTACCAAAACGCATTACATAGCGTCGAAACGACTTGAAATTTTCGATCACGCGGAGTGGTCAACTCGTAGCAGTACTGCTGAATAAAGGTCCAAACGGTCCGGGACTCAACCGGATAGTTGGCGCCCGTCAAGTGTACGATCTTAAACACCAAATCGATCGCTTTCAGCATGCTTTCGGCGGCAATGAGTCTGCCCTGCTGGATGTAGGCATAGAACCGATTGCCCGTTTCGTTGACCACTGCTATCACGTGAGGTTGTACGGACAGTTCATGTGATCGCATCTGTTCGTGGTAAGCGTCCAAAGACGTTGAAATTTCTTCTTGACTCTGGTGAAGATAAGAGTATAATTTGAAATGAAACGGAAAATAAATTTTAAGAGTGTGTTCTTACTTTGACAAAGTGGAAAATTTAAGAGTGGGTTCTTACTTTGACAACGTGGACGAACCCCCGTTCGACTTCCAGGTAGTTTGGTTTGAAGTTTTGCTTTACGACTCCTTGGATCATAAATCCACAGAGCAGTTGCGCAACTTTGATCTCATCCGGCTTTTCATCGTGTTGGCATTCAAAAATTATTGATCGATATCGCTGGTTTTTGGCATGACGGTGCGCATATTCTATCACTTTTTTAGCCAAAACTTCCCACCGATCCAATAGACTACCCGTATACGGGAAACGACGGTTAAAGTCGCTTGAAATCTGTTACAAAACTTTAATAAGTTTAAACAAATCATTACAATATTTGAGCAATGCATACCAATTCGTAGCCAATAGGTTCCGTAATAATAGGCCAACTACCATGATCGCATATTCGTCCAATTTGCAATCCACCCAACAAAAGGTAATCACGTATTCGAATGTCGTAGCTTACGTGCCATAACCTCCAGATTTCTTCCGTAGGAGTTCGACCTTCTGAAAGCCATTGTTTGGCAGCCTGCATTTCTTCTTCCGAATAATTTGGAATATCTTTTTCTGTACTGTCCTCGGCAGTTCCAAGAGATTGACTTGACTGTTTTATTCGGTGGTTTCCGCTGTACTTAAGACTCTTCAGTTTTAAATCATACGTCTCGCGAAACTGTAAAAATGCAATGAATTCTGTTCAACTGTTTTGATAATTGTTTGCTAATCTAAATTTGATCAACCTTCTTCTCGTTTGGGAATATCTTTACTACTCCATCGTGAATTTTTTTGAAAAGCGTTGTATTTAAATCTTTCGGGGTCATATCAAACATCAATCTTTCGATGATCATTTTGAGAAGTTTAGACCGATGAACCTTATCCAACACGTTGTTGGCCTGGTAGTAGTTAATAATTTGTCGCCCTGGAGCTGTGCAAAGGATTTTTTCAATATTCTGAAAAAAATGAATTATTTATTTAAAAATCTACTGAAAACGTCAAGTTATGAATCGAGGTGACTAAGAAAATACGTACAAATAAATTACACATCGGTTCTACGGAGGTGATCGGTTCTGGAAAAGTGGGTACCTGCATGGCATGGAGTGTGACTATCGGTTTGGTATTTTCGTTAGAGCAATGAGCCATGGGTTCTGCTGGTTCTGCTGCTGGAATGGCGATTCCTGGGTTCTTTATTGATAATTGAGTTGGTGAACTATAGCTTGTCGCCACTCGTTTTTTAACAGGTACCCTTTTAGTAGATGATGGCATGGCTCCGTGGTGAATATTTGATTCTCGAAGGGAGGTGCCTCCCTTCTGACTAAGCTTGTGTCTCAAAATCAACCGATAGCGCATGGGCAAGTCTCGGCACAGCTCGACAATATCGGTATCAACGAGGTAGTCCAGCACACTAGGATCAATCAAATTGATTGCAAATCGTTCCGCCAAAATACCAAGGCCCCATTCCTGTAAAAGCAGTGCCATCGCTTCGGCGGCCACTTCAAAATCCAACTGCTGATCATGCCAGTTGGAGAAGGAACTTTAATCGTAATAAACATCCGTTTGAATAAAGAAACTGGTTAAGTTAAAAAAATATAATACTTACAAATGATCCGTGGTACCCATATCTTGCTCGAGATCGACAGGAGGTTCTTCTTTTATAAGGAATTCCATCCTGGAAAATCCTGCGAAATTTTCCGCGCCGTCTCGAAAAAATTTAAATTATTTACACGCTTACAAATTTGTAGCCAAAACAAATATCGACGAGGGATAAGACAAATGCTACACGCTAAACTGAGGATACCCAATCTTTATAGTTTTTTTTACTCAAAATTATATAAAAAATTTTATCAAAATTTGAGAACGGCATTCTTATAAAATTTATAATCCAGTACTCCAAATACAACAATTGCGTTTTTTTTAATTAATGCCGTTGAACTTACAAAGATATAGATATGACTAAAAAATTAATTTAACTACCACAGAAAATTAAATTCACATCCTGAAATGGAAAGTTTTCATTTTGACCATTGATCAATATTGCTTTGAGTTTCGGTGTAAACGGAATAGAATGCTCTGTATTTACGAATCATTAAATTTTTCAAAATGTCTTAAGTCTTTCATGTTGTTTGTATATAGTGATTGGTTCGAAATAATCAAAATTTTTCATTAAATGATATATCTCAATAGCAGGTTATTTGACCTCCGAATAACTTCGATATTTTGTGTTAATGTTTATTGTTCCCAAAATTGAACAGTTGCTGTAGCTCCCAATTTTTTTTTTTTGACCTACCCTGTTGTTTTGTTCGCTTTTGATGCGAGCGAGCGCGAAGAGAGAGAAAAAATCAAAAGAATTTGTGGTGTGTGCGGAATTTCGGAATTGATTTCGGTGCGGTTTCCGTAATAAGCTAGCTCCAGCAGTAGTCGTCAGCGATGGCTTTCGATCTAAAGAATGAATCGGACGTGAAGGATTACCTGGAAAAGTTGGGTATCGAGTACCGGTTCGGGTGTTATTCGGAGAAAAAACCGGAAGGTAAGCCTCAGAGAAACATTAGGAGGTAAATAACAAAAGTTACACAATCATATGGGGACTGAATGCAAGAATGGGGTCCATCGGCATAAGGAACTTCCTTTAGAGCGAGTAATTTGTCCATTTTTATTGGATATGGTAAACGATTTTTCGGTTCACTGATTTGAGAAAATTTAAAACTTTATTCGATTAAAATATGATCGAATTCATGAAAAGATAGGTACAAAATGTAAAATTTGTACTCGAAATCTGTAAATGACATGTTGAATGTGCCTAATGACCGTATCAACAATTTAAAAAATATATAGTAAGGTAGTTCGGTACCTATATTAAAAAAAATTCGTGTTGCTTGAAATGTTTGATGAATATTTCAAATTCTTAAAAGGCTTACGTTACGCTGTTTTTAAAATAAATAATTAATCATTCTCTGACAAGACCTATAAGATTTCGATGTGATGAGGTTTTCCTCACATTTTAACCGATTTACAATTTTGCGATAAAGTCCTGTTGTGAATATTGTGTTTTTAGTTCTTGGAACTAACACCAAATCTGTGGAAAGAACAATCTACGCGTGGAACCAATTATAACGGCATGTATTTGCCGAGAATATTCGTGAACTTGCAAAGCGCAATGGTATTTATTACTTTAAATTTATGTCATTCCTTTTTTTGGCTTCCACAGTTTGCCACCTGTTAGGGGATTACCTTGAGGGCATCAAGAAGGACTTTGATAAAGCTGCAAAAGTGTACCGATCGAACTGCGACGATTATGGATATGCCAAGAGCTGTCTCAAATACGGCAACTACAGTTTTCTGGGCAAAGGACGTGCCTCGGATAAGGGTGATCCCATCAAAGCCTACCAGTACTACGAAAAAGGCTGTGAGCTAAACGATGCCGATGCGTGTCTTCACTCCGGTTTGCTGCTTGTTTCGAAATCAATTCCTAAGGACATGAAACGAGACGTTTCGAAAGCTTTCGAGTTCCTCAAGAAAAGCTGTGAAATGAACAACGGTAACGCCTGCTTCTACCTCTCCGGGATGCACATTTCCGGTGTCCTTAAAGACGAGTACAACACAGCCAAGGTCAAGGAAGAGCTGGAACGATCAGGCCCTGAGGCGCAGCCAAATCTACCGAAGGGTGCATTTGTTGTGGAACGTGATATGCAGAAGGCATTCGAATTTGCGTACAAAGCCTGTGAGCTGCGCAATATGTATGCGTGCGCCAATCTGAGTCAAATGTACGCCAAGGGAGATGGCACGCCCAAAGATGAAAAGAAAGCCGAAAAGTACAAACAACTGGCCCTGGAAATGCAAGACGAAATCAAGAAGCAACAACAGCTGAACTTCCAGCAAGGTTTGAATCCGTCGTAAAATGGCATTAGTCTTGATACATTCCAGCCGCAGACCCATTCTCATGTTCCGCATCACGGCAATAACTCTTGATTCTTGTCAGCAGCGCAGCGAAAGATTGAATGTGGAGCAAGTTTGAAAGTTTTCTTTTGGTTAAATTCTGTTCGTTATTCAACATACAATTTTCTCCATGGAGCGCCATTGCATGAGTTTTAACCGTTGATTTTGTACTGTGAATCACATCCATATGACAACAACAACTACTATGTTTGAATAGAGAGAAGTTGATACAACTATTGTGAGAATTGTGTTTTATTTAAACATTGTTTGTTGTGGTGACTTATAAAGCATAGTGCTTATAACAGGAATCGTTGAAAACTCTGTTGATGTATTTACCAGGAAATATTTTAAATCCAAGGGAAATACTAATCGATTATATTACCTACCTCATTCCGATCAGAGAAATCATGTAGCCGGGGAACTAACGAAGAAATTGGCAGATAAATCGAACTGATGTTTTAACTTTGAGTTTTGCCTTTAATTCACAGGAGATTTGAAACCTTTGGACATTAAGAGCTGAAGAAACCTTCCATGATAGAATATTAATTTCCTGAAATCGGGAAAATCTTATCTGAAGTATACATTCAGGCGTCTTCCTCGCTGTATAAGCACAGGAACAAAGATACCAGCAAATCATTATGGTTTACTGGGTCTATTTTAATTAAGTGTTTTCACAAGGAAAACGCCTGAATATATTCTAAATAAGGACGCTGCAGTAATGGCACGTTATTTTCTCGGATGTCTTCCTATGAACCCGCAGCAGAGTTAAGTTTTTCGAAACAAGACTCCGTTCTTATTCATGAGTATGAGTAAGAAAGAAACTTAACATTTTCCCAAGTTCTAACGATTTTGAATTTTAAACTTACATAGCTTTTATTAATCAGTTTAATGCCAAAAAATAAGTTCTAAGAAATTGTTTTTCTATAAGTATAGAGATAAGCTTTATTATAGCTAGCAACAGATCGCTTAAAGCAAAAACAATAAATATTTAGGTAAGCATAAATCTACCATCTACACACGGCCATCCGCATTTCGTCATAGTTAGTGAAGTCGGGAAGTTGCTGATTTTTACTGTACGCCTCCCGGGTAATCGATTTCGATAGCACCAAATCGGTGGCCCCATAAATCGATCCGCCCATCCAGGCGACGAAGTTAGCCTTTGCTGGCGATTTGTGGAATTTGAATGTCTTAACGAAAAGTTTTTCGTTGTATTGGTCCGACGCCAGTAATGCCAGCATTTCAGCCTGAAGCCGAGCTGTCAATCCGAGCACCATGGTTGAGCCTCCGATAAGGACAATGTTTTCGGCCAAAGCTTTGCGCATATCCCGTGGACACTTAATAATTGAATCGAGAATGATGTTTGCCAAATTGAGATTATCGTTGTCCTGCGGAAACAGAACTTCAAATGCTGTTTCGCGAATGGTTCCTGGAATCTTGATGATTTCATGCCCAGTCACGGGGTATTCTACGTCCGGGCATGGCTGTGGTTTCTCTTCACTGCGAAATTTTTCAGCGCGTTCCTTGGTAGTGACGAAACATGTTCGCACTTTTATGTCCTCGACGATGTAATCGGTTAAGAGTTGTTCATCAACTCCGTTCAGGATGAGTTCCCCTTTAATGTGTTCGTGCACGGCTTCAGCAGCTAGGGGTTGGGCCTGCCAACCAAATATAGCTTGAACGCCACTGTAAACTGGAACAATGACTGCTTCCTTGAAGCCAACGTCAACCACCAGAGCCGTGTTTATGGCCAGAGTAGCTAGCGTGACCAAGTGAGTTGGAACGAAGAATATAGAGGATACATCAAAGTGGCAAAAGAGTGCCTTGGCCAAATTATCCCTAATGATGGTAGGACACAGAACGGATTCTACGATGACCACCTTCCGTTCCTTGGGACTAACCAGGACATATTTGAAAAAGAGAGTTTTGAGAAACTCGACCAGCTGATCGTACAGTTCTGTTGCACTGCCATAGTCGAACAATTTCTTGTTAGCAACCGTTCGCCCGGTACTTTTGGCCTTATGGTCCAGCAGCTCGGATGGAATAATACTACGTGGGTGCGGCTCTCCTGCAAACCCTAATCTAAATAGAAACAAGTTTCACCATCTACTCTTTCGGAGCGGAAACAAATTAACCTACTTGGTAAATGCGTGTCCAATTTCCAGCACAATTGCCGGTTTCTCCTGAAGAACGGTGTCGAACATCGGCATTTTTAACTGAAAACTTCGAATAAAAATTTGAGTCACCAAAATTGACAAAATTTTGCATCAAACCCATAAACAATGTTTTTATTTTAGCACACGATTATTGAAATATATGAAACGGCAATTAAAAATCAAACCATTAAGAGCAAGTTCACTCGTGTTAGAAGAAAGTGGTATATAGAAATTTTGACACTGACCACATTTTGAAAATTTTGACGTATGTAATAGAAATATTGCTAATTTTGCATCACAGCATGTGAAAATTAAACACGCGTCGTGAAAAAACTTGAAGGCCGCAGATTTTAAAAATGCTTTTGCATGGTAAAGTTTTCAAAATGTTTTTAAAGTGTCAAAATTTCTACCATTTTTTCCTAACACGAGTGAACTTACTCTAATAAATTTATAATTGAAATAGTTATTTGACTAAACAATTTTAGAGCATTTCTGCAACTATTTTTTTATGGAAATCAGCTGAAAATGATTGTAATTTCCCTCGGAACTTTACTTCATCTCAAAATGATATTTTTCCTGGATTTGTTACATATTCCATACAATTATTGAAACATAATTCTCGAAAAACCCTTAAGTCGTTTGAGACGTTTTTTTTAAATACAGACCCCGTTCGTTTTTGGCAACATTCGATTTTGGCACATGTGCCAAAACTCAAACGGTTTTTAGAAACAACATTACCTTTTAGTTTTCATCATAACAAGACCAATTTAATTTAGACAAACTCCATAAATAAGTTTTTATGTTCTGAAATGGTGATAAAATGCAACAATAAAAACAAAAGTTTTTAAAAATTTTATGAAGTACTCAAAAATGACAAAAACATGAAAAATTCTAAAAGTCAAAAAAAAAATTCAAACAAAAGACTGAAAATGATAAAACACAACTGAAAAATGATGAAGAATGACGAGAAAAGCAAATATGACTAATGAAAACAAACATAATTAACAAAACAAGAAAAATGCAAAATGCATCAAAAAACATGATGAAAAAATTAAAAACTACTATAAATGGTCGGAAATTGACTAAAAATAACAATTTTGATAATAATATTAGTTATTTTGTAAAAATAACAGAAACAAAGTTGAGGAAAAAACCGTACGATTTTGGCAACACAAAATTTACGGGCGTGTTGCCAAAATCGAACGGGGTCTGTATCCAAAAGTGAGACATTTTTTTTTATTTTGTTTAGTTCTAATTTATGATTAGAAACTAACCATCTTACTTTTACTCAGCTTGGGTAAACTTCAGGAGTCTGGTAATTAGTTTAGTCGAGCGTGAAGAGGAAAAAAATCTGACAGATTTTTCATGTTTTCTGCAGCTGCGCTCGCAAACGGTTTGTGCTTGCTCGTGCGGTGTAATAATTTAAGAAATTATCTCTCTATAAATCCTTAAATACTGAGTTTAAGCTTCAAAAAAGATCGAAAAAAGGACAGCCACTCTAAAGGTGAACAGTGCTTCGAAATATTCTAAGGATCCAAAGCAAATCCTTTCGAAATAAGAAATCGCTGTTTGTTATTGTTTTATGGCTTGGTGAGTAGTTTGGTGCAAAAGGTCCCGCCTTTCAAAGTTTATTGTTGCTTCCATCATCATCCGCAGATAAACTAAACCGGTTGTCGTGAAAATGGAAGTTGCCATCAAAGAAGAGCCTGCATTGGAGATTGACAATTTTGTGGTCAATCAATCGACCAGGTCGAACGATTTTAGGTAAGATTGATATGCGTATAAGTTTAACTAAATTTTGGCTGTCGACATGTTGGCCAGTATAATATAATATATTCTGATATCATCATGTAAAGTACTGCTTTCTATAGGAAACTTTTTCTGGCTGAGACTGCCTATATAATAAAGCTATGCAAGTCAAACTATGAGTTCATGAAAGATGAAGACATTTACATGAAATAAAAACATTTTTAAAATGCTTGTAATTTCTTAGATATTTTTGTTTATCAATAAGGGCACTTTAAATTTAAAAAATCATTTAACAAATAAAGAAAAGTTTAAAAAAATTATCCAGAGGTATTTAGAAAAGCGGTCCTGGCTAAGCTATTCACCTGTGTTACATGGCTAAGCTATTCACATTAAACTTATTAAAAAAGAAAACTCTCAAGTTTATGCACCTGTAATCAAATTTATCTTACTTCAAATTTTCTCAGAAATTTAAATTAGTCTTCGAATTTGGCCGGAGTCATCTCACTCAGGTGTTGTTTGACGTTAATTTTCCAGAGATAAGCTATTTTCCTTATTTGTTATTTATTTCTGATCAACGGATCACATGTTGATCCAATTGATTACTTACGGCGTGTAAATTGATTTTTTTTTATCGAAATGATTTTTTTGTCGATACTGGCGTTCGTTAATTATAAACAAACGTATGCAAAAGCATTGCAAAGTGATTTAACATCTACCAAACAAATCAATCGACTGATGCATCACCCAAAAAAATCAATTAACGAACGCGCCGTTAAAATTAAAGGTAAAACAGAACACAAAACTTATACATATGTCAAACAAAATGAGATTTTAAGTTATTGCAATTTCATAAAACGAACTGAAAGGTTTTTAAATACATAAAATCATTTTTAAAAAAGATCATTTATTACAGACGAGAAGATCTCAAGAAGTGATTTTTACCCTTATGAAGAATATGTCATTTTATAAAATAATTGCTTTATATCTCACTTGACTGTTAATCGTCTTCAACAAAATGAACATCACATTAAGGCTTAAGAAAGCATTCAACAACGCTCAAAATGTTTGTTCGATTGACTAATGTATACAAAAGAGATTCACTTTTGCGTAAGAATTGAGTTTTCAAAATGTTATTGATCAAAATAGAAAATTTTTAAAAAGCTTATAACTCCTGGAACTCTTTATTAATCTTCATGAAACTTTTACATTACATTAAAATGTAAGAATTCTTTTACAAGATTTTTGGTCAAAACTTCCCCACTCTCGCGATTCGTGTTTTTTTTTGTTAATTTAGTGCCCAAATTCGGTTTCTTGGTCTTTCTGTTACAGTGAGCCTATAATAATGGAAAACGATGGGGAGGAAATTATAGATCGCCTCATTAAAGAGGTATCTTTGCGAAGTGTCCTGTATAACAAAGGGCATCCATATTACACGGTCAATCATCAGAGAGAAGCGGCCTGGCAACAAGTAGCTGTTGCAATTGGTGCCGGTGAGTTTTCAATTCAATAGGGTATATTTTTAAAAAAACGTGCTTGGAATTAGTTTCCTATTTTGTTCTTTTCTTTCACTAGACCCAGCGTGGTGTGAGAAAAAATGGATAAAACTTAGAAGGAATTTTTTTAACGCTCATCTCACAGAAGAAAAAAATCGTACATCTTCTGCAAGGAGGAACTGCGGTAGAAAAAGATTCCCGTTTTACGAGAAAATGCGTTTCTTGGCTAGGCATTTAAAAAGAAGGAGGTGAGAAATTGATTTTACAACTTTTAAGTTTTATCTCAAAAAAAAAAAATTCTTTCAGCAAAATCAAAACCAACTTAAATGTAGCGGTAGATGAGACCATGGATGAAGCTCCGGAATCGTCTGTAGGAGATCTTGGTTACGAAGACAACAACTCTCTACTATCCCCATTGAGCCAGGTGCAGAATAACGAAGAAAAAGGATGCGGATCATCAAACACTAATCTGCCTCATAGCTTCAAAATTACTACCGGACTCACCGATAATAGTTTTATCTCTTCAACGGTTTTATTAACAGAAACTAATGCTATCAATGCCGACGAAAATGCAAGATCTGTTCCGAAAATCAGACCAATGAGAACCCAACGTAGACGATTTAATTACGATGACGATTCAGATGAGGAATGGATGAATGCTCCTAAAAGGACACTAAGAAATAAATACAAGCGTAACGAAAGAACCTCCAAAGAACTCGAACAATCGTCTTCAAATGCAGATAATTGTAACGAAACAATGCAAACGGTAGCAACAAACAACTCGAAACGAATTTCCCCACCGCCATCTGAAACAAGGTCCAACAAAGAAGGAATGATAAGTGCTTTTTGCGAAATGCAAAAATATATGTTACAATCGGTTTCCTATGCAGAATGTCTTAACTACATTAGGGAATGTACGACTAAGCTTACAGATATATGTACCAATAATTTAAGTCGTTCCTAACTTGATCCAATTTTTTTGTCCTTAACATGTGAAACCCTTCAATAATTTCTCAATAAAAGTTGCAGTTTTGCCTCGTTTTTTTCGATACGTGACCTCGCAATTTTATTCTCTGCTAACATCCCCGAACAAAACCAGAAAAATTATATATTTCTCACCAACAGATTATCGGACCATAATACGAAAATGAAAATTAAGGAACCTTTGTTGTATTTAAAATTATGCTTCCAAATGCAAGCAAGAATATTAAAGTTGTAGATTTACATAATTTTCTTGAGTAACAAATTTTGAAAACCATGCGTATTATGCTTCTCTAAAAGATGATTCTAAAATATCAGGAAAATCAGAAATAATTTTAGGCAAAATAGTAAACCAAAATACAGTCTCTCAAATGTTCAATTATTTTCGCCTTCCTTCTAGCAACCTCGGTGAATGTTCCACATCGTACGCCAGCAACTTGTACGATGATCCTGTCCAGGAAATGCAAAGGCTCCTAGCCGAATGGGACCTGGAGATTCTGACTGATCGATTCAGCACCCATCTTATCGATGCCAGTGTGTTGGACTACATTGTCGATGTCGATATCATCGATTTGTGTAAAGACTTGCCGATACGGTACCGGTTGGTGCTACGCCATAAATTGAAGGAGAAGGTAAGTTGCTTTATTCTTTCTGAAAGGAATAAGAAAACATACAAACTTTATGTTATCTTTCGCATTTTTAGCGCATGAAGTCTCCGCAAGATGAAAATTGTGATCCTAACGTTTTCCATGAATCCCCGCCACCGAAACGTAAGAAAGCCATCCCTCGGGTAGTCATCGAAAACGAAAGAAGCCACATCCGGCCAGCTGGTACGGAACACACAGCAACCTCAGAAAGTCGAAAATCGGCAACAGTACCCTCAGCGCAGAGTACCCCACTGGTCGTTATTCCTGGACCATCTCCCGCACCGTCAAAGCCCGTTGAAGTGCGACCTGATGTGGTAAGTACCTTGACGTTTTGTTTGTCAGCATAATCCATTCGAGGCGTGGAATGTTTTTCTGATATATTTTGATTCTTCAAAATGCAGTTAAATCAATGCCAACTTTTGAAGCAATGCTTATTTCTTCTCCTTACAAATTGTGTCAATTGAGCTAATTGTAAAAAAATTAAAGACTTGAACATCTAATTACATCCACAATATTCAATCGTTCTCGAATGGGTTAATACTATGAGGATGCAAGACGTCTTACAGCCGTTCAAGTGTCGCCTCCACTTTTTCTGCTTGCATCTCGGTCATGGGATGGCTGCCTCTGTCGGGGGAAAATGTTAGCTTCCTGCCCCACTATCACGATAAGTGAAAACCAAACCTTATTCGACAGCTCCCTGGGGACCAGAGCGTCAAGCCAAAGAGAAGGGCCCCACGGTCAGCCGACGGTGACATCGAAAGATTGAACGGGCTGTTCCACGAGCTGTCGAAGGCTAAGGGTAGCAGAGGTTGTGCGGTGTGCAGCGACAAAGCCAATGGAAAAAGAAGAGAGACGGTCTACTTTTGCCAAACGTGTCCGACTCACCCGGCGCTGCATGCCGAAGAATGCTTCGGCCTTTATCATACCCGGAAAAAGTTCCGGAACGTGTATTAAATAAGTTACAATTTTGTATTTAACCTTGACTTTATTGGAGCTTGGATCCTAGATTAAAGCGATATAATTTCAAAGTTTTTTAAATTTATGAAAAAATACTGATTGTGGTGCTCCCATTTCCGGAAAGTTTAAAGTGACAAAAATACGAGTTATATTTGCAGGTTTTTAAAATGCAACATTTACTTTTACATACAATAATCTTTAAGTTTCTCATTCAAGTTTTTATTTATGGTTTATTAATATTTGACCCTCCTCAAATGCTCATTTAATTTATTTTTAAATTAACGATGAACTAGCTGGAGTCTTACTTTTTCCTGTTAGGTATTACTTATAGATAAAAATTTAAAACTTTGAACTAATCAAAACAACGGACTACTTCTTTCAAGGGTTAGGGAAATGAAACTGATTTTTTGCCTTATCTTGGCATACAATTGAGTAATCGTTCGAAGTATGTTGGTTCTTTTTTTTGGGTTTGGTAGTTGACACTTTTAAATTTCTGCTAAACTAGCTGAGCCCTCAATCCATTTTGAGTACCACGTTCGGATATCACCGTAGCTCCAAAGAGACTGACTGTTGCTATCTTTTGTGGTAGTAATCCAAGCGATGACCTCATACTTGAACTTGAACTTGTTTTCAATGCAAAACTGTAAATTGCGACAGTTAATTTACTGGAAAATCTATTTTTTTCATGTAAGTACTTTTTAGAATTCGCAATATTGAAAATTGAAAAAATCACCATCAGGCTCTGGAGCCATCAACTTGAACTTCTTACCTAACATCATTATTTTCAGTGTCAGCTACCCACGGCTGTTTCATTGCTAGATTAAAACATCGCTGTCTGAAACCTCACAACGTAGTTCAATAAGATTTATTTTTAACACAATCAATTTTTTTTTTTTTTAATTTAATTTTAATTTAATGATTAATGGCATTTCGGTGAATTATACATTCTAATAGGAAGAATTTCAAATGAAAGTAATGAAAATTATAGACGGATAGATTAGATTAGGAAGCATGAAAGGTGTTGAAAATGAGCCAAGAGCGTGATTTGAGAAAACTTCTTGCCGCACAAGACCATTTGTCCCACATCGTATTATTGTCTAGAAGAAGCAAAGTCGATAGGCTGACTTTGCATTGATCTATACAATGATACATGGATGGATCGAAGCACGTGTTTTTCGTACCCCGATCGGACAAAAGGAAATGTACGGCCGGCTCAGATGAAGTTTTCTATTGCGAGAGCTGGTTCGATCGATGTGTAAGCTGTTTTCGGGTGTTCGTTGTTTGCACGGCGACGCTACTACTTTATTGTTTCGCGCACTTTGAGTAACCGTCAACGTCCCTACTTCTTAAGCCATGCACATCAATTAGTGAACTGCATTTTTATTTCCCCATATTTCCCCCCCTTTTCTTTGCCAATTGATTTTGTGTTAACAGTTTATCACCGCTGGTTTATGATTTTAATTTAATGATTAATGGCATTTCGGTGAATTATACATTCTAATAGGAAGAATTTCAAATTATTTATTATTATTTATTTAATTTGGGACATTTTACCAACTTTTTGGCATTCGTGTCCGAGAAATTCTTAACCTACCTAATTCTATTAAATTTTGTTATACAATTCAACATCCTTAAGAAATCTTAAAATAGCTTTTTCTTTTGCTGGGTCGTAACTAAGTATATCGCAAATATCTCCAGTGATATTGTTGTTCTGCCTTGCTGAATCAAATCCCCTGCAATCAGCAAGAATATGCTGGATAGTGAGTTGTACTCCACAGTATTGGCAAACAGGTGGGGAGTTCCTATCGAATAGGAAAGCGTGGGTTAAACGGGTATGACCTATCCTCAGTCTGCTTAAGATCCTCTGTTCAGCCGCACATTTACGGTCAGTTGGTTTGGAGGTGAATTTTTTAACTCTACGTAGGAAATTTGTTGAAGAACTCCACGTGCATTCAAATTTTTCTCTTAGTTTGTATTTGATGAATCGTTTTATGTCTTGAGCAGGAACAGCAATAGTAGAAGATAGTTCGTTTCTTCCTGATTTGGCTAATCTGTCTGCCACATCGTTACCCTGAATCCCAGCATGACCGGGTATCCAGGCTAAAGTTATTTTAGTATTATTGTTTAACATTGTACGGGTTTGTTGAATCCATGAATGTGGTGAGTTTCCTAGTTCCAATGCATCAAGGCAACTAGCGGAGTCAGTTAGGATGATAGTGTTTTCATGTGGATTGGCTCTAGACACTGCGTATTTCAATGCAAAGGCTTCTGCCGAAAAAACACTGCAGATTCCCGGAAGACCAAAGCTTTCCTCGATTTGATTTATCAATATTCCGGCTCCTACTTTCAAGTCCTCCTTCGACCCATCGGTATAAATTTTTACATGATCGCTGTATTTTGAAATGAAATCAGAGAAAACAGGACGGACAATAGTGCTTGTTGTTCCGGCTTTTATGTGTTTGCGTACCTGTTGATCAATATTTAAGTTCGGAGAGTACCATTTTTGTTTATGGCAATATTCTACCTTTGATACCTCTGGTAGAGCCAGGTTTGCTGTTACTTGTAATAAATCTTTTACCCGGGAATGAAGAGGAATATTTTCAGGAATGAAATCTTTTTCGGCTAATCGTACATCCAATGTTGAGAGACGTTCGGTCGTAAGGAGATGAAAGGGTAAGCATCCAGATTCGACCATCATCGATTCAACAGGGCTGGACCGGAAGGCCCCAGTGGCTAATCGTATAAGTTCATTATATGTTGATGACAACGATTGGTTCATCGCGTCGAAATTTAGGCTTGTTAGCCCAATACCATAAAGAAGTTTAGAAACTATAAGTGCCATACCAACTTTGAGAAGTGTGTTACGGTTACTTCTGGTAAGATTTCTACCAAGTACTCTTATAATGTTAAGTCTTAGTTGACAACTTCTCTTAACTGACTGGAAGTGTTGTAAAAAGTTAAGTCTTTGGTCTATGAGAAGGCCTAAGATTTTCATTTTTCTGACCCTAGGAATCGGTATATTGTTGATTTTAATCGCACGTTTTTTCTTAGAGTGTTTCAAAGTGCATATGTGCATAAGTTTCGATTTTTTAGGTGCTATAGAAAAACCAACCTTGGAGGACCATTTAGCTACAGCAGCGACCGCAGTTCTTAAACGTTTCCTGACCGTTTTACTACATGTACTTTTGGAGGTCAAAAGAACATCATCTGCATAAAGGAGGATGGAGATATCGGATGGGATTCCGTCGAATATCGGTTGCATAGCAACTAAGAACAAAGTTACTGAAAGTATCGAACCCTGAGGCAGACCATTTTGAGCAACTCTGTTAGATGATAGTGCACCATTAGCTAATACCCGGAAAGACCTGTTGCATAGGAAACTCACTATGGTAGAGAGTAATCGTCCTGAAATTTTCCATTTCTTAAGTGTTTCGATAACAGTGGAACGATCCGTAGTGTCATAGGCTTTTGATACGTCCAGGGACACTAATTCCACATGTTCATCCTCTGCTGGTTTGATAAGTGGCTCCAATTGGGAAAAGTAACTGTCGACTCCACGACCAGTTCGAAACGCATGTTGGCGGTTATCAATACGTTGATTGTCTTCCAGCTCTGTTATTAATCGTCGGTTTACAAGCCTTTCGAAAATTTTTCCGAAACAACTTAGAAGAGATATGGGTCTAAATCCATCTGGATTGGTACGATCCCCATCGGGTTTTGGAATCGGAATGATTTTTCCTTCCTTCCATTCATCGGGAAACTCTCCTTTGCTCCACAGTCGATTATAAAAATTAAGTAAAGCTACTTTAGTTGTTATTGGAAGTCTTTGTAAAAGTGGGTATCCGATGTTATCGAGTCCCGTAGAACGACCTGTGGATCGATCGAGAGCCCATAGAAGTTCTTCTAGGGTAAAATCCTTGTTATATTGTTTCGATGACATAGACCGGTTGCAACGATCGAAATAGAATTGGGGGGTTGGAATACTCATAATAGTAGTACTGTTGGGGTGAGTAGATCTTTTTTCGTATTCGTCGGCTAGGGTCTCGGCAACTTGTTGTGGATCGTTTGTAGCTCCGGTTGAGGTAGTAAAAATAATTGAAGAAGTTTGTCGTTTGCCTCTCAATCGGTTAATATTATTCCAAACAAGTCCACTGGGTGTTTCGGGACCGATGCTTAGTACAAATTCGTCCCAACTTTTTTGTTTAGAATCGCTAATGACTTTTCTACACACTGACCGTGCTTCATGGAAACGATTTAAAGCTTCTTGTTTTCCAGCATCATCATCATTGAGTCTTCTCAGAGCTCGTAGGCATTTACGTCTGGTTTTTATTGCAGAGGCGACTTCTGGGTTCCACCAAGGTACTGCTTTTGGGCCAACTTCCCCACTGGACCTAGGAATGGACTTCTGAGCAGCTGTTACAATACGACTGGAGAATTCAGCCACGTCTATCACGTCATTGGGATTAATGCTTTGGTCGATTAACCTTTCGTAAAGTTCCCAGTTAGCACTACTGTAGATCCAGTTCCTATGTTTCATGGGTTCAGGCGAGTCCTGTCCTAAAGTTATCAGGATTGGGAAGTGATCGCTTCCACAGCAATCTGTCATTACTTTCCATTTCAGTTTTGATAATATGGATGGAGAACATAACGAAACATCTAATGCTTGTGTTTTTCCGGTTGCTGGGTCCATTCGAGTGTGTGTTCCATCATTTAATATTATCATATCGGTGTCGATAATAATAAGCATTATTTGTTTTCCTCGGTTACCTGCTTCATTCGATGATGTTGAAACTCGACTTCCCCATGCTATGTGGTGAGCATTGAGATCACCCAAAAGAAGGATAGGTTTAGGTAGTTCTTCAATCAATTCCTTGAGTTTGGTTGATGCGTTATCCTCATTAGGTGACAGGTAAACTGATACTACGGTCATAGCTAAAGGGATGAAAATCCTAGTAGCCACGGCTTGAATGTTTGTTCGGATTTCAATATGTTCGAATGGTGTCCCGACTCTTATAGCAAGACCCGCACCTTGCCTGCCATGTGTAGAACATGAACTAGTAAAAAGTTGATACTTTGGGCCTAAGATATTAGAAGTAGTTCTGATCGGTGGTAGGTTAATCTCCTGCAAGCATACAACGTAAGGCTGGTATGTGGTGAGAAGTACTTGAAGTTCTTCCCGATGTGATCGTAGTCCGTTTAAGTTCCATTGGATGGCCAGAGTACTCGGTAATTTCGAAGATGGTTCAGTAAGATCTGAAGATGAAGAAGCGGCGGAAGAGTTTGCTGATTGAAAAATGTGGGATCTACTTGCCTGAGAAATGCTCAGGCTTCCAGTGCCAACACCTGCCATTTTACCACTGTTTTTTTGTTGTTCATTTTGGCTAGCTGTTGGCACCAGAAAATGCCTGGTTGCTGGAAACCGCCCTAGATGAATGTTTGTCGAATCTACGAGTTCATGATGTGATGTGTCTTGTTCGAGCCGGCCTGTTGGGACTAGTTCACGCTCAGTTCCCGGATTCCGCCCGAGATGGATGTTTGAAGTGTCCAGATGATCATAATGTGGGTCTGAAGACGAAGAAGCGGCAGAAAAATTTGCTAATTGGAAACTATAAGAGCTACTTGCCTGAGGAGAGTTCAAGCTTCCAGTGCCAACAACTGCCAGTGTGTCCATATAATATTCTTGTTCATTTCGGCCAGCTGTTGGCACCGGAACATGCCTGATTGCCGGATTCCGCCCAGGATGGATGTTCGACGAGTCTAGGAGATCGAGTTGTTTGTTTTGGCTAGCTGTTGGCACCGGAATATGCTTGGTTGCTGGAAACCGCCTAAGCTGGGTATTCGACGATTCTAGATCATATTGTGAGGAGTTTGCCGTTGGTACATATTCCGATGAGATCCTTGATTGACAGTGTGGGGTGTTGTTGGCGACGTTAGCAGGTGTTTTAGATGAAAGAACTGGTTCATAATTGTCCTTGATTCTTCGCCCAGACCACTCGTTCGGTCTTGAAGGCAAACGCAAGACTGTCGAGTAAGGACGTTTTCTTAAACAACGGGAAGGGTTAGCCCGCTGGTGAGAGAGGGTATCCTGCTCCGTGGTGTTTTGTTGATTATTGATGTTGAATATTTGATCTATTGAAAGGCTATTCGTTGGGCTATAGTTCGTAAGATGAGAAAGATGGGCCATCATTGTTCCATTGGAGATGATCCACTCGTTGATTGGGATCCGTTAGTCTTTCCTTTTTTGGCGTAACGTGTGGGAGGGGTGGTAGTTCTTTTTTGGCTAACGTTTCGGATTTGTTGTGAGTGATTCCTTAACTGATGAGGTTTATTTATTGAATGGGAGCCTTTTGTGTCTATGCGAGATAATCTTGGTGCCTGACCGGTGGTGTTATTACTACTGGATTGTTTAGTTTGGGGACCAGTATCAGGACTGATACTGTGTGAAGTTGTAGCAGTTGTAGATTGAGTGGCCGTAGGTTGTTTTATTGGGGAAGAACTTGTGCTGGGTGTAACTGACTGTTGAGTTAAAGTTTCTTGGAGTTTGCGTAAGTCGTTCCTTACTGCAGCTAGTTCTTCTCGTAAGATTTGAATGGTTCGATCTTTTTCATCTAATTCAACTGATAGGCGTTGTTGCACGACGCTTTTGAAAGTGGTTGCTCGACACGAATTTTTGAATACCGTACGCGCTTCACTGAAAGTTAAACCTTGGTCCACTTTTAGTTTGATTATAGCCACTTCTTCTTGATACTTCGGACAATTTCTAGCTATAACGGGATGGTTCTCAAAACAGTGTAAACAGTAAGCTTCGTTAGCGCATTGTTCGTCTTCTTCAAGGGTGTGAACTTTTGAGCATTTCAAGCATATAGGACTCTGAGAAGGGCATTTGTTTTTCCCATGTCCATATTGTCCACAGCGAAAGCAAATCATCGGTGAGGGATAGTAAGGGCGAATTTTTGTCCTAATCATGCCATAAAAGATGTATTCCGGCCGTTTGGATGCTTGAAAAGTCAAGATGAGCAGTGGAGTGTTTTTCCTTACTTCTCCGACTTTTTTGGTGATCCTCCTAACTTTCGTCACCCCTTGGGATTTAAGTTGTTCCAGGATAAAGCTTTCTTCTCATTGATAGTATCATGATCGAAGAGAACTCCTTCAACATAGTTAAGTGAAGGGTGTAATAGCACTTCAACCTCCGTATCGTCTAATAGGGTTTTGATGGACATTAGTTTTTCTGAGATGCTCTTTGATGTCGTACGAAACACGTATCTGCTACCTTGGCTTTCCTTCGATGTGTGAATCTTAGCAGTTTCGTGGTAGCCTACTGCCAGTTGAATTGTCTGCGCGATCATGAAGGGCTTGGAGGGAAGCCGATCTTCACCTTTACCGTCCGGTTGTGGTTTGGCCCTCATTAGTAAAATTTGGGTTTCGCCGAGATCGTCAGGTCCCAGCATCCATTCAGGAAAACTTGGATTATTACCACCTCTCCTATCGGGAGGTTCCCGATATTGCTCCGCCATTACAGAGCTAACCTTGCCCCCAAACTTGTATGCAAGTTACTGTGTTTATGTTTACTCTGGATTATTTTCACACAGAAAACTTATAAAAATCCACTGTCCAGACCGCTGCCACGAAGTAACTCCTATTGATCCTCAGAAATTAATGCCTTCTGACCACACGAAGAGTGATCCACGGAATTTAGAACTTTTCCAATCGCAAATAAAACCGTTTTAACCACCACGATACTCCAAGTGGTATGTAAACAATCAACTTGTACGCGACTGTGAAGAATTTCAAATGAAAGTAATGAAAATTATAGACGGATAGATTAGATTAGGAAGCATGAAAGGTGTTGAAAATGAGCCAAGAGCGTGATTTGAGAAAACTTCTTGCCGCACAAGACCATTTGTCCCACATCGTATTATTGTCTAGAAGAAGCAAAGTCGATAGGCTGACTTTGCATTGATCTATACAATGATACATGGATGGATCGAAGCACGTGTTTTTCGTACCCATTAAATTAAATTAAAATCATAAGCCAGCGGTGATAAACTGTTAACACAAAATCAATTGGCAAAGAAAAGGGGGGGAAATATGGGGAAATAAAAATGCAGTTCACTAATTGATGTGCATGGCTTAAGAAGTAGGGACGTTGACGGTTACTCAAAGTGCGCGAAACAATAAAGTAGTAGCGTCGCCGTGCAAACAACGAACACCCGAAAACAGCTTACACATCGATCGAACCAGCTCTCGCAATAGAAAACTTCATCTGAGCCGGCCGTACATTTCCTTTTGTCCGATCGGGGTACGAAAAACACGTGCTTCGATCCATCCATGTATCATTGTATAGATCAATGCAAAGTCAGCCTATCGACTTTGCTTCTTCTAGACAATAATACGATGTGGGACAAATGGTCTTGTGCGGCAAGAAGTTTTCTCAAATCACGCTCTTGGCTCATTTTCAACACCTTTCATGCTTCCTAATCTAATCTATCCGTCTATAATTTTCATTACTTTCATTTGAAATTCTTCCTATTAGAATGTATAATTCACCGAAATGCCATTAATCATTAAATTAAAATCATAAACCAGCGGTGATAAACTGTTAACACACAATCAATTTTTTTGTATGTGTCTTAAATTTGATAGTAATAAATTAAAAACTCTTTTAAAAGTAGTTTACCTTATATTTTTACCTAATATTCTTTTAATCGTTAGTTTCACGCGACTATAAACGAATGAATTAAAACACTCTCTGGAGCCACTGACATATTTCAGTAATTTTGGAGTATTTGTTACTTTTCTGAAGGATAAACTTGCAAAACTATCTCTGGTGGATAAAAAAAGTTCTAAACTTGAAGACACCATCACTCTCTGGAGCCACCATTTTTAAATTAATCTTAAACTTTCCACTGCTATTTCAAAGTTACAAAATTACTCTTTGGCCTTCAAAATATTTCATTTGAAGTTAGAAACAATATATTTTGTGTCTAAAATTTGTTCAAGTTAACTATTAATGATTTACTTATTGATCTTCGTAAAGATAAAGTCACTAAAATTTGTCGGGTTAACAAATTGTCACAAAATGTTGATTCTAAGTGTAAAAGTTGATCATAACAGTGTTAACTGGTAAAAGTATTGATCATCAGGTAATTGTAACGTGATATATTTGTTGTTGAAGTTTTATACAGTTTTATTTTTTGTTTCAGAAATCTCCCAATATGGCGTTGCCTATCTAAGCGAACCCTAGGCAGGCACATTACTTCATGGCTGATAACTTCATATTTTGGATGCAATCATTCGCTATAAAACTGTAATTATACACCTCCTATTTGTCTCAAATAAAACTGCGAGGTTCAGGAAACGTGGTTTTATTTGAATCCAGCTAAAAACCAAAAAGAAATTATATAAATTGTAACTTACATAGCTTATTAGTGGTTCTTTACAGAAAATATTGCTTATAGTTAGGTCTTTTTTAAATAAATTAAGCATACCTCGCAGTTTTTATTTGAACTCAAAGCTCAAATTCAATTCCATATGCCAAACAATAATTCCCTACTTTGTTTCCAGTACCTGCCATCTTCATCAGACGTTTCCGGTGAAGGCAGCAGTTCACAACTTGATGATTCATCCTCATCGAACCATGGTTTAATAAGTGCTTGGGCTTCTTTTTCGGACCATTTTCTTTTGAACAACGAGAACACTGGTGAAGGTAAATTACTGTTAATAAATTTTAAAAATAATCAACCTGATGTGTTTTTCTTTTCAATTGGTAGACTCTTCTCAGACTGCCAATAATAGCGTGGGTTGTGAAGGAGGTCAAAGCAATAGTTTCAAAATGCCAGCATACTTCATGAATCCACTGAATGTACCTGGTAGAGGATTTACGGACCTAGATGAGCGGATAGGAGTTTCAACCTTGTACCAAATGCACCTGGAATCGAGAGACAGTGACTACCTTTTTGTCAAAAAATTGATGTACACGCTCTGGCCCGAAGGATTCCAGGGTAGGTCGGTGTCTGGCAGACCATCGAATAATCCTTCCGGACGCAACAAGGGCTTGGGGCAAGATGGATGTCCGTTTCCCCGAGGACCTTGCAAACCCCTGGAAGATGATAAAGTCAAATATATTAAGGGTAAAATAATGAGACCGAATTTCTCTAGTTACTGAACTTTACTGAAATATTTGGTTTGGTTTTTTCTAGATCGGCTACGCGAACGAAGAGATTTGCTTTGCGATGATGCAGCGTCAATGATGATAGCACTGGATAAATGTAATCGGCTGATGAACAACATCATTTCGAACTCGCTTCGAAAAAAGATAAGATACAGTTGCACAGAGAGTGCTGAATAGTAGTCGAATACCTCGAGTGCATTGTGATTTTTACCTCAATAAAGACAAGTTTCTGTAAATACTAGTAAGTTTGAAATGTGCAAACATTTAAAGTTACATATTTTGGTTGATTGTTCGGGGTAACGTAAAGTTTTTCGCAAAATTCCCTTGTCATAAGGAGCTTAGTTGAGTTACAAACTGGAAACATTTATAATGCTTTCTTGCAAAGGAAACATAACTTCCGTCTTAAAATTTTGAAACAAGAAACATATTAGAGAACTAAAGGGTGTCCACGATGAAATTGCCACACTATGAAATTGCTCTAACTTTTTAACCGTTGGGTAGAATTTAATGAAAATTTGGGTGGATTTAGTTCATAGTGCATTGTTTACATCCCGCAAGTTTTATAGTCCTGTGATCAAAACTCGCGGAAATGGAGTCGAAGCTCGTGCGTGATAAAATCTTGCGCATTCATCACGAGAACAAGGATCTCTCGCATCGTTCCATCGTTAAAACGTTTGGAATCGCGAATTCCACGTCGCGAGTAATTAAGCGGTTCGAGGAACGATTGAAGACAGAAGTGAAGGAGAAAGTATTCCGTACAACACCAAAAACCGCGTAGTTGGGGCCTTCAACAGAAACCCGAACGCCTCCGTTCGGGATGTGGCTAAGAAGCTGCTCCTAAGCCGAAGTTTTTTTTTCCAAAGGGCCAAAACTAAGGCTGGGCTTCAACGTTCGAGGTACAAAAGGCCCCGAATCGTGACGAGAAGCAGAACAAGTTCGCAAAAACGCGTGCCATGAAGTTTTACCTCACATGCTGACAACAGTTGAATGCTGCATCATGGACGACGAAACAGCGTGTGAAGGCCGACTTCAAACAGATCCCCGGCAACCTGTTTTTTACGGCCAAGGATAAGTTCAGCGTTCCGAAACATGTCCGCACCCAGAAGATGTTCAAACTTGCAAAGAATTTCCTAGTTTGGCAAGCCGTCTGCACGTGCGGCAAGCGGAGTGCACCTTTCGTGACCCAGGAGCAGGCTTCGGACTCTTTTCAGAGCCCAACAAAAGCGGTGTAAAAATCAGCTCCACTCTTTAAATTTTGTTGTGAGCGGAGCAAGAGTGGTCGATTGGAGCGGAGTGACAATACACACAGGGAGCGTTTTTCGTCACTCACAAAACACTCAAAATTGAAATGAGCGCTCTATAAGAGCGTCTCTTAAAGAGTACTCCTAAGGTATACACAATGTGCGTCAAAGTAATTAATTGATGATGCTGTTCGCTTTGGTTCGTATCTAGCCGTTTTTTTGGAAGATGAATCAAAAGATAATAACATCAAGCCGGAACAGATGAGAACAATATATTCTAATACACTTTGGTTAAATATACATAAGTCTCTATCAAACAACAAACCAAACCAGTCACGCTTAGAACCGATCCGAAAGTTCTTTACCGGCTGAAACTAAATTGCCCGCCCCCCCCCCCCCCCCCCCACGGTGGTAAAGGTAGCATAAGTGATCTGCTGAATAGTGGTGCTGATTGAACATTGAAAGTTAATTTTACAGTCCGCTTGCTAGTGTCGAGGGTGTTATCAACAAGATTTTTTTTTGGATTTAGATTGTTTTGAATTCGTGAAATAAAATCAATACCTACTAGCATACACTAGCAAAGAATGCTCCTAAATGTTTGCCAGAAACAAGTCGTTGTAATGGACTTCTATGTGACTAGCAATTGTTGTTATGCGTTTTTGAAAAACGCTTAATTGTTTCGGTAAATTATGTTAGGGAACATCCATAAATGACGTAGCATTTGAGGGGGAGGGGGGGAGTTTGACTTTGTGTGACGATGTGTGACGAGAGGGGGGGTAGGGGTTCAAGTAAAGCTACGTAGCTTTGATTAAGTATCGAAAAAAAAAATCAATGTACCAAGCATCATTAGATTTTTTTTTATACTGCCTCTCTCAGAGGTTTGTATCTTCCATTATCATGCATTTCAATACTGCTCCTCTCAGGAGTTTGTATCTTCCATCATTATTTATTTTGACACTGCTCCCCTCAGGAGTTTGTATCTTCCTTAAACATGAGTTCTGATGCTGCCCCTCTCAGGGGTTTGTATCCTTCTTCTCATGCTGCCCCTCTCAGGGGTTTGCACAATCCACTCCAAATCTCGATTATAGTACTGTCCCTCTCAGGGATTTGTACCATCCTTCCCGAATAAATTCAGACACTGCTCCTCTCGGGAGTTTGTATCATACAACTATTTTACTTACCACGCACCATTGACACACGCACGATCCTTATAACATGCAAAAAAAATCATCATGATTTCAAACATTGCAGCCACATCACACCCGCATCACTAAACTCCCGTCAATTGGCTTTTCTCTCCTCATTCTATCTTTTATCTTTTCAATTTAGTTCTCACAACTTCCGCCATTTTATCCACTATCCAGCAACACTTCGGAATATCACACGCTATCAAGTGTAACACCAAAACCGATTTCGCCGATTATGAAACCCTAACATTAGTTCCCATACATTTATCGTTAATCACCATACTAAAAAAACGCATTTTGAATCGAACCGACCACGTTGTTGTTTTCTTTTTTCCGGGATTTTCATCCTCGCGGATGATTCATCCCTCCCCCAACGAACCGACCACGCCATTGTCGAAACCGACCGAAACTATTTTTTTTTTTTTTTTTTATCACACGCATCAACCGAGTACCGAACCTCTGTTCCTAAAACTAGTTTGTAAACTGAATCCTCTCCTTTTCCTTTCAATGCGCGTCCCTCTCTATTTTCAAAATCTCTACACAGAATTTTACTCTCAAGTCGCGAGAGCGACATTGCGATTCGCGATACCGATAAACTCAATGTTCTCTTTGCAAATAGTGTTGCCATTTTTTAGTTCTACATTTTACTAACTAGTCCTATTAAAATTATCTACACATGCTTTATTCCCTACAAACATGTAGCTTTTGGCTCCTACTGCCCGACTGTTTTCAAGCGTATCAAGGAGCGTACATGCAAGAAATGCAATTTATATTTTGCTTCAAATGTTCTCCAAAAGGAGCATAGCAAAATTCACAAGGCCCCAGCCTCGGATAGGAAGATTCGTCCAGAGCGAATTGTAGGCAAAAGAGGACACGAAGTGCTGGTCATCACTCCGGAGGACAATAGAGAGTGAGTGGAGGCAACTGACATCGCAGATGCAATTATTCTAGCCGAACAGACGATGGAGGAAAACTGCCCAACGATTTCATTCTAATCCCGAATGGAGATAATTTGGACCGACGCAACTTATTGAATACTTACTAGCTATTCTGTTTGTTGAAAGGTACCTTGATTTTTTTGGACTGATTGATATGCTTTTTTAAACTTCCATTTATAACTTCTTTCCCTTTTTTGTTATTTTTTGTATTATTCTTGCATAATGCTGATAATAAAAGTAAAAATTAAAAACCAATTTTTAAAATTGGGGGGGGGGGGGGGGGAGTTTTATTAAAGCTACGTTATTATCTAGGGGGGGTCTATGACTTTGTGACGAAATGCTACGAGGGGGGAGGGGGGGTATAAAAACTCGTTAAAAAAAGCTACGTCATTTATGGATGTTCCCTTATCTATATCTATCTAATATATAAAGATGAGTTGGACTATATATGTTTGTTTGTTTGTATGCACCTTATACAAATCCACACCACTGAACCGATCAGCCTGAAATTTGGTACAGAGATGTAGTTGAACCAGGGTAAGGTTTTAGTAATAGTTATGAGCCCCTCCCACCTAAGAAAAGGGACCCTCCCATACAACTTTCGGTTTTATTCACACGAACCAAAAGTCATGGCACCCGTTTTGGCAACCGCGTTTTTTTTTTCCTTTGGCGGGGTTATTTTCATCATCACCATGGGCATTAGAAACGACCGTCCAGGAGTTCACGTGTACTGGAAAGCAAATCAAAGCTTGCTCAGCGTTCCGGTAAAATTTTGGAGGAGTTTTTTTTGTACATGCTTACTGCTGAAAGCATGTGGTATTGGTACGAGATTTTTGGATGCAATAATGAGCTTACATTTTGGATTGATACAACTAGCCTGTTAATTACTAACTTATTGACTAGGACTTGAAGTGGTTTTCAAAGTACTGGGGGACTTCGAGAGTTTACAAGAATATACAGTGAACTGAATAGTGA
This sequence comes from Uranotaenia lowii, assembly GCF_029784155.1. Taxonomy (NCBI): domain Eukaryota; kingdom Metazoa; phylum Arthropoda; class Insecta; order Diptera; family Culicidae; genus Uranotaenia; species Uranotaenia lowii. The sequence goes on along the minus strand of NC_073692.1, from coordinate 330,068,363 downwards.
ACACTGACTTCTTCAGCCGAATAACAATTTGGACTGTGTGTTGAAAAACTATTGAACAGATTTTCATAAATTCCAGCTTTTAAGAACAAACTATTTTTATGTTTCTAGAATTCCTCAGGGAGAAAGAAAAAATAATAAGATTTATAGTAAAAAGTTGAAGGCTTTGATTTCAACGCTTTGATAGCCGTTGGGGAATTTAAACGGGGAATTAGAAAATCGATCAGACAATTAAATCTATTTGAGTTATTTTTGTTCAATTCTACTTTCCAATTTTGAATTTCCAATTTATTGTAAAACCATTTAGAACTGCGAATTCAAACAAATGATATCTAAAAAATTTAACATTGAATTTAACAAGAATAGAAACTTTGAAATAAAACTCAAATAAAACCTTTTTCATAACATTATAATAGTATCATCAGTTAACATGATTCGTTTTCGAAAACTTCCAAAAACTATTAGTGGAACTTTCAACATTTAAGAACAAATACTCATAAAACAGTGTGAAATTAAAAAGCGGTAAAGGCAAACATACAACTGAAAACTTGAAAAATGGGCTTTCAACATGATTCCACAAGATTCGGAAGTCTATTAAGAAATTTTTCAGTAAATAAAACTTTAATATACCATTGTACAGGGAACCATCATGAAAAGTAAGAGATTTTTTTAGAGGGGGGATGGGAAAAATAAATAACAATTTTACCATCTGAAGATATAAAAAATAGGACGAAATGAAACAAATAAGCGCAGTGAAAACGATAAACACAGTGAATAACCGCAATAAAAACTTTAGAAAGACTAACAAATTTTTTATAATGATGAATATCTTCCAAAGTTTTGAAAATTCAAACGACTCATTTTGATTTATTTTTTATGTGAACCCGAGCAAGGCCGGGTAAAATCTGCTAGTATATATATAAAAAGCAATTATCTGTATGTTTGTTTGTTTGTTTGTTTGTTTGTCCTCTATAGACTCAGCCGTCTTAAGAGCTAGAGATCTGAAATTTGGCATGGATGCTCATTAGGACCAGGAATGATGAAAAATGTTATAGATTTTTGGATGACCCCTTCCGAAGGGGGTCGTCCACACAAGACAAATATTGTTTTCGCGTTATTGACGTTATTTTCCGTCGGATGGTGATGAAAATTTGCACATGAGTGTTTTGAGAAACGAACAATCGATTACAGTTATCAAATTTAGGGTCAGGGGTCGGCCAAAGGGGTCGTCCATATCCACTGATCAATGTTTTTGCGATATTGGCTTTATTTTACATCGGATTGTGATAAAAATTTCCACTTGAGTTTTTTGAGAGACGAGCAATCGATTAAAGTTATCAAATTTAGGGTCAGAGATCGGCCAAAGGGGTCGTCCATATCCACTGGTAAATGTTTTTGGAATATTGGATTTATTTTACATCGGATTGTTATGAAATTTTGCACATGAGTGTTTTGAGAGACGAACAATCGGTTCCAGTTATCAAATTCAGGGTCAGGGGTCGGCCAAAGACGTCGTCCATATCCACTGATTAATGTTTTTGGGATATTGGCTTTATTTTACATCGGATTGTGATGAAAATTTGCACATAAGAGTTTTGAAAGACGAGCAGTCGATTAGAGTTATCAAATTTAGGGTCAGGGGTCGGCCAAAGGCGTCGTCCATATTCACTGAATAATGTTTTTGCGATATTGGCGTTATTATACATCGGATTGTGATGAAAATTTGCACATGAGTGTTTTGAGAGACAAGCAATCGATTACAGTTATCAAATTTAGGGTGCGGGGTCGGCCAAAGGGGTCGTCCATATTCACTGATAAATGTTATTGCGATATTGGCGTTATTATACACCGGATTGTGATGAAAATTTGCACATGAGTGTTTTGAGAGACGAGCAATCGATTATAGTTATCAAATTTAGGGTCAGGGGTCGGTCAAAGGGGTCGTTCATATCCACTGATTAATTTTTTTGCGATATTGGCGTTATTATAGATCGTATTGTGATGAAAATTAGCACATGAGTGTTTTGAGGGACGAGCAATCGATTTCAAGTTTCGAATTGCGGATCAGAAGTCGGCTGAAGGAGTCGTCCATACCCAACTTTAATGTTTTTGCGATTTTGACGTTATTCTACATTGGATTGAGATGAAAATTTCCGCATAGGAGTTTTGAGGGACGCTCTTTTGCTTTCAGGTTTCAAATCTTGCCTCAGGGGTCGGCAAAAGGGGTTATTATCTGTTCACTGTTTTTACGATATTCTCTTGATTGAGCATAGAATTGTAATGAAAATTGACACATGATAGTTTAACAGAAAAGATAATTGATTTCAGGTGTCAAGTTTTGAATCGTGGTAAAAAAAGGCCGTCCATGTTAGTTGCTCACTGTTTTCGCGATATTGTCGTGATCATGCATCGGATTGAGATGAAAATGTTCAGATGAGGGTTATAAACTATGAGCAATTGACTCCAGGTAGCATGCTCCGTGTCGGCGAAAGGGGCGTCTATATTCACTGTTCACTGTTTGCAAGTTCCTGACGTTATTTTACATATAATTTGAAAAGAAAAATGGCACAAGGGAGGAACGTAAAATTGGTTTCAATTATCAAATTTCGAGCCATGGGACAGAAAAAGAGGGTTTCATTGAAAGTTCAGTGTTTTGTGCAATAATTTTGTTGGAGGCAGTTAATTGATACCAATTTAAGTGTGAAGGTCAAGCAAAAGAGTCGTGCACATAAACAAATATACATGTTTCTGCCATAATGTCTAGATTTTGCAATCGATCGAGAAGAAAACACTCTCACATAAATTTTAATAAAAAGCCAATCAACCGTTTAATTTGAATTTCAAGTAATAGTAATAGTAGCGACTTTAAACACTGTTTAATTTTTTCCCCAAAATTGTCGAAAGAATGTTTCGAATTCATTTTCTAAACTCATTTTTACGTACCAATGATTTAAAGCGAAACGAAGTTCGTACGGGATCAGCTAGTTTTTAATAAAATGTAAAATAATAATATACCGTCAACTGGGCCAACATGCAACACTTTTCAACTAAAATGGCTTCTAAATAACCCACGTTCACAGATTATAATGACCTTTATGCATAAAAAGTTTTAAGGTTGATGGGATATCAAATTGGCCTAGTGAGAAAAATTATTGATTTTTCAGTAATTCCTAATTTTCAAAAAACATTCGATTTTCACTATACTAAGAAAAAGGGGTAACTTACGCCAAACTTAGTTTTAAATGAAAAATCTAATGAAAAAGTATATGAATGTATTGTTTTTGATAAATTTTTGATGCCATAAAATGCATTACGCATAAAAACACCAATTGCAGTAAATTTAGGATCTGTTGAAACTAATTTTTGAATTTTTTGTGAACATAAGGATACTGCATACATTTAGGGGTAAAAAATACTAAAAAAAATTCTAATAGCTGAAATCATAAAATTAAATGTTTGGAGGAATGAAATTTCAATGCTGATAAACACGTGATGCAAAACAATCATATTCCAGCACATGGAAACAAGATTTACAAGGTGTCTCTTCGATTTACATTTTGTTGCATGTTACCCCAGACTGGTAATTGAAAAATAAAAATATTAATTGAAAAAAATTTGGAGATTGCTCGAAAAATATTTTTATACTGACAGTTACAGAAAAATTAAACCAGAAAAAATCATTAAGCCAATCCGTCATACTGGGGAAAACATTTTACGGCATCGAAAAATGTTAAAATTTGTACATGTATTGGAGAAATTTTTAAAATTTGAATGAAAATGAAAAACTTTAAAATACTAACTAAAGATGTGAGAAATTATTTCATCATCATTTTGTAGGCATTAAAATATAACTTGATTGCATTATATAAAATTAAAAATAAAAAAGGGCTGTAGTAATCAAATGTTGCATCTAACCCCGCTGTTACATGATGCCCCGTTTGACAGTACTTGAACTGAAAGAGGATGTATTTAATGACTAAAATTCACGCAAAGCTAGATATTTGGTCTACTAACACCCGAATAAACGAAAAATTAGTGGAAAAAAAGAAACGTAAAGTGACTAATAATTGTAAGGGGATCGTAATTTAAGATTTTTTTTCCAAAAATTGACTTTGTGGGACTTTATCGGTTTTTCGAAATATAGTTTAATATGCATTATGAGTATTCAAATGATTAACATGTGATTTTCAGCGAGTTGTGAAATTCTTAAATATTCCATATGAATCCCACAGAGATCTAAAAAAATGGCAATGCCAGATGTTTTATGTTATTTCTAAGTCAAGTGACATCAAACAGTCATCAAAATGTACGTACAAGTTTTTTTTAATTTGATAATGAAATTTTCCCCATTAATCTATTGGCATAATAATGTAGATATATGTTATTGAGTAGCTGTAAACATACATTTCATTAAACCATTGGAATTTGAAGCTCGGCACCAAGCGCTTGCACGCTTTGCTTTCAAAGCGCTGCCTAAAGAATTCCATTAATGAACGTCTTTTTTTGCTATGCAGATGATGGGAAGGACGGTTTCCTAAAAAAACACACTTAATTTCCCTAAGAGCACGCTCTAAGAGCTAAACTGACGGATCACCCATCACTCATGTAAGTGAGTGTCGAACATTTCCCAGTATAAGCGCGTCCTCTCCGAAATCGACAGAGCATGCACAAAATTTAGAGTTGAGTCACTGAACTTAGAATAAAACGGTTAATTTCAGCGACACTTCAAGAAGGCAAATATATTCTCATTCGGTTTGTCCTGCCGAGATACCTAGAGGCAACGAATACAGTTTATCCCCGTCTTTTTCAGATGCGTGCTTTCAATCGTAGCAGTCAACTTCTCAGGCAGGCAACACGCGTCTCGAAAGGAAACATACGATTCGGATTGTGTTCGTGTGTTTCTCTGGAGGGCGTGTCTTAGATTATTTCGTGGCACTCACCCAAGGCACGCGTATGGTGTGTTCCTCTCTGCCGATTAGATGATGCAAAATCGTTAGAGAGATCGATACGATCCCTCTGTCGATTTGAGTTACCTCTCTGTCGATTCATGTTTACTGGGTTATTTTTCGGGAAGCATGAGCAGAGTGTGTGCGGTTTAGCTCTCAGAAGAGCGTGGGTTCCACTCCTCTTTGTGAATCTTTGCTCTTGCACTTATAAGTGACACCTCAGGAGTCGTCCGAAGCCTGCCCAGGAGTCAGGACACGATGAACGGACAGGTGTACATGAAAAAGTACCACCAGAAGCGGCTGCTTCCTCTCCTGAAGCCCCACAACGTCCCAACAATCTTCTGGTCTGATTTGGGCTTGCTCCACAATGCAGCTTCTCGGTTCAATCGACTTCCGGATCACGAAATCTCTAAAAATTCTTTTTTAGTCTTTTTTGATTGTTTCCGGCAGGCATGAATTCATTCATTCACGTTGACGGCGAAATTTGTTTTGGATCACTATACCCAAGAAAATATGATCAGTCATGGGTCATGTCATGACAGAAATATTCCGATAATGTGAATGTAAATACCATTCACATTCACGTGATGAAAATATATTTCACGTATGAGAAGAGTGGGCGATGAATGAAGTTTGGGATTCAAATGGAAATAAAAAAAGGCGTCTAGAAACGCTTATCTCTATTTTCATTTTTTTATACTATTTATGCAGGTCTGCCCCAATGGGGCATCGGGAGACCATGTGTATTGGGCCTAAATCACTTTTTGTCCTCACTGTCCCACGGTACAACTCGACTGGCTGGTGGCAGCGTTGCCAGATTGAAAACCGCTCAAGTCCGTAGATTTCACAAAAATCGAAAAATGTAGGGGAGAGTGGGGTATCGTGGGCCATGGGGAAACGTGGGCCACTTTTAATATCTCAGATGTGTGTTGAGATAAAAATCTCAAACCAACTGTCATCGTCGCCGCTTTGCGTGGGCATATATTCCTATATGTTGTTGACTGAAATACGCATCATATGCTTCTTTTATTTATCAAGCTAAAAAAAATTGGAAAAATTTACTTACATAATTAAAAAAACACCCGCTAATTTCATCGATGGGGAACCTAAAGTGCATAACAAAAATATGCTCATACGCTTATGATCTTAGTTTTGTCATGATCTTTCACATGGAAAAGGAATTTTTGATGAAACATCAATAAGTCACACAAACGCGACCAATTTACAAATCAGAGCCTGTGGGGAATCGTGGGCCACACATCTTGAATCACCTATATTTTTATGTTTTTATACACATTCAGAACTTAAAATACGTTTTACCTATCTGTAAAGTTTTCTTATGGCAAATGAAGAGTTATGAAAAATAATTTGTCTATCCTAAATAAAAAAATTTCTCAAAACGTTTGCGAGCCAGGTTTAGGAATCTATGCGATCATACACAGCTCTCTTTTTTATTTCAACATCTGAAATTGCTTTAAAATAAGAAAATGAATTAGTAAATCACATTTTTGGGTCAACTCATAAACTTTGCATGTTATTTGGTCAATTTGGATTTGGTGGCCCACGATTCCCCACCATTTTTCAAAATACAAAAAATATTGCTTTTTTTCAAACAGTCAGAATTTGGGGAAAATAACTTTTTAAAAATTTAAAAAAAATACCTAATGATACCTTGAAAATGTAGAAAACCATACCATTTTTTTATTTTATTTTATTTTTTATAATAAAGAAGTTATGGAACAACGAAAAAAAGTGGCCCATGATTCCCCACTCTCCCATACTGTTTTCGGCAAAACAAAACTTGATTTTTTTTTGGTCGTCAAGTAGAATTTTCATTTATCCGCAGAATCTCTTGAATTTATTCGATAATCCGTAGAAAATCCGTAGGAAATGCTGAAAAACCGTAGATTTGGAGCATCGATCCGTAGCTCCGTAGAAATGCTTAAAATCCGTATGCGTATCCGTATCCGTTAAGATGCTACGGATAAATCCGTAGATCTGGCAAGGCTGGTTGGTGGTGATGCTGTGCCTGCCGAATGTATAGCCGAGGGCCGAATGGGCGTCGTCTCACTACGTGTAACCGAGGATTAATCTTCGGCCACACACAATTGGTAGTTAGTGTCTGCCGTAGTACCTATAATCAGTCTTCACGAAAACATGTACCGAGTTCAACTTGAGTGCGGAAATCCAGGCGCAAGTTTTCTCTGAACTTGCTCACAAGCTTGTACTTGGGTTTAGTTCGAACCTGAACTCGAGCACATTTATTGTACTCGAGTGCGCGCCCCGATGTTCGTACCCTGGTTCGCTTCGAGTTCGTACCGAGTTTTGTACTCACAGTGGCTGGCTGAACTGAGATTGAATGTGTCTGCCTGTGTATGCCTGGGTGTTGAATGTGGTATGAATTATTTTCTTCAGTTAGTTTTTCTATCGTTTGTGCGTATGTAAATCAATTTCAATGCTGTTTTTTGAACATTTTTGAAGTTATGTATGGGGTGGTAAAACCGATTCAAATATATATGGTTGGTTCTTAAAAATTTTTATGATTTTTTTTTGTCTGTCGGCCAAAAAAAAGAAGAAAAAAATTTTACCGCAAATTTGTTTTTCTGGAACTAGGTTGTTTTTCAGAAAACCGGTGATTGGATAAAATGTTTGGAAATTACCATTGCAACTCTCGCTCCGCAAATCTCATAAAACAATGTTTATATTTCTGAGGCATTAAAAAATGCAATCATAAAATGGATAAATCATCGCATGGCGAGTAGAAAACATGTATAATTTTGAAAAAATTGAAGGAAAAAAATGAAAAAAATATCAAAATGACACAAATGGAAAAACGACCAAACATTCAATATCAAAAATAGCTAAATTGACAAAAAAAAGATGAAAATTAAAAAATGGCAAAAATATAACAAATGGCATAAATGAGCAAAATATTAACCTTCCAAAGCTGTTCGCAAAGCATCCGTTTCTGGGAAATTTGAGTTGCAGTTTGATGACGTTCCCCCGGCCGTAAATGTTATCCGATTTTTATGATATTATATTCATTGTGTAGGTTATAATTTATTCAAGCTACTCAACATTCCAAAATTAAAGCGATATGTAGGGTAAGTGAGCCTTAACTTGGCATGCTCCTTATCTTGGCATGCCAAAATGCATTTTGGTAATTTGTATGTCAAACATATGCATAAAAATATAAAATAAATCAAACATAAAAGAAAATCGCATTTGTCTACATTCTGCATAGCATTTGTTCGCAATTGAATCCAAATAACTGCGTAATAATTTTTTTCACATGACGAACTGGAAGTAAAATTACGATTTTCGGAAAAAATCTGAAATGAACCTACCTTGCTAGTGCATCTGCCACCTTCGGATCGATTTAAAAAACACACTTCCCTATGAAAAAATCACTAAAAAATACCGTTGGTTACAGCAAAACATGGCAAAAAATATAAAATTATAAACTACTCCAAACAACGTACATATTTGATCTAAAATTGAAGAAAATATAAACATTTTTTTCGCCTAATCTTGGCATGAAATTCCACTAACTGAGGTTTGTATGTATGTGTGAGAACGAAATTAGCAGGCAGACGGTAGCCGGCAGCCGGCAGCCGAATCGTCGGCCGTTAGTGCACAGTGGTCTGGAAATTTAAAACCGGTCGAAAGTAAAAAGAATGATTGAATTAAAATAACTTGAAAATACCATAAATGTATTTTGGACTATAATCAATTTATTTATCTCTCAAGCGTATTTGGCATCTTAGTTGTAATTATAATACTAAAAGTTTAGCTGCCTTTTTGTTTTGGTAAATTTCTAGAACTTTTCCTCTCAACTTCTGAGCACGAAATCAACAGGATTCGGATCCGAATCGATATCTTGGATCACAACGTTGAAGTAACTTTATCCATACCCAAAAAAGAAATCTACAAATAGAAATAAGGTCCAACGTATTTTGATTTCATTTTATTTGTGCTGGAGATGAACTTTTGCATGTGAAATCAAAAATAATATTTTGACCAAGTTTGTTTTATATTATGGATCACTGTGCATCAGCAGAGGTGACGGCGTTTGTTTTCCGTAGGAAAGGAATATGCGAAGGAAGCGCTGCCGAGTTTGGATGATGATTTTGCATGAGTGCGAGTGGGATGCAGCTTGAATTCCCCTCAGCTTGTAAATTTGTTGTTCGCTTCCATTGCCTATAGTCCCCAAACGAACGAGTGAGATGCAATCTATTTCTATCAGGCTGGCTGAAGTGAGCGATACTTTGTCTTGTTTGGCTATCCGGGTGTACGCAAACGAATGCTAGAAAATTCCTAAGGGCGACATTTTAAATATGTAGGTATGATTCAAAGAATTGTTCGATTCACTTGGGTTTTAGCTTTAGCTTGCTTCTTGCCTCGGTCATAATGGTTTTTAAAATTTCTCTCCTCCTTTTATGGGAGTGGAATAAAAAATATGAACATTCACTATCGTATGTTAACTTCAATGGAAACAGATCTATCATGATTTCATTTTAAAAAATTGAACAAACGATTTGTTTGCTCGGTTAATAAACATATTTATGTTAACCAATGCAATATTTTCGAACCTATTTGTTCTAGATTGTCATTCTGATAATAGAAATTTTAAACACAACAAAAACTGAAACAAACAAATGAAACTTTTTTACGTAAGATTATAATTCTGCACACAAATATCGATTCTAAAAATTGGTTGACATTTCGTACTATCGACTTTTTGAAAACAACACAGAACATTGTTGTGCTTCCTTCCAGGATACTATCAACGAATTCGTGGGGGCTGTTGTTGTATTAGTGAGGCAAATTTCTTCTAGAGGCGGCCAATTTAAGGAACTCATAAAGGGCCACAATTCGGAACGGGGGCCACAATAAGGAGCATTTCAATCAATAGTTTGATCAGCTTTATATCAAATTATCCACCGTTTTAAAGCAAGGACATATTTTTACTACATTTCAGGCTAGTAAGCAATCATATTTGTCGAAGGACTTTTGAAGGTACATATTACAGGAAGACTACAATCATGGGAAATATAGTCAACCATGCCTTAGGGGCCAAGTTCGGGTACATTTACCCTATTACAAGCTTTTTAGAAACTGGTTCAGAAAAAAAAATTAAAAAAATATATTTTTAAAATACTCAAAACTTGTGACAGCTTTTCTGTATTTGAATGTTTAATTGATGTTTGGACTTGTCAAGAGTGTACATTAGACTGGCCCAAATTTGTATGGGATGATTTTTTCAACATTTTTTTCAACGCGGCACCCCCTAGATTGGTGCATTTAGGTGAAAAAATGACTTTCTGAAAATTTCAGGTCATTTGGCCGAAGCACGAGCTGGCGCAAAGGACTTGAAATTTGTATGAAGATTTTCAGCAAAATGTATGGAAAATCGACATACCTTCACTCTTTGTATTCTAAAACATGTTTCCAGTATGCTAGAAAGCTCAGAATTTCAGGAATTGTAATTCAAATAATGACAAACAAGTTTGTAGAAGATTGTGACGCGATACGAGTTGATTGTGATGAGTTATTTGCAATTGAATGTGTGATTTTTTTTCGCATTCCATCGATATATCGTGAACGGCATATAGGTGGATTACTAGTACTCACTTGATCGCATTGTCACACAATGAGATAAAAGATAGAAAATTTGTGTCCTCGGCATAGTTGCATTTTTTTGTTATAAAATAAGCTAGAACTTTGCCGGGGACGCAAATTTTATATATTTTATTCTCATTGTGTGACGATGCTATCAAATAAGTGAGATTATTAGCCCATACAGCCCATTTCATATCAAAGAAATGCGACAATCACACATTCAATTGCAAATAACTCATCACAATCAACTCGTATCGCGTCACAATCTTCTACAAACTTGTTTGTCATTATTTGAACTACAATTCCTGAAATTCTGAGCTTTCTAGCATACTGGAAACATGTTTTAGAATACAAAGAGTGAAGGTATGTCGATTTTCCATACATTTTGCTGAAAATCTTCATACAAATTTCAAGTCCTTTGCGCCAGCCCGTGCTTCGGCCAAATGACCTGAAACTTTCAGAAAGTCATTTTTTCACCTAAAAGCACCAACCTAGGGGGTGCCGCGTGGAATATAAGGATTTTTTTTGTTATGGGCCAGTCTAGTGTACATCTATCCGACGATGTTTAGATATGTTGGGATGCAATGAATGTTTTGACCGCCATTTAGAATCTTCCGCTTGAAAAAAGTCTTACTTTAAAAATCCAATTTTGGATTTGCTTAGCTGTATTTCTTTTTTGAATGAACCGATTTTGATAAATTAAATTTTAGTTTTTTGTCGTTAATTTTATTATCATTTTGATAGAACATAGTTGGTGTTTCAATAATCCCAGTTTTTCAGTATATTGGCATGATGTTCATATTGACCCGAACAACTTTGGAGGGTTAAAAATGACAACAAATATTTCCACTATGAAGCTGACAAACTAGGAAAATAAATAAAACTCATAATTATTTAGAAGATTCGTTGGATGGATTTCATTGTGCTAACTTACCACTGGTAAGATGTTAGAAAATTGAAATACCTCATATTATTGAATACCTACCAAATTGAGAATTACATTATTTTTTTATTTGTTCTATAATAAATTTGTTATATGAACTTTATAGGCCCTTTTAATACAATTTTTATAAATTGGTTTTACAGTTGTATTTCGCATCATTTATTTATTTTATTGATTTTTTACACAATTTCTTCATAGAAAAAATATGTTCATCATACTCAAAAGCTCATAACAGGCCGTACTAGATAATTCGAGTGTTTGTAGACTGGATTAGTCATACGTGAAAAAATGTTTTTATCGTTCGTCTTTAAAACTTCGTTTAAGTTTTTAATCGTTTTATTTATAATTGATCATGATTCCATTTATTTTTAACTAATTCACATAAAAATGAAATCAATCATTTCAATGTGTTGATCAGTTATATGAAAGTTGAAAGAAAATTATTGAAATAAACATCGAAACTATGCAAATTTTATAATCATTTTTCAAATGAACGATTGAAACTATTTTCATTTTGTTAAATTTTGAGATACAACAAACAGTGAATTGAAAAGCGAATTTGAAAATAAAAAAACGATTTATTTGTAATCAAATTTTTAAAAATTTCGAACTGCAAAACATTATTTTTGAACCTCTGTTTTGTACGTTGAAGGTGAACAAACTTGTACTGATCATCTGAACATCATTTTAGCGTATGATTAACAGTAGGTGTTGATTTTTTTTTGTAAATATTTATTGGAAACGGTAGGTGTTGATGATAATGATGAATTTATGAACGAAAAAACGATAAAAATCGGATTTTATTTCATCGACAGAAATTTTATTGATGATTTTAGATTTGGATGGTAACATTATAAAATTGTTTGTTTTATACGGAACTCGAATGTTGATATAAAACAAAGATTTCAAGTGATTATTTATCATAATCGGTTGAAAATTGTAGAAGTTATGGCCAAGGTTGCCGAAATCACAGAATAATTTATAATTTCAGAGCTTTTCGAGCATATTTTCGTCACAGATCCTGTGTTATAAAATGCAGTATTCACAGATTTTTGAAATTTTATATGTCTTTCAAAAAAAAAAAAAATTAAATCCATATTTACTTTGAGATTCTGACTGAAATTCATGAAAATGTTGTAAAGTTAACATTTTCGATATTTTTCGTAAAAATAAGCATATAGGACTTTTTTTTCAGGGAAAATCGTATTAAAACATTACAAAATCGTATTCAAACATTACTTTACGATAATAATAATATTAGCATTTTCAAAGGATTTAACAAACCACAGCGAAAAATAGAGTTACTAATCTAGTATAGGAAGAATAAAACATGGTAAATCTAACCCGCTTCGAACTTAAATTAATCATTGGCTTACCAGAAGGTCACTATTTTAACTGAGCAAAATCTGACCATCGGAAGGGGTTGAGATTGAGCCTCAAGCGTGAATGAGATTAAAAAATATTTTGCTCGGAAGATGCACAAAAAACAAATTTTTCATTATTAACTTTTTACCCCACTAGCCGATTGATTATTTTAAATAATTTTCTCAAAGCCTAAATCAAGACAAATATTTTACCCGAAGACAACATCATGATTGGAATTGAAACAAAAAAGTTACCTAAGATGGTCAAGCGCTTACACTTTCTGCATTAGATCCCTTTTCCTTAATTCTGAACATGGATGCGCGCACACGAGTTCGCACCCGGGTTCGAACACGAGCTCGAACTTGTACCCTGCACTTTGAGTGCGGTGAGTTTAAATGGGTGCGTGTTGAACTTGCGCCTCGAAAGTTGTGTGCAAGTAAGTGCAAAAACTTGCGTGCACTTCGAACTCAAGTTGTACCGTGAAGACTGCCTATAATATTTGAAAATCAGCTTGGCAAAGTTGCAAAAAATTACATTGGTGATATTTCTCATGACCCATTTTAACTATCATGTCATGACCGATATATTGGAGATTTTAATGATCAATGACAGAATGGAAAAATCTTTCTTTACCAAAATAATCATTCATAGCATGCTTTCATTTAAAAAAAATCTTAAAATAACGACATGTGAGGAAAAGAATGGGTCACTAGTCGCAGTTTTTGGCTCATGACTATGACGTTATCCCGTCCCTGGTTTCCGGGATTCTTGAGTGGGTTTGTTCATTACTTTTCTAAAGTCAGTACAGTACGGTTACAAGTGTATTGTTAGCTATGTCAGTCCTTTGAGTTGGAAAATCGATATTAGATCGACTAGAGGGTGTTCGGATCAAAAAGTGGTAAAACTAAATTGCGTGTAAATCGGTTATTTGTTTATTAAAATCAAAGTATCTTTCTTGTTGTTGTTAGCGGCATGCCACTCCATTGCTTTTTGAATGGCATTATTCCAAATCCGGTCAAAACAGCACAGCCAGGTTATGTTTCTTCAGAAAAGGCAGCAAACGCTTTTGAAGACCCCTTTTACGTCAATTTCCTGATTGACGGTTCTGGTTGCAACAATAATGTCGCTTTTCAAGCCACAGGGTACAGATAGCTTGGCAAACGAGATATTTGTGGCTAACCTTTAAAGTTCAATATGTTTGAAAATTTCTGCTACATTTCCCCTTCCGGTTGCTGTTTAATACTCCTGTTCAGGAAGCTGTCTGAAGTCTGCCTTGGTATAGGTTTCGTCGTCCATTACCATGCAATCAAACTTTGTCTACGTCTCGGTGGTCGAGTGGTTAGCGTGGTAAGACGGTAATCGCTAGCCCACTGATGGCATGGGTTCGATTCCCATCTCGGTACTGGGTGTTCAATGTTAATCTTAAGTTGTCCACGTCATTTATTCAGTCTGTAAAGCCTAAATCGGCTAAGACGGTGTTTGTCTTAATAAAAAAAAATGTCGTAGGTATATAGCTTCTTGTTTCTGCCAAGTCGATAGTCCGGATCGTTTTTAAGCTTCATGCACGGTTGTATACGATATTTCCAACTTATTTGTAACATCTCGAACGGAGAGGTTGGAGTTGCGCTTGAAAGCGCCATCCACTCTTCTGTTCGTCTATGTATAGTGCGTATAGTGCGTATAGTGTGGATTTGTAACCCAACACATGTACAAAATTTTGATTCGTAACTCCTCTTGCCTGGAAGCCATTTTGATAACTACACTCCAAATTCAGCGTTAACTCCAATCATGAGTTCTCAGTATTTCAACGCCATCGGCATAAGATGTGAGCGCCAGCGGCGATAATTTGATTTGAGACCGCCGCACAGTGGGGCAGAACATGCATCGCGTTGGACAAAACCTCATAACTTTTTTCCATGAGCTCAAAATGGTTTGATGTGTTCAGATGAATTGTTCAGCGTAATGAAATCTATCTTATGAAAAAAAAAGTTTTTTTGAGGATAAAACCGGAACAGTTTTATAGGCTTTTGAAAATGAAAAATATCTAAAGTTTATGTTTGTTCACTTATTTGAAAAGAGAAAATTGATGTTTTTTTCTCAAATTTGAAAATAGTTTCCTGTTATTACCTAAAATATGATCTAAATTATTGAATTCAAGTTAAGGTACTCTTTTGGTTATAACAATAGTATTTATCTAATTAAAAATACGGATTTCTCATAATTTCGAATTAAAAATTCAGAACTTTTCAGCAATATTTTTGATTAAAATATAGGCATCTCTAAAAAACCTATTTTATCAAAATTAAGTTTATTGAATAATAATGTATTTTATTTATTTTTGAAAATTTATACAAATTTTTCAGATTTTAGAATATGCTTTGCTTAATTTATTCATCGTCTTCATCATCAAACAGTAACAAATTTTTGACGTCCTGCTTCATACTTCGAGTCTCTTTAACGTCCGTACAAACTCTCAAGCTCGATAAATATGGATCAGAAGTGACCAGCATTCCATTGAGCACGTCCTGCATTGTTTCTTTCCTAGAAGATTTTCTTGAATGAGACTCCCGAATTCTTCTAAAGTCCTTATTTCTTCGCTCATCATACCTGTTTATTGGGGATACAAAATTTAAAAAAGCGTGATATTAAGAAATGAACTGAAGTTGTATATATACCTATAGGTAAGAGAGCTACTGCTATAGCTTTGGATCCATGAATCAAAATTTTGTGAGCACTACCCGAGCAGAATTTTATGGCAAAGTTATAGCAAATTTAGCTATCACGCCCTGAGAGCCGAATCAGCTCTCATTTTGCTTGACATAAGGTGGTACACAGCAAAAATGAGAGCACAAATCTTCATACATGGTTAGCAAAATGATGCCTAATTTTGCTAAAACTGAGGCCCGAATTACACCTCGTTCTCCAAGAGCTTGGACAGCATAATGATGCCAATATAAGGCATCACCTAACTAGTGATGAAAGCAAAATTTAACATCAATATGCTCTCAAATCTTTTCGAATATATAGTCTAATTTTTAGCTAAATTTGCTTTACATGTATGAAAATGTTACTTTTATTTTTGCTGTGTACCACAGTATGGCAAGCAAAATAAGAGGAAATTATCTTTCAAGGCGTGATAGCCAAATTTACTTTAATATTGCCGTAAAATTTGCTTTTTTAAAAGTGATAGTTTCTCAAAACATACAAACTTCGAATTATTCACTGCAACAAAAAATATGAAGCAAATTAATAGTATTAATTGAGGCGTTAAGATATGGTATGAAACTACGCGACCGTGAACGAGAAGTTAAGAACATTATTCATATCACTTACAGTGATTATTGCATAAGTAAAGGCGATTTTCACTATACACGATAATGTCAAATAAAGCGTTGTGAAAATCGCCTTTGCTTATGCAATCAAGTTTGCTTGCGATAGTCATTATACATAAATGTGTTCACAACATTGGTTCATCGTAGGAGGAATATTCATAGTACATTATCATATATGACACATTCTAAACGCATTAATGCAAACTATCCGTAATTTAATTTCAACCGAAAAAGATACTCACAATATACGTGCTTTTTAGAATCAAATGATTACTATGAGATATAGTAATTAACTGAAGTCCTTAGAGTCAGAAAATAACACGAGCATACCTGGGGATGAATAAACCAATTGGTTTAAAATCCCAAAAAAAAAAAAAAAAACACGAGCATATTAAAGAAACTACTTTGAGCAAAACATGCTTATCGTTGCCCTTGTGCAAATTCTCATACATTTAGGCGTTTAACCGCCTCTCTGTATAAGATCTAACTCATGTAAGCTTGGATGAAGCCAATTTCAGAACTATTAATTGGAAAATGAAGGAATCACAAAAACTGTTCTCCCTTCACAAATAAATAAAATGTAGACTACAAACTTAAATGAAAACTACTCACTTTTCCTTCTACTGGGCTTAGCCGTGTTTATGAGCACTGATACCGTCTGCCTCTCATCGACCACCAGCAGCTTTTGGCAATCAGTAATTTTCGAATTATGATGATGATTTTGTTCTTTCTACTTCTATATCCATGTCGCCAATGTCGCCTTGAACCTAATGAAGGAAATCAAATTAGCAACACAACATCATTCCTTATTATTAATACATAAACTTACAATATTCATCCTTCCTGCCAAGGCCTTTCGTTAAGACATGGACAGATGGTTCAGCAGCAGCCACAATGAAACTTTAAACATTAGTGGCACTTCTTGCTAGCACATTGTAAATAAGTCCTCCTGATGATCGGAAGCGCTGGACACTGATTGTACAGCTTCGGACTAGTGGCACCATTTTGGCTTTTCCTTGGCTTGGTTTTTTGGCTTTTCCAGCAGCCATAGACACCTTTTCTAGACATCCCTGTTTTTTGCGACGAGAATCTTGACTGGAATACGCTGGTTCCGGATCATCAACAGTTGATGTCTATAACCACGGCGCCGGACCGTTGGCGCGGGATCCTTAACTCTGGATTTTGAACTCAGAGCTCGCGGAATAGACGACGGTTTCATGGGTGAAACCAACCACCCAAACAAAGTTGTTTTCTGGAAACAAAAAAACCAACACTGTTCTGGAAGCACGACTGTAGGGAAATCAGCACCTGATGCTTTTTATCCAGCGTTCGCCGCTGCTGCTCGGTTCTTCTTCGGGTATTTATTACCGGTATCACTGTGAAACAGGTAAAACGTACCTACCGTTTAGAGTGGAATAAATAAAATCGACGCGAGCCGACAAACAAAAAGTGCAAAACGTTTTGTTGTTTATAAAAACATACACGCTCGTTTTAATTTAACTGGATTTGGTAGAAATTTTGACATTTTGAAAATTTTACCATGCAAAAATGTTTTCAAGATCTTTGGGTGTTGTATTTTTCACAGCACTGTTTTTATTTCAGCCGTATGTGACTGAAATATTGCTATTTTTCCCATCACAGCATGCGTAACTACAACTCGTGTTGTTAAATAACTTGAAGGCCACAGATATAGAAAATGTTTTTGCATGGCAAAATTTTCAAAATATGCTTAAAGTGACAAAATTTCTACCAATTTTTCCCAACACCGGTGAACTTGCTATAACCCTGCCTCAAACATCGTAATTAGATACAGCTCTGCTTGAGTTCGACGTTTTCTTTTTTTTTTAACAGCTTATTTATTTATTTTTTTAAATATTTAAATCGCTTTTACCATTAACATCATGATTTTTTCTTCTTTCCCATTGAGGAAATTTTTATGAATCATGCAAGAGCATATAGACACATATTTTGTTTAAGAGATTAATTTATTCTTCAATTTAAATAATATTGAAACGGTAAAACATTTGTCTTAAAATGTGTTTGAGGTACTGACAAAAAAAAATCTAGAATAAGTATAAAAATCTACTCGGGGACTTCAAAACATTTAAAAAAAAACCAACTGTACAATGATCTGAATAAATTCTGTTTCTGTCATCGGAATAAAAAAAAACATCAAAAAAGGTTCGTGCTCGCAAGTTTAGAAAACGACGGGTTTAATTACTTTAGACTCTCATACTCGGTTTTATACAACGAATCATTCCGGTTTAGTTTTTTTTTAACTTTGTTGTACTGTTTTGATTAATTCCCAAAAAAAATCCACAGAATATAAGGTTAGATATCATTGCATACTAAAACCCGAAAAATGGTTAATTTTGTGAATGTACATAAACATTAAGTTGTATTATTATTATTTGCTTTTTTACATCAAACGACTCACAAGTCATTTTACCACAGAGAAATTTTACTCGAGTGAGCTATTTTGGTATTGCAGTAATCGAGTCGAGTCGAATTTCCATCGAGTAGCTCGACTGAGTCGACTGCTTGAAGGTTCGTGACTCAGCTGTTTCACTTGACTACCGTTATACGACATTTCGCTCGACTCGCCAGTGACTGGAGTAGAGTCGAGTTACTCGACTCGTCTTATATAATAGGGCCCTACGATGTCGCTTCGCACGCATTTTTTTTAAACACTGACATCTTAGTGATGCCTAGTTCTGCTATCAGTCAAATTTTACACCCAATTATGCTAACCGTTTGCTGCTGATTCCTAATTTTAGTCTCGACTTACTATCAATCTAAAATAATCAACACCTTAATGATGCCTAGTTTTGCTATCACGGAAGAATCTACAGCGCAATATGCTATCGGTATGCTGTTGACAGCTTATTTTGGTCTCAGTTTGCTATCGAATTGGGCATCAAAGTCTGCTCGGGTAGCTGGCATCGGATACCAATTATATAAACTTGTGTATAATCGAGCCGTTTCAATTGCGAATGAATGGAAAGCATTAGTATCCACAGTAACCCCACAAGAAAGGGCTCGAAGAATTGTATCCAGACGATCCAAAAGCGTTTCATCAATTCCAGTTATTCGTGATGTCATTGAAGGATTTTGAAAAAATCGACGAGCTGCATTACCAGTGTTGGTAGTTCCGGATCCCTCTTTTACTATGTCAACTAGCAATCCACATTCCTGACGAAATCGACTTTGAATCTGTTGCTTTCTCTTGTTCACAAGATCTTTAATTTCGACAGTTCTGCGGTATTTCTGCACATCGAGCCTATAACTTACATGAAGCATCCACTCCATTAGCCGTATATGAGCATGCAATGTTGAGAGTCCAAGAACTAGCGCGTCTGGATTTTCTTCGCGTTGAAGTGATCCATCTATGTCGTTCATGGTTTTCGGAGAAGCAGAGCACACAGCACAATTTTGTGAGGATTTTGTATTTGTCATTGCATTGTGCACCTTTCCATCGATCATGGTGCACGATAGAACATGAGTAACCTGTAAAATATATTATGAACAATCTACACATGACAAATAAACATATAATGATTTTTACCTGAATCGACGCAGCTGATATTTTTATACATGTCGTTTCCAGATTTTTGATTTGGGTTGTGAAAAGAGATTGTTCAATTTTTATTTTTTCTATTGTTTCCTTAGCATATTCGATTTTGCAAGGGCGACAGTATCGGGTTGATGACGGTTTTGGATTTTGCCATAAAACGATTTTTTTTTCATTGTCCTCATAATAAAGCTGAAGAGGTACAACGCAGATCATAAATATTGAAGAGTCCTCAAAATTCTGATTTGATTGAACTTGATGATATTTTGACTGAGATCCGCTCCCATCAAGTCCCTATTTAGATATCAATGTGAAGCCATTGAATCCACCTCGAGAAGCTGTTTCAATACTTTTCGGATCAATCAAAAAAATTCGCTCTACCGTGTGGTTTAATAAGGATTGCAATGCAATTTCTGCTTTTGATTCGGTGACCAAGATGGCACCAACTGTTGGATAGCAAAGTTTTTTTCCTCTTGGATTCGCTTGTACGATGGGTACAAATCAATCCCTCTTTTCTTGGCCTGTGTCCGCATAAGTTGGTACTGTAATCTGGATAAATCTAGGTCTAACATTAATGCTAAGGCATCGGTGGGTGTATAAGATATGCTTTCTTGCTGTGGTTGCTTATAAGAATCTGAAACTCTAGCGGCTTTTGAAGGACTGGAAAAGATTTCTTTCATAAGTTCTGCTCCGTTTTTTTTTCCCTTCATTTCTCAAATTCAATTCCGTAGCCATAGCCAGGTGCGGAGTTGGAACATTTTTGCGCAACTCATTGGCTTTTCTGCGTTTCGAGCGGTTAGAACCCTCTTCGAAACTAACAGTAGGCCTCCCACCTAATTTGAAGAAATAAAATACGCCAAAAATAATAAGTTTAAACTTTTCTAGTCGAGCATACATTTCTAGCCAAATTAATAGTTTTAATATTTTCATAATAAATAAATTCAATCACTGTATTACAAAAGATATTAAACTCCATAAAATTCTGAAATTTTCAATTTAACTTACCTGATTTTCCTTGAGGTTTTTTGAGTGAGTTTAATGTTTCCTGTAGCCATGTTTTATTTTTAGCAAAAAAAAAACTGAAGGTTTCGACCGGACTTTTTCCATTTTTCCTCGATTTTCCAACACTCTAGGTATATGACTCTTTTAAATTTATTTTTTTCAATACAGATTTTATCTTCCATTCGCTCCATCTTCTGCCACACTTCCGAACACCGCGTTTTCCACTGTTTACTACCTCGCTCATTCAGCATGTTAAAAAGTTGACCGCGTGTTAGGTTCATGATAAAAAAAACGAAAAAATAGCAAAGAGATAGATAACTGAGCGCTAACAAACAACGACTGGCACAAATTGACGCTTGTGTAACCCGTTTTGACTATTGGGCTTGGGTCTCCTAAAAAGAATAAAGCTTGCTCTTCACTCTTACACAGATTTCCATAAGAATGACAGCTAATCGGAGTGAAGGCTTTTGTTACTCTGTTTAACATATGAGAAATGGTATAGAGGGATTGCGAACACGCTCATCGCCTACTGTATTGACAATACATCAAAATTCAAGTATGAACATTCAAAAGGATCTAAGTAATAAGAACTTTAGCCCTTATTTAAGAGTTTCATTGCTATTTTTTACAAGTCAAAGTTCAATGAGTGTGCTCCGTATTTCTTTGAATTTTGATAATTTACGTCCTTTTGAATACTTTTTAAAGAAAAAGTGGTTTTCTTTCAAAGCATTATTTTGCTGCCTAATATATTTAACAACTGGTTTGGAGGTTTGTTAGGTTGGTATGCAACTTTCAAGCCAGACGTTGAAATGCGTTGCTGGAAGAAAAAAAAACAATAAAAAAAACTTCAATTTATCTCAAAACTTGCTTCACTAAAAGTGATAGAACTTTCTTATTAGCAAGTATTAGCAACCACTTTTTTTTTTATTTGGAAGATGAAACTTTGATCTTTATTTGAACATACAACTCGGATTGGAATTATGCTGAAAAACTAAACTTTTTTGTCTTTGAAACTGACGATATTTGGCATGTTTTTTAAAGATATTTTTCATTAAACAATTCCAGCAATTTCACACAAAATATTTTTTTTTTATATTTTTAAAATATAATTCATAAAATTTCGAAGATTTTGGTATACTTGAGCGGTACATTAGAGTAAGAAACATATGAATTATAGAGACATTAAAGCTGAAGTGTGTTTTTCCTCATTTTTAACCAGCAAAATTGCCCAACTTCTTGTACAATTTTTTCTATGAAAAAATTCGAATTTTCAAAAATCTTTCATAGATTAGAGATGCCTCATTTATGCAGTTCCTAAAAATATCGGTTAAAAATTTATTGAAAAAAAATTGAAAAATGAGGTTTTGTCACAGCTTTTAAGCCTTCTGCCCCACAGTGCGCCGGCATTAACCTCCCAGCGCAACACATTGCGTATGATTGAAGAAAACAAAATAAGAACGTTTTCAGTTTATTCCATCGCAAGATATATAGTGAGGTGCAAAATAAAGTGTCCAAGTTATTTTTTTATCATTTCTTTTATTTTTCTGGTTAAAATTCACCAAAAATACATCGTAATCATTTTTAAAATATTGTTTATTATGTTCTTTTTAATTTTTGTTAATGTTGCGCTGGTAAAAAAAGAAAGTTTTTCTTATAAAAAAAACAATTAATATTCCACAAAAATGGGCAAAATAAAGTGTCCAACTCAAAAATCAATATAATTTCGATAAGTTTCCATCGCGAGGCCCCTCGAATTTGTTTGTTTTGTGTATTTTGACGTTTCATAAACAACTGGCTTGGCTCTGGAGTGAAACAGGAAACAGGTGTTTACATTCGAATAAGTTGTAAAATATGGAGAACGCATAAATTTCTGGTTCCATTCCGTTGTCCATCCGGAAACTGGTTGTTCCTGATGTGAATAACGGTCAAACGCACCGGGAAGTGGCCAAGCAATACGAAATCAGCAAGACAGCGGTATCAAAATTCATGAAGAAGATGAAAACGTTCGGTTCGGAGATGGATCGCCCAGGAAGAGGACTGAAGCCCAAGACAGATGCCAGAACGGACAACAAAATCATTCTTGAAGTGAAGAAAAACGCCATAATAACGATCCGGCAGATACAGGAAGAGCTTCAATTTTCGGTATTGCGTTGTACTGTCCGTCGCCGCATGCAAAGGAGTACCATAGAAAGATCGCAGTGAGAAGGCCTTTCATCAGCCAGGTGAACAAGGCTAAGCGGCACAAGTTCGTCAAGGAACACGCCGATAAACGGCTCGAGTACTGGAAAACATTGTTGTGGGCCGACGAATCCAAATTCGAGCTATTCAACCGGAAAAGCGGGATCATATGTGGCGCAAGTCGAGTGAGGAGCTCCAAGATCGCCATATCCAAGGAACAGTCAAGCACGGAGAAGGTGAATTTGGGGATGAATAAACCAATTGGTTTAAAATCCCAAAAAAAAAAAAAAAAAAAAAAAAAAAAAAAAAAAAAAAAAAAAAAAAAAAAAAAAGCACGGAGAAGGTTACGTGATGGTGTGGGGATGCTTTTCTTGGGGTGGGGTGGGCAATTTGGTAAAAATTGACGGAATCATGACAGCTGAGTCATATTCCAATATCCTGCGGGAAAACCTCGAAGTATCCCTCATCAAGACGGGTCTCGAAGAGCGCTTCGTTTTACAGCAGAATAACGATCCGAAGCATACGGCCAATCTGATGAAGTCATTTTCCCGTTCCTGCCGCATCAAACCCCTTGAATGGCCCCACAAAGTCCTGATCTGAACCCCATCGAAAATCTGTGGGCCATCCTCGATGCTCTGATAAGACTGGTGTGACAAATTAAAAATACTTATTTTGATGCCATGGAGCATGCGTGGGAGGAACTCGACCCACAACACTTGCACAACCTTGTTGAAAGCACTTGTAGGAGGTGTTGAAGGCCGGAGGAGGCCATACCCATTATTAAATCGTTCTTGTTTGCCTTCAGTTTGAATCAATTAGAAGCTGTACCGATCTGAACACTTTATTTTGCCCCTGTTTTTTTGGAATATTAACTGTTTTTTTTCTATCAGAAAAACTTTTTTCTTTAACAGCGCAACATTAACAAAAATTGAGAAGAACACAATAAACAATATTTAAAAAATGATTACGATGCGTTTTCGTTGAATTTTAACCAGAAAAATAAAAGAAATTGAAAAAAAAATAATTTGGACACTTTATTTTGCCCCTCACTGTAGGAGGAGAGAAACAATGCAGGGAGCAAATGAATTGATCCGCTCAATCAATGCTGTGCGTGCGTATATCGGACCATAGACTACCGAAATGGCTTGTGCATATTCGATGATTTCACGACAATTGTTTGATTCTATGCTCGATCACACACGATACAAACATATTTAACGCTAACTCAAACGATTCCTGGCGAAAACAGCAACAGCAGCAAGAAAAAACCACCCCAGCTGAGGCCTGAATTTTGTACAAAAAGCACCATACACCATGCCGCAGAGGGTTGTTTGTACAAAATATTTCAAGCTGTCTGGCTGTGCGTTAGACTGAGTCGATTTAGGGTCATTTTTGAATTTCTCAAAGCCTGGGTTCTAAAAAGCTTCGTTTTGGTTCAAAACTCATCCATGATTTTTTACAGAATTTTTAAGTAACGTTTACATGAGTAAATTTGAACTTTTTGATTTGTATGGGAAAATTGAATACTTTGTACTGAAAAAACATCATTTTTGTTTCTTCTGTGAAACCGATCCAGCTTAAAGTTTTTGTGCCAATTTATAAATTCTCGATAGGAAATTTCTCGTTGAACATAGGATAGGAAAGTTATAAGCTGATTTACAACGGTATTGTTTTTGGCATTGATAAACAATAAATTCAATTGACACCACCGCTTGTGCCCCGCGAAGTAGGTACCCAGCAATATGAAGGTAGGAAATTCTTGTGAGTTCGATTCTCACCAACGGCAATATTGTTTATTTTCTTGTTTCTGGGATGAATTATCCAAAAAGATCCGCATAGCATTGTTATTGGTTTAGCTTGGTAGTTTTGCAACTGATCCTGTTATTTTTACATTTCAGGACAGCAGCGGCTCCCAGCTACCAATACTAGACACGGATGCGATGCATAAGGAAACGCCACAATCTTCCTCAGTTCGGAAAGACGTGGGCACCAATCAGGGCGAATCTGACAACAATCAGCTGAAAACCATTTTATCTAGCCATCAAATCATGGTAGAGAACGAAGCGAATATTTTAGAAACTTTTCAAAACCTTCAGAGCTCTATGGATGTTTGTATGCATCTGATGTCCGAAAAAAGGGGTTCTCCCTCGAAAAGAACTGATGCAGCAGCAGTGATTGGTCGAGTATCCGAGTTATTTGCTCCAATAAAATCATTTGAAGAGATGCAAGCTCTAGAAGACGCTCTCAACGACAAAGGCTACATGGAAAAGCTTATAAAGTCTTTGAGTATTATTTGTGGAACCAATGGCAAAGCATGTGGTTTGGATTGCTGCTACCGATTGATTGACCATTTCGTTACCCGAGAATTTCTTGTCGAGTGTTCATGGACCGGAGGGAGCCGAAACGTTTCTGGGGATGGGCCAAGCCATGCTTCAGTTCGCCATGTTTACGATAAAGTGGCTTTCAAATGTTTCAAAAATTTTAGAACGCTTTTCATGAAGCTTGTTCGGCTGGCAGACAGCGAGTTCAGTAACATCACGTGCGACGAATTCTTCAAAAGAATTTTGCGAAACAGCAGACAAAGATTGGCCGGATCGATAACATCACGACACAAAAAGCGACCGTCCAACCTAAAGTATAAATCTAAAAAATCCATGGATCAGAACGATTCCCTCTAGACGGGTGAATGATGTACGCGTTTAAGAACCTAGCGTTTAAATATTATTTGTTTCTCTAAGTAGTGAAGGGGTGTTTGAAGTTTTGAGTATTCATTAAATTACAATTAAGGTTCGTAGAAATTGTACGACTGTATGAGGAACTCCTCCTTTTTTTTTTTAAAGAAAAGCCTTGCTCTCCGAATATTTCTGTTTTAATTTTCTAACTTGGGCTTTACTTCGAATGCATGCGAACAACATCGGAGAACTGTACTTTAAAAAAGGGGAAACTGTCTGTTTTGAATAACTTTTAAATGGATAATGTATGGATGACAATTGATGAAATTTTCAGTTAAACTACCTAGATCAGGGTGGCCACTCATTCGGGAAAGTCGAGATTTAAAATTCATCGGGAAAATGCGGGAAGAAGTTGGGAATTCCTCACGAGGATTCTGGAAAGTTGTGAAATTAACACTCAAACCATGTACCATCATGTCACCATCTACCGCCCAGTTAAGCGGTTTTTCAACTTCAAACATGTGTAATAAAAAAACGACGGCAGATTTTTATTCGCTTTCTTTTCCATTACATCTCAAAACTGCTCTACTTTCAATTAAAAATTTAGTGGAATGCGAAAAATGTGCGCTTTTCAAAATAATTAACTAAATTTTGAGGTGTTCAACTGGCCCTATTACCGCCCACTCGACTTTTTTGGGTATCAATAAGGTTTTCTTAAGGAAAAACTATCTAACAACACGGAAACTGTTCTTTTTAGTATTTTCCATGTAACGAGCTGTCAAAAGCATTTTGAGGAACTTGAGAGAATACATTTTGTGAAATTTTTCCCGCAAATTTTTGACAAATTGTAACAAAGTGACTGACAAAATGATGATTCCAGGCAAACAGCCTCAAGTAACCGGTTACTTTCAGCGATAAAACATCATTTTCTAACATAATCGAACTAAATTCTTCTTATAATTAACACATTTGACACAATACATGCGTTAAAAACAAAGAAATTGTGCGTGACCGGTCATTAGGAACCCACACTTTTTTTTAAACACCAATTACCGCCCATCACTAAACGCTTCAAAAAACAACAACTATTGAAAAAATCGGAAATTTTTCGATGCAAATCAATTCTACGAAAATAAAACTATCGTTTCAAGTCGATTTTAGGTCAAATAGATACTATCTTGAAAACAAAAACCCTTTTTGCCCTAGGAGGACAGTAATGCTTAGTTCGCTAACAGGCGTCGAATTCAACAATTTGACCGGAAACTAAAAACTAAACATTTAATTTCTGGCTATAGTTGGCATAATTAAGTGATGTTTTTTCAGTGAAATGATCGAACAATGATGCCGACACAGAACACAGGTCTTATTTTTGGAGAAAACATCCCAGTTTTTTTTCAAAATACAAACAAAAGGGTGATTTTGGGCGGTAAATGGTGTCTGGGCGGTAGATGGTGACATGATGGTACTGAAAATTTCAACTTGAAATTTCGAGCATCTCAAAATGATAAAATTATGGCTTCAGTCCAGTTGTCACCGAGACATAGTTGGTAGAGAAATGTGATTTTTCCGTTTGAATTTCTTTGCGGTCTTTAAAATGGGTTTTTTAATTTAAAAATAATTAAAACTATTGATTCTGGGCCCCACAATTTATAAAATTAGTCTCTTATAGGAATGATTTTTACATTTAACTGAATTTTCTTGAAAAAATGCTAACGTGATAGCATTTAGTTCGGTCTGGTCGAATTCCGATCATTTGTCCTTCGATTATTGCTTCCACATTACTTTTAATGCATTTCGAACTCCATTGTCGCAGGCGTGGCTTAGTAGAACGAATTCCACATCGCCAACGGTTGCTATTCCGTGATTAACCGATGCCATCAGTTTTGTTCAAAGGTCAAAAGAATGGTGCTTGGGATTAGCAGCTCATCCTCAATGCACAAAATAGATGCTTTTTCTTTGAAAATCTATAATGGCGCTGGCCACGTCCTAGTAGTCAATGGAAAGATTGGAAAAAGTAGAAAGGGCTGAAATATAAATTTTGTGCTTTAGGACCAAGGTTACCTCTGCATCCTAGCAAATAATTCAAGGTGGGAGGTTTGAGAGAAACGGTTATGGGCAGGATACACTTTTGACTAATGTAAATAATGATGTGAAAACCAATTTCTATTGAGGTCTAGGACGTTTTTACAAGAAAAAAGTATCATCACATATCCTGCAGGCTTTGTAAGACATATGCAGCAAGTGAATACATTAGAAGATATTTTTTATTCAACATTTTCAGAATATGACCAGTTGGGACGAATTACGAAGCAAACTGCGGAGGTATTTTCAGCCTAGCTGGGAGCCAGAATCTGATACTGACAGTGTCCAAAATAAAAGTTCGTGTAGTGGAGAAGAACCAATACATGATGAGACACGGCACACCAATACAAAACCTACAGGAAACTTTTCTTTTGATGCAAATGCCGATGAGATTTTTTCGGATACATCCGATGAACTCAACGGGATAGGAACACAGCATTTTCCTGAGCGGATTCCGGAAAATTATCACCGAAAAACAAACTTTCAGCGTTGTGAACAATGTTGTAATCAAGAAATAAGGAAAATAACATTATATCGCTGCAAAAGTTGCCCCACAAAACCTGCGTTGTGTCCAGCACCATGCTTCGAAATCTGGCACACCAAAAATCATGTATTATAATTTCAATGTTAAAATATTTTTTGTAAGTTATATATTTCTATTAGTTTATGAAACCAGCATTTCGTATTGAACTATCAAAACTCTTTTGTTGCACACCGAAAATAACCTTTTTACGTCAACATATCTGTCATTTATGTACGTTCCATTACTTCCTCTATTTTCATTCGTAACCTGCCGTAAGTGTCGAAATTTCTACCACTTTTTTCCAACACCAGTGGACTTGCTCTTATATGCTTGAATGTTTGATATATTGCAATTTTGTGAACACTTTTGACTACGAATGTTGGCTTACTTTGTTCGGTAGGTCTGTATCTTATATTTTTATCTTCCTGTTTTATACATTTCAGACCAGTGTTTCTCAACTTCCAATCAAAAACTGTAATGTTAAGCGGGAGAAAAGCTCCTGCCAGCCGACGGTAATCAATATATCGAAACCTAAACATCGCCAAACCAGAAGACCCAAAAACGAGACGCAGCTGCGACAAACATATGAATCACCAATCACCAATCCAATCAAGTCACTTGAAGAGCTGAAATCTTTAGAACATGCTCTCAATGACAGAAGCTACACGCTACAGCTTCTCAAGTCTATGAGAAGTCTTTGCAGAACCAGCGGAAAGGGGAACGGTTTGACTTGCTGCAATCAATTGATTGATCATTTCTTCACCCGGGAATTTCTTGTCGAATGTTCCTGGACTGGAACCGAAACGGATCCAAACGGGAAGAAGTGCAGTAAGGTGGCTCTTAAATCATTCAGGAATGTTCGATTGCTGTTTATGAACCTGATTGTTTTAGCTGATAGCAAGTTCAGTATTAAAAAATTCGAACAATTTTTCCAAAAAGTCACTCGGAACAGCAAACAAAGACTAGAAATGCAGCAGGCAGTTAAGCGTCAGATAATCGAAATTAACAAAGTTGCAAAATCGATCACTCAACCTTCAGTATGAGCCTAGAAGAACCCAGAATTAAAAGAATGAGCTCTTAGAAATAGGTCATTGGTGAAAATCATATTCTCTAGAATGTGAAAATCTGTATAAATCACCATAAAAATGAACACTATTTCACTATCACTTTCTATTTTTTGTTACTAATGATTTTTTTGTTACTAATGATTGTTTTGTTTATAAGAAATTCTTAAATAAAATGAACTTGTTGGATTTATATCTGTCTTCATTTTAAAAGTTGTTGTATTACCATAAAATATTATATTAACTTTGCAAAATTGAAATAAAATCAACAATGATTTGGCCGGGTTTCGACCAGACCGAACTGAGTGCCATGAGAAAATTTAAAAGCAACAGAAATTGAATCTCTTGTAATTCATATTCTACATCGAAAAGGCGAATACTATTGATTACAATGAATTCATTGGATTATAAAATATCGATTCTGATTGATACATATAAAAGTTTTTGTCTCTAGATGAAAATATTTGCACATAAAGTTCAAGTATCTGGAAAAAATGCTGATGGCGTTCAGTTCGGTATGGTCGAATCCCGACCATTTATTCTTGATTCAAATGTAGCAATACTCAAAACTGATGGAGTACATCAAAGTAATCATTTATAAACCACACACGTCAGTTGGGGTGTATAAAAGGTGGAGAATTTTTTTAAATAAATCTTTCTACTTTGTACCATTTAACAGAACAGTTTTTCTTTATTTATCAAAAAGCAAGTCTAACAGGTTATGGGCCTGCGCTTTGAAGAAAGTTGAAATGGAATAGCGAAGCTCACTATTGAGAACTATGACTTCTGGAAGTTGAAGGTCGAGTTCCTGCTGGTGAGGGAAGGTCTCTGGAAGTACATTTCGCCGGGGGTGAAACCGGAAGCTGCTGCCGACAATCGAAACGTTGCTGAGCTGGCTGCCTGGGATGAAGGAGACCAAAAAGGACCGGCGACTATTGGGTTGCTGCTAAGCCGCAGCCAACACGGGTACATCCGTGAAGGAGAACCTCAAGCGGCACCACAAAACTTAAACTCTTAGTTCCAAGGCCCACATCTTGAAGAAGAATGCGACCTGAAATACGAAGAAGGTGACGACGTCGAGGAGCACTTACTCGAGTTCGAGGGCCTTTTTGAGAAGTTGGCGGATCATCCGCCGCGGATGTTGGAACCGTTCTGGCTGACGATCTACAGGTGATTTTGGTTTTTCGTAGCCTTCAGAATATCTACGATGCCCTGACAACTACGTTAAAAAATCAATCAGCTGAAGAGTTGACAGTGGCTTTGGTGAAGAACAGGATTATCAACGAGGTCATGAAACGTTGTAAAGCTGTTACAGTTGGTCCATCGGTCCTGAAGTTGCAGACCAAAAGGCGTGGCAATCAAGGCATTTGCTACTTCTGTGGAGAATCTGGTCATCGAAAACGAGATTGCGCGGCGTGGCTCAAAACTAAGAAGGACGCCACGTACAAAAATCGAGCGTAGGTGTTTTTCAAGACAATTCAGAAGGCAAATTTTGTTTCGAGTGGCAACGAAGATTTTGCGTTTTCCGTACGGGGTGTCCGGAATTGAATCGTCGATTCGGGTGGCGTGCCAATAAGAATCTGTTCCATGAGATGGAGTCGAACCGAAGTATTCCGAGGATGGTGACGGTTGCTGATGATAAACAAGCAGTGGCAAATAGAAGGAGTTGCCTCATGCAAAATCCTTTGCTATGGTAGCCAAGGTACCGAAAATACTATGACGTTAGGGGAGGCCTCTACGTTACTGATCTCCATATGAACCTAGTTTCGCTTGGCAAGCTTGTGCAGAAAGAAGCCGAGGTACTCTTCAATCAAGACGGTCAGCTGTATTTTCTTAGCAAGAAGTCTGGAACGTTGGAAGCTGTCCAAGATTTTGTTCCTGAGATGAAGACGCAATCCGGCCTGCAGCGAAGGTGATCGGGTCCGATCAAAGTGACGAGTACAAAGGGCGTGCGATGGCTAAGTTCCTCAGCGAAGGAATCCTGCAGCAATTCACAACGGCGTACACTCCTCAACAGAACAAAGTCGCGGAGCGAAAGAACCGTTCGCTGGTCGAGATGGCGAGGTGTATGCTCCTAGAAGCTGGCATGGAGTACCGCTACTGGGGTGAGGCAATCAACACGACCAATTATCTCAAGAACAGGTAACCAGCAAAATCGATCCGTGAGACGCCATACGGACTGTGGCATGGAAGCAAGCCTGATGTGGAGCACCTGCAAGTTTTTGGTACAGATGCGCTTGTGCTGATCCCGAAAGAAACCAGATCAAAATTGGAGCCCAAAGCGAATAAGTTGACATTCGTTGGCTACTCTCAGCAGCACAAAGCGTGGCGTTTCATCGACAGGAAAACTAAAAAGGTGGTCTACAGTAGAGATGTCCGGTTCCTTACGACACAAGATGGTTCTTCGAAGAGGCTGTAACCTGAAAAACTGAAGTCCGAGAGTTGCCACCGATGGTCCTCAATCTGATTGGCATCGTAGAACAACGCATCGATGAAGACAACGATTTCCGAGGTTTTGGTGATACCGATGGCGACGATGATGGTCCGCTTGCAGACGAGAATGGCCAAATTCAGGAGTAGCAACTCGACGTTCAGGTGGAGCCACTCGATCTTGAGGAGGGGCAACCGAAATCTACTGAAAAGGTTGTGAACTGCAGAAAGTGGCGGGACGAACGATCAACAATTTGTATCCGACTGAACGGTTTCGAGTGGTGGTCGCTCAAGAATCGTCGATTGATCCCAAGAACTATCTGGATGCCTTGGTTGGTCCGAACAAAGAACTCTGGAAAGATCCGGTACAAGGCTCGTTTGGTGACACAAGGTTCCAATCAACGCCAAGGCTTGGATTACGTCGAGGTTTTTGCTCCGGTAGCTAAGTAAGCTACGTTACGCTTAATGCTGACCATTGCTGCTCGTCGTGGAATGCTGGTGAAACAAGTGAACGTGAAGACGGCCTATCTACACGGAGATTTAGATGAAACCATCTACATGAAACCCCCGCCTGGTGTCTCTACTGCAAAGGGACAGGTGTGCCACGATTTGTTGGTCGCAACATCCAGCGAAGCCGAGTATCAACAGGTCTTCAAATATTTGGAGACAAATTTCCAGCTAACGTCCCTTGGAGATGTGAAGCAGTTCCTTGGTATCCAGGTGGTCCGATCAAGGAAAGCTTTAGATCTGGGTCAAAAGGCATACATCGAGAAGCTGTTGGAGAGGTTCAACCTAAGCGATGCGAAAGGGTCAAGGATTCCGATGGATCCTGGCTAGATACAACAAAAGGAGGAGGCGGAGGATCTTCCCAATTCCGACCAATATCAGAGCCTCGTTGGAAGTTAGCTGTATCTGGCGGTGAACACGCTGCCAGACACCGGGATTTGCGCATCGATTCTTGGAAGGAAGGTGTCAAAACCAACTAAGGCTGACTGGACTTAGGCAGAGCGAGCCCTGTGGTACCTCAAGGAAACCGTGGAATTCAAGCTTCATCTGAGAGGTGACTCAGATGAATCAGAAGAATATGCCGACGCAGACTGGGCAAGCACGGTGCAAGACCGGGAATCCAATTAAGGTTATCTATTCAGGCTTGATGGCGGTACTCTTCTGAGGGGAGCCAAGAAACAAACATGCGTGGCTGCCTGGAACTACTGTGGTTGCGGAAACTGCTTTTTGATTTCGGGGGACAGGTGAAAAGTCCATCTTGAAAGAAGAAAGCCAATCAGAGCTGCATTAAATTGGTGACCGGAAGTAGCGGGAAAAAGTCCATGTGGAAACCAAGTACCACTTCCTTGTGGTACTAAACTCCTTGTTTCACCCTCAATCTTCCCGTTGTTATGAGCCTGAATATACTCAAAGTTCCAATATTTTACTTGGCAAGAATCTTTATGTTCTTTTATTTACATTTTAGGTACCATAAAAGGTGATACGGTCGAAATTTGGTCAATATCAACTTGACGTATTTCTTTTAATTTTGCATTTTAAAAACTTGAACACCCTTCATTTTGAAGGTGTGTGTGTGTAGAATGTTGCTCCTATTTTGATTTCGGAATTCACTCTTCAGTTGTTAAAATGCCGTCCAAGGAAGAAGAGCAGCGTATCAAAATTTTGGTCGCGCATCGCGAAAATCCGAGCTACTCGCACGCAAAGCTGGCAAAATTGTTAAAAGTTGCCAAATCAATAGTGACAAATGTAATTAAAGTGTTTGGGGAACGTTTGCCGACAGCCAGGAAGTCTAGATCGGGGGAAAATCGAGAACCGGAAGCCGCTGAGACGACAAAGAGAGTTGCCGGTAGTTTAAAGTGAGACCCTAACCTATCTATCCGAGATGGCGCAAATATGCTGGGTGTATCGTCTACACTCGTGCATCGAGCCAAAAAACGAGCCGGACTATCGACTTTCAAGAAGGTAGTGGCTCCAAATCGCGATGATAAACAAAATACGACGGCCAAAGCGCGATCCCGGAGGCTGTACACGACGATGCTGACGAAGTTTGACTGCGTGGTAATGGACGACGAAACCTACGTCAAAGCCGACTACAAGCAGCTTCCGGGACAGGAGTTTTATACGGCAAAAGGAAGGGGAAAGGTAGCAGATATTTTCAAGCACATGAAACTGTCAAAGTTCGCGAAGAAACATCTGGTGTGGCAGGCCATCTGTACCTGTGGCTTGAAAAGCAGCATTTTCATAGCTTCCGGGACTGTCAACCAAGAAATTGACGTGAAAGAGTGTTTGAATAAACGTCTGCTGCCTTTGCTGAAGAACACGGTTGTTACGTACTGTTTTGGCCGGATTTGGCATCTTGCCATTACGGTAAAAAGGCCATGGAGTGGTACGCCGCCAACAACGTGCAGGGTGTTCCCAAGGACAAGAACCCTCCCGACACGCCAGAGCTCCGCCCAATTGAGAAATACTGGGCTATTGTCAAGCGGAACCTAAAGAAGACCAAAAAAAAAACTGCTAAGGACGAACAGCAGTTCAAGGCAAACTGGCTTTCTGCGGCGAAGAAGATGGACAAGGTGGCTGTACATAATCTGATGGCAGGGGTTAAGCGTAAGGCCCGGCAATTCGGATTTGGAAAAGCGGAAGCCTAACTGAATATTTTTTTCTGAATTTTATACTAATTAAACTTGAAAAAGAAATTTAATTTGATTTTTTAAATAAACGATTTCACCGATTTACACGGTTTTCCCTTGACCAAATTTTGACCGTATCACCCTTTATTAGGCAAAACATCTCTGACAAGGAGCTTTACTATGTTAAAAAAGGAAACGAAACGCAACTATCTTCCAAACCACAACAAAACAATCAATCAATCAATAACTTTGCTATTCGGATATTCATTTGATTATTAAGTGACGGGCAAGTGAAATTGACTTAAGTGACCGGTCAAGTGAATTTCAAGTGAGCATCGAAAACCTTCATTAGAATTAAAACTCAAGTGATGGGTGTGTTTACTGTTGTCTAGGTCACTTGAAACTTAAGTTCATTTTTACCGTCAACTGGGATAACATCCCAAGCAACCAAAAGTCCTACGTATCTACGTTTAAGACAGAATAATAAACTTTGATTTACAAAATTATCGAAAAAAAGTCTAACCCAATTTTTACAACTTAAACTAAGCTAAACAAGCTCATTGATACCAACTCTTTTTCTTATAAAAATTCACAGCCACACACATAAGAAAATTTCAGTAGCCATTCCCTTAGACTTTACGTGACATTCACGAGGAAAAAAATTAGTTACTCCGGATTCACGTAGAATCGATGGGATGCGTCAAAAGCTAAATCTACGTGAAAAATACCGTAGAACTAATTTTCAAATTTCAAATTTTCAAAATTTTAAAGTGTAGGGATGCCACACTCTTACATAAATTAGTGTTATTTTGAGTAAGTTAAAATCAATAGTGAAAACTTCTTGATATCTTTTCTTTTAAAGCCAGTAAAGTAACATTACCGAAGGGCTGAAAATATTTCAAATGATGAATTCTCATTTCATCTTTGTTTTAGGATCTTGTTCCAGAAAAAAAAGATCCCCCGACAATCAGCTCATGTTGTGCTTGTGGAAAAACAACGCAAAGGGAATTTATGACGATGGAGAATGTGGAACGACACGAATGGACTGCAAAATCTTTGATTCAACGGTCAGTCAAAGGTTCAAGAATTTTGAAACAGTATGAACAGACCAAAATGCTAACTCGAGCGGATAGAGCGACTATCACATCATTGATTGTTGACGATTTAATCCAGCAACATGGAAAACTTACCAAAGTGGAACTTTTAAGATTCGCAGCTCAGCTAAAATCTCTGTTCCCAACTGTTCACGAGGTAAAAAAAGATTTTGGTTATTGACTAAAACCGGGCGCTATTTGAAGAAATGAATAAATGATCACAATTACTTTTCTTTTTCCCAACAGTACATTTGGTATCGGCCATCGATCATAGTAAACTACACAACGGGTGAAAAAATAAAATTGGGGAAGTTTCCTCGCGGAACCTTGTACGACCGGAATCTAAATCAAGCCATTGACCTCAAATACGTCACGGAATCAACTCCAAAGAAAAGAGATGATTCAAAGTTATTAAGTGAACAAGCTATAGGCGAAGAAGCCAGTAAGTGCTAAGTTATTCCTCGTATCTTCGATCTTTTAAGTTTTTTTTTATTTAGTTCTCAACTATCAGGAGACCAAAGAATGGTTCCGGAATCATCAAGACGAGTGGGACGAAGCTATAAGTCGATGGCGTAGCACAAGTGAGGTTCGCATTCACGAAATAGTCCAGTCAGATGAACGGACATTTTCCGAGATCTTAACTGAATATCCCATACTCCGAGGTTACTACGGCTACGACTTAGTGAAAATAGATTTCGAGCACCAATATCCCGAAAAAGTTGACTTACTATTCACTCGATTTGCCGATTTTCGTCAAAGATTGAAACCTCTGCTGCCCAAAAACATTGGAAACCAAGGAAAGGTGCTTTTAAAATTGCTCGATGAAGATCTGCCAGAGGGTAAGTTAAAAATTTCAATGATGTTTCTTAGGGTTTCTTAGAGCTTATAGCATATTTCTTTACAGATGTATTGGATTGTGAAACCGTAACGTTACTGTCTCACTTATGGCCAAGTTCAATCTTAAAACTTTCAAATAAGGACATATGGAAACCGACGATCAAAGAAAGTTGCGAAGGTGTAATCATTCGCCTGGAAACATTAGCAGACTATCAAACAAAATTCAGCAGTATTCAGGAGCAGCGCGCAAAGAGAGGACTCCCGGATACGCCCGTGATACTAGCGGTTGGCGAAACTCCGAAATCTACGCACACATTCTTTGTCAGTTACGACTTTCTGTACCAGACTGACACTTTCCTGGAAGCGTTGGACATAGTTTTCAAGATTCATAAGTCATATGATTTGAAGTTCCCCATCCAGGCACAAGGAACTTGGAATTTCATATCGTGCTTTTTCTACGACTTCGAGCTGGGCCTCGATAGAAATAAAGAACATATTTTATACTGGTGCAAGATGCTTCAAAATAAAAACTCTTAATGTAAGAAGAAGATGGCAAGTTTGCAACTCTTTTAACTTCTGTATCTGTTACTTCCAATTAGTTCAAAAAATAAAGTTCAACTTTATATAATAAAAAATTGGTTTTCAATAGTCGAGACTCGAGATGACTTTCTTTTTAAATTAAGATAGTCCGATAGGACATGGAATAATCGAGACAAATTACGATGATGTACCGACCTTTCGGGAGCCATCGATTGCTCGTGAAACAGATTTTAATCTGGATTGCGAGAATTTCGAAATAACGACCGACCATATTTCACAGCGATTTCACGAAATTGAATGGTTGTTTAAATCTGAAAGCACTGTACAGTGGTTCACAACCATGTAGGTCGTGAAAATGATACACTTTATTTCTGTTATAAAGCTCAAATCAGGTCAAAACCTAATTTTCTGAATTCGTCTTGGTACATCTGCGTACCTGAAAATAATCACGACGAATAATTTCAACGGTGATGGAAATTATTAGAGAAACATGAGATACCAAAGAAATAATGAACGTACACAGTAAACGAAAATTACCTAACTCGGTAATCTGTTTTATCGAAATCCTAACATGTTGAACTCGGCAATTCATTCGGTACTTTTTGAATGGCAGAGAAATGACAGCTTTTAAATATTTCGGACCTTTTTAGTCAACAATTTCTAAAACTCAACTGAAATCTGTGGTACATACCAGTTAATAGGAAGAAAGTATAACGATCAATGATTTAGAAATCCGATTAAAATGATACCAGTTTCGGCTTATAACTGCTGAATTACTCGATATTTTAAGCTAAATAGGGTTTGTATGTAGCCTAATACTTTGAGCCTTTCTTTGGATAACTTAAATACATAAATTAAGCTCTGTATAAGAAAGTATTTAGAGAAAACGTTCGAAATCACTAATCGAATTCCTCCAAAAAGAGGTTTTTGCGATGCACTTGAAAAGAGATGTCCGTGATAGAGACACTCTTTTCAAGTGCATCGCAAAAACCTCTTTTTTG
The DNA here is from genome assembly GCF_029784155.1 of Uranotaenia lowii. Lineage (NCBI taxonomy): Eukaryota > Metazoa > Arthropoda > Insecta > Diptera > Culicidae > Uranotaenia > Uranotaenia lowii. The sequence continues at coordinate 330,030,528 of NC_073692.1, read as the reverse complement.
GAGGAATTCGATTAGTGATTTCGAACGTTTTCTCTAAATACTTTCTAATACAGAGCTTAATTTATGTATTTAAGTTATCCAAAGAAAAGCTCAAAGTATTAGGCTACATACAAACCCTATTTAGCTTAAAATATCGAGTAATTCAGCAGTTATAAGCCGAAACTGGTATCATTTTCATCGGATTCCTAAATCATTGATCCTTATTCTTTCTTCCTATTGACTGGTATGTACCACAAAATCGTCTGTCAAAATATTTACAGTTGTTGAACAACCCAATAGTGTTTACCGAAATGCCTGTATTTATTACCGAAAGGTCGGTAATGTTCAACCGAAAAACGAAATGCTCAGCAAAATATATCACACAACCGGTAGTTTACAGAAATACCTGTAATTATTATCTAGTAACTTTTTTTTTCACCAAAAAAATACCGTGATTTTTATGACGGTAAGCTGTAAAAGTTCGATAATAGTTACCGTACAACCGGTAGATTTTACCGAAATACATGTAATAATAGCTTAGCTTAGCTTGATTGACTACTCACATCCACCTTTAATCATTGAACCCGAAATACTTTATTTAATTTACAAGTATTAAAATAATATTGGCTAATGCCGTTGAACTTCCTCAGTATACTTTATAGAAACTCTTTATTGGTATAACAATGATATTGAATAAAATGCATTTCGAATCCCATGATCGCAGGCGTGGCTCAGTAGAACGAATTCCACATCGCCAATGGTTGCTACTCCGTGATTGACCGAGGCCACCAATTTTGTTCAAAGGTCAAATGAATGGTGTCTGGGACTGACAGTACATTCACAATGCCCAAAACTGATGCTCTCTCTTTAATCATCAATAACGGCGCCGGCCACGTCCTAGTAGTCAATAGATAGATTGGAAAAGAGAGAAAGGGATAAAAGAAATAATTCGTGCTTTAGGACCGAGGTCACCTCTGCATCCTAGCAAATAATTTTATCGTGGGGAGTGGGTAAAAGGATGTGATCTGGAGACACTTTTGACCAGTGTAATCTGATTTTAAGCATCCTATTATCCTATTTTCCCAAAGACAAAATAACTAACTAAATGCTTTAATTTAAGTATAATAAAAGTGTATTTGAAAAAAAAAACCTGAACGCGCGTATATCCATGTCGTATCAATAACTATCATGTTGAATTTCAAGGATTCACAATGAAAAATGTGAAGCATTGAATGACCAATGTCTAATATTCTTTGGAACAGTAATAAAAAAAAACTTGAATTTATTTTATCCTACGATAATTTCGCTCATGTGGGTAGCAAGCAAATAGCTGACCACCCTAAATACAAGACAATACATTTATTCTTTACACTCCAAAACAAAGAAATTAACACAAATATAGCGATAATTAGGTATTTGATAAATTAATTTCCTGACTGCAGGAATATTGAGAACTGGACCTTAGTTTTGATGCCGAGACAACTATTGGGAATCGAAGAGCACAAAGCCCAAAAGCAGACTACCTATTATAAATATTTATTTGATTAATCGTATTTGCAATAATGAAAAGGTATTCTTAGTTCTAACCGTAAGAATCTCATTAAGGAAATTATTCTAGTGTAGCAGAAGCTTTCCCTAATTTTGGAGTCACCGTAATATTTTTCTGTCTCTGCTCTGAACGTAACAACAAAAACTGAAACTTCCATTAATTAAAACTCATATTATGCACTGCTAGATAAACTTTAAGCACTAAACACGATTCAAGAACAAAAAGAATTAACCGTCATAGCCGGCCACGGAACGATTATGAATACCAAACTTATTTATTTCGATTGTATCTCTGAGTATGTAGAAGAAAAAAAAAAACATGGTAAACTTACTGAACTTTCCACACTAAATCGAATCAACAACACCCCTTCACTAATAGAACTTAATAATAATAAACACCCCTTCCCCAACACACAAATAAACACACACAAACAATGTTCTAGTTGGAAATTCTATACGTAGCTTAAGCATGGAAATTTTAATATAAATCTTTTTTTTATGAGAAGATTTTTTAAACAAATACTTAGCTTTGATCCGTGTTTTGATGTTTCCGTACTCCTTAAAAATCTAGAAGTACGTCTTTTTCCGCTCGCCGGAAGGTGAAATAGCCTGAGAAGCTGTGATCCCTTATTTTGATGTGGCCGTCGCTTGAGGAAAGCCTTGCTGTGCATAGCTTTATTTAAAATCCTTAACCGAGTCTAAACTTAACTTGAAGAACTATAATTTTCCATAAATTTCCACTTGAAAATTTTTGCTGTCTGAAAAAAATTCGTCTAACTTCTACGAGCACCGCCTACCGAGTCCCTTTAAAAACACAAATTTTCTATTAGCGAAAAACTAACAAACGGAAAAAACGCGACGACAAAAAAAAAAAAACACGTCCGTTCGCGAGCACGGATTGCTGCGACCCCACTTTCGAACATTTTTGTTTATCTTTACCGAAATACATGTAATAATAACCGAAATACCGGAAAATAATATCGAGATTACCAAAACCAAAAACTCAAAGTTTCGGTAATTTTTCACCGAATAATTGATAATTGTTACTTACCGCTTAGATTATTACCGAAATAACTGTGTTTTGAAAGGATTTATTTCTACAGCGGAAATAACACAAACAGATTAATGTTCTTGGCCATTTCTAAATTTTATTTTATTTACCTTGAATTTTCTTTTGACGGACCGTCATTTTCTGACACACGACCGCCTAATTTGTTGTTCCCTTAAAATCGAGCCTTCTCTGGGGCAGCTGATCTGCAGATGTCCTGGCCTTTATTGGATTCAGTAGGATTTGACACGCCGTCAAACCTGGATTTCAGGAGAAATGATGCGTCTCAAGATTCAGGAGGGTTTTCATTCGAATTTCGTATGAATTCAACCATTCCCCTGTGGCTCGGAGAGTCGATATCCCGAGGAGGGAAATTGCATTTTTAGTGTGTATAGAAGGTACAAATAAGCCCGTTGCTGCCTCAATTCATACAAAACATCCACCCGAAGAAGAAAGATATGTTGCACCACTGATTACACTGATATGACACTTAGAACAAAATTTTGGCTAAATGCCTCCTACCGTCGACATTACTCGGCAGCAATTCGAGCATGAGAATTTGGCTTAATGGCATGTTCGCCAACCAGTTCAGTCCATACGAGTAATCTGAACTGATCGATATTTATCAAAGTCTGGTTTAATTTTCCAGCCGGGCTACAAAATCGATCGAAGCGCCTCTGGTATCGACATTGCTCGTTAATTTTCGAGCAGTCAAAAATCAAATTCGAGTTTCCAGTCGGTGTTATAGAGTTTCATTCTCTGGTAAAAAAAAAACTAAAACGAAGAAGAAGAAGAGTGTCCAGTCAGTGTGATCAGTGGTTGAACCTTCTGTATGAAACTTCTGTCCTGCTTTCTCAACTCCAGACAAAATTTTGACGTACATGTTGTCAGTAAATACTTTACAGATTTTCGGTCGTTTTCAATCCAATGGTGGTTCGTTATGTCACATTCAGAACCTTGTTGACGGGCGCCAGCCAGAAGGCTTTGTTGGTGAAGCATGCAGATGTGAAGACCGATTATCTGAACGGGGAGCTCAAAAAGACGGTCTACATGCGGCAGCCGCCTGGTTACGAAAAGGATGGTCCGGGCACCGTATGTCTCTTGAGGAGGAGTCTCTATGGCCCGTAGCAAGCAGGTCATGTTTGGAACAAGAAAATGGACAGCGTTCTGAAGCAGTTCGAGTCCAAGCAATCAGCTATCGATCCTTGTTTGTACGTGCAGGACAAGGATGGAAAGCGAATTTATCTCGTCGTTTACGTAGACGATATGGTCATTGCTTGTGAAGACGAAGAGCAGTATGAAGATATGATCCAACCATTGAACCAATTTTTCACTGTAACATCCCTGGGAGATATTCGCCATTTCCTGGGAATTCCAGTTCAGCGTGACAAAGTCGGGTTTACTCTCAGCCAGAAAAGTTACATCAAGAAACTTTTGGAGAAATTTGGAATGACTGACAGCATGAAGATTTTCGGTAAGTTAAGAACCGATCAACGAAGTTCGGTAGAAAAATGACGTCATATTTATAAACCACCGAAATTTTTAAAATTTCAGTGTTTGATCGTTAAAAAAATACCGAACTCGATAATTTTCGTTTGTGTAAGCTGTAAATATCATGAATTTTTCGAAAAAGATACAACGACTCACCGACGGGCCTTGAACCCGCAATCTCCGCTTCAGTACAACACGGCGCGCTAGCCAATTATACCACGGTGAACGTGACGAAATAGGCTCCAGCATGCGTACTGTAGTGGCGTGCCCCTCGTTCGAACGAGAAAGAACGAGCGACGAGAGTAAAGGGAGAGACACGAGGCGGAACAGAAAAAGGGGACTGTGAATGACAACGGGGGTCGTGAGGTGCCGCGTCGAAGGATGAGGACAGTTTTCAGTTATTTTAAAGTGATAGAATGATTTCGTGATAAATGGAGTGGATAAAATTGTGTGTCGATTCGAAGCTGCTACATCTGGCGACGAGGATGGGATGAAACTTGTGAGTATTATGGCGGTTTTAGGAAAAAGTAAAAAAAAAAAACAATTTATAAAACGATGCGAAAAATGGGCGCAGCGGTAGCCCCACTTTACGAGAGGTGCTGCCGATCTTTAGTGAGACTGTTCGCAAGAGCTGCCAGTGTGATCGAAAATCAGTGATTGAATTTTGCTGAGCATGAATTGATCAACCATCTCTCGCTCAACGCTTTACTCGGAAGCAAAGGTTGCTTTGAGGCAGCGAAAACGACAAAACCGATGATGCATACGCTCTCACATGGCCCGCCTTCAAGAAGCAATATACATTCGAGGCAGCGAATCCAAAAAAACCAAACGAATGGCTCTCACTCATCTCCTGTTACATTCTTGACGGAACCGAATTCAAAAGGCAGAGCAAACCCGAGTCTCCTCGTTTGTGCCTGGATCGAATACCCGAGGTTTTTCTGCTATTGCTATTATTGCACAGCAACCGCACGCAGGCAGCTAGTTTTTTCGTTTCTTTTCCCACCCTCTCCTTGCTCCATACGTTGCGGGCCTATGCAATGCAATAAGTTCGGTTGTTGTCGTTGTTGCCTCAACCTTTGCGGCGAGGTTGAAGATGTTCTCCTCAACGCAGATATCGGCTTGAGTCCATCAAATTCAATAATGTAAATGAGTATGTGTGCCTCGTCTATTTCATGCATCATGTAGCGACCGAACGTTGAGAGAGTTCGTTCTGAGCAGCGAACGGATAGTGTCTCTCGGAGCAGATCCTCCTCATGGGGGGAGGTTTGAATGAATGTATATGTATCGTCTCCTGTATTACTATACGAGGCCTCAAAGTGTGTACTTTGAATGCCTCTGATGAGAAAATGGTTGAGGATTTCAATCACTGTCGAAAATACTGAGTGAATAACCTGAATTAAGCAACGGTTCTGAGCAACACAAATTTATTGCCAGAGGGAGAGACTGAGAAGTCAAGTACTGCCGAATTCACAAATTACTCTGAGGAGTAATGAAAGTTCTGAGGAACTCGAATATTAATATTGTAATTCAGTGACTTTGAGAAGTCTAGTATCACGTTGTTCACAAATTACTTTGAGGAGTAATGATAGTTCTGTGCAGGGCTTGGTAAGGGATCGCATTCTGACTGTGACTGCGTGAACGAACGAATGTGCGCCGATTGACTTCCACAGTCATAAGCATTCAGTTGAATGCGAAACGGCCGCAGTCATTCTGCCGTTTCTTGACTGCTTGTATGGTATCCGCTGCCGCAGCTTTACGAGAGATAATTTTTTCAGTCCTTCATTCCACCGCTCCTCATTCATACCGAAGGTTACAAACAGAGAGTTTGAACGAATGGAAGCGGGACTGCGATTCTGCCAAGCAGCGATGCCACACATACCGATTTTCCGGTATTTATACCGATTTTTGAACAAAATTTTGACCAAGAATCGGTATATACCGATTACCGATTTTTGGCAAAACATACCGATTTCATACCGATTTTTAAGATTTTAACTCAAAATTCATTCCACTTCAATATTCCCACTTCATTCAAGCTATTCCGTAGAAAAAAGACATAGTTCGGTAGCTGGCGTGGCGTAACTTTGATCTGTACAACTTTTAAAATATTCTGCAAAGATCTCCACGGCGCACTCTCATAATTCGTTCAGTTGTTCGCGCTGTTTTGTTCCTTTGTTCTGTCAAATGATGCACTATTATGGTACTCATCCTCAAAGCCAATGGACTAAGCTCAAGGCTGAAATTTGACCTTCTGCGACTGCCAATAGAAGTTTCTTAAGGTCAATCTCAATTGACGATCGCATTAAAGCTCTTGTCTTGTGAGATGCTAACTTTTCAAGGAAAACATACACCGTTTTAATATAATTCTTGTTCAACTCGTCGCCAGACGGGGTATGTCGAGATTTGAAGTGCAATCAGATACACGGTATGTAATATCATTGGTATAATCTTCAATCCTTCTGCATCTTGTTAGCCAAATAAATGATTTCATAAGTACCTAAAATGGGTACTTTCAGTTATAGTAAAACTATATGCTTTTTAATCTTTTTCGGAAGAACACCTTCTTTTTGAGAACATTTCTCATTTATTTTCGCATAAAATTCTTGGATTTTCAAATGACTAATGCGTGATTTTTCATAAAGTAAAATTAATTTGTAATTGGCTATAAAAAAAACTGAAGCAACAACTCTCCCAACTTTCTGCAATCATTTCTTTTTCTAATCGCTAGAACTCATATCTAATACTTGAAGCTGAAATGGCCAGATTGGCGAAAAACCATCAATAAAACGAAAAACATGAACTTGTATACCCATATTTATCTCGAACATCAAAAAGCCATTGGATTTGTAAGTGCTTACTAAATCAAATTTCCTTTAGTTTGACCTGGTTTTATTGCCTTATCGAATTTATCAAATTTACATCCCACTTTAGCCAAACATCAAAGTCTCAAGTTTTTACTTAATTTATATGCCTAAACAACGTGTAACCTGAAGGTGCTCGCAATGCCCCTATTTTTTTTATCAAACGATAACTTTTAAAATAAATTTCCATTCAGTTATGAGTACTGGAAAGAAATACTTATTTCGGATTTTCTGCTGAATTTTCATTTGTGATTTTTTATTTCGCCAGCAAAGCAGATAGTTTAAAATTTAAAAAAAAATGTACAATTCATAACAAACAGAATGTTCTGTTAAAATTTCAAAACCGTCATGTTGTGTAAACTAGTGTTACCTAGAACCAAGTTACGGAGAAAATGCAATAATATATGCTTAAACACATTTAGTCAGCTAGTTTTGAACTAAAAATGAACATTCATAAGAGTTCTTAGACTTGCTGTTTATTGCAAGTTTCTATTTAAAGAAAAATACGTCAGGAAGTTGAAAATGTAAGCATTTTTGAATATCAACCTCAAATGCCGATTTTCATACCGATTTTTAGGATTTACATACCGATAAAAGATTTTTTTGGGTTTCAAAATACCGATAGAAATGTGGCATCACTGCTGCCAAGGTATAGGACATTTTTCGCTCTCATTTTTTTTCTCCGGTCGTGGCTCGTGCCGCTAGCCCCTACCAACCAACAAGGTAGAGCGTATGGAATGTGTTGGTTGGGTTGGGTGGAAAGTTTGCATCACATTTGGAAAAAATGCTGAAGTAATTAAAGCCACTCTAGCACAAGCGATTTGTTAATTTTAAACATGATCATTCTTTGCATAAACTAAAGCTTAGTTCTTTTAGAAATGAGATGCTGATAGCTCATTTCTTAGTAATCGTACATTCAAAACTTTTAAAGCTTTATGTCTTTATTATGCATTTCTGGAAGTGAAGTTAAAATATAACCACTATGCCTTTTTGGCCACCAAGCATCAGTGCAAAATTTGAGATAATTTGGTTGATTCCTGAATAAGCGCAACGCGTTTCAATTTTGTATGGAAATTCGTATGTAAGAAAAAAAAATTGCACATAAAATCGTCCAGAAAATTCAAATAAGCTTGAAATAAAGTCGGTCTTTGGTTTTTGGTTTGACTATTCTTAAGCTTCATTTTTTGCTAACATGACAAGCAGCTAAGCGTTTCATGAAAAAAGTTATAAACATTTCAAAATAAAAAAAAACTGAATCCATTGAAAAGTATTTAAAAAGGGCAGACTTGCTAGAGCTTTTCATAATTTCATAAAATGTTTTTGCAAAGGTTATAAAAATCAATAAAAATTCTGGCTATTGCAAAGCAATTTTTTGAGAATTTTTATTCTCATCCTACACAGCTTTCAATTAAGCAGTCAAAAAGTTGTATAACATTGAATATCTTTACTGGGGTACAAGTTACGTTTATGCTTTGTTCACATGAATTGTACTACAAGAATCAAGGAATATTTTTCATCCAAAGTTATATTTTAGAAACTTTCAGTACATCTCTGAAGATTTTTTAATGAAATTTTTTGTTTCCATATTTCCATACTTAATTAAAACCCGTTGCACTTATTCAGGACAGGATGGATCGCTTCCAAAACATTTATTGCTATTTCTGATAGCAAAAACAACCAAAAAAGGTTATGGGAGGTGTAAAAGTTTAAAAATTGGAAATTTTTATACAAAGCTTGCAGCGGTCTAATAACCATTGCCAAAGACTCAAAACAGCAATTCCATTAAATATAGATCCAAAAATAATTCACTGTGATTTACATAATGCATTGCACCAAACTCATGTCTTCGGACGCGTTATAGAGAACTGATTTTTAAAGAATAGAAAATTTTACACTGAAAAATAATGAAACCTTTTAAATATGGGGGAGTGGGGAATCATGGGTCACTTTTTTCTTTGTTCTATAACTTTTTTTTTATTATAAAAGATAAAATGAAAATAAAAAATGGTATGGTTTTCTACATTGTCAAGGTATCATTTATTTTTTATTTTTTAAAAGGTTGTTTTCAGCAAGTTCTGACTGATTTTAAAAGAGCAGTATTTTTTGGATTTTGAAAAACGATGGGGAATTGTGGGCCACTAAATCCTAATTGTCCAAATAACATACAAAGTTTATCAGGTGACCCAAACCTGTGCGTTCCATAATTCATTTAGTTATTTTAAAGCAATTTCAGATTATAAAATAAAAAAGAGAGTTGCGTATGATCGAAAAAACTTAAAAACCTAGCACGCGAACGTTTTGGCAACATTTCACGTGAAAAAAATGACAAAACTAAGATCATAAAAATAAAATAAGCATGATGCATATGATGCGTATTTAAATCAAAAACAACATATAGAAAAATATGCGTACGCAAAGCAACGACAATGACAGTTGAATTTAAATTTTTATCACAACACACACACACCTGAAATATTAACACATGGCCCACGTTACCCCACTCTCCCCTATAAAAAGTAAGAAAAAAACTTAAAATTAAAATGACAATTTTTTAAATTTTAATCATAAAATGTAGAAGTCAACTGCTTCTCCACTATAGAACTCGCTCCGAATAAGCATATTCACTTCTACCTACTCAGTGACTGCGGTTTGACTGCCGAGGTGAATGTTTTTTTCGCAGTCGTTTGACTGCAAAATGACCGTGGACGGTCGAAGCATGAATGGGAGTTTGAGCAAAGCAGGACGATTTGAACGAGAGAGGATTTCTTAGAGAAATGGAAGAACGAATGCGTCACGAATTCTCCCAGTTGGGTTGGAAACGAATGGCTTGCGAAGGACCGCACAAAGTGGAATGCATGCAATTGCCCAGTAAGCGCGTCCTCTCAGAAATCGACAGAGCATGCAAAAAATTGAGAGTTGAGTCACCGAACTGAATAAAACGGTTAACTTCGGCGACACTCCAAGAACGCAAATATTTTCATTCGGTTTGTCCTGCCGAGAGGCACCAAATACGAATGCGTACATGCGAAATCAGTTTGAATCGTACACTCGTACGGTGTGGTCGCATTTTGTCCCCGTGTCCCGTGTGTGCTTTCAATCGTAGCTGTCGACTTCTCAGGCAGGCTAACACGCGTCTCGGAGGGAAACAAACAAACACGATTCGGATTGTGTTCGTGTGTTTCTCTGGAGGGCGTGTCTTAGCTTAATTCGTGGCCCTGAGCCAAGGCACGCGTATGGTGTGTTCCTCTCTAACGATGTGATGATGCAAAATCGCCAGAACGATCGTTACGATCCCTCTGGCGATTTGAGTTACCTCTCTGCCGATTCAAATTTACCGGGTGACTGAGCCAGTGTGTTGACTGCTGGTGAAAAAAGGGATCGCCTCAAGCCCTGGTTCTGTGGAACTCGAAAATACTGGAACTGAGCAACTTTGAGAGGTATCAAATAGTTCACAAATTACTCTGAGGAGTTATCTAAGTTCTGAGGAACTCGATTTTATATGAAAACGAGCAGGATTCCATTTACAGAAGATAGTTCTGAAGAACTGAATTTCGAACATCAAATACATTTGCTTTTGCTTAACTTGTTGGGAGCCCAGATAGTTCTGAGGAACTGTGAAGGCTTTGAGAAGCCATACACCTTTCACATTTGAATATAATTCTTTGATTCCGGAGTGCTGTTCACTTGCAACGTTGCATTATCTATTGCTCTGAGGAGCATTTCTACTCGATGATACGTGTAGGGACTGGTCTGACGGGTGAGAGTATTGTCAGTTAGTCCGAGCCAATACGCTACAGCTATAATCATAAACCGCACAGGTACGATGTCAGCAATATTGAGATGATTCACAAGAAACAAATTAAAACACTGTTTACTGGTCAGGGTTTAAGCATCATTTTAGTAGTTAGTGATTACCTAGACACTGCGAGAAACCTCGTAGTGGACGACTAATTATGGTTCAAATATTCAATTTACGTCTTGTAGGTTTTGTGTTATGGCGTCAACTGTGGATTGGCTCTGTACTTTCCCTAAGGATGTGTTAGTTTAAACTTCGGATCTGGCTGTTTCTACGTTACATTATATTGCATTTTTTTTGGCTTACTATCATAAATGTTTTCTCACAGCATTACAACAGTTATACATAATTATGCACAACACATGTGCATCTGATGCCGGTGTAGTCATGTTGGTGGTATGATTTGTCACGCTTTCGGGTTTTTCCATCAGCAGAAAGCTTTTTGTTGTTTGGCCAGAGGAAGGGCATAACAGCAGTTTGGAAACTCTAAAAGGTCAGTTGTGCTTTCCTTTAAAAAAAGGGTCGATCTTACTCTGAATTGTACAGTTTTTGGACGGAAAAAAATATCAATTCTATAGTGGAATTTCGTGAGAACGTTCAGAAACGGTCACTCACTAGACAGTGACTACATTCTTGATTTGCAGTATCGTACATATGAGGATTTACTAGTAAGGCTTCGAAGCTATTATCAAACAATCTTAACACTCACAAAAGATAGTTTTGAATTAATTTAAGGAATATATATTTTGAACAACTTTGATTTAACATCGTGCTATAATTCTCTGTTAACTTTCTTATCTTCTTCTTTCCTGCAAAGTCATTGCCTAAAGTTGACTAATGAAAGAACCCGCCTACAGAGGCCTAGAGGATAGCGTTAAAGTCTTCTAAGCCAGAGGTGATGAGATCGAGTCTCGGTCACGGCATACATAGTGCAATTTCTGTGAGCTGCATGGTGGTGTCAGCATCATGCTAGCAATTAAAACCTTGAAAGATGTACGCTTTAGTCTTATGTAGAATTTAGACTTCTTCAAGGAAAGTTTCACTAAAATCCTATATGTGTGTGTACGTTTAAAAAAAATCTGCCCAACATTTTCGGACGATCAGGGCATTTTCATGTAGAGGACGTTCATGTCGCTGCTCACATACAGCAATAGAATGTTCATTTACATCAAACTCGAGTTCGTGTTCTTCCCACGGATACATGCAAGTGGTCTAAGATAGTTCAGGTATCAAGTTATTAACTATGATAAGCTAAGCACAACTCAGGAACGAAATTGTATAATGATAATATTTTCTTTAAAAATGCATTTCTGCAATCTACAAGCGAAGTTTAGAAGTATTTTTAGCGTTTGGAACCTTACCAATCTTGCGCTACGGGCATAGGATAATCATGTGACTTTGATGATCTCTAAAGGTTTTCCTTTCAAGCGGATTCTGCAAACTGTAGTTTTCTATCTGGCTATGAAAGGATAAGAGATAATTATGGTGCTCACAGAATTATCAAAATTTATGTTGCTTGTCGATATTATCTGTAAGGACATTCGCATACTAAGAAATGTCAAGGAGAAAGTGGAATATGTTCAATAATATGTTGCATAGGAGGGTGAAGAGCAGAATAGTGATTTGAAAGCATCATTTATACTTTTGTTGGGTGCTTGAATTGAAGTTATTATTAAGATTTATATTAAAAAAAAAAGAAGAAGTTAAAATCGAACGCTAAGTGAAGACTCCAAAACATATTGGGAGCTTGCACTTAAACATTATTAACATCTGGGTTTTAAAGAAAGGAAAACATATTCCAACTATGGTTTGGTGAAGAATATGTGAGATTAACGCAGGTGTTGTGAATCACAACTTGTGATGATTGAACAGGATACGGATTGCTTCGAGGAATACGTGGAAGGGAAATCTCGTGCAACAATTGTTTCTTGGATAAAATGTACATTCGAGGCAATTATAGTATCGCTTCCGAAGATTTCGATTCAAGAGATGGTGATGTAGAAAATTTTTCTAGTTAGGTTCTTTAGGATAAAATCAATCATCTCTGACTAATGAATACATTTAAATGTCTAATCTTTATATAATCGAATCTCGTATCCCAATAAGGTTACCAAGAATGATAATGTGTAGAGTAGAAATAGAGAAAACAAATTGGGAAGAATGCGACCTAATAGTTAGAGCGGATCGAACCCTCAGCGATAGAGTGGTAGAAATGGATCTTCCAGAACGCTGGGGAATGAAAGTACTTAGTCCATCAGTCAATTCTCCTAAGTTGTTCATCTAATCTTTAATGATCTTCAATAGCGGTCGATGGGTTTTATGTAATTCGTGTTTTATTTATAGCAATTGCCTGATTGCTGGTGCAGATATTGAATGGAGAATATTCACCGTGGTTTTCTTTTTCCACGATGGTGCACTGTAAAATCCTCTATAAATAAACAAAATAGAATAGATGGTGCACTGTTAAGAAAGTATGAAAGATCTTACTTATTATTATTTTTATTAATATTTATTAAAGACCCTTGAACAATTGTCATTAGGAAAAAAAAGATGTTACTAATAGACCTAAATAGGGAGATTAAATTGATTACAGGCGGTGTTCAGACTCTGCACAATTTGTTGATTGAATTTTTGATTGTGTTACATGAGAGGCTTAACATCAGATTTGTGGGTGTTCTGTCGTGGATCATGAAATGTGTCCCGAAGTCCCGAGTATTGCAGTGCCGTTGGGCTCTTCATTTGAAAGCTACGTGCCTCGTCTTTTCAAGAAGTGTTAAGGGGGATGTAGTGGCGTGCCCCTCGTTCGAACGAGAAAGAACGAGCGACGAGAGTAAAGGGAGAGACACGAGGCGGAACAGAAAAAGGGGACTGTGAATGACAACGGGGGTCGTGAGGTGCCGCGTCGAAGGATGAGGACAGTTTTCAGTTATTTTAAAGTGATAGAATGATTTCGTGATAAATGGAGTGGATAAAATTGTGTGTCGATTCGAAGCTGCTACACGTACATGTCGAGCTCCATCGGTCGACTGCTGGCTCTTCCATCGATACACTCCTTTTATATCTCGATAGTGTTCTTTGCCCACTAATTCTCTATCACCCGCCCATCGACTCAGGATGTTAGCCGAGCGCGCACATGGTCGATTGCTTCAAAGTTTAACTTAGTTGTAATTTTGCTATTCATAGATATTATTGAAATCAATTCCGAAGCGAAAAACACTCTGGTTTGAGTTTTATGACATGATTAAATTGTATCAATTTCATACGTTGGCACCTAAAACTTTTAAGTCACTAGTGGCACATTACAGAAAGGCTGAAAATATTTCAAAAGATGAATTCTAACTTCATCTTTTTTTTTTTAGAATCCTGTTCCAGAAAAAAAAGATCCCCCGACAATCAACTCATGTTGTTCCTGTGGAAAAACAAAAGAGAGAGAATTAATGACGATGGAGAGTGTGGAACGACACGAATGGACTGCGAAATCTTTGATTCAACGATCAGTCAAAGGTACAAAAATTTTGAAACAGTATGAGCGGACCAACATGCTAACTCGAGCGGATAGAGCGATCATAACATCACTGATTGTTGACGATTTAAGCCAGCAACATGGAAAACTTACCAAAATGGAACTTGTAGGATTCGCAGCTGAACTTAAATCTCTATTCCCAACGGTTGACGAGGTAAATAATAATTTTGGTTATTGACTAAAACCGGGCGTTATTTGAAGAAATTAATTTAAAAAAAATAAAATTTCCCATCCTTTTTCCCAACAGCATGTTTGGTATCGGCCATCGATCATAGTAGATCACAAAACTGGCAAAAAAATCAAACTGGGACGTTTAGCTGGCGGATGTTTGTTCGACAGGAATAATAAACAAGCCCCTGTCCTCAAATCCGTCACAAAATCAACCCCGAAGAAAAGAGATAATTCACCGTCATTCAGTGAACAAGTTTTACAAGAAGAAGCTAGTAAGTAATCAGTTATTCCTCGTATGTTCATTATTTAAAGTTTTTTTTTATTTAGTCCAAAGTTATCAGGAGACCAAAGAATGGTTCCGGAATCATCAAGACGAATGGGACGAAGTTCAAAGTCGATGGCGTAGCACAAGTGAAATTCGCATTCACGAAATAACCCAGTCAGATGAACGAACATTTTCCAAAATCTTAACTGATTATCCCATACTTCGAGGTTACTACGGCTACGAGTTAGTTAAAATAGATTTCGAGCACCAATATCCTGAAAAAGTTGACTTACTTTTCACTCGATTTGACGATTTTCGTCAGAGGTTGAAACCTCTGCTGCATAAACACATAGGAAATCAAGGAAAGGCACTATTGAAGTTGCTTGATGAGGATCTGCCAGAGGGTAAGTTTGAAATTTGCTTTATATTGCTTTATTTTGAAAAATTGTTTCAAATTTTTCATTTTTAAATTTGTTCGTTCAAATCTAATAGCATATTTCATTACAGATGTATTGAATTGTGAAACCGTAACGTTACTGTCTCACTTATGGCCTAGTTCAATCTTGAAACCTGCAAATAAGTACATATGGAAACCTTCGATCAAAGAAAGTTGCGAAGGTATAATCATTCGCCTGGAAACTTTGGCAGACTATGAAGCGAAAATCAGCAGTGTTCATGAGCAGCGCGCAAAGAGAGGACTCCCGGATACACCCGTGATTCTAGCGGTTGGCGAAACTCCGAAATCCACTCACACATTTTTTGTCAGTTTCGACTTCCTCTACCAGACTGATACTTTCCTAGAAGCGTTGGACATAGTTTTCAAGATCCATAAGTCATACGATTTGAAGTTTCCCGTCGAGGCTCAAGGAACATGGAGTTTTATATCGTGCTTTTTCTACGACTTCGAGCTCGGGCTCGATAGAAACAAAGCAAATATTTTATACTGGTGCAAGATGCTTCAAAATAAAAACTCGTAATGTACGACAGTTTCGGCAAGTTTACGTCCCTGTATCTGTTGTTTTGAATAATTTTAGAGAAATAAGTTTTATTTTTTCATTTAAAAAAAGAAAACATGATCAACGGAACATGAAAATAATTCAATAGCCGAGATGACATTAAATCCATGATTTGAGGCCCGCAGCAAGAACAATCAGGACAAACTACCTCCGCTTAAAATTGGAAACGACATTTCTTTACGTTGAAAAAGCTACCAATTTCGGGGTGGTAATAGACTGAGTGGATTTGGGGTCATTTTTGAATTTCTCAAACTGTGGGCCTTTGTTTTCCTTGTAAGGGAGAGGCCACTGCGACAAGTAGTCGCACCCCGCGTTTATATATGCTATTGAATGGAGTGACAGAATGTTGATTAAGCTTTGTGTCCTTTTTGGGTATGATATCGAAGATGTACGATATAACCTTCTTAGGACTGATATGCAACCACAAATCTTGTTCGCGTATCAATTTTGCCCCAAGTATTCCCTCTCTTTGATTGAAAAGGGCCCAGCGCTTGCATAATAGATGCTCTGAAGTTTCTTTTTCGAAACTGCAGAACCGACAGTCATAGTATTGAATTATGTTTATCCTTTTGAGATGCTGTTTTGTTGGACAATGTCCGGTCAAGAGACGTGTGAGCTCCATAGTTAAGGCACTTCTAGATACTCCGCAGAAAGGTTCAGTTCCAATCAACAGTCCCTGAGATCCTTCCCTAGCTAGCTTGTCTGCTCCTTCGTTCCCTAGGATACCGCAGTGGCCTGGTACCCAGAATAAAGATACTCTGTTCCTTATGGCCCCTACTAGTTTGGAGTAACATGTGAACGATATTAGTGCTCGAAGAGCAGCCTGGCTTTCAGAGAACATGCAGATACTTGTGCACCTGTATTCCTTTTTCAAACAGGCTAAAGTGTATTCTAGAATTGCTTGAATTTCAGCTTGGAATACTGTTGGCCACACCCATAGAAGAGGTTGCAAAAATCCAATGCCTATTTAGCAAACCTCTGTGCCGATAATGCGCTGAAATGTGCACTGTGCCGAAGATGATATGTTTGAAAAACCGTAACTGGCATAAGGACTCGGCTCCCAACCAAAACGATGCATGACCACTACATTCAAGCGAAACAAGAAAAACATTTTATGGGATTTCCTTCCTATTGGATAATTCATCCCAGAAACAAGAAAATAAAAATATAAACTACAGCGCCCGTAGGGAGAGTCGAACTCAAATCACCAATTATATCGTCTTGCAAGTCCGACAGCCTAACCAGTGTGCTAGTTGAGCTTCATGAAGGACGAGGGCTATTTGTCATAGGCTTTCTGCCACCGATCTATCAGAAAAAAAACGCACGACGGAGGCTTCCCGGCGTTTGGCCTCCTTTCAAGGTATTCCTTTGTTTTGCGTTGGAAACGGGAAAGGGAACGGGAGTGAAGGAAACGGGAAACCCATTGAATGAGAACTGTGCTTTGCTTACTGCCTGCTATTACATACACACGCTACATATACACAGCTGCTAAAGCCGGGCAGCTTGGCCGGTGTGGTTGTTTGCCGTTGAATTGAAGCAATGTTTTTGTTGTTGCTTTTGCTACATACACACGCACAGCTTAGCCGTGGTTGTTTGCCCATGGATTGAATTGAAGCAATGTTTTTTTTGTTGCTTTTACTGCATACACACGCACAGCTTGGCCGTGGTTGTTTGCCGGTTGATTGAAGGGATTGAATTAGAAGGATGTTTTTGTTGTTGCTTTTGCTACATTCACACGCACAGTGCTCGGTTCGCTGGCTGCCTGGTGTTGGCGGGTATTTATTTCCATCCTTCTTCGTCTTGTGATGCGATAGGGAGGGACGTGAAAGCGTTTTTATTTTGTTTCTTTCAGACATACGCAATTCGGTTAACTTGGGAGATTAATGCCGGTGGGAGCAAATCGAATCAGCACCGGTCGCGTTATCTTCTTGTACCAAAGATGCTATGTAATTGACTACACGCCATTGGCACAGAGGCTGAATTTTGGGTGCAGTTTTCCATAGGAATTGAGATTCTGAGTCCAGGTCCGAACACCCCTTATTTATTTTTGACCCATCAGTGAAGAATAGGACCGATCTGGGAGGAACCGCAGGTCCACCTGACTCCCACACCTCCCTTACATTGATAGTTACACTGTATGGTATTCTTTTTAACGAATAGTCACCGTTGATTATTATTTTTATGAAAGTTTAATGGCATTGCGGTGAACTTGATACTACGATAATTCTTGATAGAAGAATTAAAGATTGAAATTAAATGACGGATAGACAAAGCAGATGCTTAATAGAAGAAAATTGAAAGATGTTGAAAATGAGCCAAGAACATATTTTATGGAAAGCTTCAAAGGTGCGTTCTAGACCCTTTGTCCCACATCAATTGAATGGCTGAGAGAAGTAATAGCGAGAGGCGCAATTACGTTCACCCATACATCCAACCCGATGGATTGGTAAAGCACGTGCTTCCCAATCGGACAAAAAGTCTAGACCGCATGGCTCTGGTGAAGCTTCCCTTTTGCTGAACCAGTTCAAGCGATGTGTTATTGGTTGTTTCGGATTCCGTTTTTATCGGCAGCGCTACTTATTGTTTTCACGCAAGTACCGTAAACGTCCCTACTTTTGCCAACTATTTAATTTTTTGAACTGTATTTCGAAATATTTACCCCTTATATAAACCCCCCAAAGCCAAATGATTTTATTCTTTTTAACGAATAGTCACCGTTGATTATTATTTTTATGAAAGTTTAATGGCATTGCGGTGAACTTGATACTACGATAATTCTTGATAGAAGAATTAAAGATTGAAATTAAATGACGGATAGACAAAGCAGATGCTTAATAGAAGAAAATTGAAAGATGTTGAAGCATGCTAATGGCTTTTGTGCCAATTTATAAATTCTCTAGAGGAAATTTTCCGTGGAACAACTTTGTAGAAGACCGAAGAACTTCGTATCTGATTAGACAGAAACTTTATTAGGTGTTAAATGGGAGCGTGTCTTTTTGTATTGAAAAACAATAAATTCAATTGACATCACCGATGGGTGCCTAGCGATTCATGCCATACTTCGTGAGGCACCAGCAGTGATGTCAGTTTAATTTATTGTTTTTTAATACCAAAAGGGGTATGTCTAAAACAGCAAATAACTTTTTTTGGTCCTCGACAAAGTTGTTCAGCGGATTTTTTTTTAAATTTATAAATTGGCACAAAAATCATTAACAGGCTTGGTTCCACAGAAGAAACAAGAATGAAGTTGAGTTTTCAGTAAGATTCTGATTCAGTTAAGTGTTCCTGCAGTACGTAAGCCAATGTATAAAAAAAAATTAAAGTTGCTTCCAGATAATTATAAATTGTAGAATTATAGATATAAAATTTTTCGCCGGAATCCTAGTTAAATTTCCAAATATTATACACCACCTTTTTCGACTCAATTGTCCAAAGTATACACCCATAGAAGAGGTTGCAAAAATCCAATGCCTATTTAGCAAATATCTGTGCCGATAATGCGCTGAAATGTGCACTGTGCCGAAGATGATATGTTTGAAAAACCGTAACTGGCATAAGGACTCGGCTCCCAACCAAAATGATGCATGACCACTACATTCAAGCGAAACAAGAAAAACATTTTATGGGATTTCCTTCCTATTGGATAATTCATCCCAGAAACAAGAAAATAAAAATATAAACTTCAGCGCCCGTATGGAGAGTCGAACTCAAATCACCAATTTTATCGTCTTGCAAGTCCGTCATCCTAACCAGTGTGCTATTTGAGCTTCATGAAGGACGAGGGTTATTTGTCATAGGCTTTCTGCCACCGAACAATCACAAAAAATCGCACAACGGTGGCTTCCCGGCGTTTGGCCGCCTTTCAAGGTAGTCCTTTGTCTTGCGATGGTAACGGGAAAGGGAACGGGAGTGAAGGCAAAGGGAAACCCATTGAATGAGAACTGTGCTTTGCTTACTGCCTGCTATTACATACACACGCTACATATACACAGCTGCTAAAGCCGGGCAGCTTGGCCGGTGCGTGGTTGTTTGCCGGTAAATTGAAGGAATGTTTTTGTTGTTGCTTTTGCTACATACACACGCACAGCTTGGCCGTGGTTGTTTGCCGGTTGATTGAAGGGATTGAATTAGAAGGATGTTTTTGTTGTTGCTTTTGCTACATTCACACGCACAGTGCTCGGTTCGCTGGCTGCCTGGTGTTGGCCGGTATTTATTTCCATCCTTCTTCGTCTTGTGATGCGATAGGGAGGGACGTGAAAGCGTTTGTATTTTGTTTCTTTCAGACATACGCAATTCAGTTAACTTGGGAGATTAATGCCGGTGGGAGCAAATCGAATCAGCACCGGTCGCGTTATCTTCTTGTACCAATGATGCTATGTAATTGACTACACGCCATTGGCACAGAGGCTGAATTTTGGGTGTATAAAGATGGAAGTTTTCTTGATGTTTTCAAACTTTTGAACAAATTACCAAACAAACTAATTTTTATAAAAATTACATAATGGCTTATAACGCGGTATCAAATCCGCCGTTCACATGTACGACTTGAAATATATTGTCTCAAAAAACGTGTTAATTTGCGAGGACCGTGAAAAAAAACGGTGCATATGGCAAAAATCTCTGTAAATAGAAGTCATGTAAGAAAAACTGATCAAAATCAATCTGGTTAAAAAAAACCTTAATGTACTTTCTATGAACAACTTTGGCTGATGGTAAACGTTTAAGTTTGGCTACACAATTAAGCTTTTTTTTTAAATTTTCTTAAATGTCCCGCTTTTTTTTTGCAAGTATCTGACAAGCCTAGGTTAACCCCATACTTCCCACCAGTCAATGCTAAGCTAATGCTGGTTGTTTATCGTTGTGTATCGAAAAACATAAACGAAACATTAATTTGCAAACTACGTCAAGGAAAAAGTTACGAAACAAACTTATTCACTTGAAATAGAAATATTTATGAAAAATAAATTCTTATCAAATCCTGATAATAATCTATTTTTAAAAGCAAGATGTTTTAAAATGGTAAAACTTGTTTTAACAATTGGCAGTTATATACTGGCAGTGTTTTAAAAAGTTGTGGAAAGTTAAGTTTCTTCTGAACAGGAACACTTGTTTTAGTTCTAACTTTGTTGTTAAAGAGACTGAGCAAAAAAATTTTTTTATTCCTTCGATACCTGCGATCTGGCATCTCTGCCCTCACAAAAGTAGGTTTTCTGCTTGTGACTCTCAGGATACGAAAACGTCAACATTCAAGGCAGTTATTGCTTGTGATTCTTACGACGAGTTTTATTAACATCACATTGAAATTCAATGAATGAAATTCTCACTCAAAAAAATTTCAATCTTATGAGATTTGCAACCTTGGTTTCGTGTTTTATAAATCTAAAAATGGCAAAATGTCACAAATTACGTCAACTTTCTAATTCTCTTTTGAAAAAAAATCTTTTTTTGTATTGGGATTTGAAACCGGTTGGTTTTTTCATCCCCGGCTGTGACTGGAACAGTTTTGGCGGTTGATTTATTGAAAAGTACGGTTTGACATCACTTTATTTTTTTTTGTGGCCATGATTTGAAGAAATTTTAAAAAACATTTCCATATGTGCAACATATTGTTTCTTTTTCTCGAAGCATGTTTTTTGGGTTTTTTTTCTTAGACTTTCAAGCTACACAAATTTTAGAAAGCTCTTATTTTGTGATTTAGTGGTTTGATAACTGATCTATCTTACGCAGAAAATGTGATCGAAAATATGTTTAAAGTAGAAAGTTATGGAAGTTCAAAGTCGAAGTGACAGTACGCGTGCTTCCAATGTCTATACAATTATGAACGAAACTGTAACTTAGACGAATAACTTATTGAAAAAGGTAGATTTTTATTGAAAAAAAAGTATTTTTTTTGCATTCATTTATCGACTGATCTGAAATTGAGAGCACTCTTAAGCTTCAATTTGATGTTCAGTTTATAAAAATTGGTCAACATTCAGGTAAGATATAAGGCAATTATTTGTTATTTGTTTATTTTCATCAACAGATCACATATTGATCCAAATGATAGGTTAAAAATTAAAGATAAACTACAATTACACGGAATTTACCCTATACTATACTTAAAGCACTAAGGATTCTTCTTCGGAATAATTCCCTCGAAACGTCAAAATCAAAATGATCGGAGAAGCGATTAAACGTCCTTATTGCACCAATTAGGTGCAGATGTGTCGGTGTCGGTGTAGATTACGTCGGTTTGAGATCCCTTAGCAAAACTGTCTTGCACGGAAGATGTGAACGTCAACAAGTTTGTAGTCGTAGAGCGTTTAGGCGTGAATCCATGTTATTCGTTGAAGAAGTAAAAATTGCGAAATTGAGAAAAATGGATCTAATACAACCAGCTCAAACAGTTTGGCGATCGCACATAGGGCAGAAATACCGCGATAATTGTTAATGTTCCTCCTGTCACCTTTCTTGTAGACCGGAAACATGTAAGCCTCTTTCCAAATTGAAGGGAACGTGGATTCCGTGAGCGATGATTGGAAGATTCGTTTTATAGGAGTCAGCATATGTGATATATAGCGTTTTAGAAAAGTCGCTGGAATGCCATCCGGACCTGCAGAAACACTGGATTTCAGCTTAGCAGTCGCCTTCAAGATCGTATCGTCATCGATTACGATGTGATGAAAGGAAGTGGTCTGACGTGGGACGTTATTAGCCGCCATAGTCAACTGGTCCGTGGATATTGAACCAGAATCAAAGGTACTACGGAATTTGTCAGCGAAGAGGTTACAAATATCAAGGTCCGAGGTCGCCGACTTGTCTTCCAAAAACATGTAGGACGGTACGCCCGACTCTTTCCGTTGGTCTTTAATGTACTGCTAAAACGATTTGGGTCTAGTTTTAAAACCACTCTGAATCCGGATAAGGTAGTCCTGGTAACAACGCGTGCATACTTTTTTATAAGCTGCGTTAAGTTTGCGATATTCGTTTTTGGCGTGGAGAGACTTGTGCCTCAAGTAGTAGCGGAGGGCTTTGTTCTTGAGTGCTTTCATTTTTCGCAACTCTTTCGTGACCCAGGGAGCACGTAGGTCAGAGGCTGCTGAGCGTTTTGGTACGTGACGATCGATAATGTAATTGATGATATGGGAGAACTTCATAGCAGCGGCGTTTGGATCGGAAGATTCGAGTTCAGAATTCCAGTCGATGGCGTCAAGCGTTTGTGAAATAGCGACAAAATCGGCGTTCTTGAAGTCGAGAAAAAAGGATGTCGGCTTCTTGATAGGAGTCACAACATCAGAGATGTCAAGCGAAAGCAGCAGTGCCGGGTGGTGAGGAACAAGCTTAACCAGAGGCGCAGGAGCCAGTTCAATCGTAGCCAATTGGGATTCGTCGTTAACAAAACAGAGATCGAGCAAGCGACCATTCTCATTCTCCACGCTGTTAATTTGTCGGAGAGTTGCTGTGCTGAGTGAGTCGAGGATCAAACTAGAGGGAGTAGTAAATGTAGATCTCGCTGGATCAGCAAACAGAAAACCGCACTGGGAGAAACACCATTTAAGTCCGGGCAGGTTGATGTCGCCAATAATAAGAATGTCGTCCTCGGGAACAGTAAGGGAACACAACCGGGAAAGGCCGCGGAAAAACGACGCTGCGAAGACAGCGCTTTTGGCACGATCAGGAGGTAAGTATAAAACCCCTACGAAGAGCTTTCGAGTACCCAGATCGATACGGATCCACACTAATTCCTGATCGTTCCATGATTCGTCGTCGACTGGAGTGGCTGAAAGACCGGATCGGATGGCAATCAGAACACCCCCGCCGGTGGATTTAGTACTGTTGTGAGGACCTCGGTCACGCCGGAACACTGTGTAGTCGGAGCTAAAAACCTGACTGGTAAGGGTTCTGTCGTTCAGCCAGGTTTCGGTGAAAGCCACAATATCGTAGCTGGAGCATGAGGTGGCTAACAGATACTCGTTGACGCAGGAGTTGATACCGCCGACATTTTGGTAGTAAATATTTAGTTGATCTCGTGACCCGACAGACACACCGGATCGTCGTTCACTGGAACGGAAAAATCCATCACGAAGGGGAGGGTCGACGAAAGTTGAATACTTGCCTGTCAGTGCAGGCTGGAGAACCTCATCGCCACGATCGAACTCAGGGCCGGGACGACTGATGCCGCTGGCTGTAATCAGCGCGACTGAGTCGAAGGGCTCCGAGGTCTCCGTAAAGCCTGGCTCGTTGCGTCCCGGTGAAGAAGCCCGTGAAGAAGCGAGGAATTGAGGATGCTATTTAAAAAAAAACTTTTTCATAGGGGTAAAGGGGGGCAAAACATATCGCTTCGCACCTTTAAACGATCTTTTTGAACGATTTCAATTGTAATAAAACCTTAAGTTCGTTTTTTGAAATTATTATGACCTAAAATTTCATCTTTCCCAGATATATAAAGTAAATAGCTTATTTCTGGGTAATTGAGGTCAAATAACATTTCACACAAATGACTCCGATCAAATCCGACGACAGAATTGAATTTTTGAGAAGATTTCACATAGAATTAGTACCTACTTTTTCAGGTTTTTTAACTTGCGGCTTCAAATACTTTGGGATTTTTTGTAGTCTCTGGAGCCACCTTTATCAAGAGACTTCAACGCCTTCCTAGTTCGGTCCCGACGAACCCGATAAAGAAACCGGAAGAGAGTTGCAATGGGCTAGTTTTTTTTTCAATCAAATTAGGAGAATGTTACTTTTGTTGACTGCAATTTTACGGAAATTGTTCAAATGGTAATTAAAATTGCAATGATCTTCGATCCAATTTTTTCTTTACATTTCTGTCGTACTCGGCCAAAGCTGTAGTGATGCTTTGGAGAAACTGAAAGATTATTTTCAGAGCCCAGTCAGCGACTCGATTTTCCGCAAGCCTTCGCCTTTTAAGAGCCGTTATGGCATTTTCCAGAATTTCCTCGGCGTAAAAATTTTTATGCTGTCGTAAATGGTTTGAAAAAGCGTGTTGATTACTGCTCTAAAGATGAAAATGTCTTTGGGTGGATTTCATTCGTAAATTGTTGCTCACAATCTTCCTGAGCTTGTCGTACTGCGCGCTTAGTGAAGATAGGTACGGGAATTGATTTGTATTTATCGGAGCGAGATGTTTCAGGGAGCGTAGTTCTTTATAGTTTGATGGCAGCTCTGTTCTGGTTACAACTTGTGAGGAAAGATGCCGGATTTCCAGTGGACATTTCAGTAAAACTAAGATCTAAGATCTTAGAAAACAAGTGTGTGGTCCAGAGGAGACGTGGTCCACAACGGGGCGAGACGATTTAGTATTTTCAACACGTCTGAATCAGGGCATCTCATTTCAAATTTTCCATTCCCCAAACCGGCAATATCCGAGCGAATCTGAGCAAAATCCATGTATTATTTAAAAAAAATCAATGAATATAATTCTTATGAAAATAACATTAAAAATTCTATCAACCCTATCAAATCGGAATGCTATTTTTCAACTGGTCCAACTTAAGTAGAGTTATTTCTTGGGTGGGATTCCGCATTTTGAAAACATAATTCTTACCACCGTCAATTGGGTTGCATCCTTCGATTTTGCCAACAATGAACACCAACATGAACAGGATGTTTGAAATCTCATTTCCTTCATTTCCAGAATATAGCTTCAAAAAAGCAACCACCAGCCACGAGAGGACGTAATTGGACTGTGATTGAAGATGAAATCCTTTGCCGTGCATGGCTGAGTATTTACCAAGAATCTCTACCGAAGGGTGATCGAACTCTATATCAGAGAATATTCGATGAATACCTGGGAAAATGTAGGGAAAGCCAACAGGTATGTAACCCAGAACATCGTCAAGCCACCGGCGTTAAATCGAGATGGTTACAGTTGAGCAAGGCTTGTGCCCAATTTTTCTGTTGGTCGAAATTACAAAAACGGAAATCCAGCGACGAGTTTGGTTCTATCGAACAGACCCTGGCTTTATATCGAAAGTTAACAAAAAGTTCATTCCTTGTAATGCACGCCTATCAAATACTGGAAAATTCTCCCAAATGGAAGCGATACATTGAAAAGGTGATCAAGTGTTCTGAAAGATTCCAACTTGTAAGTTGTACCTCTTTTTATATATTTTTAAACTATCATCATTTAGTTTTTAAATTTAATTTTTATCAAGTTTTCATGTATTAACATAAATTAATTAAATTTTCAGAAAAGTTCCGATATTGAAAACGATGATACGGGTGATGAATCTTCATTTTCCATGTCGGAAGACTATCAAATAACCGAGCGGCTAAATAGTGGTGACGTCGGGTGTGATGAGATTAATGCCATCGATATTAAGGAAGAACCTTCACTAGAACTGACTGAAGATCCTGAAGAGCCTAAATCTGGAGCAGAACCGACGCATGAGCATGCTCATCTCAAAGTATAACTTATGTCGGAAGGAGTAAGTGATCATTCGGGAGTAAGCTAAAACTTAGTTGTTGGGATGAATCATGCGGCAGGATAAAAATTCCAGAAAAAAGGAAGTTAAAGTTGACTGAATGTTGCGTGTGGATGAATGAAGAAAAAAATATGAAAATGTAGAAAAGGGACGTTTCGAAGGTTTATACTTTTAAATTAAAACATCATTTTTTACTTGTATGTTTTTGTAAATGAAATTTCATATTCTATGAATTATGGCAACAAAAATATTTTCTAATACAAAAAAAAACAACCGTAAAGTTTTCTCTTTAAAAAAAACACGCTACGACTGACATGAAACATAGAATTTCGATAGAAGTGTTTGCCAGAGAAAAAAAAATAGTGAAATTAGAACGAGTTTCTGCAAACTGTTTTCCCATTCTAGTGATTTACTCAATCATACACAAAATATTTGAATCTGTTCAAATGATCTAGAATCTAGATCATGTGGTCGTTTTCGATTATGTTTTCTAGTCTTATGCTATACTTTCAAGGTTCTACATAGATGTTAAAAAACGCTGAAAGGAAAACAGAAGCTCGTCAAATATACTGCTTATTCACATGTGTACTCGAATAAACTGGCAGAGAAAAACCTATAAGATTAAGTGGCGATAATGAGCTGAAAAGGGAAAAACTTTTGGTCGATATTTCTATGCTTTGAATGCGATTTTATGATAGTACGACATTGAGAAAAAACTGGCAGCAACTCCACCGTTTAAGACGTTATTAGACTAACGAAATCGCTTTTTCGAATATTTGCACTGCCTTACCATTGTACGGTGGTATTTTGAAAGTAATGCTACCAGTACCTACACTAAGCTATTTTGGTTTCAGGATTTTATGTTCCCTCGTATTTTTTTCGACAGATTTGCCTAAATTTTGGGTGGTCTATCGGAAGGTTATGATGGTGCTACCAATACTTTTTTCGCTGCAGATATGGTCCAGTGCTCGTTCGACTTCGTTTGGAGTGTATACCTTGAATAAGAGAATAATGAATAAGAATGTTAACGGTTAACTTCTAATCTCTTGAGTGTGCAAGACGGCTGACAGCCGTCCTCGCCGTTAAGTTGGTACATTATAATTTAAAGGCTTTCAGCGTGAAAACGATTTTATGATTTCTTTATCAAAATTGTCTACCAAGCTGTTCAATAAAATTCATAAAGAATAATCTTTCGAACAACTTTAATGATCTCATAGTCGAAATACACGATAAAATAATGTAGTATTTCAGTAGTATTATGACGAAAATCTTTCCATGTAACTCTTTGAGTTATGAGAATAAATAAAAATACTATTTCAACTATTTCAACTGATCAACATATTCGAAAAAATCTCCACTTACCCTATCCACTACCGTTTTAAGGGTTTCGTCATTGACAAAGCCGGCCAATCGCTCCAACATCAAATGACAGAGGTGTGGGCCGCCCCAGTCCGGTTGTGTTCGGAACACCGTTGCCACCAGCTTTCGACAACGCACCGCTATTCCCAGTAGTAGTCGCATCAGCGGACCAAACTCGTCCGAGGCGAGTTCCGGCTCAACGGCATCGATAATAACCCCGCTTTTTGCGAGAAATTTCTCCAGAAACCGATGATCGTACGCGATTCGGGTTGTCAGAAAAATGTGGTGAAACTTTTCCCGTGCCGTCAGTTCGTTGATGAGGTTCGATTTTTCTACATTAACATCTATGAAGTTGGATCGGAAGTGCTCGTTAGCGAAGGTGATAATGTCGGCCGCTCCTGAAAGAGGGTGAACGTAAGGTTTCATTAGTCTTGCAATGTTGAATTTTACTTAACTTAAAAACGGGTATACCTCTTTCTTCTTTATAGCGTTGCCACCACAACATATAAATACAGAAAATGTTAGCATTACGATTACATTTGGAAAGGTATTATGCGTTTGGTCGTTAATTTTAATAAGAAGTTGAGATGAGCAAACGGACTAATAAGCAAGCTACTCGGTATCAAGATAAGATACAAATTTACAGTAGAGACATAGGGCCCTCAATGTTTTAGCTGATATCAAAATTGAAAAGTGACTTACCTAGTTCATGAATTACTGGTGCAGATCGTATGTGGCAAGTAGCGGATACCTGAGCGCCCCATTTGTTGGCCAATTGCGTTATGACACAGCCCACCGGTGAGCATCCTTCAAGAACAAGGATTCGTTTTCCCTTGCAGGTGTGTTCTGTCAGACCATGCGCTTCCATTAGGCTTAAAGCAATGCTGCCGCTATAAGGTAAACTTGCTGCACCTTCGAACCCGATTAGGAACGGTTTTCGAGATATCCGCGTCTCCGGAACGACGACTAGCTCTGAAGCCACACCAGACTCGTACCAGGGTGCAGCCAGCCAAACTTCGTCCCCAATTTCCAACCCGCTTTTGGAACCTTTTCCAACGGCTTCAACAATTCCGGCGCAGGATCGTCCCAAAACCAGGGGCAGTTCCGGGTTGTAACTGTTATCATAAGTTTTTATTAGCCTGCGCATAGTTCGGCCATAGCCGAAAGCTATCCTACGATCGATTCGATTCAGGGCGGCCGCTCGAACTCGTACCAGGATGTCACTGGAAGATTCGAACCTCGGTACCGGGGTGCTACAAACGGTTACATTTTCCGGATCCCGGAAGGAAGTAGTCGCTATAGATTTCATGATGGGCGTAGCCAGGTGTGGTCGCGCTAGCCAAACACCCAGCAGAACGCCTCCAGTGGTGCCGAAACCAAGTCCGACCAATATGAAAAAGGCGTTGTTACGTGAGACTGGAAGTTCGAAAAAAAAAGCATTAAGTAATGAATTTTCTCACATTCATTAAACCTAAATGAGTTTTAAGTTTCAATCACTAGAAAATATTTCTTACTTTCATCCCGGAACAATATCCTAAATTGCTCGTAAATGATCGTTGGATCAGCAACGTCTCGAATGGTATCTTTCAGTCTTTGTAGCAAGGCTAGAGTGTTGGACACAGCATTACGCAAAGCTGAACTAGCTTCCGAGTTAGCTTCATTAATCGCCTAAAACGAAAAGTTCACTAGTAATCAATTTAAAGTTATCAAACCCCTCAAACTCACCCTCATGGCAATATTGCGTCCCTCATCGGAGTACTGCCTCACAACTCTCATCCCAGTTTCAGTGGCCATATTGACGTTCGTCTATTGTACGATGGTTTTTTTTTGTTTGTTCCGCAACGATGATATCGAGGATATAAATTTAAGTTCAATTAACTGGTGATTGATGGGAGATTTCCGATTGCCCAGTACAACACCTTGCCCACAAACAAACGCTTATCAGTGGCTAAACATTAAACCTAATTCAGCGATCCATAGGAGATAGTGGCATGAATGATATGGAATATGTAATACAGATGAAAGTGATTACTAGACAACTATTTACACAACATCGACCAAATAATCCATTATTGTTAGCATATGTAGAAAAATATAAAACATGTAGGTATTACAATAAAACACGTATAGTTACATAACATAAATGAGAGTCAAGTACCCAAAAATATGCAAATGACAGAGAGTACCTTCCTGTATTTGCATATTTGTTTCATTAGTACACAGGTAAAAAATATTCAATATTGTTTCTCAACTCATACCTGCATGGATTGCATCGCCTCCCAAGCGCGACTGCGGACGCCATCCATAATTTTGCTCTATCGGAAGTTCTATTTGCTAAATCAGAATTCGAATCCCAACCAGCCTAGAATCGTGAAAACTACCAGGAATTTCAGCTTTTCATAGTTTTCCGAGAGCCTCTGCAATGGACCATTGCATATTGACGTTATCAAAACAAAACTCAAAAATAAATTGCACCCACCTTAAGCCAGACGAGAACGTTTAAGATAACATTGTTCACACGAAATTTCGTAACTATTCTTCCCGTGCGGTTAAAGTTGGAAGATTTTTCTTCGACGGCAGACAAAAACAAAATTCAATCAACTTCTATTCCTTTTGCTCGCGAATAAGCGATTTTTCAATTTTCGCAGCTGCTTGCTACGTGTTTGCTTTCTCCCTTTCCGGTATCATTCGCATCATTTTTAGTTATGCTAGCGACCACTTAGAGGCGCTGTAATATGTGTCCAAGTGAATCACCCCTTGCATGCACGCTGAGGATCTTACACGGAAAATAATAAAAAGGTAAAATTTACCGAGTTAGCAAAGGTGAACGCTCGTGAAAGCCAAAAAGGTAACTTCTACCTCTTCGAGGTGAATCTCACCTCACAGCGAGGTAAAATTTACCTGAATCGAGGTTGGAAAAAAGGTACAATTTACCGAGGAAAAAGGTGAATCCAAAAAAGGTAAATCTTACCTCGTAGCGAGGTGAAGTTCACCTGAATTGAGCTCAATAAAAAAGTATAATTCACCTAGAAAAAAAGGTAAATCCAAATAAGGTAAAACTTACCTCGTAGCGAGGTGAAGTTGACCTGGATGGAGCTAAACAAAACGGTACAATTCATCTCGAACAAAAGTAACTATTTGACGAATCCGTTTATTGAGGTTAAGCTGTTTTGTCGTTCAGAAGGGAAGTTATGTTTCGTGCCAATATGAGAAAATCGGAACAGAATGGTAAGTTTTTTCTTAGATACATTTAGTTGTGCTGGTTCTCGTCATAATACTATGCTTTTGTTCCAGATCGGCCCAGCTTCGAGGTATATTTCACGTCATCCTCCAGATATCATTCCGGAAAAGCCGGATCTGACTGGATTAGTCGCCATTATGGCGCGGAAGAACGTGAAGCTGAATTGCCACGAGCCTGGCGAAAAAGGATTAACTTCAATAATTTTTTTAAACACTGTTTTTAAATATAATGAATAGTCCCTATTTATTTCAAATAAATATAAATATTTGAATGAATTTTGTTTTCCTTTTTGATTGAAGAAACCATCCAAACCAATAGCATTTACCTTTTAAATCAGTGAATGGGAAAACGGTATTATTTACTATTTTGCTAGGTGAATGCGAAAATGGTAAAATCTACCTTTTTGCTAGCTGCATTGAAAAAAGGTAAATGAAAAATGGTGAATGAAAAAAAGGTAAAATTTACCTCGAAAGAGGGGTGGAAAAAATTCACCTCGCAAAAAGGTAAATTTTACCTTTTTTTTATTTTCCGTGTATAATAAACCGTTGGATAAAACCTATTTGGTGTTTTAGGGATGAATCCCAGAGGATGAAAATCCTCTACAAACAAATCCTATTTGGTGTAAAGTACATTTAAAATTTCAGTTTTTAGATTTCGAATGTCGGGTTTCAAATGATAAATTAAAAACTTAATTTCAGATATCCTGTATCAGATTTTATATTCCAAGGGTAAAATTTCAGATTCGAATTTAAAATTCAGATTTCAGATTCAGATCCAAATTTTAATTTTAGATTTCCTCATTCAAAACAATTCTTGTATAAAATTATGATTTATTTAAAACATTTAATCGAGAATATAAAAATATAAAGACTCACTTAATAAATTTTCTTATTTCGGTTTTAGAAAAAAAATCAGCCCTTTTATTTTTTTAGAATATGTGATCAATGCTCTAGAATGTTTAAGAATTTCAAGTAAAATTAATTTAATCTCAAAAAAATTTCCATCACACATAATTTCAGACAGATACTAATTCCAATTTCAAGCCTGAATTCAGATACAAAGAAAATTTATCAAATTTGAAATTCATGGTAATTGCTATGGATATATTTTCAAGAATTACCTATTTCGTATTTTATCAATTTCTCCACATTTCAACTTACTTATAACTTTTCAGCAGATAAAATTAAAAAAAAAATCTTTTTTAATTACTAAATTACCATTTATTTTTGAAAATATTGATAACAAATCTTTCAATATATATTTCAGATAATTTGTCATCCTTTTTTTTTATCACGATTGGTAGGCTATATTTAAAATTTATAATAATGTTTGATGGAAAATCATGGACGAGAACGGCTTTTCCGGGAAGCTGATCAGACTGATCAAGGCGACGATGGATGGAACGCAGTGCTGTGTGCGGATTTCGGGTGAATTGTCGAGTTCATTCGAATCGCGCAGGGGGCTTCGACAAGGTGATGGTCTATCCTGCATGATGTTCAACGTGGCGCTAGAAGGTGTTATTCGACGAGCGGTGGGCGAAATGCGGGGCACGATTTTCAACAAATCCAGTCAACTTATCTGCTTTGCCGATGACATTGATATAGTCGGCAGATCATCTGCGGCGGTGGAGGAGATCTACCGCAAACTGAAACGCGAAGCAGGAAGGATTGGGTTGATGATTAATACGTCCAAGACGAAGTACATGCTGGCCTGCGGATCCGAGACCGACCGAACCCGCTTGTCCAGTAATAACAAAGTCACGATCGACGGCGACGAGCTGGAGATAGTCGAAGACTTTGTTTATCTCGGCTCACTGGTGACCGCAGACAATGACACCAGCCGTGAGATCCGGAGGCGAATTATCAGCGGAAGTCGTGCCTACTATGGACTCCACAAGCAACTGCGGTCGAGAAGACTTAGCCCTCGCACGAAGTGTAACCTGTATATGACGCTTATTAGACCGGTTGTTCTCTACGGGCACGAGACATGGATATTGCTCGAGGAGGACCTGCGTACACTCGGAGTATTCGAGCGACGAGTGTTAAGAACCATCTTTGGCGGCGTACAGGAGAACGGAATGTGGAGGCGAAGGATGAACCACGAGCTCGCGCGACTCTACGGCGAACCCAGTATCCAGAAGGTGGTGAAGGCTGGCCGGATACGCTGGGCGGGACATGTTGCGAGAATGCCGGATGACTGTCCTGCAAAACAGGTGCTCGCCACGAATCCGGTAGGAACAAGACGAGCAGGGGCGCAACGAGCGAGGTGGTTAGACCAAGTGGAGCGTGATCTGGCGAACGTGGGGTGCCCGAGAAATTGGAGAACGGTTGCCATGGACCGAGTGAATTTTAGGAATTATGTTCGTCAATTATCTTTTTGAAACTTCGCCTCAAGGCAACTTATTTTAAAGCTCAAATTTATTAGTGAGACTATAATAAGATTCGTAATACAAAACAAATTTCTTACATACAGACCCCGTTCGATTATGGCAACATTCGATTTTGGCAACATTCGAGCAAAAACCGTTCGTTTTTGGCAACATCCAAAAAATACGGTTTTTTTGTCTCTTTTTTATTTTTTATTTTCATTTCAAATTAATCAAAATTAATGTAAAACGTAATATTAGCATGAAATTTTTCAATTCGGCTGAATTATGATGGTTTTAAACAGTAAAAACTTGAATTTTTCCATGTTTTACTGCTTAAAACTAATATAATTGAGTCAAATTGAAATTTTTTTATGCTAAAATAACATTTAACATCACTTTTGACTAATTTGAAAAAAAAATCAAAATTAAAAAAGTGACAAAAAAAACCGTTCGATTTTGGCAACATTCGATTTTGGCAACATAAAATTTACGGGCGTGTTGCCAAAAACGAACGGGGTCTGTATTTGCTTTGACAGGAAATTAAAATCTTTATATCGAATTAAATAATAATTTTGAAGCTTCATTATCATCATTATTCATAAACGATGTGTGATGTTCCCATCTGTACAGCTTGCTGGTCCTATCGAGACTGAGCTCTGCTCTCGACTATGCTTTCTTTTTATAATCTCTTATGCTCTTGCAGTTTACCCCGTTTGTCAGGATACCACATCCTCCGCTCGCACAAACAGCTGTCACAATGCATTCAGGTATTTTTAATCCATATCCAGCAAAAGTTCTCTTGATTCAGCTCTTTTCATCTCCGCATAATCTATCCATCTGTTTTCCAATATTCTCTATAATTTAAATAGTTCTCTCATTTCTGGGGTTTTCCTCACATCTGAAAGTCTTGGCGACTTTCTCAAGAGTTTTCATCATTGTATATTTTTTCTGCATTTTTTTCATAATCAATTGTAGGTCAATGATAATCATTTTCAGTCACTAATACGATTTCTCATTGTTATTTTTTTCCCTTTTCTTTATTATATTTTCCCAAATCATTTTTCTCTTTCTATCATATTCCTTTTCCACTATCTTTATCTTTTGATTATTCTTCTGTTAACACTGTCTTTTCTTTTTCCATTATCATTCTCTTGTAATTATCTTTTTTCTTCCTCCCTCTTTCTTTACTCATTTTTCCGGGGATTTTCATCATGCTGGATGATTTATCCCGTCTCTTCCTTTTCCCATTATATACCTATCTCTTTTCATTATCTTTCTTCCAGTTGCATTTCCTTTCCTTCGTTTTTCTTCTTATCTTCTTCTCTATTTCTTTCTTATCATCATTTTTCTTTGTCCATTCTCTTTCTGATTTGCGCCCTGGGCTAAACCCGGCTACAAAATTAAACACTGCCTTGAGCTCTTTCTTCGTTTAATTTATTTGCGCCTTGGGCAAATCCCAACTGCAAATATCAACACTGCCTTGAGATTAACTCGGACTAGTGTTTCCGTTTCATTTATTTGCGCCTTGTGCTAACCCTGACTGCAAATCATAACACTGCGTTGGGCTCAACCCGGACTAGTGTTTTGCTTTCATTTCTTTCAGTATGCACAAACAGCTCTTTGCACATCACATTTTACGCACTATTTTTCGCACCGAATTCTCACTGTTTACACAACGCCCCTCAAGCGCTTCTCATTTCGCAACTCTGCTCATATCGCAGCACCCGTCTCAATTTTCGCAGCTCCGGTCGCACCTTTTGCACCACAAACAGCGCCTCTCGAACTTCTCGCAGCTTATTATGCAGCGCCTCTCGAATCTCTCGCACCACCGGCTCTAAACACTACACCTCCCTCACATCAAATCAAGACTCCTCTTTCTTGGAGGGGGTGGTGCGTCTTGCGGATCGCCAATGTGATGTTCCCATCTGTACAGCTTGCTGGTCCTATCGAGACTGAGCTTTGCTCTCGATTATGCTTTCATTTTATAGTCTCTTATGCTCTTGCAGTTTACCCCGTTTGTCAGGACACCACACGCAGGTATTAGTAAATTTAAAATTTAAATTTTAATTTCTTTTAATATTATAGAGTAAAAAAAACTTCAAAGCTCATATCTTGATCTGAAAAGACAAACATGAACTTTAATCTAGATCTATAATATTGGATTTAACAATAAGCCTGAATATTTTTAAATATTTAGTTAACAATTTTGTTACAATTATTATAAAAAGTTCAAACAATAACTAAGTTAATTAAGAAACACCAAATTTTGGCATTCTATATCTCAGAAATCATTGAACCAAATTACACAAATTTAACCTCTTTGAGTTATGGCAAGTGTTGTGCTCAATTTTGTCGATGAAAGTTTACTGATAAAATATAGAACATTTGAGTTAGGCTTCAAAGTGTAGCACACTTTCGGCGAGCGAATAAACGAGATATGTACTTACTTATCTCGTATTTGTTCCGCTATGTGTTAAAATGCTGAATTATGTTTCTTTTGATAACAAGTTCTTCTCTCAAGAAAATCCTGGTAGATAGATTTCTTTTAGAATTTTTGATACAAGATATACCTTTGATTCATGATTGATATATTTTTTTTTTGTTTCGATTATAGTCGTTTTACCATCTTTATGGCATTCGCGACTTTATCAACGTTACAGTTGGCGGATCGTTATTGAAAAACTTATCCGGTACAACTGTTTTCGATGTTTACTCTTGGGCTCGAATTCGCGGACATCGGCTCAGGAGACAACAGACTTGCCAACTGAGCTATATCACAAGCCCTCATGATTGATATGATTTTTGTTAGTCGTCTTGAAAAGTCACGATCTACGTATAATTAAACCAATTGATTGAAATTAGATCACTATTTGAGCAACACGTAACGACAAAAAGTTGAAAGTTGTCAACGGCAAATAATAAATTTTCCAAAGCGCACAATTATATCCACACAACAACAACAACGACATGAACGACGATGTTGATGAAATAATAATTAATAATTTCAGTCATATATTTTGTACCGCTGTTGGTTTTTCTCGTTGAAACTGTTTGGGACAAGAAAAAAACCCCGGAACAACATTAATAAATGACACACGTGTGGCCAAAAAGTTCATACGTGGGGCACAGTGGGTGGTGCCTACATGCAGGGGGCCTCAGCGTAGTTTTCCCCCTAAAATACATCGCCAAAAAGAGGAAGGGCAATGCGGAGGGTGTTTGGGGGACGAATTCAGAAACTGTGCAGCATATTAATAAAATGTAAATTTTATTCAAAATGCTTCCGCGGGTTGTCCGAATCACCCAGTCAGTGGTAAATACAACATATTTAGTGATAACAAACAATGCGGTTTACCAATAAATCTCTTTTCATGCACATGTCGGCGAGTTGTTTTTCTGCCTCTCTACACATGTTTTTTTTGTGTGTGACAAAATGCAATGTGTTATCCAATTTATTGGACAAGTTTGCTGAATATTCAATATTCGACGCAAAGGATGAATCAGTTCTCCATTTTTCTGAATTTCAAAATCATTTTTTGGATTTTGAATATCGAAACCTCATTCATAAATAATGAAACTCAAGCATTAAATTTTGAAAAAAAAAATCATGGATTTATTAGTTGAGCGCTCGATATAATAATCCGAATTTTTATCCTGGAATCTAAAGCTTTAGTGCCAATCGGTGTTCTGAATTTGAATTCAGTAGACGGAACTCTAATTCTATTCTAAGTACGAAATTTCAAATTCTGGAAATCGACACTTGAAACACGCTATAACCCTTGACGATCTTTTAATGTTTTCAGAAAACATCAGCTTTTGAAAGCTCACGCTTCAACCTTCAAGTTTTTCCAATTCGAGACGAAAATCAAAACTGACTTTTCCTGATGATTAAGCTGTAAAAGATAGGAAAATCAACATTTCGGAAATGTCTAAATATAGACAACCCATGCTCATCAACAGAAACCAACAAGCTGTAGTCGTCGTTGGTACAGTAGAATTTGTATACTTAGGTATGGCAGGAGAAATGTGGAATCGACTCGCTAAAAGGCAACCAACGAGCCGCCACTTTGAGTAAATGAAGCAACAGAAGAAGGCAAAAAACTGTAGGAAAAACAAAATTAAACGCTCCGACTGCCGAGAAGTCAAGCCACACACCACTTTTCTCTTCGCCGCTTATGCCACGCCTTTTCTAAATTTGGTATCGCGGGTTGTTATTTTTTTATGTTTATGTATACAGCTCAGTATTCTCGCTTGTGTCAGCTTGGTCGAAGGTGCTGTCTGCTGGAATGTGCTAAGTTCGATATGTTTGAAGTTTAAAGATTACATCTACGAAATCTTTCCATTTTAGAGAGTTAAGAAATAGAGCACTGTCGAAGATACAGCTTTTTCCCCAATGATTGTTACGTTTCCCAATTACATGTTTCAAGAATAAGCTTTCATGTTCAATTTTTTAAACAAATTAAAACTTCGGTTTCAAATCCTACCATGGTAGGGTAAGTGAGCCTAATTTCGCTATATTTTGTCAGAGGTTTTTAGATTTGATATTATTACGCCTAATCTCTTATACTTAGATATACAATTTCTTAGTTACTAAGTTCCAAATTTTTTTCTGAACTCTGTTTTGGTTTGAAATAATCATTTCAAGCCTTAATTTATGAAAAATATCATGTTTTACAAAGTGTGTCGATGTTCTTAATGTAGTACTAATTGTTCCTAATGTTAACATATCGGTGTTCCTAATGTTAACATATGAGGAAAAATCTATCAGCGTACCCAATATTACACTATTTGTTCCTGATTTTGCATATGGGTCTGTTTTTAATACTTTAATGAGAAAAATCACAAAACTCACCTTTTTATAAATTTTACAACGTTTTTGGTATACGAATAGAGAAATAAGGACTATTTAAATCCTACACAATATTCCTTTACGCTAGTTTTGAAGAAAGTAGTAAATGTTGAGCTTATTAAAATTCAAACTTTTACTTTTCCAATGGATACATTTATTATATTTCAAAAGTAGAAAATTCATTGTAATGGATACAAATAAAGTCTGCTTCATTTAATATTGGAACAAATTCTTTTGCTCATTGTGGCGCTCCTAGTGAACGGATTTGGAAACTTTTTTCACCCACGTGTCGGGAAATTCATTACCTTTTACCATGTATTTATGTCATAACACCAAACGATAGCATTTTGTAAACAACCGCCATGGAAGCCGAACGGAGAGATCAAATTGTGCACAGTTTTCTTGAAAATCCATTGTTGTCGGCATCGAAGCTAGCTGAAAAGCTTAAAATGCCCAGAAATACCGTATGGCGTGTTATCAAGCAGTACAAGGAAACATTGACGACGGCTCGGAAGCCGCATTCGAAGCGTCGGAGTGGAACTGTCGACCGGAAACTGCGTGGGAAAGTCATCAAGGCCGTCAAGAGGAATCCCAATCTTTCAGACCGCGATTTGGCCAATAAGTTCCAGGCCGCTCACAGTACGGTGCGACGAATTCGTCTCCGGGAAGGAATAAGGTCATTCCGAACCAGCAAACAGCCAAATCGAACGCTGAAGCAGAACAATGTGGCCAGAATCCGTGCTCGAAAGCTGTACGACCAAGTGCTGACCAAGTTCGACGGATGTATTCTGATGGACGATGAGACCTACGTGAAGGCGGACTTTGGGCAAATCCCAGGTCAAAAATTTTATTTGGCGACGGCTCGGGGGGATGTACCTGCAAAATTTAAGTTCGTGTTTGCGGATAAATTCGCCCGCAAGTACATGATTTGGCAGGGGATATGCAGTTGTGGACAGAAAACCAAAGTCTTTCTCACTGACAAGACAATGACATCAGAAGTCTACAAAAAAACGGTGCCTACAGAAACGGATTCTGCCGTTTATTCGTGCCCACGACCGTCCAGTAATGTTTTGGCCGGACCTCGCAAGCTGCCATTACAGCAAAACGGTTATGGAATGGTACGCAACGAACGGGGTCAGCGTAATACCGAAGGACCTCAACCCCCCAAACTGCCCCCAGTTCCGGCCGATAGAGAAATACTGGGCAATCACGAAGCGGAGGCTTAAGGCAAAGGGAAAACTTGTTAGGAACATGACTCAAATGAAGAACTGGTGGAATCAAATCACCAAAACTGTGGACGAAAAGAGTGTGCGCCGCCTAATGTGCCGTATTACGGGAAAAGTACGAGAATTTCTTCGAAACAGCAATGAATAATTTTTTTAATTTTTTTTTTATGAAAGAGTAAAGAAAATGCTACATTTGAATGAAAAACAGATTATGAATGCGTTAATAAATGACTGAACTACAAGCAATTGTTTGTGTTCCAATATTAAATGAAGCAGACTTTAAGTCAATCCAATACAAATAAAGAGCATAATTCAACAACATGGTTCGATGCAACATTTGTATCCCACAACCACAACATTTATTTTACTTTTATTTTAATATAATGTAATAAAACTATCATTTAATGATAACAAAACGATGATGTCATAGTTTCTCACATTGTGAGAGAGTTTTTTGAAGTTTTTGTTTCTCATAGAAAATTCGAAAAATCGAAATTTTTATATTTTTTGATGCCGTAAAAAACTTTACACAATGTGACGGATTGACTTAGTGATATACAAACTTTATATGGATTTTATTATCCTACATGAACACTGTTGGTGTATGAATATTTTTCGGACAATCATTAAATTTTTAAAATTCCGTTACCAGTCTGGGCTAAAATGCATCGACATGCAAACAATGATTCACAGTTTAAATCTTGTTTCCATATGCTAGAATATGATGTAAAATTTTTGTAGTAATTTTTATCCCTCAATGTATCAGCACCTTTATGCTTTCTTTTTAAAAATAAATCTTTGACAGAATAAATATATACTTTAATTCTAACAAAATCAAGAATAACTGCAGATCGAGCTTTATGCGTAACGACATCACAAATATGTCAACAACTATAACTATTCAAACTTTTTTTTTCATTAAAAACAAAGGTTTTTGCAACTTAGATACCCCTTATTCTTAGTAGGGTGGAAATCGCATGTTTTTTTAATTTAAAAATAACTGGTGGAACCAATTATTTTTCTGACTACGTTAATTTGATGTCCCATTAACCATAAAACTTTTGATGTACTAACGGTAGGATTATCTGTGGACATTAGGTTTAAAAAAGCCATTGAAGTAGAAAAGTGTTGCATGATGCCCCAAATGACTGTATACAACGTGTTTTATTGAGATTTTTTTTTAAATTTTTCCTTTCAATCCTGTTCTCGTTAAAAAGCTCTCTGTAACTTGATGGTTCCCTTCTCTGTCGCGAAAGGGTGCGTTCTTTACAACCTGAGGAAAATATTTTTTCAACATTTTTAGCTTTGAGTTATACTGCCCTTCTAAGCAAGATTGTCCCATGTGGAAAAACGAGCAAGCGAGAAAAACGCGATTGAAATTTTTATCTGTTCTTCGGAATTTCGTTAAATTCATGGCTTTTCCGCACCCGCAGATGAGTGCATTATTGATGCTGAAGGTTTACGGTTTGGAGTCAAGTTTAGAGAACAGTGACAGACAGTAATGACTATTTCCTCGGATTCAATGACACTGAAATCAGAATTTAATCAGAACGGTTCTTAAAATGTTTTTCTAAGTTTAAGGATGATCCGATTGATTCCGATTCAAGTTTTTTTTTAACTTTTTTTAGAACCATGAAAGAAATAATCAAAGAAGATTCTACGCGGAAGCGCAATGTTGCGCATCGATTAATTGTTTTCCTGTGGATGCCGGAAGCATTGCCATAACCATATTAGCCGGGGATGATCGAGCTCCTATGAATAACACATTCTGGAGCTTTTATAACGAAGGCCAAAGAATGCTATAAATATCCGAAAATATGCTAATTATGAGGAACCAAAAATAAGACAAAATGATGGATCTGAACCGGAAGTGGAGAAAAAGGTTTCACTGAAGCGACCCCCTCTCCCTTGTCCATCCCTGTGACATTCATTCATAAAAAAATACATTTTACTTTCAATATTACAGTACAATGTGTCACTAAAGCGATTTTTGAGAAATTCTGTTACAGTCGAGTGGTTTTTGAAGAGTTTCTCTCAGTGGGACATTCTTGCGTTGAAACATCAACATAGAGACAACCACCTAGATGAAAATTTCGAAGATGTTCAGAACAAAGTATACTTTTTTGTGTTTGTATTCGAAAGATAGCACCATAATAAGCAGTTTCCAGCAAAAAAGTGAAAATGACCCAAAAGTCACATGGGACATTCTTGCGTAGAACGGCAGTATACTAAAGTAAAAAAAATTCTATATTAGCTCAAAACAGTTAATTTTACCAGATCGTTGAAAATGATGTTAAAACACAATTCTTACAATCAAATTTATTTCAAATACATTCTATGACTTTGATATAGTTTGGAAAACTTTGACTATGTCCATAATTAGGAACACACTGAAAATAGTGTTCCTAATTGTGGACATATGGTATTTTTAGTTTTTACACGAAAAAAACATGTTTCTAACATACTTATTACCTAAATCATAATAAAAAACAATCCGACGAAAAATTTCAAATAAATCGGTTGACAAATTCAGCTATAATCTTCTATTTCTAAACAGGTGTTTTTTTAAGAAATTTGCTAACAATTCCATTCAATTTGGGCATACTTTGAAACAATTCGGATTTTACGAAAAATCCTGTGAGTTAGAAAACTAATTGTTTTGTAAAATGAAAGTTCACATGATCCTTTACATTATCATTTTTTTGATAATAGTGATAAGTTAAAAATAACGTCAAAAATAGGCAAAATCGAACAGTATGTTAACATTAGGTACACATGCCAAATTAGGAACACTTACCCTAAGTGGGGGCGGTTTTGAACAGATTTGATGTTTACGTAATATTTCATTTTTTTTCGTCATTCAGAACAATTTGGCTGTGTTTAGCATTCGGATGATAAAAAGTTGGAAAAGTTTTTGATTCATTTTCGAATATTTTGGAAGGGGTTGATTTTTTGTAACACTAAAAAATTTTAAAATACTTACTGAGGTAAGGAGTATAAAGCATGATCATTCGTAGCAGAATATTCAAACGACATTAGTGGCTATAACTAAGTGTTTATTATAAAACCAGATTCCATGTTTCGGGGTAACTTTGATCACTATGTTTTTTATGTACCTTAACATCTTTAGAATTATTTTTTTGATGCTATTTAACACAGAAGGCTTAAAACATCAATAACACTAATTTTTTGTTTGGACTCGACTGACTTTATCAACGTTTTCTTTCAAATACAACTATACTTAAAAGATGGACAATGTTGCTGCATACATTTAGGGGGAAAAATTATTCACATTTCTCAATCATTTTTGGCCTCCAAAACAAATGAAATTTTACGTTCATTTATTCACGTTTTTTTTATTTGAGCATAGCCATTCGATAGAGTTTTTAGCCATTTGTTCTATACAGGCATTCTCATAGAAAATATAAGTTTTTTTAATATCCAAAAATCATCATAGAATGACCACAAAAAATAACTCTAAAACTATACCTATACAAAGGAAAAAGGGTAAACTTTCATATAAAACAATCCATTTGCTTCTAAATGCTATGCATTTTATCAGGAGAGGTATTTGTTTGTGATTCTTCGAAAAAACAGATATTTTTAAACTTGAAAACGACATTTTTAGTAATATTAAAAAATCTCCAACTACAAACCAAATTAAGCCTTTTTGAAATCAACATAATTGCTTTCAAACGTAGAAAACAGTTCAGATATTTTATTTTCAGACTAAGTTAATGATGATTATCTGCAAAAATTGCATGTTGATCAAAGTTCCCCCAGTTTACGGTATTTATTTGTCCTGGAATAAGAATGTACATTAGGGTGTCCCAAAATTGTATAATGTCTGCACAGCAAAAAAAGTGTTGCTATATTACATAAAAAACGTGCACATAATTTGAGTCGCAAATGCTACCTAATATTACATCGATTTGATTTAACAAATTTCACCGTTAAGATGTAAAAAAATTACAATTAAAAAGTGTATCGTAGTAGACATACAAAGAAACGTAGAGCATTAAAACGATGTGAAAATTGAGATGCGATACAAGGGAAGATATTATTTTCGTGCAGATTCACAATTATTGGAGGTCTGTCTAAGTCTTAGCTTTCGAATGATCAAATTAAGGGATTAAAAAACGGCTTAAAAAGGGTTTAAATATCACAATTGATCAGTTCGGTCATAAATGGTACTCTGAAAGATTTTGTAATCAAAATTAACTGGGGCATTTTCAGAGGAGTAAATATTCAATTTAAATACAACCATAACTAATTCAGATTCAACTTTATTAAAGCAAAACACTTATTAAACGAACTACTTAGCTGCGATTGATTCAAAAATCGTGGCCTTGATATGAACAATAATGAGAATTTTGGATTTTCAACAGAATACATTAAATTAGAATACAGCGTTCACAATCGCGACTAATATCGAATCATTCAGAGGTTTTCTACATTTGGTCTATTCGATAAGCCTCAAGCAAATCGAATGTTAGATTTGTTTTTTCACAACAGATTTCAAGCAATGTAGTTTTTCATCAAAACTATCAGCATCCCGTAGGCTCGGCTCGGCTTTCTCAACTCTGGATCTTGATTTAATGCCTCAAAAAGGCAATGCAGGACGTGGGGGAAAACGGGGTGTAGTTTGAGCCTATAAAAGAATTCAATTATTATTATTATTATTAAAAGTTTATTATAGAGGATTTTAACTAATACTAGTCCTTCGTCCTCTGAGAAAAAGGGAAAAAAATACATATACATACACAAATACACTACATTACAGTTTTCCTAACAAATTAGCACTTTTTAAAAAATCTAACAATTTTTTTTCATTGCTTGGATTCAAAGCAGAGGAAACGTCGTGACTGATGCCGTTAGTTTTTCTTTCCTGGTCATACAAACGACATTCTCCAATCAGATGCTTTACAGTTAAAGGCTCGTTACAGGTGTTGCATATAGATGTTCCAGTAGTCCAAAAGCTTGAATGAGTTAGAGTTGTATGACCGATCCGAAGACGCGTGAGTGATCGCCGTTCCAAAGGATCTGTTCTATCACTCCAAGGAATGGTGGTGTTTTTAATTTCTCGAAGGAAGAGTTGTCTGCTATTAAACCACGTTTGTTCCCAAGTTTTTCGTACCTCCCTTGAGATCATGCTCCTTATATCTTGAGAGGGAACTTCGAAAACGATTTGTTCACAAGTTCTTCCTCTAGCAGCTAGATTGTCAGCTAAAACGTTGCCAGTGATTCCAACGTGGCCAGGGATCCAACAAAGAGACGCGTTTAATCGTGTCAACTCAAATTCAATGCTACGTATCCAAGGATGGGTCGATTTTCCAGATTCAACAGCAGACAGAACACTAGCGGAATCGGAGAATATAACAGCATGGAACTTTGATTTGGCAGCTATCGTAGTCAGCGCGAAGAGAATAGCCATGGCTTCGGCCGAAAATACCGAACATTCCTCATTTAATTTAAAAGCATATTCCTTAGATCCACTCAATACTCCAAAACCCACCCTACCATTAGACATAGACCCATCCGTGTAAATTGAAATAGTGTGATTGTACGAATCTTTCAAGTGGTTATTGAATAGCTGAACTGCTTTACTGCTATTTTCACCAACTTTATATTGATTTTTTATTGTCCAGTCAACGTGAGGAA
This sequence comes from Uranotaenia lowii, assembly GCF_029784155.1. NCBI lineage: Eukaryota > Metazoa > Arthropoda > Insecta > Diptera > Culicidae > Uranotaenia > Uranotaenia lowii. The sequence continues at coordinate 329,985,699 of NC_073692.1, read as the reverse complement.
CAGTCGCATTCCATGGTCTCATACCAACAGTTTTTAAACGGGCAATAGATGGTATTTCTTTTCCTGTTATATCTTTAAAGAAATCCAATGATCTTTTAGAGGCGGGAGTAGTATTTCCTGTAGGTTTATCAACGAAACTTACTGCATTTTTAGCTAAACGTTCTATAAGGCGATATTTCCATGGCAAGGTACCACACTCTGCATGTAAAGATAAAATTGGGCTACTACGGAGAGCACCTGAAGCAATGCGTACACCAGCATTGTAGCTAGCGGCTAGAGGTTTCAATGAGTCAATTCCTTTTCGACATACTGTGTTGATTCCGTAAAAAAGCTTGGATTCCCCAATACTTTTAAAAAGGTTTAAAATGCTCTTGCGTGACCCACCGTAAGAATGGCCTCCGATAGCTTTCAATAAGTTTAGACGAGATTCTAAATTTGTTTTCGTTTCATGAATTTGAGCAGAAAAATTTAAAGTTTTCGTAAATGTAATGCCTAAAATACGGGCTTTTTTAACATCCGGTACAGCATTTCCTTCAATAGAAACTATTGGTAAAGATTTATGTCGTCGTCTACGGCAAATATGCAGTATTTGAGATTTTTCTGCGGAAACGGAAAACTTAATTTCTTTCGCCCACTCAATTACAGATGTTACAGCATGTTGAATTTTTTTTTCGAATGGATTTTGTTTGCGACCCTGTTACTAGGAGCACTATGTCATCAGCATACACAAAGATTTGTATACCTCGTGGTATCCGATCAAAAAGAGTTTGCATCGCTATTAGAAATAAAGTTACAGCTAGCACAGAGCCTTGAGGAACACCGTTGCGTAGAGTTTTTGGATGCGAGAATTGTTGGCCGATTAGTACTTTGAAAGAACGGTTTTGAAGAAAATCTTGAATAAAAAGGTATGGTTTTCCATGAAAACCCCATTTAGCTAACGTTTCTAAGATAGGCCCACGTTGAGCTATATCATAAGCTTTACTTATATCAAGAAGTGCTAGTTCCACATGTTCTTTTTTTCAAATGGTCCATCAATAGCAGATTCAAGATCATTTAAATACTGAGCCGTGCCTCTACCTTTGCGGAAAGCATATTGATGCATGTCCCATAATTTTCTATCTTCAATCCACTCTACCATTCTTCGATTTACCATACGTTCCATGGTTTTTCCTATACAACTTGTCAAAGATATTGGACGTTGGTTACCTACCACTTTAGGGTCTTTACCTGCTTTAGGCAAAGGAATAATGATAGCTTCTTTCCATTCTATTGGAAAAGATCCGGTTTCCCAAAGGTTGTTGAAGCAATTTAAAAGTTGACATTTGGTAGCTATAGTAAGGTGACGGAGCATTTCATTACTCACCAAGTCCGGGCCCACGGATCTGCCCTTTTTACTGTCAATAGCGAGGAAAAATTCGTTTAGAGAAAATTTGCGTTCCAATTCCAAAATATTCTTCTGATTTGAACGGCTCGGTTTTGGTGGGTTGGGAAAGGATAGCTGAGGTTGATCGGATACCGCTGAAAAATAATCACCCAGAGTATTGGCTATTTCTTCATTATCTTCGATAATACCGTTAGAAGTTTTTAGAACTATTTTTGAAGATTTTTTCTTGCCAGAAAATCGATTAAAATTTTGCCACATAGTTGATACAGAAGTTTCTGGTGAGAAAGAAGCTACAAATTTCTCCCATGCTGTTTTTTTTGCTTCAGCTATCCCATTCCTAGCTTTGTTTCGTGCAATTTGAAAAAGACGGAGAGCTTCTGCTTTTGCATTATCATCAGGTGATAGACGACGAAGTTTACGTAATTTCTGTCTTCTGTCTTTTATCAAATTTTTAACATCTTCATTCCACCACGGTACAGCTTTAGGGTGACAATGACCACTTGAACGGGGTATACTGGCTTCTGCCGCAATAACAATGCTTTCTGTTATTTCTTTAAGAGTTGGATTGCTGTTCGGTGGGATCCTACTAAGAAGGACATTTTCAAAACTGTGCCAATCTGCCTTGTCCTCAAGCCAGCGCGGTCTACTAACTGTTGTGTTGAGATGGTGATACATGCTGATCCTAATAGGGTAATGGTCACTTCCACAGAGATCATCTTCTACTAGCCTTAAGTCTATTGCAAACTGATACGGACGCCAATGAGAGGTCGATAGCAGTAGTGTTGCCTGTAGCATAATGTAAAAAAGTATGGTCAAGAGTGTTTAGCAAAATCATGGCGTTATTGCTAATTAACTGCTCTATAAAACGATAATGAATCAAAAACCTTTTCCATTTCGGTTTTAAAGCTGGGCAATGGTAGACCGTTGGGTATATAAATTGAAACTATTGTTACACGAATGGGAAGTTCGATAGAAACAGCACAAATGGGCAGCGTGGTGTCAACTGTGATTAGTCGGTGCGGAACATCAGATCTGATGCCAATTCCAGCACTTGAAGTGTAGGGGTAAGGACTAGGAGTAGAGTACCATGTGTAGTTCTTGATGTAATTTTGTAGGTTCGGTGTTCGCAGTTCTTGCAAAGCAATTACAAAAGGATGCAGACGATTAATCAACAGTTCTAACTCTGTTTTTCGTGGCCTGGCTCCACAAAGATTCCACTGAAGAACAAGGTTTTGTTCTACCGGATCGCAATGCTGACTTTTTTTAGCGCTAATGTTATGTCTTACCTGGTGATGGGTAGAGGTCATTGTTGCAGGAGGGAACATTGACGAAGATTCAGTAATTTGAGGAACAACCGTGGTACTAAATGGTGAATATCTCGAAAATGTTGCTTGCTGATAGTGATCCACAGCAGATGGTGTAGATGTTGTCGCTACGTTGGAAACTTTTTTATCGGTTTCTTCCGGTAAAAAACTTAGAAAATCCTGCTCTGGAAGAATATTGTATACAGCACCAGAAGGACTTATTTCTTGAATGAATTTTCTACTTGCCTGAGTGCACAGGCTCCCTGTGCCGGCAGCTGCCGGAATCTTGCCGACACCTGCCGAAGCTTTCTCGGTCAGCCCCGACACAGGGAAAGGCCTGTTCGCTGGATGCCTCCGAGAATTGAAATCTCGTGATGTCTGTGGACAGTCTGCCATGGACAATGATGGGTTTTCTGCAGCTATGTTGGACAATTGGATGGTCGGAGATATCTGGAAACTTTGAAGACTTCGCCTAAGAGGAATAGGATTTGCGGCAACAGAAGGACTTTTTTCTTGAAAGAATTGTTTACTTGCCTGAGTACACAGGCTCCCTGCGCCGGCAGCTGCCGGGAACTTTCCGAAACCTTCCAGAATGTTCTCGGTCAGCCCCGACACAAGGAAAGGCCTGTTCGCTGGATGCCTCCGAGAATTAAAATTTCGTGATGTCTGTGGACAGTCTACCATGGGCAATAATAGGTCATCTGCAGCTATGTTGGACAATTCGATGGTCGGAGATATCTGGAAACTTTGAAGACTTCGCCTAGGAGGAATAGGATTTGCGGCAACAGAAGGACTTTTTTCTTGAGAGAATTGTTTACTTGCCTGAGTACACAGGCTCCCTGCGCCGGCAACCGCCGGAAGCTCTCCGGTGTCCAATGGAATAATCACGGTCGGCTCCGACGCAGGGTAATGCCTGTTTTCTGGACACCACCATGGATAAACTGCTGCTGTAGATTGCGTTTGTTGTTGAATTGAAAACGATGTGATCGATGCATACTCGCTAGATGATAGTTGGCTTATCTCTGGTATGTTCTGGTTTCCGATGCGGTGCTGTTGAGAAATGGGATATGCGGCAACAGAGTGGATGATTTCTTGGAAACAGATTTCACTTGCCTGAGAACAGAGGCTCCCTGTGCCAGCAGCTGCCGGAGATCCCTCGGTAGCCATCGAGATACTCACGGTCAGCCCCGACACAGGGGAAGGCTTGATTGCTGGATACCGCTGGGAATCAGGATTTTGTGTTGATTGTGGATGATTATTTGATGCATTTGATGACATTACATTTTTAGGGGTTATTGGTTGGGTTGGTGGGTATCCATATTGGTGCTTGTCAATATTGATTGTAAAATTTTTGTCAAAAGATTGTCGTTGTTCATTGCTGTTCATTTTATTAGAGCTGTTTGTTGTTGCATTTTTTTCAGCCATTGCGTTAACTGGTAGAAGTGTTATCTGTGTCCATACAATCTTCTGATTTTGGTAACGGTATAACGGTGTTTTTGTGAGCTTTTTTCGATTTTTCATTTGACGATTCTGGTGATGTTCGCATTACTCGTTTTCTACTTATGCTACGGTTGAGTGAATGATGATTGCGGAATTTTGGATGGCGATTTTGGTTAACCTGTGGTATTCTATTTTGGATCGGGGACTTGGAATTATTTACTGAGTCTTTTCGAGACAGTCGGACTTTGAGGTTATCATCAGATCTCGATATATTACTAGGAGATGCGTTTGTTTTTTCGATTTGGGAGGAGATCATTACATTTGGGTTATCTTGCTTTTTAAGGTTCACTATTTCGTTACGTAACTCAACCAATTCTTTTCGGAGAAGTGCTATAATTTTATCTTTATCAATTTCATCTTTGGACACTAACCTTTGTTGTACCTTGCTTGCGTAAGTTTCATCCTTCCATGTTTTGTTGATTTCAGCGCGCGCTTCTTGAAATGTAATGCCTTTATTCACCTTAAGGCGGATTACTGCCTCTTCTTTTTGGAAGAGTGGACAGGCACGGCTGACCGGAGAATGTCGACCTTTGCAGTGTTGACAAAAAGTTGGTCTACTGCACTTTTCTCCCTCTTCTTTTTCATGGCATTCGGAACAATTCAAGCAAGCTATTTTGCTGTCACACCGCTTACTGATATGCCCGTAAGAGGCACAGCGATAGCATATCAGGGGAGCTGGATAGTAAGGTCTAGTAGCTATTCTCAAAAGTCCAAATTTAACATACTGAGGAAACGTGGTGCCTTGAAAAGATAGAACAAGAGTAGGGGTGTTTTTGTATGTTTTTGCATCAATTTTTTTGCGAATTCGACGCACAGCACAAACGCCTTGAGTTTTAAGTTCTTCTAATATATCTTCTTCTTTAGCATCAACCGTGTCTGGTTCAAAAACCACAGCTTGAACGATGTTGAGAGTAGGATGGGGAATCACTTCAACCGGTGTTTCATCAATCAATGATGTAATTTTCAGCAAACGATCAGCTACAAATGGCGAACTAGTTCTTAAGACGTACTGTGCTCCTCGAGCTTCTTTTACAGCTTGAACCAAATTTTCATATTCTTTTCCAATTGCATTTGTGACAGAGCGACCAATGATGAACGGATTTGAAGGAAGGGAAGGACGTTCTTTTTTTGGATCATCGCATCTAACTCGAAGTAGATAGATTCTGGTAACACCATCACTCTTTTTGTTCCGCATGAAGTGAGGCAGACTGCTTCTGTGAGAGTCTGGTGGATCCCATATGGGCCCACTACTCGATCCCGCCATAGCGAGATATTTTTATTGCTTTATCAGCTTATCTATTGGACACACTATAGAAACAAAAGGCACTATCTTGCGAGTAACCTAACAAACGAAATCAGCACTAAACCACTCCACTGGCTAAAATCACTTCTATAAACTATTAAACAAGATATCCAAATCGATATCGAGCACGCGGTAGCAAACACGCGGCAACGAACACGCGGTCAACAATACTGTGTTGAGAAACAATCAACAGTTGTGCAGACAATAGAGCAAACACGTCTGATCGCAACGGATGGTGCTTATCGACTGAGAATTCAATATAATTTTAGCACCCGAAAGGAGAATCTAAACACTTACCCTCCATCCATTTATTTATTTCTTCTCACACTCCTTGTACATTATTTTTTCAGACTAAATTTACTAAAAAGAAAAGAATATGAATGTTAGCACATATCAACGGATTTGCTTACAAATAATGAACGATTTGATATACTTTACCAGTTAATCGATTGCCTCAGAGCCTCAAAAATGTGATATTACACTAACAGACATGTTTTAAATGTGTACATCGTTTAGACGTAATTACAAGACAATTGTGTAATATTACAACATAAATTCAAATTATCACATCATATGGCTTACATCTGCTAGAATTACATCGCCCATCGTTACATTTTTTTTGCTGTGTGGGAATCTAGGGGCTCACCCTCCAAATGGTGTATGAGGATGTAGAGAACAAACTTTTGTATGGGACCAACTAAAAAAATCATGTTTAGAGGTTCCGCAAACGCGATCTTTAAAAAAGTTTACTTTTTAAATTTAATTTTTTTTAATTCAACAGACCAAAATGTGTACCTAACGTGAAATTATTTTAATACCAATGCCATTAAAAGATGCGAATTTTTGTTTAACACGCAAGAAGTACATTTTACTCATTGCGTTTTATATGACAATTTGCGACCAAAATACAATCTTTGAACCGCAATAACTTTTTTATTTTAGATCCAAGCGAGTAGCAGTCTTCAGGTGAAATTTTAATCTTTATAAAAAAATTAAGAAAATTTACACAAATAATCAATCAATCATCAAGAAAAAAATTGATGAAATACCAGTTTTTATGCTCATTCAGAACACAATGTCTCAGAATCCCGTTCACTCTTAAGATTCAGTGCAACTCCTTCCCGTTATCAGATTTAGCTGAACTTCTAATCTTTCTGTTCGGCACCAATATATCACAAAATAAATTCAATCGTAGTATACAACAAGTTAAGGCCTCATGAAATCCATTTTTAATGAAGATTCAGCAACGGAAAGTTTCTCAATATGATTTTTCTTTGTAGTTCAAAATATCTTAAAAACCGAAGGAATCGGGACAAAATATTATAATAAAACTCTACTACAAGATAAAAAGCTAAGACGAATCTGAAATTCAATTATAATTTTCTTTTATTTACAGTTGGTTTATTGACAATTTTAAATCTTTACAAAGTGATGTCTAACTCATTCCAAAATGGAATGCAGTACTATTCTCACTTGTGTTAACAAGGAATTCATAATTTGATTGCAAAATAACAATTGAGTTTTTGAATCACAGTAAAGATTCTCTTGCACGAATTCATCTTCCCCTCGATTTTACATCATTCAAATATGAATTATGAAATTTCAAACTAACCTATATTAAGATATTAAAAAAAAAGATCCAATTTAACTTAATTTGTTTTGAAATCCACCACATCATGCATTCATACAATGGATAACCGTAAAAAAAATTCAAGTTCATACTACCAAATACAAATTTAATATGAAAATTTTAAATTTTGATAGTTGAAGTTTAAGATTTAAAAACTTTAAAGATTTCAAAATTCAAGTTAATGCGTTAATAAAACACAACAGATTGCAGAGCAACAATAAAACAAAAGAAAAACTTTTGGGCAGTGATTGTAATTTTTGCGTTTCCTATGAGTTTTTAGAGCCAAAAAGGTATAACAACTATTTATAAAAGCTGTTTGAATATGAAGGAATTGGTGTTTTGAGAAATCTACATTCATAATTATAACACAAGGAAACAAAATTCACATTTTCCGAGGTACAAGGAATTTGAAAACTTACTTTGACTTATTTAAGGGTACTGAATGCAAATTTAATTTTTTTTTCTATCTGCTCTGTTTTTCTGTAAGAATCTTGAAAATACAAGATTAAAATTCAATGAAAAATGTTGTGCACTTTCTAGCAAAAGTGTACAGTATCAAAAAGATTAAAAAAAAAAGATTCTAACTTCATGATCATTTTTTCTGAAGACCGTAAGTAATTTACCGTGACATCTGGACGACAAAATTATAGAATTTTAAAAAAATTAAATTTATTTTTTTCAAATCGTTGTTTTTGAGGAACAAAATCTGTACCGTTTTATGGGAATTAACCATTTAGTGGCATTCTTCCCTAAAATCTGCATCAATGAATGAATAAAAGATAATATATAGATTCAAAATAATTATTTGTTGTTTATGTAGGTCACTTGCAGGGTTGGTCGGCTCTTCTCAAACAACAAAGAGCCGGGAGAAAACAACACTGTTTTCAGTTCGGCTTCCGAGTGTTATCCTCTTTCGCTGATCGTGCTCCACTCGTTACCCGAGTTTACACGAGCTGTAAGTGACTCGGACGACAAGTGTGAGAGCATTTGCATCTGAGTGGGAGAAAGAGAATTCTAAAAAAAGAGCGCCCTGTGTATCAGTCATACACCTCAGAGTGAAGAAGAAAAAAAAATTTAGACTCCCACCACACAACGTTGAAAAAAAAACAACAATTTTTCCCCCGTTACCATGCCCACTGCTGTTAGCTGTTTTGGATGAGGCTGGGTCATTCGGCCGAAAGTCATTCGGCCGAAAGCCATTCGGCCGAAGGTCATTCAGCCGATGGACGTTAGGCCGAATGGGCTATCTGGCCGAACAGGCCACTAGGCCGAATGGGTTATTCGGCCGACGGTTATCCAGCCGAATGCTGTTAGGCCGAAAGGACGCAAGGCCGAAAGGATAATTGGCCGAATGATCCCTAGGCCGAAAGGTCATAAAGCCGAATGGTCATTAAGCCGAATGGTCATTAGGCCGAATGGTCGTAAGGCCGAATGGTCGTAAGGCCGAATGGTCGTAAGGCCGAATGGTCGTAAGGCCGAATGGTCGTAAGGCCGAATGGTCGTAAGGCCGAATGGTCGTAAGGCCGAATGGTCGTAGGGCCGAATGGTTACTAGGCCGAATGGTCAACAGGCCGAATGGTCATTAGGCCGAATAGTCATCAGGCCGAGTGGTCGCAAAGCCTAATGGTCGCAAAGCCTAATGGTCGTAAGGCCGAATGGATACTAGGCCGAAAGGTCGTAAGGCCGAATGGTCGTAAGGCCGAATGGTCATAAGGCTGAATGATCATTAGGTCGAATATGAAATCTTTTACACATGTCGGCATGCTAGGCCGAAAAGTCGTAAGGCCGAATGGCTGTTAGGCCGAATGGTCGTTTGGCCGAATGGCTGTTAGGCCGAATGTTCATAAGGCCGAATGGTCATTAGGTCGAATGATCATTAGGTCGAATGATCACAAGGCAATCCATTAGGCCTGATGACCATTCGGCTTGATGACTATTCGGCCTAACGACCATTTGGCCTAACTACTGATCGGCCTAACTACTGAGCGGCCCGACATGCAAGAAAGCGATAATATGTCTTATAGGCCTAGCATAAATTCGGACCAACGACCATTCAGCCTAACAACTATTCAGCCTAGAGGCTATTCGGCCTAACGACCTTCTAGCATCCATTCAGCCCGACGATCATTCGGCCTAACGATCTTTCGGCCTAACGACCATTCGGCCTTGTGACCATTCGGCCTTGTGACCATTCGGCCTAATGACCATTCGGCCTAGTGACCATTCGGCCTAATGACCATTCGGCCTAATGACCATTCGGCCTAACGATCTTTCGGCCTAACGACCATTCGGCCTTGTGACCATTCGGCCTAATGACCATTCGGCCTAGTGACCATTCGGCCTAATGACCATTCGGCCTAATGACCATTCGGCCTAATGACCATTCGGCCTAATGACCATTCGGCCTAATGACCATTCGGTCGAATGACCATTCGGCTTAGTGACCATTCGGCCTAACGACCATTCGGCCTAGTGACCATTCGGCCTAATGACCATTCGGCCTATCGCCCATTTGGCCTGATGACCATTCGGCCAAATAATATTCGGCCAAATAACCTTCGGCCTAATGTCGCATTCGGCCTATTGTCCTATTCGGCCGAACATCCGTCGGCCTTTCAACCCATTCGGCCTAGCGACCATCGGCCTAACATCTTTCGGCCTATCGGCCTTCGGCCGAATGTCCGGCCCCCGTTTTGGATTCTTTTTTCTTGCAAAGGGTAGCGTTCGAAGAAGAGGTGCCAGGTTGTTTTGTCAAAAAATCAGGACACCGCGAAGAACAAAAACAGGATTTTTCAGGAGACCAGTAGATTGGTGAAAATGAAATGCAGTTCTTCTTAGATTGCATAAATTAAGGCGAAATAGCGGTGCAGTATACGCCTTAATTTATGCAACAGAAGAGATAAGAAGTTAGGTGGCTTGTAGTTTATACCGAAAAACACCGTTCAAATATCATCTGAACCGAAGATTACCATTGGTTTAAGAGGTTTTACTGTTTTTATTACAAATCAATTGCAATTAAGATCAGGACGGCTTCTAGAAAATCAGGACACCTCTGGGACCTTTGATTCGGAGAGCAGCATCTTTTCTCGTGTACGTACCAAGAATAAACTGAGTTTGCTCTCAGATTTCTCCTCAACACAATGCGCACCAGATTTTGCCGGAGAAGGGAATTCTCTTCATCAGCGGATGTGAATGCTCTCGCTCACTCGTATGTGTTGGGAATCTCACTCTTGATTTCAGTGCGATTTATCTCTCTCCGCACAGATTGGGTTAGTAGACGAAAAAAAATTGCACTCTCTTTCACTGGACAAGCCGATCTGAGGAGTTTTGCCATCCATGGTCACTTGCTTCATCAGTTATCATGGATCGATGAAACTCTAAACTTATTAGTTTTATGACAACAAATCTGACAAAAAAAATCGAGTTAAGGACGCAATTTTTTTTCCAAAATCAGTTTGCCCATGTTTTATTTTTTCCCTTGTGGATTAAACCTTTCCCGTAATCAGTCGATTGTTTTTCGGCAACAAGGCAATCCATCAAGCTAACATTCGAAAGCGCCTTTTCTGACTTTGACTCATACTGTTGGATTTCAAGATCTACACCAATTATATCGACGAATTTTATCTTATCTTTCAGCTCATCCACATGATAATTTTGAAATTTTAAATTAAAATCCAATTTAAGGTTTGAAACTCTATATCTGAAAGTTTGGTTATTTCAATTACAATTAATAAATACTCTTCACTAAATTAACCTTTCATGGCTTCATTCCATTTTTTTTTTTATTATAAATCAATATTATTTTAAGAGCTTGGAATAATGAATAGGTACCTACATGAAGAAAAAAAAAACGATTTTTCACTTTCTTTATAATTTATGTGTTGCTATTTCATTTGTTTCAGTACAATTTAAATAGAAATTTTGTATTATTACCTTAAATTCAAGAGCAAATCAATTTAAATTAAGTTGAAGAAGCTTCATACTTCAGTATCTTATTTTGATAATCTTATTTAAAAAAAATATATATTTAGAGTGTTAATTTTTTATATTGAGAATTTGGAAAATCAAAACCAGAATTTTGAACGAGGATTGTGTTTCCAAATTGAAAATAATTTTACGAAATTTCCAAATCACTATTCAATAAATTACACCAATGAAAAATTTAATGACCGTTAACCAGTTTGTAGTTCTTAGCAATAATTAACTAAAACTTATCTCAAAACTATACTTTTTGTTGGTCTAGCACTAAAAAATATTCAGAAGCTTATCAACGTGTGTATAGTTTTCATTTGTAAAATGACATTTATAACAACGTTCCTTCATATTTACTGATTTTTGAAAATTTGGAAAATCACTCCCCCAAGAGCCAACTCTAGGACCGCCCCTGGCTTATACTGCCCAGGGAGGGTTTTGTGTCGCCCCTACAGTGACTGATTTTCAGCTTTAGGCAAAATATTTTAAAATACATTTTCAAACGTTTTTATCTACTTTTTCAAGTTTAAGCCCGTTAGAAAATAGACTTTTTTACTGTCTGAACACGAAACAATGAAGTAACTCACAACTTATAGCTGTTTTCTATGGTTAAATTAGCGTCCTTCTTAAGATAAACATTATGCCCTTATTTCCCCTACATAAATATTTAAATAAAAACTAACTTGGTTCTCAAGTTTTTTTTTCTTTATTATAGAGACTTTCAGCCTCGGGCTGGTTCGTCAAGTGGTTCTCAAGTGACGAAAATATTATATTTCTTGAGCATCGGAAAATAAGCACTTATGATCGTTAAATCATCTTGATCTATAATGTACGCACTGCAACATGATGTACACATTGTTCTTCAATTTTCACGGGGGCCGGACATTCGGCCGAAGGCCGATAGGCCGAAAGATGTTAGGCCGAAGGTCGCTAGGCCGAGTGGGTTAAAAGGCCGACGGATGTTCGGCCGAATTGGACAATAGGCCGAATGGGACATTAGGCCGAAGGTATTTTGGCCGAATATTATTTGGCCGAATGGTCATCAGACCGAATGGTCACTAGGCCGAAAGGTCGTAAGGCCGAATGGTCATTCGGCCGAATGGTCGTAAGGCTGAAAGGTCGCCAGACCGAATGGTCATTAGGCCGAAAGGTCGTAAGGCCGAATGGATGCTAGGCCGAAAGATTGTTAGGCCGAAGGGTCGTCGGGCCATAAAGGCGAATGGATGCTTGGCTGAAACGTCGTTAGGCCGAATGGTCATTTGGCCGAATGATCATAGTGCTGAATGGTCGTAAAGCCGAATGGATGCGAGAAGGTCGCTAGGCCGAATGTTTGTTCGATTGAATGGTCGTTGGGCCGAATTTATGCTAGGCTTATAAGATATATTATCGCTTTTTTGCATGTTAGGCCGATCAGTAGTTAGGCCGAATGGTCGTTAGGCCGAAAAATAATCAGGCCGAATGGTCATCAGGCCGAATGGATGCACGGCTGGATTCGACCATTCGGCTTTGCGACCATTCGGCCTTATGAAGATTCGGCCTAGTGACCATTCGGCCGAACATTCTTTCGGCCTTGCGTCCTTTCGGCAAAATGACCGTTCGGCCTAATGACCATTCGGCATAGTAACCATTCGGCTTAGTGACCATTCGGCCGAACATTCTTTCGGCCTTGCGTCCTTTCGGCCTAACAGCCTTCGGCTGGATAACCGTCGGCCGAATATCCCATTCGGCCTAGTGGCCTATTCAGCCAGATAGCCCATTCGGCCTAACGTCCATCGGCCGAATGATCTTCGGCCGAATGGCTTTCGGCCTCATGACTTTCGGCCGAATGACCCAGCCTCAATTTTCACAATCATTAAATTTTTGATTTTTCACAATCATCAATTTTGAAACGCGTTTTACTTTAATTTGTCGACTCGGCGTATAGAGCACCAATAATCGGGGCACTATGAGCATTTTCTGCCATAGAATTTAGCAGCAAATTCAAATCGATGAAGTCACATGACTTTCAGAGCTACAGCTTGACTTGTTTACATCTGACGATTTAGCCTATTGATAAGGTGTCGGAGAGGTTATCAGAAGATCGAGTTCTATTCCTGGTTTAGTGGTGCTTATGTATACTGCTCCAGACTGCCCCAGAGGGGCGGGGGGACGGGGTTCTCATTATGCCCATACAGTGACTGATTTTCAGCTTTTGGCAAAAAAATTGAAAAAACGTTTTTATCCACTTTTTTTAAGTTTCGGCCAGTTGAGAAATACACTTTTTTAGTGTCTGAACACGAAACAATGATGTAACTCACATATTATAGATGTTTTGTATGGGTAAATAAGCGTCTTTCTTAACCCTTTTCTTCCCACGAGGTTTTTCACGTTTTAAAAATAGAAATATTGATTTACAACTAAAGTTCTAGAACAAAAGATGCATAGTTTAAGGCTACTTTAATGATCCATTCGATAAATTAGGGTTTTGAGGTGGATCATATATGCTCCATTGGGAAGATAGCAACACATAGGGTGTAAATGAAAAACAAGAAATAATTGCAAAAAAACATGGAATTCCATTACCTCATTGATCAGAAACTAAAACGATCCTGTTTGGTAAAAAACTTCATTGGAATACCCATCCCCCGATAGTCTATTTATTGAAATATTTGAAATTTTCATTTTTGCCTTGAACAATGGCCGCCATGACACTTTGAGGCAGGAAAGGTAAACATGCCGTTTTTCGAAAACATCACGAACTTTTACAAATATTTCGAGACATGTGGTCATTTTAGAAGATGAAATAACTATCTTGAAGCGAATTTTTTTTTACGGCATGATTTTTATGAGTATTGATGAAAAGCTCCGCAAGAAGAAAAGTACGTTTTGTTCCCAGTGTATCACCAGTGATCCACTTTACTTACTCGAAAATTTATATGTTGTAGTTGAAATCTAAGTAAACCATCATTTGATTCTGCTTGCATAAGCAATCTTCTGCACGTCAGCATTTTTATTTGAGAAAAATACTAAAAACTCATCAAGTTATTGAACAACAAATGATGACTTGATTTAAATTCGAAAAAAATCCGACTTTTTTTAAGCTTTTGATCTGCCGAGCAAAATCTAGCGAATCGATTTTCTTCAAATTTCGTGCAATGTTTCTTCACTCATATCTACACATTCAGTGAGAAAATGGTGTTGATCCAAAGCGCCCAGTTCAATTGTGAGCTGTGCAAAGTTGTGGATCACCTGTGCTACCATGGGAAGGAAAGGGTTAAAATCGCCATTATGGCCTTATATACCTCAACTCGTCTTGAAACGGTCTCAGCGTCTCCCATTTTATTCTTGAGACACTGAGACTGTCTCAGGTTTCCAGCAACAACCATAGACAACAAAGTTCGTCTCATCACAAAAATCGCAGGTCATAATTGCTTATAGAGTGGATAAGGCTTTAAAGAGGCTAGCTCAGTTTCCAACGAACAAATTTTGCAAAACAAATCAATACTGCAGTACGGTTTCGATCTACCGTGGAAGGTCATCGACACTTCCGAATTCGAACTAAACTAACATTAGGACCACGTGTGCTGTTTGTCCGATTTGCGTTGACAAATCGACAAAACTGAACCAAATCAGCAGCAGTTCTGCACTCCAAAATACTGAGTCGTTCTGTACTAGTGGTTTCCAGAAAGCTGCAACTTACCATCGAACGGATTATAATGCATTGTTAAGTATGATAAATTTCTGCAAACATCAACCTCGACATCGCGCATTTCCTAGCATAAGACTGTTATAGTGTGTATGCTGGCTGATGATGCCATTCCGAACGATGCGTTGTTATTTGGCTGCGTAGAACTGGAAGCATATAAAGCGGTCACTATCCATCGGCACTTAGCACTTGCTGCTAACTTGCTGCTGAGCTGCATCGCGCCTACAAATTTTCAATCTGTTTGCAACTGCGGTCAGTTTAGTTTAGTCACACCAGATGATGCCAAAAAGTCCGTCGCACAAACATACAAACACACGCTCTTCGGCTGGGTGAAAATTTGTAAATATATTCAACCCAATCAACCGTTTTCGTCTTCGTCCGGGGCGTACTTCAGCAGACTTCAGTATATACACTCCGGTAGGTTATGTTTGCTAGAAATTTAGAGTCTTGCTGCTGATGCGGGACAAATGAATAATTTCATCAGCATGGTCAACACGTAACCGATGCCAATCTGTTACCGCCCCCAGTTTCGATGCCTCGAGTGCTGATGCATCTTTTTATGCTTGTATGTTTAGTACTTTTGTTGATGCTTCTGCCGTCGTCGTTCCTGTTGAAGATTATGAATTTAGTTGTCACGTGGCCACCCTCTCCCTCTCCGGTCAATCGGTCAGTTTAGTCCTGCAAGGAAGACCGGATACGAAGTTGTACCTTTTTGAGCTCATTCTAAAACATGCGGAGATGCGATATGCTATGTCAGTCTAAAGTTGTTGGCATTGGCGCGCTTCAAGAAAATGCCAAAAAGAACATTTTTTTTGCAATTTATTTTATTATTCAGGATTAGAGTTCCAATATAGATATCTATAAGAATCTGAATTGTGGATTAGTGGATGGGTAGAATTTTGAAGTTTACAGTGAAAAATTATTAGTATTTATTGAAATAAGATTTTAAATAACTTTCGTTCCATAAAGTAACATATTTTCAACTTATAGATGAAATAAGGGCAAGTCACTTTAAGTTACGCGAGGCAATAGCAAATCCGATGGTTTTCCGACACACGGGGTAAGATTATCTTTCAGTTGATGTTTTTCGTTTGATTGATGTTCATTTGGCCAAAAGTGCCCTTTTCGGCTTCCAGGGCTTTTTTTTTATCTATTTGTTGTAAGTGAAAGCGATTATAAAATGTAGTGGTTGCAAAAAAAAGGTTCAATTTGTTGAAATTTTTAGGAAGCGCTGTTTGGAATTGCAATTATTTTTCTTTTGTGGGTAACTTTTGAGCGGATGAATGAAAATTAATGAAATTTTCAGTGATACTACCTAGTTATGTAATGTTTACATGTGCATAATTTTTTGGCGATCTGTCAAATAGTTTTTTTAGATATCGTCTAATGAATAAGTTTATTGGCTAAAATCTTTGGGCATCATACGCGGCATCTATATTAAACACTATGAACTATCATCGTTTTTTTTCTCTAAATCAAGGCTATTTTTGTTGACGTTCTTCATTTTCTGGAGCTAGACCTTCAAAATAACTTAAAAATTTCTATCACATCGAAGTTATGACAAGTTTAGCAGATGGTCCACCTTCTGAACAATCGGTTTGCATCTTCCACAGATCATTAGCCTAATTTAGTACTAGATATACACTGCCGGCCAAATGTTTGGGATCACCCACTAAAAAACATGCAAATTTTGATCGTTCATATCTCAGCCGACTTAAAACATATTGCAAATCTTCTGATCTCATTTGAAAGATAATGAGCAATAGCTTGTCAAAGCCGATCATCTCGGAATAGTGTGGACAAAATTCCAAAGTTTGAGTTGCATTGGAATCCTTATTCTACTTCTCAAAACACAATAAAAAACATGCAAATTTATCTCATTCATATCTTTCTCATCTAACATCGTATTTCAGATCTGAAGGGTTCATTTGGAAGCTTAAGAATTGTTATTTTTCCATAAACTCTTTCAATATTATATTTTAAAGTTATAACTATAAAAAGTTTACCTGAAATTAATTGTTTTTTTAAAGTTCACACATATGATTTTGAATTTTTTATGGTTATCACTTCAAAATATAATATTGAATGAATTTATGAAAAAAATAACAATTCCTAGCTTCCAAATAAATCCTTCAGATCTGCAATACAATGTTAAATGAGAAAGATATTTGCATGTTTTTAAAAGAATGATCCCAAACTTTTGGCAGATACACCATACTGAGGGGTGATCCCAAACTTTAGGACGATAACTAAAGTGTCTATTTTATTAATTAAAAGTACATTCCTTAATTTTTGCGCAAATTTTTTTTATTGTATTTTGAGAAGTAAAGCATAAGGATTCCAATGCAACTCAAATTTAGAAATTTGGTCCACACTATTCCGAGATGATCGGCTTTGAATATTGAGTGCGATTTTTTGAAAATATTCTAACTTTAGGTTAAGTGTAAGGTACAAAACTTAAACATGATTTCTGGACAAAATACCTCCGAAATAGCCATTGCTCATTATCTTTCAGATGAGAGTCTTCTCGTTCTTCTCCGGAACATCCAGGCTGGGCTATTCAATGAAAAGTTTCTTACAGGAGATTCCCTAGGTGCCTGCAACAAAAGTTCGTACACGGAAAAAAAATTGTGTGGCCATTTCAAAGACGTTGTCATGATAATTTTACCATTTCTGCGTTATAGTATTTTCAACCACGCAAAATATAACATCAATTTTGTAAAAGTGCGCATGAAACATTACTAACATACTATGTACCTGGTAATTTTCGATAATTCTCAATGTTTGTTGTCGAAAATATTATGGTCATGATAATATCATCATAATATCTGTTGCAACTAGCATATTTGACTCAAAAACATGTGTGTATGATAATTTTATGTTGGTTAACATTCTTGTTGTTTATACTAATTAATGATCATTAATTTTCAAAGCCGTGAGTAAACAAACAAATTTTGAGCTGCTTTCAAATTTTTGATAACTTTCAAAATCTTTCCAGAGCATCGGGAGAACACACTAACATTGACCGACGTGTGTCGGAAGTGTGAATTTTAATGTTTTAAATAATGGCAGAATGCATGCATGCAAATAAACTAACAAACATGCATAGTAATTTTTTCTTTTTAAATCAAGCTCCTCGTGCATACTAATCTTTATCATAACACATACTTATTTCATCATGGAACATATTAATTTTACTAGACACGAATTAACACAATGCGTCATTTTATAGACAATTTTACTAAAACGCAGTCGAATTTACAATGCGCAGCCAAATTGAGCACATGGTAAATTAGCTATGCGTAAGGTATTTTCAACAACAAAACATATTTGACTCAAAAATATGGTTGCCTGTTGTTCATTTAAACCACGGATTTAGTAGTTTTACTATGCTTTTTTTTGTGTGTATGTTTAATGTGTTTTTATAATTTCACCCCGCTAACGGGTCTCCCATTCAATTTAATCTCTGTTTTTTTCGAATTTTATCGGTGGACAGCTTTTTCAGGACTAATAAACGATGTTTGATCTGTTTTTTTGTTTGTTGTGCGAATCAGTCAGTAAAACCAACCTACTTTACCACTTCTCCACTTGAAAGGTTCAGATGGCGCTTTGTTAAACCCCTTACTTCCCATACCTTTGTGAAATTAATCATTCTTACTTTTTTCAAATTTTAACTCACTGATAGACTTTTAAAATGATTTACCACATGAATGTTGGTCGCATAGATGATTTCCAGCAGTTTGGGAGTCTCTCAATTACTTACAAAAATTTTTCACGATCCTGCCCGGAAATTTTGGTAAATGAATCTATTGTTTAGACTTAGACGCTATCTCAAAAACCACTTGACAGATCGCCACAAAATTTTGCACATGAAAACAGTACATAACTAGGTAGTATTATTGAAAATTTCATAAATTTCCATCGATCTGTGCAAAAGTTATTCACAAATGTAAGTGTTGCATTTTTTTCGAATACAGTCCTTATATGTTATTTTCTCAAAAACATAAATTTATCAAACTAAAATTCAGGTGTTTTATATAGAAATAGGCAATGAATTGTGATAGAAGGTGCGCTTCGAGACAAGACTCAAAAAACAAACAGTTTTCTCTAAAATTGAAAGTGCCCTTCTTAAATCATGCCCTTATTTTCTCCTCTTAATTAAAAATGCGATGTTTTTTTAAAAATATTTTTTCGTAAATGTTTTTTTGCCGACCGCTCACAATAGCTGTATTTGAAGAAAAAATAATAATATGAAGGTATGACTCAAAAATTTAATGGTTAACTTATGAATCACATAAATTCGTTTCAAGTTCAAGACCCAATTCTAATCTTATTTAATCAACATTTGTTATTTTAATTCCAAATACATGATAAATTCTAGATCTCAATCAGTGTGACGAGGATTGTCAAAAATGTCAAAAAAGTCAGATTTTTTCAAGATGATGGAAAATTTAAGAGAAACATGAGGGTCAATAAAAAGGAAGAACATAAGCCGTAAATCTCAAAAATTTCATGAAAAAGATACAACGGCCAATCGACAGGACTTGAACCCATAATCTCCATTTCAGTAAAATGGTGCGTTAGCCAATTACACCACGGAAACGACCGACACGAACGTACAAGTCGAGCTCAATAGGTCAATTGCTGAACTGGACCTTCCATGCCCCATGCCATCGACACACTCCATACATATCTCACATGCGTCCTTGCCTCCAATTGATCTCTCTTGTTTCTCTATCACCACACCCATCGACTCGAGATTTTAGCTGATCCTTATGTTTCTCTCTTTGACCCTCTCTTTGTTACTCTAAAATTTCCCATCATCTTGAAAATTTATAGAATCTGTGTTTTTTTTAAAAAAACAAGTCGTTAACTCTCCTTTAATGAAGAAACCAATAAATAAGAATTTTATGAAGGAAAAACTGTCTAGGACAGGGATGAGCAAACAACGACCACATGCGGGCTGCGAAACTTATCTCAAATCAAATTTATTTCACGATTTTGTTCTAGATTGTTAATTGTCATAAAATACCAGTCTCCAATACACCAAAAAATGATTTATACATAATGCATATCACTTGTTTGCAGTTGTATTTATCCCATAATCATCCAGATTGTTGACATTTTGGCAGGATTTAAGCTTTTTGTTGTGTTCTTTTAAAGGCATAGATGCAATATTATTTATTGGAAAAACGTTATATAGGAGTTAAACAGTAAAGTCATCATTTTCCGTTTCAATGAAAGTAATAATTGTATGATGAAGCAAAATGTTTTTATTTTTGATTAATGACGAAGTAAAGATTGTTTTCTAATACATTCCGGGGGAACGGTCATAGATTTCTTATCGACATAACTCAGCGAAATTCTTATTTTTCGATAAAAAATATCTGTAACCTTGTGATTCAACCCAAAAAGTTTGTAACGTATAATCAATCTTTCATAACTGATAAACCAATAAACCTACATAACAACCAAAAGCTGATTTCCAATCAATTATTCTTGTATCAAAGATACAACGCTTTCGAAAAATTGAATTCTACAATTAATAGAAAATCTGAAATATAAGATAACAACTTCTTCCTAAAGCAAATTATTGAACATTGGATATTCAATATTTTAATTTATTCAACAACTTTGTAAAATAAAGACTGCGAAATGATTTCACTCATGGTTTTAAAAATATCAAAGATTCAATTTAGTTAATCCTTCCTAATTTTTTTTTTCAAAACTTCCGTTTTTTGCAGGTTTGGAAAAATGTAATAAAAAGAAAACTTCTATAACTTTTTTTCTCAGAATTCAAAATTACTCGCGGTCCTTGGGAAAGTTGATCATTGTATCAATAAGTACTCGTATGTTACAGTTTTGTCAAAAAGTGCACAAATTGAATAGTTCGTTTTCAAACTATTTTTAAAAGTTGTCTTAAAAATTATATGTGACAAAAAAACTAACTGAATATTCGGACCCAGCGCACCTGAATAAGCCAAAATCAGTTCTGAGATTCCTTGCACATCGGAAAATGTTAATTTTGTTGTCTTGTGTTTTGTGTGATGCTATTTTCACAAATTTCATGGACAAATCTTACCAAACATTGATTAAATTGGGCGATTTTACTTCGAAATTAGCAATCTATATTACCAAAGCTATAAGATTTTCATGATTCAGTCTTAGAAAGCTTATCCTAGAGGTATCTAAATGAAATTTAAAAAAAATGAAATCTGGAAAAATTTCAAGAATCAAAAAAGGTGAACTGTAACATTGACAAATTTGGTTAAAAATCTCTGGAATTATGAATTTTACATGATTTGGGAACCTTCTTCAAAATCTCAATGCAATGATTTCAAATGGAACTTCAAATAAAAAAAATCATCGTTTATAGAAGAAAAACTAAGGCTTCACGACTTAATTGAAATAATTTGTGAAAAAACTCTTCAAAAATGGGCACAGAAAAATAATTGCCATGGTTAAGCTTCATGAAAATTTTGAATGGATGTGATGACAAAAATACCAATGCATCGGTTCGAACAAAAAAGCGATTTTCGCAGAAAACAGATCAATTTTTTTACAAACCACAGAAAGGCTTTCAAAATATTTCCTTATATTTAAACGAAAGAGAAGCAAAGGATTTTTTTTGTGAAAAATAATATCTTTTTTACATTACAAATCAATGAAAACAATTAAATTATAGAAAAGTGATCAAGAGTGATGAACCTATTCAATTTTGGCTGGTTTATTCAACCTAAATTAAAAAAATGTTTATGCAAGTACATACATGAATTCCCTTTAATTATCCTTTTCCAGTTTTTTTGTCAAATATAAGTCGTAATAAAAAATAACGTAAAGTTCTGCAAACTATTATTACCTTAATTTTATTTAAATGCGGCCCACCGAAAGAATTTCAAATTAATAGTGGCCCGTTGCTTCAAAAGGTTGCTTACCCTTGGTATAGAACATAGGTATACATTTCTTATGCATAGAATAATTGATAAGGAATTTTAAATGGAAAATGGAGCCTACTCTTCTTAATGGCGACCGTCAAAAATTGCCTCAACGAGTCAACACTTGTATTTGGGCTTGCAGGTTAACCGAAAATTTGGGCGAAATAGCACGTGCGGAAATCTAGAATGTCGTTTTTACAGACCAGAGATTTAAGATGCTTCAAAGAAGACATTGATCAATTCTTTTTAGATGTGGAAGTAATTAATGTAAAAATTTCTATACATATTGTATGAACCAAATCGTTGAAATTTATTTGCAAATCGGCATTCAGAATAGAAACAAGCCTTTGAAAATAACTGCAACACTACGCCAATGCCGCCCTTCCAAACACCGACATTTAGATTTAGTTTAGATATTAGTTTAATACTGGGCAGTGAACTCTGGGCTGGCAGTGATCGCAAAAACTGGAAGGCTATTATTTCAGCATCAATCTTATTACCACATTCTGACATCTTTATTTACATTAAATCAATATTCTCACCCGGCCGGTCCGGTCTGGTTGGTCGCTCGATTTGTTAGTCGGTCGGTCACTCGATGTCGGTTTTGTCGCTTGGTTCCGGAGTTCCAGCGGCAAATATGGTATGGTCACTTGGTCATTACGCGGGGAATGTGGTAATGAGATGTCCGAGAGTAGGAACATGACTGGTTGGATGGACGGCTGAAGGACAGAGTATAGTGGTTGTGGAGCCACAGCTGAGCCCATGATCATCATCGTCCTGCCTTAGTTAGCCAATGTTGACCGACGACCGGGGTCGTTTGATGACTGATGATGAATCGAATATAGAAAAAGTCCGGTTGTTACAATCGCACACGTTACCTACTACTGGCTACACAACACTTGGATGAACTTTATATTTTGTTTGGCCATGTCGAGCCAGAGGCTTGGTGTGACATATTGGCACTCTCCTCTGGAAGGAGTTGATGATTTGCAGGGCCGGAGAGTCGGGAGAGTGTTGTAAATGTTTGTTTGGATAAACTGTTTGACCAACTGCCGGCTGACATAAACTGGGTATGGGTGACGACAGTCTACAAAAATTGTTAATTAATATGTAATATTTTTTATTCCGGCTGAAACCCGAAAGCTAATGTTTAATAATGGAAAAATGAAGTCTCTTCCGGTTGGTGGTTGATACAGTGAATTGTTTTCACCGATTGTTAAACATGTGCATTAACTTCGTTCGACATATTAGGAAAAACCGCGTGTTTAAAAAAAATAACCTTGAAATGTTTAACTTTTGGGGATGTACTCGGCTGTCTAGTACAAAATATGCTCAAAATTTTAATTAATTCAATACTGTCTTGTCAAGGTTGAGCCTCCAATGCTAACTTTTGAATCCAGTTGGACGTCTCTCTTTTCCTAAGTAATTCTGACTGTTGCTCATCTCGGCATGAATCAGAGGATGACGGACAGCGCAGCAATTTATGATTTATTGCTGTCTAAACGACATTCACATACCTTTCCTTTTGGCTCAACTCGATTGGCCTTTCTCCATTCCCTCGATGAAAAAAAAAAAAAAAAATATCGGAACCGTTCCCATAATCTTCAACGAGCAACATTGGAGACTATCTGTCTGACTTATAAAATCAAGCTAAATGTCCCTGAAATGTGCGAGACACAAAACAGAAAAAACAGGTACTTCGGAGAATGAGTTTCGTTGGAAAGGAACCGTCGCGAAATGGTTCACTTTTCGTGATGACTTATGTCCAGTTCCGTCGCTACTGACTGTTGTCAGCCGGTTGGAATGTCCCAGACAGACGACGACGACGACGACTTTGACAGTCGGGGAGTGTGAGCTGCGACTTGTAAAACAGAGTGGAGTACAAACTTTGATTTTTTTACGCTCTACTTGCTGGTACAACAACGATTCTTGTATGAATCTGAATTACAAAACACCTTAACGGCTTTACGAGTAGTCGACACTCTAACATTTTCGGATCGAATCCATGTTTGCTGGAGTGACCCGGATACCAGCAAAAGGAACCGGTAATCTAGCTTCAGAATGGACGTTTTACTGAATGACAAACTTGGGTTATAGCTATTGAATGCCAATGACCCTTGTTATCCATTTAATGGTTCTACTTCCGCATCTTAAATCTTAGAATGATTAACAAATAACAGATTGAGAATAACAAAAGGGACGGACATTTTGAAAATAATCAAAAATCAACAATCAACAATCAACAATTAACAGTCAACAATCAACAGTGAACAATGAACAATCAATAATCAACAATCAACAATAAACAATCAACAATTAACAGTCAACAATCAACAATGAACAATGAACATTCAATAATCAACAATCAACAATCAACAATCAACAATCAACAATCAACAATCAACAATCAACAATCAACAATCAACAATCAACAATCAACAATCAACAATCAACAATCAACAATCAACAATCAACAATCAACAATCAACAATCAACAATCAACAATCAACAATCAACAATCAACAATCAACAATCAACAATCAACAATCAACAATCAACAATCAACAATCAACAATCAACAATCAACAATCAACAATCAACAATCAACAATCAACAATCAACAATCAACAATCAACAATCAACAATCAACAATCAACAATCAACAATCAACAATCAACAATCAACAATCAACAATCAACAATCAACAATCAACAATCAACAATCAACAATCAACAATCAACAATCAACAATCAACAATCAACAATCAACAATCAACAATCAACAATCAACAATCAACAATCAACAATCAACAATCAACAATCAACAATCAACAATCAACAATCAACAATCAACAATCAACAATCAACAATCAATAATCAACGATCAACAATCAATAATCAACTAAATTTGGTTTGTTTTTGAAAGATTCAATTGTAAGTTATAATGTTATTTAAGAAATATTGAAATATCTATATTTTTGAAGGATCACAAACACCCTTCCTGATGAAATCACAGGTAGGTTGATTTATGTGAGAGTTCAACATTTTTCCCTAGTAAATGTATAGTATTGGTGTAGTTTTTGTGTTTTTTGATATTTAAAAAATTGGGACATTTTCCAAGTGCAAGCCAGTCTAGAACAAAAGGCTAGAAACCCTATCAAATGGAAAAATTTGAAGGAAAACATTAAGGAAGAATAGTGCGAGGGCCTAGGGTATTGAATGAAGGCAAAATTTCATTTTTTTAATAAGAAATGTTAAAAATCGACCTAAACAAAAAACCAGTTCTGTCCATCTTTCGATTTAATTTGTTCTTCGGCCTTAACGCATTAAGGACCGTGGTGTTGTTTTTTGGACCGCGAAGAAATCTGATCCAAGAAACACCGAAATTCACTATTGTTTATCTCAGTTTAGTATCCTTGAGCCACCGAAAGTGTTGTGCTCAATTTTGTAGAGTTTCATGATTAATTTTATATCATTTGAATTTGTTCCGAACTGCCTTAGCAATTGATAAACTTGCATTTGTAAATATTATGAAGGTGTTTTGTATACTTTATCCAAGAAAACTCGTAAATCAAATTTAAGGTAGTCAAATTAATTTCTACTACAATATTTGACGTTCATAGGAGTCCAGTACTGGTTTTGAAAATATGAAACATGCCACATTCTCCTTGAAAGTGATACATCTTACCCCGGATTACAGTATGAACAAGTGTTTTACGCCTACAAGCTGCAACTTAAAAATAAGAAAAACCTTAAAATGGAGAAGGGAACCTGTTTTTTATTTTCGGTTACTTTCCCGAATTTGAATGAACAGCTATTTATTTGAGCTGATAATATAAAAAACTGAGTACAAACCGACCAATAAAATAAACATTAATATCTAGCTTTAAAACGTTCATTTTCAAAGAGTGATGTTGGAAGAAGGATGCCCCCTTTCTTCTAATTTTATCTTATTGAGTGATTTTCAAAAATTTCCAAAATTTGAGATGAAATTTAATCTTGTTTAACTTTTTTTCTATTTGAACTCGATGTTCTTTGAAACAACTTCAATCTGCGAATCTTTATTTTTTCATGCGAGAAAATGTTGTTCAAAGGTTATTTTAGTTTTTGGTATACCAGGAAGTTAAAAAATGACTTCTAAGCTTATTAAAGATACTCTCATTATAAATGTCATTATACAAATAAAAAAATACACTTTTTGTTGAATAGAAGAAAATTTTAACAAACCTTTTAACTATCTTTTTTGAGCTTCTTCATATAAGTGCAAGGAAATCTAAATTTTTTTTAATTATTCTATTTTTGACATTATACGCTCGAAAAACACATATTTGAGATAAGTTTTTGATTTCATAATTGCTGAACTTAAAACTGTTTTTGAAACTCTGATAATGTTTTATAATTTTGAAATTTTTACCAGAACAGTGATTCGAAAATATCGTGTTTTTATCAATTCTGAAATTCATTTCTTATTGTAAATTGTGGTCCATCAATTTTATTTCTAAATGTTAATTTAATTCTGAATCAAAATATAAAAATATTTGAATTTTAAAACTTTTTCTAATCTGAAACTAATGAAATGAAATTCAAATTATTTGTTTAGAATAGTAACAAATTTGCATCAAAGAGGGTATGAATAAAATGAAAATAGTTTTTTATCCCTTGAAGAGCACAATTCTCCCTTTATTTAGAAATAATTGAAAATTATCAAATGAATTATCATTTTATAATAGGATAAGGCAATAAAAATCACATTGTTGCTAAGAGCTGATTTTGACTGGTTTAGCAATGTGAAAAATTAGAGTATTTTTTCGAAAAAAAGTAATAAGATGTTACATAACTAATAAAAATAAAGGTTCTCATTAAATGATTCGTTTTTTCGATGACTGCGAGTAATTTTGACTTCTGAGAAAAAGATACATAAGTTCTCTTTTTGATTTTTTAACAGTTCTACGGAAATAGAGAAATTTGAACAAATTTCAAACAAGTTTGAAACTGAATTGAATCTTAGATATTATTGAAAACAAAACGTTTTGCAGTCTTCTACGTAGTTGTTAAATAAATTAAATTCTTTAATATAAAACATTTAAAGCGCCTTTTTGTGACGTCAGAAATGGTTATGTAATTTTCAAATGAATTTTCAACAAATTGCCGAATTACATTTTATCTAAATAAAGCTTGTTAGATTGTCCGGTTTTATCCGGACTTGCTCGGATTATTATTTTGAAATTGATAATGTTCGGATTCTTTCATTAAATTTGCAAAAATGAACAAAAAGCTCAAAGCGTGTGAATATAATTTTTTTTTATGACAAAATAGTAAATTTTTGAACAAGTTTTGTTAAAATAACCAAGAATGATTTTATGGAAGTAAAAAATACAATTAAAATTCTCCGGTTTTTGAGTAGAAAAGAAAGTTTTGACTTCAACTGCTAGGATTTTGCCAGGTTTTAGTTCAAATAGCCCTTATTTGTCCGGCCCGAATACGATCGGGAAAAATTCTGGCAAGCTTATTCTAAAGCATTTTCTCTGAAAAAAGAAAATCTAGGCAAAATCTGGATCCTTCATAAAATAAGAACAATAAATAGATTAATGAATTTATAGTATTAAGTTGTAATGTAGGTTTTGTTTATCTCCTGGAGTTCAGTAAAAATCGCTAAATTTTAAAATTATACAAGTCTTGAGGTGATAGACAAAATCTGACGAAATATTCTTATTCATGACGCCAAAATCTTTCGAACCAGTTATTAAAACATTTGCACCTACTCTTCTTTTAATTTTCAGCGTTTCGATGAATTATGAAACTCAAAGTCGAATTGTTAGACAAACATGAAAGTATTGTTAGGTGAAAATATCTAAGCTAAATATATAGAGCGTTTTGGGTAGAAGAAATCGAATAGTTTTAAAAAATGTGAGCTAGTGCTTTTGTGTTGTGGACATTTTTACTACTTTCACGGAAAAATAACTGAATAATGATCTGTTGCCTTCCTTTCTTATAAATGTCTGTTTTCAATTTGTTACTTTATGGAAAAAAAAACAAATATAAAATTTTATTAAACTTCTTAAAACCAGCCCCGGTTTTAGATGGGGTTTCTGGTATCAGGGTAAAACCAAAACCAATCATTATTTCAACTAACTTTTTGCGCAGAATGTTTCAAACCATGTTAATCTAAAAATCCGTACTAATGGTAACTGTTTGACTATGAGTTGTCAAAACCTATACCAAAGAAATGTTAAAAAACATTAAAATAATGGAAATGGAGATAATTTTCGTCAAATTAGCCTTTTGGTCCAGAGAAATCCTTGGTTCATTTGTTTTTCGATTCAAAATAGCTATTGACAATTAGACAAACTTCTTGTGTATATTTTTGAACAGATTAATATTTTTGTTAGGTAGGAAAAGGCGTTGTTAAGAAAAACGATGAAAAAATTTACAAATATGTGAAATGGTTGCAACCGAAAAAGTATTCATATTTTAAGTTATTTAGCCCATAAAGTTCGACAATTTTGGGATAAAAATTGTTCCTTACCGATAAAGCTAAAGGGTGATACGGTCAAAATTTGGTCAACATCAACTTGACGTCATTCTTTCAATTTTGCAGAATGTTGTTCCTATTTTGATTTTGGAATTCACTCTTCACTTGTCAAAGTGCCTTCCAAGGAAGAAGAGCAGCGTATCAAAATTTTGCTCGCGCATCGAGAAAATCCGAGCTACTCGCACGCAAAGCTGGCAAAATCGCTAAAAGTTGCCAAATCAACCATTAAAAATGTAATTGAAGTGTTTGGAGAACGTTTGTCGACAGCCAGGAAGTCTGGATCGGGGGAAAATCGAAAACCGGAAGCCGCTGAGACGACAAAGAGAGTTGCTGGTAGTTTCAAGCGAAACCCTAACCTTCCTCTCCGAGATGCCGCAAATAAACTGGGTGTATCGTCTACAACCGTGCATCGACCCAAAAAACGAGCCGGACTATCGACTTACAAGAAGGTAGTGACTTCAAATCGCGATGATAAACAAAATACGACGGCCAAAGCGCGATCCCGGAGGCTGTACACGACGATGCTGACGAAGGTTGACTGCGTGGTAATGGACGACGAAACCTACGTCAAAGCCGACTACTAGCAGCTTCCGGGACAGGAGTTTTATACGTCAAAAGGAAGGGGAAAGGTAGCAGATATTTGCAAGCACATGAGACTGTCAAAGTCAAGCCATCTGTACCTGTGCACAGTGCGTGGTTTAAAACTCGAAAATCGTGATCATGGGCTTTTTGATGCCTTAGATGTCAAAATAGCTTAATGACATGTTCTACAATGTTTCATTTTTTTCAATTGCGCATATTTTGCCATTATTATTTTTCTGATCGATCCACCTAAAAGTGAGATATTTTTTTTATTTTTTTTAATTTTTCATCTAATCAAAATGATGTGTTCAAAAAACTTGTAGACAATACAATTTTAAAAAACTTTGTAGAAAACTTCAAAGCTCTATCTTTTAAAACAACAGATTTATAGACATTTTTCTAAAAACTAACCTCAAAAAACGAAATTTTCGTATAACTTTTTTCAACGCGACTTTCGAGTCTTACTTTATATGAGAGAGTTGTAACAATTGTAAAAGTACACAACTGAAGATGTCAAGTTTCTATCTTGACGTTAAATGGTACTTTTTGTGTAATTACGTTTTAAAATTGCATATTTTCAATGTTCCATATCTCTAAAAGTTGCAAACTTACGAAAACAAAATTATATGCATTTGAAAGGCACATTCTTGAGCTTTAATTAACATATAATTTCATTTGTAGGTATCATGTTTTACTACTAAAATCATTGATCTGAAAGATGGTAGTTTTGCAGTTTTTGTTAAGCCAGCCTAGCAATCTCTTGCTGTTTAGCAAAAGGAAGGGTGAAATCTTCTTTTTCTTCAATTCCTACCGTTGACAAGTGAAGACGACAGCTCATAATTTGTTAAGATTGAAGAGTTGGCCCTGGCTAGAAGCGTTATTTCCATCGTTCGTTGCGTCAAGTTGAAGTTGAGTGTTTCTCCTTTCTCCTTTAAGATTGAGTTTCCTTTCATCAATTCAAGTTTCCTTTCTTCAAGGTAAGAAGCATTCAAATGTAAATAAATTTGTCTCCGTGGTATTATATACCCGCAGCAGTTCACAAAATTTTATTTCATGGGGCTCAAATCGTGAAACACTTTTTAATACCCATTGGACAATTACAGTCCCCCCACAATCATTAGTCACTTAACGTATCCTTTCAGTAGAAAATGCTTGTTTATTCGGGTGTTAGTTGACTAAATATCAAGCTTTGCATGAATTTCAGTCATGAAATGCTTCCTCTTTGAGTTCAAATGTGTTTGTATTTTCAGTTTTGTTAAAAAATAACATAATTTATCGAAACAATATGCGTTTTTCAAAACCACAATTATGGGTCAAAATTGTAGCTCGTAACAATTATTAGTCAAATTGCACACAATTATTAGTCACGTAGAAGTTCATGGCAACACCCAAATATCAACATGGAAATCATCGCGTTTCTGGAAAACATTCAGGGGCATTCTTTGATAGTATAAATTCAAGGGACATTTGCGTTGAGCTATAGCAACCAAGAAATGTTTTGCTTTGTTAGCAAAAAAGTGACCCATGATTGTGTGAATTTTGGTAGATCTTGTAACAATTATGGGTCAATTTTATTTTGCAAATATTTTTGAAATTTCGCGTTTTATTCGCTCAGTTTCATTTGGAAATCGTAAACTCGTCCTTTTTGTTTGTATGTGACCTATTTATTTTGCTGGAATTTTTCAAATACTCGCATAAGGGGCTTAACGACGTAAGATGCCAATCTTACAACATTGAAAATTTTGTGATAGTTCAACAGATAATTGTTAAATATGACAAAAACTATTCAAACAGCAATTTAACTGCTATCAAGCGCACCAATAATATTTTTAATGCATTTTGATGATGTTATCGATAAACTAAAAATAGTAGTTTGAAAAAAAATATTTTAGTTCAGTAGATATCAGCAGTTCAAATGAGCGGTGACTAATATTTGTGTGTGACCCATGATTGTGGGGGAACTGTATCTGAAGACGCTCAAGAGTCTAGGAATAAGGATATTCGAAATTTTAGAGAACATCACACTCGAAAATTTTCAAGGCAAGCAACAAACATCGACCTTATGCATCGGATGCTCGAATTTTCGGACCCTCTTAT
Source organism: Uranotaenia lowii (assembly GCF_029784155.1). Classification (NCBI taxonomy): domain Eukaryota; kingdom Metazoa; phylum Arthropoda; class Insecta; order Diptera; family Culicidae; genus Uranotaenia; species Uranotaenia lowii. Next base: position 329,954,776 of record NC_073692.1, on the reverse strand, counting down.
AACATGCCTAAGAAAATCTAAACCAAGACCACATGTTCCCTTTGTTGCCGATGCAAACTACTTGCTTGATTTAGAACAATCCGAAGAAGAAGATCATGATAATTAGTTTTAATATTTCATTCTAATTTACTCTCTTACACAACTATTTAACCAAAACTAAAACTTTATAAATAAAGAAAAAACTTTAAAGAAAGCCATGAAAATTAAAGGTTACAAAATCATCCATCTATGCCACTTTCGTGTTAAAGTGGCAACATTTGTAAAGATGTGTGTTGATAAAATACGCAAATGTCCATTACTTCAAAACTGCCTTCTTTCAGATAAATGATTTACTAACTATAATGGAACTTACGCTTCTAGCCAGGGCCAACTCTTCAATCTTAACAAATTATGAGCTATCGTCTTCACTTGTCAACGGTAGGAATTGAAGAAAAAGAAGATTTCACCCTTCCTTTTGCTAAACAGCAAGAGATTGCTAGGCTGGCTTAACAAAAACTTCAAAACTACCATCTTTCAGATAAATGATTTTAGTAGTAAAACATCATACATACAAATGAAATTATATGTTAATTAAAGCTCAAGAATGTGCCTTTCAAATGCATATAATTTTGTTTTCGTAAGTTTGCAACTTTTAGAGATATGGAACATTGAAAATATGCAATTTTAAAACGTAATTACACAAAAAGTACCATTTAACGTCAAGATAGAAACTTGACATCTTCAGTTGTGTACTTTTACAATTGTTACAACTCTCTCATATAAAGTAAGACTCGAAAGTCGCTTTGAAAAAAGTTATACGAAAATTTCGTTTTTTGAGGTTAGTTTTGAGAAAAATGTCTATAAATCTGTTGTTTTGAAAGATAGAGCTTTGAAGTTTTCTACAAAGTTTTTTAAAATTGTATTGTCTACAAGTTTTTTGAACACATCATTTTGATTGGATGACAAATTCAAAAAATAAAAAAAATATCTCACTTTTAGGTGGATCGATCAGAAAAATAATAATGGCAAAATATGCGCAATTGAAAAAAATGAAACATTGTAGAACATGTCATTAAGCTATTTTGACATCTAAGGCATCAAAAAGCCCATGATTACGTTTTTCGAGTTTTAAAACACGCACTGTGCTGTGGCTTGAAAAGCAGCATTTTCATAGCTTCCGGGACTGTCAACCAAGAAATTTACGTGAAAGAGTGTTTGAATAAACGTCTGCTGCCTATCCTGAAAAAACACGGTTGTTCCGTACTGTTTTGGCCGGATTTGGTATCTTGCCATTAGGGTAAAAAGGCCATGGAGTGGTACGCCGCCAACAACGTGCAGGTGGTTCCCAAAGACAAGAACCCTCCCAACACGCCAGAGCTCCGCCCAATTGAGAAATACTGGGCTATTGTCAAGCGGAACCTTAAGAAGACCAAAAAACTGCTAAGGACGAGCAGCAGTTCAAGGCAAACTGGCTTTCTGAGGCGAAGAAGGTGGACAAGGTGGCTATTCAAAATCTTATGACAGGGGTTTAGCGTAAGGCCCGGCAATTCGGATTTGGAAAAGCGGAAGCCTAACTGAATATTTTTCCTGAATTTTATACTAATTAAACTTGAAAAAGAAATTTAGTTTGATTTTTTAAATAAACGATTTCACCGATTTACACGCGTTTTCCCTTGACCAAATTTTTACCGTATCACCCTTTATTCGTAGAACTAAAGTGTTATATAACTAAACTTCTGTGTATTTTTTTAATTAAAAAAATGGGTTATAGAGGTTGAAAAAAACATGATAGTTACAATGTTAAATGAAAGATATGAAATTTACACTATCAGTAGGAGTCCTACGCTTCTGAAGCGCCTAATAGAAATCACCCCAATAAAAAATTTAACTACAATTTGTTTGGGGAACATTCCCAGGGAGCGAAATTTTTTAGAAATTTAAGGGTATACCGACTAGGAAAAATTTTAAAACAATGTTGAAGCTCGGGCACTATGGTAATTTTTAACGGGTTTTATCCGAATATGATCGAGCATGTTTAGCAATGCATGCTATTATTGTAGTCACTAGTTAGTTTTTTTTTAATTTAAACTTAAAATATTACCCGAAAAACACGAGAGAAAAAAAATCACAGCCCATCTTCATTGATCCAGATTTACCGGTCCCTTCCAAAAGTAAATCATTCAACGTTCAAGTTGTCAGTCGAGGATTAATTTCCGCATCGCTGCCCGGGATGGTTCCCTTCAGTCACCGGCCCATTACCGGAACTGGCAGCAGCATCAGCAGTAAAAGAAGACACTTATTGTGCCATATCGCCATACTGCCATGCTGCCGCGTTCCACGACATAATCCAATTACGAGGGTCAGCATCGGTCCATGGCCACGAATAAGTGCGAAATGAAAGTGGCGGCGGGAGAGAAAAAAAAATCTTCAACCAAGTGCTAATCTTTGATGCTTGAATTCTTCTTATCTGACGGGACTTTTTTTTGATCATTTAGGTTGAACTTTTTTTCACAGCTGCTGGTTAGCAGTTTTAACGCCTGGAAAAGAAGCAATTTAATTAAGTAAAATTACACTTCCCTTGTTTTTAGAGCTAGTTGAATTCTTGGCTTATTTTTTTTCTCCTGTCTATCAACCAACGATTTCGCTTTGATCGGTGAGACGTATCATGGACCAATCAAGAGAATTCAATTTTTTTCTATTTGCAACTGAAAGCCGGACTGTTAAACCGTAGCTAAAATTTTTACATTTCCACGGTTTGGCCTAATATCACATTCCAATCATGAATGCAAATGTGGAAATTATTAATTCGTTTGTGGTTTTTTTTACCTAACCTCACGAATCCCTTATTCGTATAAAACGTCCGGTCCCTAAACGTTGTATCACTTTTCTGCATCCTAATATCTGCGTTTAAATTTTGCCCGAACCAGCGAACTGAAAAGGGCAAATTTTCATTATGCAAAACAGCTAAACCATGGCATCGAAATTCAAATCCGAAGAAATACCGAACCAATGTAGGCGAAATTAGCAAAACCAGGGCTCGCAAAACGAATATGAAAGGACCTATCTCGAATCCTTCCGTGCCACGAAACAAAACAGAGAGAAAAAATTCAATAAACGAAAGGTTGTCTACCGAACTCCGCCCACACACACGGGCTTGTAATATTAATTTTAATGCTTTCATTATGATCAGCCAGTAGATTTGCTTGTACGGAAACCAACCCACCGACATTTAAACATTTCCGGTGGGTTCAAACAAATAAAGTTCGTGGCTTAGCCGACGTTTACCATTTTGCAAAATCAAATGCCTCAACAATAACAACAACAGATTCAGGTTAGAGTTGAGTTTTGCGAAATCTTATAACACGATTACAATCTTTCTGCATGAACAACCGACAACAGAGAGAAAAGGGGAACAGCCCATTACTAAGCTCTGGTGGGCGTTATGCGGAACCAAATATTGGTTTCTTCGGAGAGGGATGTCTACTTTTATGAATAGGATATTTGAAAATTGATGAGTTTGAAGGTTTTTTTTTATATCAAAGGTAGATAAGTGAATTCGATTTTTACAGATGAAATAGTTTGGAATGAAGCAATAAACTGAGTCGATTTGAGGCCATTTTTGAATTTCTTAAACCCTGGGGTCTAAAATGCTGCGTCTTGGTCCAAAACTCATCCATGATTTTTTGCAGAATTTTTAAGTAACGTTTACATGAGTAAATTTGAACTTTTAGGTTTGTATGGGAAAAATTGAATATTTTGTACTGAAAAATCAACATCATTTTTGTTTCTTCTGAGGAACTGAGCCAGCTGACAGTTTTTATGTCAATTTATAAGATTCCGAAAGGAAATTTTCCGCTGAATAACTTTGTAGAATATCATAACTTCGAATCTTATTATGCAAAAAAGTTATTAGCTGTTTAACAGAGGTATGTCTTTTCGCATTGATAAATAATAAATTCAATTGACATCACACCTGGAGTCTCGCGAAGTATAGCAGGAAAAGTAGCCATGCAATACCTCGCCAGGCACCCAGCAGGGATGTCAATTGAATTTATTGTTTATCAATGCGAAAAGACATACCTCTGCTAAACAGCTAATAACTTTTTTGCCTAATAAGTTACGAAGCTACGGTCTTCTACAAAGTTGTTCAGCGGAAAATTTCCTTTCGGAATATTATAAATTGGCACAAAAACTGTTAGCTGGCTCGGTTCCACAGAAGAAAAAAAATTGACGTTTATTTTTCAGTACAAAATATTCAATTTTTCCATACAAACTTAAAAGTTCAAATTTACTCATCTAAACCTTACTTAAAAATTCTGCAAAAACTCATTGATGAGTTTTGGACCTAGACGAAGCTTTTTAGACCCCAGGGTTTAAGAAATTCAAAGATGACCCCAAATCGACTCAGTCTAATGAAGCAAATACAGATATCGGACAAATAAGGCTGGAACAAATATCAATTTCTTCTTTTGTCAGCGCCCCCTTCGGAATTTCCAAAAACCCGAAGGGGGGAATAAATAAAATTTGAAGTATTTAATTTAAAATTCGAAAAAATTCAAGAATCCAAAAGATAACAAGACAAAAAAAAACAAATTTTGGAAGATGGAAGATATTTCACCTTTTGTATTCTTGATTTTATGGAATTTTTCGATAAAAAATTACTTGCAGCTTCTCGGAAACCTCTTGATGTAAACCGGCATTAAAAAAACATTCTTTGTTTCCAACCGCCGGCAAAGAACCACCAGCCAAGATGAGCTGTACGTGTGTATGTAAACCGGCCGGCAATAGAAAACATGCAGTTTCTAGTTTCCCATTCTCACCTAATCGGCGGTGGCAGACAATATTTATACTTTCGTTTGCTAATCGACTTAGATGGTGTACTGCGTAAGATATCAGACTGACAATCCGAAATTGGATGTTGCAGTGAGTTCGATTCTCACTTTATTTTTTTGGGATGAACTATCACATATGATGAAAATTCCATAAAATGTATTTCTTGTTTTGCTTGAATGCTTGAGTCTCTATGCCAATTGTGCCAAATTTTTCAGCGCATTTTCGGCATAGAGATTAGCGAAATAGGCATTGGCAATCTTTTCTATGGATGTGACTGCTCATCAATGAAGCATGGATCACAAATTTGGACGCATCAAAATGAATTTTAGAATTTTTCGTCGAGTACCACTTATCATATGGACACCCTATTCGCTGACCTCAACGGCCATTTTTTCCACAATCTCTTCATCTCTGTTGCATCCCGAGTCATCCTACTATTCTTCTCCATCTTCTGCTTGACAATTGCCCAAAATTTTTCGATAGGGTGGAATTGAGGGCAGTTGGTTGGGTTGATGTCCTTTTCGACAAAATCCACCCGTTGTCCCGATACCACTGTAGTACCTAGGCTTTCGAAAAGTACTGGCGAACGACAGTATTCTTGCGAACGACAGTATTCTTGCGAACGTCGCATATGCACCTCGATGGAAGCTTCCCGAATATTTCTTCCCCGTCAGTTTTAAAAGGAGCGGTCGTGCGATGTACAGCGATGGCTTGTTTTACCTCATGCAAGAGTTGGTTCGAGGGTATGAAAGTTTTTTAAGCTCCGTGACAGTTTTGGGAAAATCTACTACTCACTCCGTCCGACTGTAGCCGAGATTCGCTTATGGCATTCGCGACTTTATATCAACGTTGCAGTTGGCGGACAGTTATTGAAAAACTTATCCGGTTCAACTGTGTTCGATGTTTACTCTTGGGCTCGAACTCGCGGACATCGGCTCAGGAGGCAACTGACTTGCCAACTGAGCTATATCACAAGCCCTTCGAACGATCGTATTTTCCTTTTGCTTGAAGCTACTGCGGGTGGTGATCACCCCAATCACCCTCCCCTTCCCTTTTCGCCTAACCTGCACCGGCACCACACATCGCGTTTCGCCTCGGTCGTATGCTGCTGCTCGGTTTGAGTAGATGGCTCGTTCGATCTATTCGAACCGAGCAGCAGCGCATACGATCGGGCATGGGTACGGTATGGGCACGACAGTCTCCCGTGACAGTCCTGCCCAAAACTGTCACGCCTGCAGCCGACAGTTAGGATGAAATTATTTTCGAAATAGGAGGCATGAAGGCATGAAAACGAAACTGTCGGTTGGGTTCGCTACAGCTTAAAGCACAACATTTTCGGCAGCGCAAACTTTGAGCCGATTGTTCAGATACAGCCTGCGTTCCCGCACGTGTGCGAAGTAGCCGAATCGTTTCGATTCGTTATCGATGGTACAGCAGCAAACCGAGTGGTGAGGAAAACCGAGAAAGTTTGTTCGGCAAGGAAAAGGCTGTCATAACAAAGCTGTACTTTTCGGAAGCCTGGTAGTACCTCTTTGCTGTAGTGGCAGCTTGCCAAATCTGGCGAAAACTTTACTTGTCCTTTGTGAGATCTAATGTACGAAAAAAAAAAAACGTTTTTCAGGCACTCCTCCTTGTACATTTCGGAGTCCATGGTCTTGTTTTTCACAAAAACCGGGCTTTTCGTCCGCAGCTGCAAATACCTTGCCAGATCAAAAACTTTCTTGCAAACTTATCGGGAAAAACGAATTCGAACTTGCCGGAGACATCACCCCGACCAGTGCAGTGCACCACTGCAGTGGCTTTATAAAATGTTTGGCCAGGAAGCTGCCCAAAATCTATCTTCACGTACGTTTTGTCATCCATGGGGATGCATCCGCCGTACTTCGTTGGAATCTTGTTGTATAACTTCCGGGCACGTCCTTTGGCTACTAATTTCTGCTTCAATGTCCGGTTTGGTTGCTTACTGGCCCGATAGGATCGTATTCCTTCGCGCAGACGAATCCTTCTGACGGTGCACCGGTCGGCATTGAATTTCTTGGCTATGTCGTAGTCCGACTACCCTGTGTTTGCCTTGTCATTCTTAACACCTTCAAATGCAGTTTCCGATCCTTAATTCCACTATGACGCTTGGTATGAACCTGCCAATCGATAATATGCATCTCACGGAAACGATTGAAATTGCTGCACACGGTTGATTTGACCATTTTTAACGATTTCGTGATTTTTGAACCCGATCACTTCGGGTTTTTGACATGAGTGTCCAAAATTAATTTTCGTCTCGCGGCTCCATCACGTATAACTGTTTTGGAACAAAACGAATCGCAATGAAATATTCAGCACTGATAGAGGAAACATTTCCGAACAATGTACTGTCACAACATTCCAGATTCGACAACTAGGAGCACTATGGTATAATAAACAGTGCGACCAGATTTATCCTGATCCATGCTTTAGATAGAATCATCAAACGAACTTAAAGTAAGTTTAAACTGAACAACCCTAGGCAGCTAAACTTTGTGCCAAGAAAACGAGCAATAGAGTGTAAAGTTATGTGATCCAACTCCATCTTCAGACAAGCAACCATATGAAGACGGTAGTCTAACTATGAAAAGTACACCCCACTGTGAATCGCACGCGTCCTCCATAAGTCATATCTAACGTTCATAAATCGGACCTGAGCGAACCCTTTACGTCCTATACGGACCTCATCCTGTGCAGAACGACGACGACGACGTCCAACGAAGCTGAATGAAATTGGTTCACTAAACGACGTCAGCACGTCGCGGCAATTCCCTAGGAGATGAAAGGGGCAAAAAAATCTTCGGATTTGCTAATATTAATTCATAATCATACCCGCTTGAGCTTGGCCGCAGTTTGTCCGATTGTTTGGATCACAGAAAATTTAGGTTCTGTCACTCATCGTCGGAATGTAAAGCTCGGTAGCGTAAAGTGAAAATTAGCCTTTTCAACGGATCGGTGAAAGTTCAAGTGGTTGGAAGCACTTCCGGCCAAAATCAGTAGCGTGAAGTATCACGCTACTGTAGACGCTGTATATCATGTTTATGCTTTAGAAAAGTTGAAATGAAATAAGCTCTATTTAAAAGCCTATGATGCAAAAAAAACGAGACAGGAATGTTCCTTTTACTGATTTCAAATATGAAAGTTAGACTGTCGAAATTTCAATTTACTCAGTTGAACTCATTTCTCCACAAAAAAGTTTCGATGACTGAATGTTTGAGTGTCTAGAATCTGTTTTAAACATTTTCGAAAATCGTTAAACAAATCGTCAAAATAAAAACGCTTTAAAATGATCGGTTAAAAAAGGATCTCAACATTTATCCAATCCATCTTGATGAGAACAAGTGAAGGGTTAATTCTGGCATGATTTCGCAAAAAAAATGCTTGATCTTCTCATGTGCTAAATCCGTTAGACAATACTTTGTGAAGGTTAAAATGGTATGTTTATTCTTTTGATTATATAATTGATGAATATATGAGTTATCATCTTATTTTATGCTTTAAACTAGACTAATCTTGTCTATAAGCTTATAAAAACATACAAATAATTTTAGTTAAAGTCTATCCAGTATTAAAAACTGTTGATTTTTTTTAATAAAAAAAACCTATGATAAAATATAACAGTAACTTTTAAATTGGAGCTTTGGAGCTTTTTAAACAACTTTTTTCATTTATTGAGTCCTAAATTTTCTCGATTGGAAATGTTTTGCGCGACTAACACTACAATATTTTGATGATCAAAAAATCTTTCTTACAATTGCAGTAGTCTTTTGATGGCTGAAAACAACTTGGTCTATTTCGTTTCTAAACGAATTAGTACAGAAACAGTAGAAACAGATAAAATTTATTTCAATGTGAAGCCAATAGTAAATTTATAAAGACTGCAAAACGATTTTATTTTCAACTAGCTGATTTCACCCGGCCTTGCTCGGGTTCACATAAAATATAAATCGAAATGAGTCGTTTAACCTTTTTAAATTTTGAAAGCTTTTTGTTCATCATTATAACAAATTGGACCATGATTGGCCATGTGAGCTTTGTAAGTTATGTTAGCCTTCTTAAAATTTTAATTGGGATTATTAGCAAAGTTTATCGTATTGAATAACTAATAGTTTCTAGGTTTGCCAATAGAAAATTGAAATAATTTCCCTTGAATGCTTATCCAATCTATCACAAAAAACATTTCAACCTAAGGTTGCCAGGTTGCCCGGATTTATCCGGATTTGCTAGAACATTTGAATCAAAATTTGAGGTAAGTCCGGTCTGGCCCGGTTTCCCGGATTTTGTTGCAAAAAGCCCGGATTTTGCCCGGATCTATCCACATCATTTTTAAAACGTTACATAAACTGAGACAGTATAATTATTATAATTTTCATTTTTACGTTCAAAAAGAAGTTTAAAATGGCAAGTTTTAGAAATCATCATGACTCGTGTTTGGAAGCTTGATGTACAATTTAAAATCTGCTGATGTGGTTGTTGTTTAAAAAAAATATTGCAAGTATATTCTTAGTTATTTTTAATAAATTATTCCGCGGTTTTGACCAAGACCTAGATATCGCCAGGATATCGGTTTGAACATTTTGAAATCAAATAAGGCCAGGTTTTTTGAAAAAATTTGGCTGGATTTGTCCGGTCCCGATACGGCAATTCTGGCAACCTTATTTTACCATTTTTTAGGAAGCTTGAATTGAATTACCATTTTTTTTATCAAATGATAACATTTTTTTTATCTTCTCCATGAATTATCTAGTGAAAATCTCCCCGTAGAATGGAATACCCATAGTTTTATTTTGTACTTAGAAATTTCTAAATAGATTTCCGCTGAAACCTCTGCATGTTTTCAATGTGCTTTTAAAGTTTTCTTATAATTAGATGGTAGAATTGAACACATCGATGATCAATAATAACTTAAATTTAAAATTTTACAAATGAAATTGAAGTGTACAAAACTAATAACTACAGATTAAATTACTAAAAGTCTCGTGCGTTGGTTTTGGTTTTAAATTTTTGCATAAAATGAACGTTTAATTGTCTAATTCCTATTGTAAATTAAATTTCTACACGGCAATCAAAGTGTTGAGATAGCAGCCTTGAACTTACAACCCTCAGTTTTATTCATTATTTCCCTATGAGGAGTTCCGAAATTATGAAAATGGAGCTGGAACATTAGTTTTCAGTTCAAATAGTTATTCAACTGAAGAAGTCAATTCATAATGAACATGAATTTATGTATCAATACTTTACGCACTGCATATTCTAGTACATAGGTCGGCAACCTGCGGCTCGCGAGCCGCATGCGGCTCTTTGGATGTATAACTGCGGCTCTTTAGCTCAATGTGTGAAAATTTTGAAAATCCTCGAAATTTTCTAGAGTAAACGGACGCAACATAAGTTCCTTCAGTTCAAATAATATTTCTCAGGATTCCAAAAGAAACCAAAAAACTACTAGAGAACAAATTAACAGCATCTTGTCAGTTTGCAACCAAGTTGAGATTTAGGAATCAGTTAACGTTCTTCATAAAAGTCTGATATAGCATTTGGAATACTGGAGAAATTTCTCTTCGCTGGCACGGGAAGTTTTCCATTAAATTTGATTTTCTGATGTAATCGGATAAGAACCGATCATTTTTAAATCGTCAAATAAAATCCTCACTGTTAAGATTATGAAATTGAGTTTGTATTTCTTGAAGTAAATATAATGAAAAATAAATTTGCTTTACTATTTTACCAACTTGCTGATAAAATATGAACATCAGATGAAGATTTTAATAATGCAATGCTTTGAATACTGATAATAATCGTTATGTGGATTAAAATTTCCTTCTTAAAAAATTTTGTTTTTAAATTTTTCAAATATTGAATTCCATCTCTCAATGTTCCTTTTCAAATCCATGAAAAAATATCAAGTTCTTCGTTCTAATTTTGAACATGAGTTCAAGTGAACAGAATATTTAAGTTTGTTAAAAATTATTATTGTAAACCGGGAGATGAGTGCTGGTCTAATTTTAGAATTTCATGTATAATATGAATACTTTTTGGTATTTATTTGAAGGAGAAACTTTATTTGGTAAAGAAGCATTTTCTTCCATAAACTTTAATATATCTTCTAATTACTACATCTACATCTTTTTTTTAATTTTTAACCAAATTCATAACTCTACAATTATTTTTAAAACGTCGTGGCTGTTCTAAAAGTTGATTTTGGTTTCTATGTCTTTATCAAAATTTTGGTTTTGGTTTGTTCTATGGTCATCACACCAAAATAACATCAAAAAACTAAAATTTGAGTTTTAAAAATCGATTCGTTGATAAATGAAATTCAGCGAAGCAAAGCCAAAGTTAGATGTCTATTATTATGTAAGATTTATTATTGTTACGGAAGATCCGAGATAGCTATCAAAACTTTCATTGGACCCCAGCATATTTCTACAACATCGGAAGAATCTATTCTTAACGATTCCTAAATTTCAAGATGCACTGAAATACAGCAAATCTGACAAGAATTAAAAGTATTTTAAAAATATTTTTTGACTGTTTGAAATATTTGAAATTGTTTTGCTTTTCAATATTGAAAAATTAAAATAAATTATTCACAAAACGAATCTTATATCATTAAAATTGGTTAACATTTTCGGCCAGGAAACCGCCAACAAACTACTATAATGTTTAACATTACAAATTCGCAAGTAAAAACAGAGAATTCGTTCAACAAATTAAAATATCTGTTTGAAAAAATCAAATAGATTAAATTCCAAATCACTATCCAATTGTATAAAAATCAAAATAGGAATTTGTGATTAGAATTTATAGAAACTTTGACGGAAGGATCAATCTAAATCCATGATATATTTGAGACTCAGAGGTTTAGACATTATTTTTAAGATTTCATTAATATTGAGAAGAAACATCTTGGAAGGGTTACGATTTCGAACAGAATTGAGAATTTAAACTTAAATTTTCGTTCTTGAAAAATATAATTTTAGAAACATTCTTTTAATTTTTTCAGAAATCAAAATGAGAACTAGAGAGCTGAATCGGAATGCTTGCACATACTGAAAAAAATTTAAAAGAAATTTTATAACCACATTTTATAGACCACATCTCGCGACCGATTGATCAATTTTGTCAAATTTTGACTTATTTTCTTCAATCCGTAAAATGAGTATTTATGAATTAAAATTTGTTGGTTTATTTATTCTAAGGCCCGGAAAATATTTATCGAATGAAAATGATAGTTTTATGCGCATAACAAACAAAGAACCTCAACAAATTTTAACGGATGTTCAAAACCCAAAAAATTTTAAGGCTTTTTTGTAGAATCTGAAGAAAAAATAATTGTGGCAAACCCTCGAATAGTTTTTTTTAATATTAATTAACATCTTGTAGTATGCATTTTTATGATATAAAATTTTCAATGCTTCTTTTTAATATTTCAACGGAAAACATCGAAAGTCTATTCTTTATCTGGGAAAAAGTGTTAGGAAAAAATTGCAACAAAGTTTAAAATGATAAATTTTATCAGGTCACAATGGAAAATCGCCAAACATTTCATCGTTACTAAGCTGTACCTGTTATGAAAATGAATTGATTCAGAAGAAAGAAAATCGCTTCCGTTTACCAATAAAACTACGAAAATCTGTGGCGTTGTGAAAAAGGATAATAAAACTGAGTTCACAGTTATTTGTAGTAAGGATAAAATGAAGTGCGGCTCTTTCAAACTCGGAAATTTCCTCAATTTGCCATTTTTGGCTCTTCTGTCTCAAAAGGTTGCCGACCGCTGTTCTAGTAGATTCTCAACCACTGTTCTTCTCAATGTTATTTAACAGGCGAGTAGTTTTTTTTATCCTTAATGAAGGCTCATTATTGCAATCAAATACCTCGCACCGGTACCACGTGCTTTGAACAGTAGAATGAAAAAAAAAAACCCTCTAAAATTTCTCCATTCAAATTTTTTATGCTCAGCAGCCTTTGATTTGCTTTCCAGTACACGTTTACTCTGGATGGTCGTTTCTTATGCCTGGCCCATGGTGATGGTGAAAACAATCCCGCCAAACGAAACGAAAATCGGTTGACAAATGGGTGCCATGACTTTTGGTTCGTGGGAATAAAAACGTACGTTGTTTGGGAGGGTCCCTTTTCTTAGATGGGAGGGGCTCAAAACTATTACCTCGACCTTTCTCATGTCCGTTTACATCACTGTACCAAATTTCAAGCTGATCGGTTAAGCGGTGTGGATTTGTATAAGGTGCATATATATATACAAACATATATAGTCCAACTCATCTTTATATATTAGAAGATAACAATGTTTAAGTCAGTTCAGTCTTAGATCCTCATTACAAAAAAAGTAATCAAAACCAATATTTTCGAACAAATCCACAATCTTTCATTGGCATTTTAGTTAACCGAGTTACATAAAAATTGCATTTGGAAAACCGATTTTACAAAAATCAAAACAATCAGTGCAACACTCAATAACTACCTATTAGATCTTTTTGAAGAACATTTTTTTCATTTCTGCACGTTTTCAATTTCGTTATTTGCATTCAATCTATATTCAATCTGTCTGTTCCCTATACTGCCCCTACTTTCATAATAGTCCCATATGCAAAAACAAGCAAGCGAGAATATCAGCTTTTTCTCTTTTGGAATATATTTTGAAATTGTGACCACAACTTTCAGCATAAACGAAAAACATTTGAGGGAATGTGTTCTGAAATTTTCGAAATTGGGTCATTGGTAAGGTCGGGAGCACCATTTTTTTCGTTATAGGACTGTTATGCGAGCATATTTCAAACCTTTTTTAAATCTACTTTTTTAAACAGTCCCATACAGAATATGTTTTTCTCGCCAAGCTTCTTTCTAAGACTTAAATTTGATCATTTTTGAACATTTAAATACAATTTTTATTAAAAGAAACATACTTTTGGAAAAATATCGTGAATTCCGCATTGTAAGTTGAATCTTTTTACGATTTTTTATTGCATATGATAGTTTTTCGATTAGGAAGACATTCCTTCCTTCTTACTGACCTGGATTCGAAAACTAGGGTGCATAATTCGACATCAAGTGAGTTAAATATTTTTTAAATGATTCAAAGCAATAAATCAAAGACTATTTCGCCGATAGAAGCATTGAAAAATAACCAAATCCGTGGTATTTCACATATGGGACTGTTATGCGGGTATATTCCATATAGGAGAGCCACAAGTTGATATTTTTTTTCGAAATTTCTACACCAAAATCTCTTTTTTAATTGTTTTATATTGAAGCCCTATGTTAAAAATGACGAACTGTCAGGTTAGATGAAAAACGACGAAAATTCATATGGGACTGTTATGCGAGTAGGGGCAGTATAGACTCGGGAACTACTAAACCGATTTGCGTGAAACATGGCACGTGAGGGTATCGGAGGACGGAGAAGGTTCCTAACATGGTTTGAGAACTCCCCCCCAAAAGACAAATGTATGCATAACTCAAGAACCGATCTAGCAAATGGTACCAAATTTGGCCAGGGATGGTGTTTGGGTGCAAGAAATATTTCTAACTGCGGTCGAAAAGACATGCTCTCGCACGAAGTGTAAAACAATAAAATATTTCTATGATTATTTCAGATCTTCCACTCTGATAAGTAGAGAGATAGGAAGGAGGGAGAGGTTTCTGTTAATTTTTTTACATAACTCGAAAACTAATCAAGCAAATAGAACGAAATATAGTTTGGAGCAGAATAACACTACGAGAAATGGTTCAATAAATATTTGGCACCCATCCTTCCTTCCAATGGGGAGATAGAGAGTGGGAAGGGGGCTTCCTTACATTTTTTTTGCATATTTGTAAATCTAATCGAGCAAATGGAACCAAATTTAGCATGGGGGGATATTTGGGTAAGATATATGTATATTTTAATAATGTTTTGGAACCCCTCCGTCCTTCCAAAGGAGATGAGGTGAGAGGCTTCCATACAACTATTATTTGTGTAAGTGAAGAACAAATCGAGCAAATGAAACCAAATTTTGCATGGAATGATTAGAATATAATTGTTGATTTTTTTCAGAAATACACCTTCGAATGTAAACCCATTCCATAGCTTCTGCCGATTACACTTACCCTCTAGGTACCTCCAATACACATTCCAGGAATGTGCAAACTCATGACACCGACGATGACGATTTGTAAATCCTACTTGATTTATACGATACACTTAATTATCCCGCCAGTCAGCTGTTGTTTTGCTTTGCCCTCCTCACACTTTGTAAGCTGCCGGAAAAGTGTTGTTTCCAAACGATTTAGCTCCGGGTATAACAGTAAAACCTCCCTTAAATGCCCTAACCTGGGCTTGTGGCCCGCTCAGCCAGACGGATCAACAATATGGAGCAGCATTTTAAAGGAAAGCAACATTCAACTATGTGGAACCCACTTAACCAACCACTAAAACGTTCCGTTTTCCGACGATGAAATCTTCTGGGTTGGTTTTCCCCCAAACCAGTTAGCCCGATTTCGCAACTAAGGGATTATTAATTTGACTAATTAATTCAATTTTGTTCTAATTTCATTCTCAGGTTTGTTGGCGGTAAGAGGGCGATGATGTTGGTCGTTCTGGAAAGTTTTGTCTAAATCCGTATCGAGAGGGTGTGGATAACTGTTGCCGAACACGGGATAGAATTTTAAATTAGTTTAGTTTGTGTTGTTTTAGGAATTTGAGCATGGGTTTCCGTACCGCCAGGAGAAGATTTCCGCTTTTCGCTGCTTGTTTTAAAGAGTGTTTTCTTTATTGGCGTTGTGATTTGTTACTGGTAGCTATTCTGTCGAGGAGAACGTCTGAAAGAATCGAAGAACAAAGTACATGAGAGGAATGAAGCAATGTTTATTTCTTCAGTGATTATATCAAACAAATCACTTAACTCTTTGGCGTCCTGTTTTGTGCCATCTTCATGTTTTCGTTCTGTTCAGCGAGGGTCAACGATGGATACCATTTCAGAAGATACACGAAACTATTTCAAAAGATATTTCCCGCTACCTACACAATTTGGAATGGATGTAAGTTTTAAAGAATGAAAGTTGAACCATGTTTGTTATTGGTTGTGTATCTTCCTACTTTCAGTCGATTCCGATTGATCTGATGGCAAGATCAGAAATTGAAAAAAACAACATATTTTTAGCTGAAATGACCATTGAGAGCCGATAAAATGCTATGTTGTAAATTGGGACCAATCTGGACAAAAGTGAAAAAATGTTGTGATAAAAATTTTGCTCAAATAATATGGATTTTCTTTCCTCTCTAAATGAATAACTTTCCTTCTGGGACAATTAGCCGGTATGTATCATCAAAACCATAAAACCGATTTTTATAATGAGATTTGCCTGAGTAGAAACAGATGTTAAGCATAGGGGAAAGGTTTCCTAAAAGGGCCCATCGGGTTAAATGACCCTACGGCCGTTTGACGAAATGGCTGACAAGACAACATATCTAATCAATGCATTTTGAGGGTGATACGCTTTGAATATAAGGCAAGAAAGAATTTTATGAATAAACCAACTCATAAAAAATTTAGAAATTCATACAAGGTTTTGATACTTTTTGATGTAATATTTTGACTTTTAAAAATAATGCGTAAAGAAGCTCGAAAAAAAATTGGGTTGTTTTTGTTTCTTATTCAAATTAACCTTAAAAGTAAAACAAATTTAAGCTTTTATGATGGTTTCATAATGTTTGGAAAGTGGGATAACAGAGTGTTTTTATATGCCCCCATCATGTTTGTAAAATTCCTCTATCATAAAATAACAGGTTAAACAGAATAAATATATGATTTTTATCACTAAACCTTCGAATTTAAGCTCTAATTAACACCTTTAGAGAGAATTGAAGATCTCAAAACAGATTTGATAAAACTTTTCTTTTAGATAAACGAAATCCATAATATGGCAACACTAACTTTTGTTTTATTCTATTGAATAGTAAAAGAAATAGATTTTTATAAAACTTCAGCTTTGTCGTATGAAAATTATCAGTTTCTAATTTTCTAATTAGAAATTTTGCCTAAAACATAAACAAGCGCAATTAGCCCGCACGGTTTGAGGTTCGGCAATTTTTGACAACAGTTATAATAAAATCGTTTTCTCAAAACTGAAGGAGATTTCAACCTAAAAATTACACCAATGTATAGAAAACAGACATCTGCTCATGTGTAGTTTTTGTGCAGTTTTTGTACACATATTCGATGTAATATTTGATTAAATCAGTATTCTGCTTAATAGGCACATATAGCCCGCTTCTCCCCTACGTCAAAGCTAAGATTTTAGCGAATTTAGAGATATCACTTATTCTTCTGCAAAAAACATAATCAAGGATGTCATACGGTCATATTTCATGGCAATATTTTGTTCATATCATATTTTTATCAGATTAGTATAAAGCCCTTCAACTTTCATTGTTAGATGGTAATAAGAACGTAACAAGGCCGTATTAAAGGGGGGAGGAATGGGGGCCATTAAACGCATCCCCCCCCCCCCCCCGTCGAGGAAAATTGAAATTTAAACATAACTTTAATCATACAGCTTTAAGTTCTAGAAAAAAAATTTTTACAATACCTGGCAATATCTGGACATTTGATCTCGATTTTGTTCAAAATAAAATCTGAATAAAATTAAGCAGAATTTATGATTTAAACCGGCTAAAATTTTCAGTTTTTTTTATCGAAACCCATCAGCAGCGTTTTAATCTCTTTTAATTTCCAAAAAAAAAACAATAAACAATGGATAAAACAAGCACAGAAAAATTAAGCCTAATTTAGACCTTACTTTGTTTTATATTTCCACTATACTTTGAAAATTCGGGTATGTCTAAATAAATCCAGAGAATCTGAAACATGATAAATTTTACATTACTTTCTATTATGTGTTCTTCTATTTTATGTATTCATTTATGTATAAATAAAGAAAATATTTCAGGAGTTTACAGCAAATCAAGCATTATGTTTTGATAAAGAAGTATTTTCTCCTCATTTAACAAAAAAAACGGTTTTTACGGAGGATGGATTAACTTTTTCTCTAATATTGTCAATATTTAAGATAAAACAGGAATTATTTTCAGACGTTGTATGTTTTCTCGGGCTTAGCACTATGGGGCAGTGGCAAAAAGTGTTTTATGGTATTTTGGACTCTTTTATAAATTTTGAAAATTATGTATAAAAATGACTATTTTAGCTAATTTCAGATGAATTCTTATGAAAATTGTTTAAAAGTAGAGAAATGAATCCAACTTAGATGAAATTTCAGGGACTAGATAAGAGAAAATCGATGTTGAAAAACATGCGAAAAAAATTCGC
The DNA here is from genome assembly GCF_029784155.1 of Uranotaenia lowii. NCBI lineage: Eukaryota > Metazoa > Arthropoda > Insecta > Diptera > Culicidae > Uranotaenia > Uranotaenia lowii. The sequence goes on along the minus strand of NC_073692.1, from coordinate 329,936,621 downwards.
CTTGTCTCCCGGTGAGACTTGAACCCACATCTTGCGCCTCTCCGGGGCCCATGTATTAACATTCTACTACAGGAGACCAACCTGGCGTATGAATATTATACTGGTTGAGTGTCGATGTCTATCGGAATGAAGGGAATAGTTCTCCCATGTGATCATAATCATTTTTCTTGGTCTATTTCTATTCCCATCATTTCATCTTACGGTAGTTGGAATCAAGTTTGGACATTTTTAAGCACGGCAAGATTTGCATTGCCTTCTCATATCCTGCACGGGTTGTCAGTTATGATGAGAAATGATGCGAAAAAAAAAATGTTTAAAAATATCTAGGATAGTAGGATAGTTGATGTCATTTTTGACTTTTCTTTTTATTTCTTTGAAAGTCGTTTATTGAACTAATTGATAATTAAATGATTAATATTATCAAAACTTTTCATGAAACTCAAGAGAAAAATATGTGAAATGATTGATCAATCATGAGGAAAGATATTTTTGACAAATCAGCAAAGACTTGGTTGAATTTATACTCATTAATGGGTAAAAATTACCCATTCGCGTGATATTTTCAGCTTTAATTGATTATAACTCTAAAAACGGTGCTTTAAGGTGCCTGGAAAATTTTTATTGTATTATTAGGACCTAAAACTAGATATTGAAAGTGAAAAGAGTATGGGGCAATGCGGGGCCTTTTATTTACTAGGCTTCAAAGTTTTTGACCTTGAAAAAAATGTTTATTTACACATTTTTATCCTAGATCAATTTAGAGTGTAAAAATTTTGAACGATTCAAATTGTTTGTTACCAAACCTAAATTTAGTTTTTTGTTATATGTAAAATTTATTTAAATATTTCTGTAATTGTCAAATTGTAAAAAGTGAACAACCCTAATACGAGAAATAGCATAGCAGTGAGTTACCGCATGAATTGTTTTGACGCGGTAACTCACCAACCAGCTGATGCAACAACAACAAGTCAGCATAAGTTAGTTGAAATAAAGTCTCGTAGCGGCAACATCGGCTCCGTACTCCGTACTACGTTTTGTTTTGTTCCGTCGGTCGAGTTAAAATTAATAAAGTGGTGTTTTATTTGTTGAATCGGTCGTTTATTAAGTGTGTTTAAAGCACATCCGAAAACCCGGACTAGGAAGATTTGTGCTGCGTGTTGTTTTGTGGATCGATAAAGTGCACCGAGAAATATCTCCCGACCCGCTTGCTGTTGTGCAACAGCAAATGAAAACCTGTCCAACAGCGCTAAAGGAATTGGCCGGCTGGAAAGGTGTACCCGCTGCTGTTTTTATTGCTGTACCGATAAGCAGCAAATGGTAAAGCCTCCGATCATTTGAACCCGGTAAGCTACCCCCTTGAATCCTCAACACAAATGAAAACTTTTAATATAAGCTTTCATATGGTGTACTTGAAATTAAAGAAAAAATGTTTTTCATAGAAATATATGTACACAGCAAAAAAAAATAATGTAACGATGAACGATGTAATTTCTGGAAATGATGTAGTATTAGGGGTTTCTGTTGCAATATTACATCAAAACGATGTACACAATGCTAACACGTCGTGTGATGTAATATAATAACTTTTCATGTGATATCTCATCAAGTAGTCAATGTTTTCCTCAATTGACGTCTAAAATATTATTCATTTCCAAAAGTTTGAAACGGATTGCGGAACTCAGCAGTATTTGTTTGGCTTGTAAGTACTACCAAAATCAAGTAAATTTCTAAGCAAAACTGTTGCTTTGAGTTTCATTGCATTATTTCTCATTTTTAGGGAATTTGGTCCATGTAAATCAGCGGTAGAAGATTTTAAGATTTGAAACACCCGGATGATAAGGGGAATATTTTATTTTATTCATCTCTCCTGTGATTTTTTTATTTATAACTTGATAAAATGATGTGTTCCGGATTGCAAAAAAAACGGAGAAACATAAACCAGTCGATTTGGAAATAAAACTTGGGAAGATAAGTGTCCTATGATGGTTCCAACATGAAGTCTGAATCCGAAAATTGCGATGATTTAACGTATTGCCCCATATTCCGGCAACTCTAGCATGGAAGACCTACTTCAAGATGAGGGGAATGCTGCACAGAAAATGTTGATTAAAGTTTAATACAGTTAAGCTTGGGGCTTTGTATAGGATAAGTAATTTTAACTAATATAAACTCAACACATTAGCTTTTAATAAATTTTAAGTTACTTCAAACTTTTTGGCTCAGTTTGTTTTTGATTCGAATTTCGACAACCCTTTTTGACTTGATAAAACCCTCAAATCGAATGTTGAATCAATAAATGTATGATAAAGTCTAGGGAAAATGTTAAATGATAGGGCTTAGAACATTATTCTCATACTCTGATTTGTATACTACTACACCTTTATGGAGTAGCTGATACATAAAAAAAATGTAATATTAGGTACCATTTGCGACTCAAGTTATGTGCACGTTTTTGATGTAATATCGCAACACTTTTTTTGCTGTGTAGTTAATTTTTTTTCTTCATCATATATTTTTTTCAAATTTTCAAAGTCGGATGTCTGTGGTGCGTTTAGTATCCAAGATATTGAGTTGAAAAACTGAGGATATCTTAGTCAAATATTAAGTTTTTAACTGGTTAAAATAATAAAGCGATCCGATAAAGTTCAATATTTTACTTTTTGCCACCACAAACTCCATAGTGGTTTGGTGGGTATAAATTAATAAAACAAGGCAATCTGGAATGCTTACCTACTTAATAAGCGTAAGTATGAGCATGAATAACGAAAAATAAATGTTAGTTTTACGACCATTACTGAAATTTGCGTTGATTTATACAATTATATACTCTACACCCTTTTGGATTTTGAAAAAAAAAAGATAACCGTAGTTGAATCGGCAAAACTGAGTACCGTTTATGAATTTTTTCATTTCAATTCGAATCTTAGATTTGAAATTCTAATTGAAACTTTTCCAACTGATTTAGCAAAAGTTTCATACTTTTGATTCTGATGTCATTTATTTTTAATTATCCTCTACTAAAGGAAATACCCTATTCTATATCAAATATCATTTTCTAAATTAACATTCTCAAATTATCATTATAATAAAAAAGCTCACAGTTGAATTGTCAATTTCATTGAGCGTTTTTTTTTCTATGAATTTTCTATATTTTCACTTTCATCTTATTTTGGATTTATGGTTCTGTGTCTTGAACATTAATTGTCCATTCTGAATTATTGTTTACGAATGAAATTTTTGACACATTTAAATGAATTTTTGACAGAAACTTCTTAATTTATTTATGATTATTTTTATAAAATAAATTAGTGATTTTAAATATTAAATTTTAATTCGCATTACATTTTGAAAGTTTCAACATGAAAGATAAACACGATTGTATAGTGTTTTTAAGTATGAAAGTGAAATAAACATTTGGACTTGAATTAAATTTTTTGTAATTCCTGCTTTTTTCTGTTTGTACCCAAATCTGATTCTCAATTTTGTATTTGAATTTCCTTCCTTATTTGATATTATTACTTAAATTTAAGACTTTGAATTGTGGATCTGACTAAAATACGATTATAGGTTTTGAATTTCACTGTTGAACTGTCTTTATCTCCATGGAATTTAAATTCATTTCGGATGTTTTTTATTTTTTATTTTAGATTCGTTGTCTGAAGTCTTAATGTAACTTCTCAATAGTCATGAGGAAGGGAATATTTATTCTGCTTCCGATGAGGCTAATACCAAGTGATCAATAATAACATGTAAGGAGATTTAATACTTATCTTTAATTTTTTTTACTCAAGAGATTGTTTAAATACGATGGAGTTGTTAAAAACAATGGTGGATTGTATTTTGCTTTAAAAGCGCTAAACAGCATTTTAATTTCCGATTAGTTGGTTAACTCTTCCGCAAAGTTTTCACGTGATGGATTAATAATTATTGTTTGTAGATATCATAAATAATGGGTATTTGTAGGCAATGTAACGAATTCTTTCCAGTTTCTTTGTATGTTTAAAATATTATGTGTTCTCTGGGACAACATATGAACAAAAAAATAATTCATAGTTACCTCCCGTGAAAAATTGCCCCAGGCCCTCTGATGGCTTAATCCGGCTCTGGAGCGTAGATTTTTTGTTTCAATGTAAAAAATATAAAGGGCAATGGGGGTTAAACCCCCCATGAGGGTCCAAAAATTCCAAGCAAAATGTTCTTCTCTAAACGAAAAATTCCTGATTCCAAATCAAATTTTCATGAACGACTAAAATCATTTAAGAGTAACAATATCGACTCAGCACCTTGAAATCTTATCCCAGGTCAATAATTATTCTACAGTTTTTCAAAAAAATTCTATATTGTTGATTGAAATTTAGCCCCGGATATCGAATTCAAATAAGATAAGACTAAACATGCCAAATTGAACAGATTTTACCCAAAGTTTTGCACTTTATTTGCAAAATAAAACAAAAAAATTATTTAAGACATCACGGTTTTTTGTTCGTCTACATTTTTTGAGTAATTTTTTTCAAAATTAATGTGAACTATTTTTTAAAGCAAAAGTCAAATGTTTTTCATCATAATTTTTTTTTATAATTTTGATATCGCCGAATATTGCCGTATACTTGGGGAAAATATCTGGAGAGCTAAGGCCAGAATAATCACGGATTTTGTGGTTCCAAATTTGCTTATAATCATTGAAATTCGATGTCTGTGAAAAGAATTCGGATTCTGTATTCAGTTAATTGCTACTGAACTTCATTATTGAGAAAAATCCTGGTTTGAACCTCGGTTTTGTATTTCAAACTTTTATGTTTGAAACTTATCCTTTCGGAATATGAAAAGTAAATATTTGAAATCACAAACCATTTTTAAGATTTGAAATTTTGACTTTTGATTCTTATGCAGAATTGGATCTAAAGAAAGGTTCATGGTGATCCAGTATTTAAAAATATGGAAAGGTTTCATAAATCGCAATTTTCCATCAGATTCACAAGTTGAAATTCGAATAAATAACTGAAGAAAGAATTCACATTGAAAACCAACAATTCAGAATTCGAATATGAGATTCTGGTTGAGAAATCCATCCAAATTGCGCTTTTTGATCCATAATTAGTAAGAATTATTACCTGGTATTTATTTCTGGAATTCTGATTTCAAACTCAGGTTCCAAAGGCAGTATTCTGATTCGGAATCAAAATTAAAGATTCAGATTCAGCTCGAAGATGAATTTTATAATCAACATTGAAATATCAATATGAGAATTTTAATAAGGATTCAAATTACAGGCAGTCACAGTTTCATATTTTGGATTCGAAACTAAAACTTTATTTTCAATCAGAGTTAACTGAATCAAAGCAATCGAAAGATTCCTTTTAATTCAACCACGGTAAATGAAAAGTTCATATACCAGTATTTCAATAGCAACTTACTACCTTCTTCAGTGAACGTTTTCGATTGATTGATTGATTCACTGAAGAAGGTAGTAAGTTGCTATCGAAATACTGGTATATAAACTTTTCATTTACCGTGGTTGAACTAGAAGGAATCTTTCGATTGCTTTGATTCAGTTGAATCATTCAACAAAGTAGGCTCACAACACAACAGAATTAGAGTTGGTTTGGAACACAAACCAGAAAAAATCACATATATAAAAAATTAAATTTAGATTTTAGAGAAAACTAGATTTTTTTAAATTTAACTGAAAACACATTTCACTGGTGTTTTGTTTAGCATTATTTATACTGCAGATTTTTCTCAAACTAAGTTTCAAACTAAATTCTTCAATTTTAATCACTCGAGTTAATCACAAGAATAAATAGAAAATAAATCTGATTTCAACCTCAATTCTCATCTCTTACTTTTATTCCTAAATATTTGGTTTTTTTACCGATGGCTCAAATGGCCATGCTTGTGGTTAAAAAGAACTAGCTTACTACTTTCTTATTGAAGAGAATATAAATAGTGTTTCTTTAAAATAAAATTTTCAAAACGATAATTTTTCTTAAACCATCCTGAAAAAAAAATTGACGTCTTCTAGGACTAATTTTTGAAAGTTAGAAATTAAAATAAATTCCTTACTATTAATGTAAAATAACTCAAACCTGAATAATTATTTAGAACATTCATTTTTTTACTACTCTTCATGTATTTTATGTTCAAGCAAAACTGTTAAAGGAAAAAATGTTGACAACCCCCCCATGAGCCGGTTCTTCCTACGGCCTTGGCCTACGGGAATCTGAACCGAAAAAATGAAATTTGAGCTTTTTTAAGTGATGTTTATTGAACTTAAAGTTGGACCCACAGGATTAATTCAGTGAATTATATTTTTTACTATTACGTTCTCGGGGCGAGCGGAAATACTAGACTGTTGCGATTAGTAATTAATTGATATGTAACAGAAGAACATGCAGTCTTTTGCTTTCTGTGTGGATCGCCGAAAAACTGCTGAAGCCTTTTGATGACCTCAAGATAAGTACCTATCATTTCATTTCATCACTCCAGCCACCCGGAGTATCTTGGCAAATTTGGATTAATGAATAGGCTACTTAGGTACCTTTTTAGGATTCTTTACTTGTTTCGTATGGAAGTCAAACCTGTATGATGAGTCAAACCTGTCCCAAGCCAGTGGCAAAGGACTACTTGGTAGTGCTGCAATTATTGTTGATGAGTTTAGCATGAACAGTATTTGAATGTGCAATTGAGACTTCCCGTACCGACACGGATCGAAAGACCTACAACAGCCTCTGGTGAGTCAAACATATATAAATATACATATATACATTTTACTCAATTTTTTCGAAAAAATCTCTAACAATTGCCAAAAATTCAGAGTATTTAATTTAATATGATTAGTACCAAACTGAAACCTTGTTTCGGTGGAAACCACAATTCAAGTTGAATAAACATCCAATTTAAACTTTAGAACAACTTAGAGTGTATAAATATTCGATTTATTTACAATTGCTTAGTTTATTTTGCAAACGCCTTTTCTGAAAGGAGAAAAAAAAATTTAAATATAAATACCAGATAGTATAATTTTGATATTTTTAAATGAGATTGGTAAAATAAAATTTGTTTGGATTAAGTGTACTTATCCCATTTATAACGCTTTTAAATTTTTGCTCTGACATGGTTTATCAACATACCTTACTTGAATTCCGATTCAGAGTAGGGACTGATCACTAGGTTTATAGCTTTTCTGCGGAAGAAGTACGAATCCCCACAAGGGAAGCGAAGGGAAGCAGCCGCTTTCTATAACAATATAATTTGCATTGAATGGATTCATTCATTTGACAATATATAAATATTAGTGCCCGGGTGCCTGGAATGTACACAGCATCGGAGGACAGATCTGAGGGAGCAATCCGAAGGGTGCACAAGGAGGGCATCACCCATTGACAAGCTATTGGTTTCGCTCGTTGGATCGGAAGAAACAGGCATTCGAAACGCTTCTCAATAAATATCGGTAGCTGAAACAGCGCGCGTAGAAAAACCGACGTCGATGCAGGGAAGGCCTTGCGCGAGATGTAAAAAAACCTCTCAGTGTCGTACAAGGGGTGTTTTGTTAAAGGTTTACTTATTCTGATATTTTCTATCGAAAGAAATGACTAATATGGGTTGAATTCTTTTAACATAGACATTCTTTTGTAGGTGCAAAAAAGATTATTTTTAATAAACGTTTTATAACAGCTATTGAAGTTTATATTTATACATATATAACTTATTTTTTCAATGAAATATAAATATATGGGTACTCACGTTTGAAGGAAATTGAAGATTGTTTGGAAGGACGCAAACATTCCCAAGTAACCAAAAGTCACATTGCTACTTAATCTTGTACGTTAAAAGTTCACATTTCGCTGAGTAAAAGGTACTCGAGAGAAATAAAATCCGATATCCTTAAGTGCTACATTTGGACTTCTGAACGAACAATAAAAGCCTAACAAGTAGCATATAACATCCCAAGTAACCAAAAGTCACATAGCTACTTAATCTTGTACGTTTTAAGTTCACATTTCGCTGAGTAAAAGGTACTCGAAAGAAATAAAATCCGTTTTCCCTAAGTGCTTTATTTGGACTTCTGAACGAACATAAAGAGTCTGAACTAGAAGCATATAACATATTTGTGCGTTCTAAGTACCTTAAAATCTCCTGATATCAATTCGGCTTATCGTGCTTCGTTACGAACTTCTTGCGAACTATTTGATTCCATGTGGAACTCCTTACGAACTTTTTGGTTCCATGTTGAACTTCTCACGAACTTTTTGGTTCCATGCGGAACTTCAATGCGAATTGAGTTATGTCAAAATTTTTAAATAGTTTGTTTACATTCTCTAAGAAAATTTGTTACCGTCGCCGGCTATTGGAAAAAAAATGGAATGAGGAAAGAACATTACATAAGTAAGTACATAAGAAAATAATATTAGGAGAATATTTTATTAATTGAAAGTTAAATTTCAGCACCAGCTTTCCTTGAACCAGAGTTGTCAAACGCAAACCCTTTAGTTTTGGAACATCAAAGAACCTTTCTTAATTGGCAACAGTTCGATCTATCATGTTCATTCAGAAGTATTCCCAAAAAAGTTGCTTTATCCCTACGTCGATGGTGAATTGGACAAAAATAAGTGGAGGGAGAAACATAAATAAAGTTAAAATTATTTGGGAAATGCATATTAATCAGAGATTGTATATTATTACGTTATAAATTCGAATCATATATAAATATTCACTATCAGACTACATTTCATAGTTTTTTACGTTTTCCGCATTAGTAAAAACATAGTTATTCCGATTCTTCTTATTTCCCTTTTCAATGAATGTAACTCTCACAGCAACATTAACTACACATCCAGTACCATTCGAACAAACATCAAAGGCAGATTATTTCGACGGATCGATGGATCCTTAGGAAATGTGGGTCGATTTAGCTCATTATTTTTCCATGTTGAATGCGACGATTTTCCGTAAAAATCGAACAATTTTGATAATTTTCTTAAATTTTGTTTTCTGGTATCAGCCAATCTAAAATGTACATAAAATGTGTTTTAATTTAGGAAATTTTTTAAAAAAAACTAAAAACAAATTACAACTCCTCCTGTAGACTCTGTTTCTGCAGTTCTTTAAAATTGGATTGTATTGTAACAGAAATTGCAGCGGCTTGTTCACGGTCCACATATTTTGTAGGTATGTTCCTTTTTCGAACTGCAAATAAACATTATACAATGAGATACAATTGTCACAAAAAAGAATTCAGTTCGTGCACTTACGTTCAAATTTAAATGTTGCGGATACGACTCACACGGAGATTATCAATTCATGGTATGCAAAATTGATGGCAAGGATAATTTATTTCGTACGGCAGCCTTCACAACTTTTGTTTTTACTTTTAGAAGCTGATTGTTTACTATTTTTCATCCGGCCTACTTTTAAAAGGATAACCCGTAAATTATTTCAAATAGATGTTTTAAATACCATTGAGTCAGAAAACAGCCATGGTTCAAAGGTAACGTGCTCAACTTTCATTCCACAGGTTCAGGTTCAAATCTCCATGCAGGAAAATTTTTCAAGTAAGTTTAAAATTGTTGAAAATAGAAACAAATATAAATATTAAAGATAATCATAATTAAAACTATAAAACGACTTTAGAGCGCTTTATTTTTGCAAGATTTTTTTTAAAGTTTCATTTGAAGCTGAATAGCCTTCTACTCAGCTTTGTTTATGGAACTTGAAAGAATCAAGAAGAACTTAAAATTTCAGCTGAGTAGAACGCTATAAAGCCTTCAATCAGGGCTGAGTAAGCTTCTAAGAGACCATTCTATGGAACTTTTGGTTACTTGGGATATTTGTGCGTTCTAAGTACCTTAAAAAGTCTGGATATCAACTCGGCCTATCGTGCTTCGTTACGAACTTCTTGTGAACTATTTGATTCCGTGCGGAACTTCTTACGAACTTTTTGGTTCCATTCGGAACTTCTTACGAACTTTTTGGTTCCAGGCGGAACTTCTATGGAACTTCAATGCGAGTTGAGTTGTGTCAAAATTTTCAAATGGTTTGTTTACATTCTCCTCAAAAAATTTTCGAAGGCGTTCTCAATTTGTGAACAAAAATTAATTATTTACAAAAAATAAGAATGAATGGTTTGTTTTATTACCGTCGCCGGCTATTGGAACAAAAATGGAATGAAGAAAGAACATTACATAAGTAAGTACATAAGAAAATAATATTAGGAGAATATTTTACTAATTAAAAGTTAAATTTCAGCACCAGCTTTCCATGAACCAGAGTTGTCAAACACAAACCCTTTAGTTTTGGAACATCAAAGAACCTTTCTTAATTGGCAACAGTTCGATATATCATGTTCATTCAGAATTTTTCTTAAAAAAAGATTCTTTATCCCTACGTCGATGGTGGATTGGACAAAAATGGGTGGAGGGAGAAACATAAATAAAGTTAAAATTATTTGGGAAATGCATATTAATCAGGAGTGTATATTATTAGGTTATAAATTTCAATTACTTATAAATATTTACTATCAGACTACATTTCATAGTATCTACGTTTTCCACATTTGTAGAAACATAGTAATTCCGATTCTTCTTTTTTCCCTTTTCAATGAAAGTAACTCTCACAGCAACATTAACGACACATCCAGCACCTAGTACGTTCTAACAAACATCAGAGGCAGATAATTTCCACGGGAAGTTCATCGATGAATACTTAGAAAATGTGGGTCGATTGAGCTCATTATTTTTCCAATGTTAAATGCGACGATTTGCCGTAAAAATCGAACAATTCTGCTATTTTTTTAAAAATTTTCTATCTGGTTTCAGCCAATCTATAATGTACATAAAATGTGTTTTAATTTAGGAAAATTTTAGAAAAAAAACTAGAAAGAAATTACAACTTCCTCCTGTAGAATCTGTTTCTACAGTTCTTTAAAATTGGATTGTATTGTAACAGAAATTGCAGCGGCTTGTTCACGGTCCACATATTTAGTAATATTCGTTTTTTAAACTGCAAATAAAAATTATACAATGACATACAATTTTCACAAAAAAGAATTCAATTCGTGCATTTACGTTCAAATTTAAATGTTGCGGATACGACTCACACGGAGATTATCTATTCATGGTGCACAGCAAAAATTTATTTCGTACGGCAGCCCTCGTTTCACAACTTCTGTTTTTACTTTTTGAAGCTGATTGTTTTCTATTTTTCATCCCACCTACTTTTAAAAGGATAACCCGTAAATTATTTCAAATAGATGTTTTAAATACCATTGAATCAGAAAACAGCCATGGTTCAAAGGTAACGTGCTCAGCTTTCATTCCACAGGTTCAGGTTCAAATCTCCATGCAGGAAAATTTTTCAAGTAAGTTTAAAATTGTTGAAAATAGAAAAAAATATAAATTTTAATAAAGATCAAAGCAAATCAGGATTAAAAGTAAAAAACGACTTTAGAGCGCTTTATTTTTGCAAGATTTTTTTTTTTCAAAGTTTCATTTGAAGCTGAATAACCTTCTACTCAGCTTTGTTTATGGAACTTGAAAGTATCAATAAGAACTTAAAATTTCAGCTGAGTAGAACGCTATAAAGCCTTCCATCAGGGCTGAGTAAGCTTCTAAGAGACCATTCTATGGAACTTTTGGTTACCTGGGATTTTAATTGAAATTTTTACGAAAGAACTATTCTTTAGTTACCGAATATGAAACAAATGAGTTTCACCTGTTAAAAATAACTATGTATGTATTTGCTCGCAGAAAGGAACCAGCCAAAAGCTGAAAGTTTTTTTAAATGTTAACATTTTTTATCAAGTCTTATCAAATAAGAAACACATGTATTCCAACTGTTAAAAACAACTATTTACTAGAGAAACGAACAAAAACAAACCCCTACTATCACCACTGGCCCAGCATATCTATAAAGCAATCATGCTACTGATTCAGCCCAACGAGTTTAACGTGTTGACAAACATGTGTACCGTCCTACCGATTTACTCCCATAGTATGGAAGTAGGTACATACCTATACGGTTCGTCGTTTACGGTATTCTTTGCAGAAAGTTTCCTGGACCCGGACTCCATGTCGAGCATCTTGCAAAAAAAAAAGAAGCAAACACAGTGAACAATCCAACACACGTAGACATTCGCTATCTGGCTTTTCAGTAAATCGGCTTGCCAGAACTTTCCGGCTGCCGAAAGATTTTTGAGCTACATTTATAAGTTCAATTCGAACACTTAGGGAGTCTCCGAGAAAAAAGATTTTAGACTTTACATGAGCCAGAATCATTAAAAAAGTACTAGGGATAGATAATTGTTTAATAATGTTTTACTGCGAAACTCAGGTCAATCTGATCATCCTTTCACAAAAATTATGTTTCACTACAGCTAGCTCATAGATTCAACATCAGTCAATGATAATAAATTACTTATTAAATTCATAGTTAACTTGATTGTTTATTTAATAGAAATAAATGTTTTGCTTGACTTTGTTGCCCCATCCACGTTCTTAGCAGAAGGAAAAAAAAAACCCGGATAATTCTAATTCTGTTAGGTTCACATAAGTGCTCATCTAGTAGTGACATTTTAAAAAATGTCTTAAAATTTAAAATAAGTGGTAGAAACTAACGAGCCTATAGTAAACAAAGAGACAAAATGTTTCGATTGGAATATATTATGTAGATTTAATTTATCGGCCTAGCGGTGAAAAGTGATGTCCTTTTTAGTAGGGACATCTAAAAATTATGAATTTTTTTTAATATAGGTGGATAGAAGGTTAATTGAAATGAAAGATGTTGAAAATGAGTGGGTAGAATTTATTTAGAAGCATATCATCACATATCAAATTTTTGTTCCTCACGTGCCTACTACTATGAAGCGGTTGATACAGATAGAGTTGCATCTACCACCACACATTAGTAGGACTTGCAGTGCGGACTATCAGACTATCGACCGTATTGTTTCGCATCCAAACCCCGGACCTTCTAACCGCCTAAAAAAAAAATAAAAAAAATAAATTAATAAATAAAAAATTTTTATAATCTTTAGATGTCCCTATTTAAAAGGACAACACTTTTCACCGCTAGGCCGATAAATTCAATCTACAAATATAAATTTCGGTGATTAATCCTTCATAAAATAAATATATTATATAAGAACTTTCAAATTCTAATCTGCCATCCGATTGCAAAGAATTACAAGAATGTATTCTTTATTTGCAAGTATCAATAAAGAAATCGAATCAAATCAAATCCATCCAAACCAAACAAATTCCATCGTTTCCAAGGTCCCTAGCATATTAAAGTATGCATTTGCTGGTTGTTTTGTATAAAATATAATGATTTGCCAAGATTCTGCTCATGTTGAAAAAAAACAACAATTTTCAATTCGAAAATTCTGGTTTTTGCTGTATTCAATGGGAGGGGGGGAGGAGAGGTTTCGAAATTCGAATTCAGCCAAAATAACAATACCAAAAATACACAATAAATAAGGAAAAGGATTTCTTACACTATTTTCGTACTAATTATTATCACACAAATTAAAAATAATAATAAATTGTACTGATAACACAAATTGAAAATTCCAAAACAAATCACAATGGAAGTTGAAAATCAAGATATTTTTGGTAAATCGTTGTTAATTTTTTCAAAATGGTGTTTCTCTGAACAGGAAATTTGCTTCAAAATAATTTCAAAGCAATCAAGTTTAAAAAATTAAAATAAATACTCCCAAAACACTGATTTGAAAATAAAATTAATTCTTAAATAAATGTCAGATTAGGCAAAAAATAAACCACAATAAATTATAAGGAAAATGATAATAATTGTTATTTATTATTCAACTTAATTTTAATTCCTTTCTTCATTTTCAACTGAAGGGATGATTGAAAAATTCCAGTGTAGGGTGTTGAATTTAAAAAAAAATTAATTAGGAAAAAAACTGAATAGATAGAAAGAAAAAAAAACTAAAGGATTATGTTTTTAGAACACCAAATATTCAGAATTGAAAAACATAGACAAACTTATCAAAAATGTTTTTAAAAATTTAAATAGTTTAACTAAAAATGGCGGTATTTTTTTTTAAATTGAAATAAAAACCTGCCCTGTGAAATTTGGAAAATTCATTTGAAAATTGAAACAAAATTTAAAGATTAAAAAGATTTACCTATTACCATTTAAGAAGGTTTTTTTTTCCATAAACACGTCATACCATTTAAAAAAAAAATTGGGCAATTTAATTGAATACTCAAGGGAGAAGCATTTTAATGCTTATGTTTAATGATTGAATTGGAAGATTTTAGCGTCCTGAACTCGAATCATTTGTCAAATTTGGACTATCACATTTAGTATTGGTTGTATGGAGTTTTGAAATGAGTCCATCACCGTACAATTCCATATCTGATTTTTTGCCAGATCTCCATCACTTTCGTATGATCCTTTTTAGGATTAGTCTGTTTATCAAAGAGTCTGTTTTATGTGCTGTATTGTCAGTTTCTTAAAGGTACCGTAAAACGGGGTAACATTGATCACCGGGGTACATTTGACCAACAAGAAACTTTTCCACATTATCATCAATAACTCAGTCTATAGTTTGAATTCTTGAAAACTGTTTCCTACGTTTGAAAGCCTATTAATTGAGTATCAAATAGGCAAAATTTGGTTTGTATTTGAAATTTTTTTCTGTTAGTAAAAAATCTAATTTCAAAATCTTAAAATATCTATTTTTTCAAGGCTCGCAAACAAACAGATTTCCTGATGATTCCTATAAGTTTTTAGAAGCAAACAGATTGTTTAATGTGAAAGAACAACTTTTTTTCTTTGTATATGAACAGTTATAGTGCTATTTTTATAGTCATTTAATGATAAATTTTTGATATTTAAAAAATAAGGACATTTTCCAAGAGTAAGCCCGTATTGCACAAATGGATAGGAACCCTATCAAATCGTAAACTTTGAAGAAAAAAAATTAAAATGGAAATAGTGGGAGGGCCTAGGGGAATGTGTGGAGGTAAAATTTCATTTGTATTTTGAAGCTCACACTATTTAGCAATTATAATTATTTTTGCCCCTAAATGTAGGCAGTATCATAGTTCTTTTTTCGATAATAACTATTTTTAAAATAAATCGGTAAAAATCAAGGTTAAATTGATAAACTAGCATTTTTAAATATAATGAAGGTGTTTTGTATCCTTTATGATCAAGAAAACGTGTTAAAACCGTCAGAATAAAGACTGATCAATGTCACCCCAAAGCATCAAATTCTAAACAGTGACGAAAACGATTTTTAATTCAAATTTAAAGAGGTCCAATAAATTTCTGCATCCATGTTTTACGTTCATAGGAGTCCAGTACTGGTTTTAAAAATACAAAACATGTCACATTTCCCTTAACAGAAAAAATAATCGAAAAATATTGAAAAAAGTGATCAATATTACCCCGGATTACGGTACTTATATTCACACTGTCATTTTCAATCCGTTGTAGAAAAGAGAGCATTTGCTAATCTCATTTTTAGTACTGGGCAGTCTGAAGTCTTGTGCTCTTCTTGTATTGTATCTGTGTATGTCGATACCGTACTGTAGGCCTTCCAACAAATAAGATGGTAACATTCCATTTTTCATTTTGTATATAAACATTAAGCTGTTGTATGCAATCCTCTGTTTTACTGACAACCATTGCAGAATATCCAGCCTTAAAACACTAGTAGTGTATCGATTGCAACGTATTACTACTCGCATTATTTTATTTTGTAATCTTTGTAGTCGATTTGTTTGTGTATCAGAAGCATTGAGCAGTATTGTAGCGCAATAGTCGAAGTGTGGGATTATAACAGATTTAACATAAATAATTTTTGACCAGAAAGCCATGTATCGGCTGATTCGGCAGAGTATACCATATTTCACGGCAATTTTCTTAATTGTATAATCGATATGGGCACAATGAGACACAATTTTCTCCGTTTCAGAAACACTGAGATATTTTCCAAATCGGCATTTGCCTCTTGAATGACGAGCTCTAAGTCCTTACCACTCCAGTGGGAGACGGAATCATCAGCAAACAGTTTAAGACGACCATATCGTAGGCAGTTTTTCATATCATTAATATACAATATGATTATCAAGGGACCCACACTTATTTTTAAACACCTTTTAAGATCAAGTAATTTCCCAATACTACGGAGAAAATTTTACTTGAAAAAAATCTCCAAGGGGGGGTGGGGGGTTAAACCCCCCCGTTCGCACGGCCTTGAAGAGGATGCACCCACCTTAAATACAGTTTAGACAAATTTAAAGTTGGAAAAACTGATCAATATTTGATTGATTAGACTTTGCTCAACTTCTGCACTTAAAATTCTATGATCGCTGGCGTAGCTAAGCAGATCAAGTTTTACCTCGCCAATGCACAGTGGTTTAAAACTCGAAAAATGTGATCATGGGCTTTTTGAAGGCTTAAATGTCAAAATAGCTACATGTATTTATGTTATGTTTAACAATGTTTCATCATTTTATAATGCGCATATTTTATTGGATTTTTTTTCTGATCAATTCACCTACAAGTGAGATAATTTTTCTAATTTTTGTATTTATCGTTTTATCACTACGATGTCTATAGAAAAGTTGTAGACCATTACATTTTAAAAAACTTTGTTGAAGACGTCAAAGCTCTATCTTTTGAAACAACATGTTTTAAAGACTTTTTTTTTTTCAAAAACTAACCTCAAAAACGAAAAATTCGTTTAACTTTTTTTGAAGCGAGTTTTGAGACAAATTTTGTATGAGAGAATTGTGACAATTGTAAAAGTACACAACTTCATTGAAGATTTCGAGTCACTATTAATTTGAAGTTTAATGGTACTTTTTTGGTGATTTCTTTTAAAAATTGCATGTTTTCATTGTTCAATATCTCTGAAAGATGCAAACATACCAAAACAAATATATGTACTTTAGAAAGGGTAATCTTCAATTTTTTTCCACATACAGCTTCATTTGTGTGCATGAGGTTTTACTACTAAAATAACTTAACTGAAAGTATTGGAGTTTTAGTATAGCCGATTCAATATTTCCTCAATCAGCCAACTATGCCACTTTCGAGCTAAAGCGGGAACTCATGTAAGTGTATGAAAAAAATACTGAAATTTGCCAATCTACCATCTTTTATTTTCAATCCTTAATTTTAAAGTAATTTGTAATTTTAAGTATTGATCATATGTTGTCACTTGTTTTCCTTTTAAATTTTATGATTTTATCTCTTTTTTCTAATACAATTACTTACTTTTGTCTTGTCCCTTAAAATTTTGATGATGAGAAACTAAATGGGTTAACATGAGATGACAAAATTATCAGAAAAATAACTGCATGGTACTCCTAAAGTACTTCAATTCTATCAGTCAAAATAAATTTTTCATAAAACATTCGCAAAATATACAAAACTATAACGCAAAATGGTGGCGGAAAATGATTTTGGTTTCTAACTTTCGACACTGTATGTCCAAGATGTAAAGATTTACCTACCTTTTTTCTGTTTGTAATGTTTTGAGCAAAAATGAAACATGGGTTAGTAGACCGCTGCAAAAAATGACTTTTTGCTCCCATATGATTTTTCGATGTCTTTTGGGTCCCCAAGTATCAGTGGAAAATTTAAGATGATTTGGTTGATTCCTGAGTTAGCGCAACGCGTTTCAATTTTGTATGAAAATTTGTATGGATGAAGAAATTTTAGCACAATAAATCATCCAGTAATTTCAAATAAGCTTGAAATGAAATCGGTCTTCAATTTTTGGTTTTGACTATTCTTAATCTTCATTTTTTGTTTACATGACAAGCAGCTAAGAATTTCATGAAAAAAGTTATAACCATTTCACAATAAAAAATCTGAATCCATTGAAAAGTTTTCAAAAATGGCAGACTTACCTTGCTAGAGCTGTTAATAATTGCATGAAATGTTTTTGCAAACGCTTTATAAATCAATAAATTCTCTGTCAATGCAAAAAAAATTTTTGAGATTTTTTATTTCCATCCTACTGTTACACAGCTTTCAAACAAGCCGTAAAAAACGATATAATTAAATAAATGAATTTTGAAAACAAAAATTTTATAAAACATTGAATATCTTTTCTGGGGTACAATTTAGGTTGGTGCTTTGTTAACATAAAATGTAATGCAAGAATCATGGAACATTTTTCATCCAAAGTTATATTTTTTGGTCCTTTCAGAACATCTCTGGCGATTTTCGAATGAAAAATTTTGTTTTCCCATACAAATTTCCATACAAAATTAAAACTCGTTGCGCTAATTCAAGACTGGATGAATCGCTTCCAAAATTTTTATTGCTATTTCTGGCAGCAAAACCAACCAAAAAAAGTTATGGGAGGTGCAAAATTTTAAGAATTTGAAATTTTCATACAAAGCTTGCAGCGGTCTAATGGGTTAGTCAATAAAGTTCACGATCTTTAATAAATTTACCAAACTTAGCTTAGCTTAGCTTAGCTTGATTAACTACTCACATCCACCTTAAACCGTTAAACCCGAAATGCGTAGTTATAGAAAATGGATTACTTCTTCCAAAATCAAAATTTGATTTCAATCAGTTCGAGTTCCACGATCGCTGGTGTGGCTCAGTAGAACAAGTTCCACATCGCCAATGGTTGCTACTCCGTGATTGACCGAGGCCATCAATTTTGTTTAGAGGTCAAATGAATGGTGCTTGGGATTAGCAGCTCATTCACACTGCACAAAACTAATGCTCTCTCTTTGAACGTCAACAACGGCGCCGGCCACGTCCTATTAGTCAATGGTGGATTGGAAAAAAAGAAAGGGATGAAAGATTTATTTTGTGCATTAGAACCGAGGTCACCTCTGCATCCTAGCAAATTAATTATGGTTGGAACTGGATAAAAGGAATTAATTGGGAGACACTTTTGACAAGTGTTACGGTGAACCATAAAAATTATTTTCTTTTCTCCTATTAGCTCCTATTCGACGCTTTCAGTTAATACGGAGGCATGAGGTTGTTTAGTGTAATGATGACAAAAAAATAACTACTATCACTAAGTGCCTATTTTTCATGAACATTCCTAGTATCTTTCTCCAACATAAATTTGTAAAAAATAAGCCTATAGTATAACCGTAATATCCAGTGAAATATCAATTCGACGATTTTCCTTCTTTTTCATTTGTTTATATCTATATGTAAAAAATCTATCCTGAATTGCAACAAGTTTAGCGGTGCTGAATGAGTGAATGAGTGAAAATTAAAAAAAAAAAATAAACCGTTTAACGCGATTTATTTAAAAAAATGATATGAACAAAACCATCCCTTTAAAAAGTTCATCAATTCAAAATGCTCATCGTAAAATTATGATACATAGCTCTGAATTTAACCGGATGATACATTTTTAAATCTAATTTTTCTATTAAATTTTTAGTACATCGAATTTTAAATATTTTTAATTCAATCAAAATAGTCCTACATGAAACAGGGTTGTGAAAGTTAGGTGGGAATATCCCTATCTATTTCCTGTTCTCTCCAAAAAGTGACGATCTCGACCTAAGCACACAATTGTAAACATAAAGTCTGCTTCATTTAATATTGGAACAAATTCTTTTGCTCATTGTGGCGCTCCTAGTAGACGGATTTGGAAACTTTTTTCACCCACGTGTCGGGAAATTCATTACCTTTCACCATGTATTTATTTCATAACACCAAACGATAGCATTTTGTAAACAACCGCCATGGAAGCCGAACGGTGAGATCAAATTGTGCACAGTTTTCTTACGAGTACGAGTACGAGAATTTCTTCGAAACAGCAATGAATAATTTTTTTAATTTTTTTTATGAAAGAGTAAAGAAAATTCTACATTTGTATGAAAAACAAATTATGAATTCGTTAATAAATGACTGAACTACACGCAATTGTTTGTGTTCCAATATTAAATGAAGCAGACTTTACATCCTTCGAACTTGGTCAGCACTTGGTCGTACAGCTTTCGAGCACGGATTCTGGCCACACTGTTCTGCTTCAGCGTCCGATTTGGCTGTTTGCTGGCTCGGAATGACCTTATTCCTTCCCGGAGACGAATTCGTCGCACCGTACTGTGAGCGGCCTGGAACTTATTGGCCAAATCGCGGTCTGAAAGATTGGGATTCCTCTTGACGGCCTTGATGACTTTCCCACGCAGTTTCCGGTCGACAGTTCCACTCCGACGCTTCAAATGCGGCTTCCGAGCCGTCGTCAATGTTTCCTTGTACTGCTTGATAACACGCCATACGGTATTTCTGGGCATTTTAAGCTGTTTAGCTAGCTTCGATGCCGACAACAATGGATTTTCAAGAAAACTGTGCACAATTTGATCTCTCTGTTCGGCTTCCATGGCGGTTGTTTACAAAATGCTATCGTTTGGTGTTATGACATAAATACATGGTGAAAGGTAATGAATTTCCCGACACGTGGGTGAAAAAAGTTTCCAAATCCGTCCACTAGGAGCGCCACAATGAGCAAAAGAATCTGTTCCAATATTAAATGAAGCAGACTTTACACGCTCCTTAAAACCTCAAGTATTAGTAGTTTCAATAAAAATTTCAAAAAAAAAAAAAAAATCAAAACAGTTCACAATTTTTTCCAGATGTAGTTTAAGTAATTGAGAGGTTTCCCTGGAAAAGCTGCATCATCCGCGGTCGAACCGGAAAGGTTCTTTACACTATACACTGCCGGCCAAAAGTTTGGGATCACTCGCCTAAAAACATGCAAATTTTGATCGTTCATATCTCAGCCGTCTTAGGACATATTGCAAATCTTCTGATCTCATTTGAAAGATAATGAGCAATAGCTATTTCGGAGGTATTTTGCCCATAAATAATGTTTTAGTTTTGCACCTAAAACTTAACCTAAAGTTAGAGCATTTTCAAAAAAACGCACTCAATATTCAAAGCCGATCATCTCGCGATAGGGTGGACCAAATTTCAAAATTTGGGTTGCATTAGAATCCTTATTCTATACTTCTCAAAATACAATCAAAAAATTTTGTGCAAAAATTTAAGAATGTACTTTTAATTAATAAAATAGACACTTAAGTTATCGTCCAAAAGTTTGGGATCACCCCTCAGTATGGTGTATTGGCCAAAAACATGCAAATTTATCTCATTCATATCTTTCTCATCTAACATCGTATTGCAGATCTGAAGGCTGCATTTGAAAGCTTAGGAATTGTTGTTTTTCCATAAATTTATACAAAAATTATATTTTAAAGTGAAAACCATAAACAATTTACTTGAAATTAATTGTTTTTTTGAAAATTCACACTTATGATTGTGAATTTTTTATGGTTATGGATTTAAAATATAATTTTTGAATGAATTTATGAAAAAACAACGATTCCTAAGCTTTCAAATGCACCCTTCAGATCTGCAATACGATGTTAGATGAGAAAGATATGAATGAAATAAATTTGCATGTTTTTGAAAAAATGATCCCAAGCTTTTGGTCGATACACCATACTAGGGGTGATCCCAAACTTTTGGACGATAACTTAAGTGTCTATTTTATTAATTAAAAGTACATTCTTAAATTTTTGCACAAAATTTTTTGATTGTGTTTTGAGAAGTATAGAATAAGGATTCTAATGCAACTCAAATTTTGAAATTTTGTCCACCCTATCGCGAGATGATCGGCTTTGAATATTGAGTGCGTTTTTTCAAAAATGCTCTAACTTTAGGTTAAGTTTTAGGTGCAAAACTAAAACATTATTTCTGGGCAAAATAACTCCGAAATAGCTATTGCTCATTATCTTTCAAATGAGTTCAAAAGATTTGCAATATGCCCTAAGACGGCTGAGATATGAACGATCAAAATTTGCATGTTTTTTAGCGGGTGATCCCAAACTTTTGGCCGGCAGTGTATGTTATTATATCAAAAGATTCTCAAATATCCCACAGCATATCAACAGCAACTGTTAATGTAACCGAAACCTACAATCGCAAGAAAATCGTTTTAATTCAAATTAATAATAAAAATATTTACCAAAGGTTTAAATTTTATGTTCACAATAACCGTTATTGAACTTTTCTAACGAAAGAAAATAAAATGTCAATGCTTATCAAAAAGTATATTTGCAACTGTTTACGCATTTTCTGCAAAAGCTCCTGAATAAATGCTATTTTAAAATATGTTTTGCATAAAATTTTAAAGAAACTATTGGTGTATGTCCATGGAAATATTTCATCTTTACTCAAAAATTTCATAGTAGCAATTATACTTGTTTACTTAACAATTTAGAGCAAATTCACTGGTGTTGGGAAAAAGTGGTAGAAATTTTGTCACTTTTTGCACATTTTGAAAATTTTGCCATACAAAAACATTTTCAAGATCTGTGGCCTTCAACTTTTTCTACAACACGTGTTGTATTCTCGCATGCTGTGATGCAAAAATAGCAATTTTTCTATCACATACGGCTGAAATAGAAACAGTGCTGTATAAAAATACAACGCCCAGAGATCTTGAAAACATTTTTGCATGGTAAAGTTTTCAAAATGTCAAAATTTCTACTACTTTTTCCCAACACCAGTGAACTTTCTCTAAGCAACTAAGTCGAAGAAATAAAAAAAAACACTTAGCTTTAAATGGATCCGGATCCTTCCCGAAGTCAACACCTGTCTCGATGATGAATCGCCCAAAACTGGTCCGAGGGTCCAGCACCAGCCCAGTCCCATCTCTTGAAAAACTTTTTGGATAAAACTTATCCGTTCGTAAATTTCAACTTTACATCTTTAATAAATTTACCAAACTATAGAATTAATCAAATTCTGTCAAGGTATATTTCTTCCCATTTCTTACCACCCTAGGATACAGGAATAGCCGCCTGCAGAGAAATCGCTCCAATGGTCACCCTCGTGGTGTGAAGAGTATTTGTCTTCTTTAATCTAGACCATATACAAATAATGGCAAGTGCGGAAGAGAACTTCTGTCAGTTGGGAGAATGGCTAAACCGGGTGTGATCCTCCCCGCGCCGTCCACTCGACTGAATGCAAGCAATCGGCAGCAACGGTATGGCCGCACGTGGTTCCGAATTCCCACCACCAAACACCAACTCCGAACGGAATGTAGAGGGACAAATCTCGCGAAAAATGCTCTTGGCAGGTAAATGGTGCTGTGAGTTGCTGCAGAGATTGTTCCACAAGTGATTTCCGCAGCAGGGGTCTTCGCGTTTCGAGCTGACGTTTGCGATTTTAAAGCGAAATGCTACGGATTTCTTTTAGGTGTGCGGACGAGGTTTTGTCTTACGTTTTATCTGCGTTTTGTCTGAAGGAGCACTGCTACTGCATCGGGAAAACTGTCAGCCGAACGACTCCCGTACAATATAAGCAATGAATAAATTGAATATTAAAATTTCACTGCTTTT
Organism: Uranotaenia lowii; assembly: GCF_029784155.1. NCBI lineage: Eukaryota > Metazoa > Arthropoda > Insecta > Diptera > Culicidae > Uranotaenia > Uranotaenia lowii. The sequence goes on along the minus strand of NC_073692.1, from coordinate 329,913,246 downwards.
ATTGTTTCTGAATAGCAGCGTGTGGCATTTCGCATGGGTTTTGCGAGAGTTACGCCAACTGGGCCTACCTACGCGAGGAGTAGAGATTTAGCGCGTAGAATTCAAGTGGGGAGACTTGTCATGGCCCTGATAAGCTCGCGGTGAAAGCCGAGTGTTTTGCGCGATTCGAATTCACAGCTGCACAGCAGAGGAAAGCGATATGCTATAGTTAGCAAACCATAAACGGAAGCGTCTCCTTTCTCGAAAGGCGTAAAGACTTTCAACTCACACAACCGGATGACTGTAATGTTTATACAGATAATTTCCCTTTTCGGAGGAGGTGTTTTCTCGTTTGCCGTGTCGTTAGGTATAAACAATCGAATACAATAGCACATCTTGCGAACTTATTAAATTTCACGACTTATTGAAGGTGTAATGGTGATTAATCGAGCAATTACCATCATGAGTCGGATGTGATGAAGATGTGAGATTTCATATTTTTTCTGTTTTCGTATACAACTGTAAAATTATATTTTTAAGTGTTAACGAGATAAGGTCAATTATCAAAAAGATGTAAACATCGATTGTGTCTGAAATTATTTGGCTTAATTTCATATTCTTCTAACATGAAATATTCTCATGACTGGGGTCAATTCTTTTTTTAAAATTTCGTTGGAATTATTTCTCTAAAATAATGAAATGTTCAAGGTTTAGATCAATGCCCAATCACTCTATGACAAAAGCAGCTCACAAGTTTCCAATTTTTTAAGTTATAATGAACTCTTTCGTTCAACTTCAAAGCCTAATCATTCCGAAAACCTATACCACTCTCAACATCTTAATCCCATTCCCGCACTTCAAATATTTGCTCCCCGTCTGACCGGACGACATCATCTCGGATCGGATTCCTTGCTGAGAAGGACCGATTGTTCGTCCAGTATTAGTTATTTGCTGGCTGCCACACCCCGTTCAGTGTGTAAGAAAAAAAAACAGATATAAAAACCTCCCGAACTTCTTCTCATTGACAAAGTTGATACTGGATGTCCGAATGGCTTTTTTGCCGGCAAAGGTTCGCCGTTTGTTTATGGATGTTATTAGGACAGATCGCTTCGACCGCCACTGATCCGAATAGACAGGCAACTGAAAGGAATTTTTCAAAACCAGTTGCAACTCGGATATTGAAGTGATGTGTACAGAACCATCATCGGGAGCTATCAACTAAAAGCTCATAAATGATCGTTCTCCGGGCGTCTCGCCTATGGTGAGAGGTGTTAATTTTTAAATGAATTCTATTGAGATTATTTAGCGCGAGGTTAATGGGTTTGAAGCTACCTGTAGCTCAGTGTAGAATAGGAACCTTTTTGTTCCCGCCAGAGCGCTTAGTCAGTGCAATTAGGGTCCATTAGCTGGTAGTCCTGACAACTTTCGTGATCATCTTTATTTTCCGGTAGCTTTCAGGCATAATAGACTTGATTCTATGACAAAACAACGTTATTGGAGCTGCTTTTAGCTTCCTGTATAGTATAAGTTTTATGTTGGTTACAGAAAGTAAAGAGATCTCAAGCCAATATTTACCAGGGCGAACTCGAGCTTCATTACGCAGAGTTTCGAGGAACGATAAAAGATAAACGATAAACGATAAACGATAAACGATAAACGATAAACGATAAACGATAAACGATAAACGATAAACGATAAACGATAAACGATAAACGATAAACGATAAACGATAAACGATAAACGATAAACGATAAACGATAAACGATAAACGATAAACGATAAACGATAAACGATAAACGATAAACGATAAACGATAAACGATAAACGATAAACGATAAACGATAAACGATAAACGATAAACGATAAACGATAAACGATAAACGATAAACGATAAACGATAAACGATAAACGATAAACGATAAACGATAAACGATAAACGATAAACGATAAACGATAAACGATAAACGATAAACGATAAACGATAAACGATAAACGATAAACGATACACGATACGAGATACGAGATAAAAGATAAACGATACACGATAAACGATAAACGATATACGATATACAATATACGATATATGATATACGATATACGATATACGATATACGATATACGATATACGATATACGATATACGATATATGATATACGATATACGATATACGATATACGATATACGATATACGATATACGATATACGATATACGATATACGATATACGATATACGATATACGATATACGATATACGATATACGATAAACGATAAACGATATACGATACACAATATACGATATATTCTTTTTAACGAATAGTCACCGTTGATTATTATTTTATGCTATGTTAATGGCATTGCGGTGAACTTTTACGACGAAAATTCTTGATAGAAGAGTTAAAGATAGAAATTAAATGACGGATAGATAAAGCAGATGCTTAGTAGGAGAAAATGTATAGAAGTTGAAAATGAGCCAAGAGTATATTTTATGGAAAGCTTCAAAGCTGAGTTCTAGACCCTGTGTCCCGCATCAATTGAATGGCTGGGAGAAGTAATAGCGAGAGGCGGAATTACGTTTACCCATACATACAACCCGATGGATTGGGAACCCAAGCAACCAAAAGTCTCATAAAACAGGTAAAAAAACGCTTACTCAGCCCCATCATTGATATGAAGTACGTTGTATGCAGCTCAAAATTGAAGTTCTTATTGATACTTTCAAGTTCCAAAACAAGTCTTAATGATCTTCTATTCAGCTTCCAGTGGCCTTTTAATTCAGCTTCCAAAAAATCGAAAAATGAGCAAAAAAAACTTTCTCTATCTCAACTGCACCTTTGGCTTCGGTTCATATCACCTTCTCTTGATTATTTACTATGCCGCCATGATGCCACGAACGAGTTCCAAACTCGACAAATTGCTCAATTGCTTCTTTCTTACATTTCCTACATATATCGTATCAGAATGGTCTCTCAAGTACCAAATTACTAATTGAAAAAAGCTTGCCCGGCTTGGGGATCGAACCCCGACCTTTGTGGTGAGAATCGAACACGCTACCACAAGACCACGCCTAGATGTTGTTCAAACTGAAACTAAAGCTCGAAGTGGTGATTTGATTTTGAAAGCACACCAATGCACTTTTGGTGACTTACCAAATACCGTTCTGAGCACTTTTGTATCCTTTATGTGACTTACCAAATCCCGTTTTGAGCACTTTTGTGTCCTTTATGTGCCTTAAGTCCCGTATAACGTACGTATAAATCACTTATGCAACTTTCAAGGTAGTTAATGAGTACATATAGATCACTCATGCGAATTGGGCAAAACAAGTCACATACAACGTACATACTGATCACTTTTGCCACTTTCAAGTTCGTTAACGAGTACATATTGTTCACTAAAGGGAATTGGGCAGTTGATTCTCTTGGTCAGCCAACATGTAACTTTCAAAGCCTTCATTCAAGTAAATATGTGACTTTTGGTTGCTTGGGAAGCACGTGCTTTGCCAATCCGTCGGGTTGGATGTATGGGTGAACGTAATTGCGCATCTCGCTATTACTTCTCCCAGCCATTCAATTGATGCGGGACAAAGGGTCTAGAACGCACCTTTGAAGCTTTCCATAAAAATATGCTCTTGGCTCATTGTCAACTTTTATACATTTTCTCCTACTAAGCATCTGCTTTATCTATCCGTCATTTAATTTCAATCTTTAATTCTTCTATCAAGAATTTTCGTCGTAAAAAGTTCACCGCAATGCCATTAACCTAGCATACGATATACGATATACGATACATATACGATATACGATGTACAATACATGATAAACGATACACGATATACGATATACTATATATGATAAACGATAAACGATATACGATATACCATATACGATAAATATCAAACAACCCATAAACGTCGAATTATTAAAAGTTAAGTAATTAAAAATCAATAAACCACAATTCTTTGATGAATGATGGATTTTCAATGAACTAAATCTAGGAAAAGTAGCCTCTGGTCAAGATCAAAGTCCGCTCCGCTCGAAAAAAACAACTCTTAACTCAATCATCGTTTTAATTCAAAAAGACAATAAATAAATCTTCTTCAAACGTGTCTGCGTCTGCTAATGAAACGACTACCGACCGGTATCCGGTTTAGCAATCGTGATCGAACCAAAGGTACTAAATCTCAATCTGTGGTAGTAGGTATCAGTTTTTCCTCATCGCCCGTTTTTTTTGCCTCCTTTGAGCTGCCATTGAACCTCACACAGACAAAACCAACAATCGACGCGTAATTCAGTTAATGGCACCCTTCTGGATATTTGTTTCCCCATTTGATACATGAGCAGCATAGATTGAGAAAATCAAAGACCAGCATCGGTGGGACCAGCTTTTCCGGAAACCTGCTACAGCGTAACTAAATAATCTGCAAAACATTATCTCCCGTATCGTTTGGAAGCAACATCCTCGAGCTAGGGGAAGATTTTTCATACCGTAGGTCAATCGATGCCACGCCAATAGGATAATCGTTTCAAATAATCAATAAATTACTTCCAAATTAGACTCAATGAATATTTTAGCGAACAGTGTTATTTATGGGTTTAACTGGAAGGCCGTTTTTTCCTTATCCGGTTGGGAGAAGTGTCTTGCAAAATGCTCTAATTTAACTACCAATGATCGGTAATTTTATCGTCCAAGTGTTTTTCTTAGCAAAATTTATTCACTGCCGCCTCTCCCCCACACTTCGGAAAAGTTCAATACAAGCGAGCAAACTGCACGTGGTAAGTAGCAGCAGAAAAGATGTTCACGATAATCGTGCCGTTCCGACGAGTTGCTTAAAGCTGATGGGTAGAGAGCCAGCTTGCTCAAGTACACCAAGCTATTGAAGGCGCGAAAATACCACTATAAATCACTCTATTTGCTCAATTATATGCAATTATCGGAACTTGAACCGCTTAGCAGCTGTACCTCGGGAAGGATGGGGAATCGAGTGCCTTGTTCGACTTCAGTTTGTAAGACACATTGAAGCTGGATCGTGTTTATTGCTTTTGAATTAGATGGAATGGACTAAGGGATTCATACTATGACAAAAGTTCAGCTAGAAATAAATGGAATAAGAAATTAATTAGTTGGAAGAATATCTCGCTTTTTTACATTCCTTCAATTTACTCAGTCCATGGCAACCATTCTCAATTTTCTCGGGCATCCCACATACGACGGTACACGCTCCATTTGGTCTAACCACTTCACTCGTTGCGCCCCTGCTCGTCACCTGTTTTGCAGAACAGTTGTCCGGCTTTCTCGCAACATGTCCTGCCCAGCGTATTCATCCAGCCTTCCTCAGCTTCTGGTACTGCACGCCGCAAAAAAATGTTCTTAACACTTGTCGCTCAAATACTCCGAGTATGCGCAAGTCTCATGCGGAGTATAAGTAAAATAAAACAGCCATCTTTTATATAACACGTCTGATTTAAGTGGCGTTTTTACAAAAGTTGTAGATCATTATATGTTGAACATTTTTGATAACGATATTTTTCTTCTTATAAAACAAAACTTACAGATAGCGTATTTAATGATAATAAAGTTTTTCAGACGAATTAAGAGATCTAGTTTTTTGTACAAATCTACCAATCTTGATGAAACACACAAGTTTTCTGAATATACGCCATTATTTTTCAAGTTTTCTGTAAGTTTTGTTTGTATCAATACAAAGTTTAGAATTTCCTTCAAAAACATCAAAGATAGTGCTATTTGCCCTACTTTGGAGCCTTTACCATGGGTTTAAAAAATTCATATTTCGTGGCTTGCAAATGGTGGATAATGTAGGCTTACCAAATACTTTTAGAAAATAGCGGGACATTTTAGGAAAAAAAAGCGGGACATCGCCGAAAAAAGCGGGACATTTTAAAACATCTTAAAAACTTAATTCTTCAAAAATGTATTTGAAATTGTTTAAAATATTGAATTCTTAAGAAAATTTCCAACTGCGAACTCTTCAGTCGAAAATATTGTAGTTCAGAGCAATTGAAAATCCTAAATTTAAAATAGTTTTTTGTATTTTTAATCGGCCGTTTTTGATAAATCTACCAAGTTTATTTGATGTATACTGTCCATTCATTCATTGTTTGATTGAAAATAGTTTATTTTATTTCGATCGATAGTCCAGTTATATTTTATCCGGCAATCGACTTTTTCCTTAAGCTTTACATTCAAGGGATTCTGCTAGGATTACATTTGGAAGCAACTTACAGAATATTTTCTTCAATAGAAAAATATTAAAGTGCTTAAAAAACGCGTAACTGAACACAATTGGTAAGGTGATGCTATAATCAGCTTGCCGGATTGCCCGGGTTTTACCCGGACTTGCCCGAATATTTGACACAAAATTTAAGAAAAGTTTGGTCCGGCCCGGTTGCCCGGATTTCGTAGAAAAATGCCAGGATTTTGCACAGATTAATTCACTGTACTTCCAAAATTGAACAAAAAAAAACTAAAACTTTGTTACTATAACCTATCCTATTTTTGCATTCAAAAAAGATTTTTTTTAGCAAGTTAAATCTAAATAATCATGAACCCATTTTTGGAAGCCTAAAATACGATGAATATTGATGTAAAAATATATTTTCAAGTGAAGTTCTTTTGATTTTTATTGAATAATTCTGTGGTTTTGACCAAATTTGTTTTGATATTGCCTAGATTTTAGGTTGAAAATTTTGCAATCAGATGCCCGGTTTTGCAGGATTTAAAATAAACTTGCCAGATTCGCCCGGTCCAGGTATGTCTGAAAAATATTCAGGCATCCTTCAATGCAAAGAACTAAGCGAATTGTCTTGTCTTTTATAAACTTTGAAGAAAAATGCTGCTAATTTTGTGAAAAAATCATTATTGGTATTTGAATGAATTTCTGTGTTGAACCAATGAACTTAAATTGAGGTTTTCCAATGTAAGTCAGTGAAACTTCAAAAAAGAGTTATCTTTTTAATTTCTACAGACTTCTCAGTGAATGTCATGTTCTTTGATTAAGATCATTTCTGGTTTAAAAAATTATACATGGAAAAAAGAAGATTAGAAAAAAATGACAGGAGTTGAAAATGATTGAGGAGAGATTTTATAAGAAGCGTGTTCTCAAGCACGGACCAAATATTTTGAAGTGTATGAGTCGGAGAAGGTTTAGTCTACCATATAAGTTTTCTTTAAAAAAGCGGGACGGCGGGACATTTTCTAAAAAAAGCGAGGCGCTTTTGCGGGACGGATGGCAACCCTAGGGTAATGTGCTACACGAAGCCCCATAGTGGTCATAACACCTCTTATTCACAACTCCTATCTCAACCTCCCCGTAGTACCGGCTGAAATGCGAGTAACCTAGGCGGAGATCGGGTACCCAACCCCGGTGGATGCTTTGGGCGCATGCTGACTGAGAAGGTGGCCGCACGCGTCTGTTCCCCAGGTCAGGGGCGGCGTGCAACAACAACCGAGCGTCTGTTCTCCAGTTCAGGGGCGGCTCAAACAGCGTCTGTTTCGCAGCGAGCGGCTGAATTTATGAAATGCGGCTTCCACCAGCTAAGTCAAAGTTGGCAGCCCCATCGCGGGATAGGGATCTTAGGCTAACAACCTACTGCTCCCGATTTATAAAATTGTTACGGAACCCGAAAGAAACGACCGACCTGGAACTTTGGCGACGACTTTTAGCATGAAAACCGCCGCCGCTGCCGACCGTGGCCTAGATGATAGCGTTCAAGTCTTCTAAGCTAGAAGTCATGGGATCGAGTCTCGGTCACGGCACACATAGTACTCTTTCTGTGGGCTGGTGGTGTTAGCATCAGTACGATGCTAGCAATTAAATTCTTGGAAGATGTACGTTTTAGTCTTAAGTAGAATTTAGATCTCTTCAAAAAAACATGAAGTTTCAGTGAGATGCTATATGTGTGCGTTCGTTAAAAAAAAAACGGACACGAATTGGAACTTGGAACGTTTTAACCCTTGCACAACGAGGTAAGCTGTCTCAACTTGCTAGAGAATCAGGCCGCCACAAGCTTGAATTTCTGGAACTGAGCGAAGTTCGTTGGTCTTATAGTGGAGAACACAAGACACAGACCGGCCAAGTCCTGCTTTACTCTGGTATTCGAGGAGAACACGCTACCGAGATGGCCGATCAGAAAATCAAAATGATCACATCTGCATCCGCAGAAAATGGAGAAGGAGTCTTCTTGATGATCTCGTCATTGACGAGATTAAGCGTGCCCAACGGCGTGAGGAGAAAGTCTGGTGTCGATACGACGTCCGCCGGTTGGAGAATCCGGAGGTGAAAAGGGCATACGGAACTGCCGACAGACGGAACAGTCGAAGAACAGTGGGTGGAATCAAGAATGTCTTTATCACGACAAGCCATAGTACTCTCAGTAAAGTTTTTGGAAGAAGAAGTGAATGGATGTTGGATGAAACTTGGAGTTGGTCGATGATCGGAGAAAGGCAAAAGTCGGAATCAGGCTTCCGAAAAGTACAGCTTTGCTATGACAGCATTATTCCTTGCCGAACAAACTTTATCGGTTTGCCTTGCCACTCAGTTTGCTGCTGTACCGTCGGTAACGAATCGAAACGCTTCAGCTTCATCGCACACGTTCGGTAACAAAGACTGTATCTGAACTTCTGAACAATCGGCTCAAAACTTGCGCTGCCGAATATGTTGTGCTTTATGCTGTAGCGAACCTAACCGACAGTTCGGTTTTCATCCCTTCATGCCTCCTGTTTGGAAAATTATATCATCCAGACTGTTGGCTCAGGGTGTGACAGTTTTGGGCAGGACTGTCACAGGTGACTGTCATGCCCATACCGTACCCATGCTCGGTCGTATGCGCTGCTGCTCGGTTCGAAAAGATCGAACGAGCCATCGAGCAGCAGCGTACGACCGAGGCGTAACGCGATGTGTGGTGCCGGTGAAGGTTAGGCGATATGATTACCTTCAATCCTATGGGGTCCTATGAGTAGGGTGATCGGGGTGATCACCTCCCTCCCCTGCCCCTCTTAAACGAGAAAGAAGTTCATACCTACGTTCGTTCGAAATTAACTGGGCCCGACCGTGGATGATAATCCAAAGCGAATCTCGGCTACAGGTCGGAGTAAGTAGTACTGTCATGCCAAATTCAACGCATTCAAAACTGTCATGAAGATAATCCCAAAGCTGTCACGGAGCTTAAAAAGCTTTCATACCCACGAACAAACTCTCGCATGAGGTAAAATAAGGCATCGCTGTACATTGCACGACCGCTCCTTTTAAAACTGTCGGGGAAGAAATATTTTGAAAGCTTTCATCGAGGTGTATGTGCGACGTTCGCAAGCATACTGTCGTTCGCCAGTACTTTTCGGAACCCTGGTCGGAATTGAGCAGGCATGTACCGGGTCAGCCAAAGCAGACTCTCGCTTACGATATGCGGAGCTGGAAAAGGCATTTAAATGAGATTACTTTATGGCATTTCTCGCCGCCTTAGTGGTGCAAGGACTAATGCTAGAGTTCCGCTAAAAGACCGAGCAGGTCAGTTATTGACCGATCGAACAATTCAGCTCAAACGACGGACTGAGCACCTCAAACAACTCTTCCGAGTCACGAATAGCGATAGCCAATAGAACTCGCAGCTCGAAGCGCCAACAGTAAGTCGCATTATTGGCATCAACTCGGAAGCGCCCTCGCTGGCTGAAATAGAAGTGCCAACCAAAAACATGCAATCCAACAAAGCGCCTGGAATCGATTGCATTCCTGCTGAAATGCTGGAAGCCAACCCTTCCTTGTCAGAACAAATGTTGCACCGTCTTTTCGCCGATATTGTTTTGCTCGCCCAAAGACAACAAGACATGTAGAGCAAACTCGACGACATCACCGAAAGATCAAAGGCAGCAAATCTCAAAATCAATGTCGGAAAGACCATGTCGATGGAGATAAACAAAGTGAATCCTTTCAATTTCGTGGTAGCTGGGCAACAAGTTGTGAAAGTAGAGTGTTTCCAGTAGCCAGATAACGCCTGATGGTGGTTTGCGAATCTCTGGACCAAGTGAAGACACTCGCTTCGAATCTTCAACGGTGGAGGACTTTTCCCATGGCCCCACGTGAGACCATTGAGCAGTTAGCAATAGTAAGATGACTGATGAACTCTCTCCTAATATTGCTGCGAAACATGCACAAATGTACCCAAATAGTATTCGTAGGAATGAAATTCGTTGTCTTGTTCGGATCTGTTGATAGAAATGGATATTCGGACACATTGCGTTATTGGAGAAAACAATTTATATTCAATCACATAGTTTTATTGATCATCTTTTGTTGATTTACTTCTGAGAAATTTGACATAAACAGATTTTTTTTATGTTTCCTCGGCCTCTAGTTAGCTTATGATAATTCGAATTTTCAATATTTAATTTCAGATTGTAGTTTGCGCTAGACATGCTTGGTTTTGATCTGCTGGCTGGCTGGACTGAATGTGAAAAAGTTGTAGAAGTTTTAAGGTAAGAATATCATTGATCTATTTTGCCTTAGTTTACACTTCCTATTCCAATAGTAAGTTTGCAATGTACACAACAGCATATTATTGAATCATAATCGAATTATCTAGTGACGCTTATTACAAGGTTTTTTCTTGTTTTCTGAATTCTGGATAACACGTAAGCCTTTGCTGGGAAGGACTATCTTTTTTTCCTCGATTGATTACTTTTTTAAAGTGATTGATATTTTACGTTAGTGTCTCAAATCGTAGCCTTGAAAAAATTGGTTTTTATCACTGGGATAAGTTTATTGTATTTTTTTTATTTATATTATTGGATTCCAGTGTGATCATCGAAATGAACAATCTCGGAAAACGAAACAATTATTGCACCTAACAATCTGTTCAACATTTTGGGTTTTTATTTACAATATTTAAAATTAGATTAAATTTAAACATTACGCAAAAAAGCTTTGGGATCGACATTTAATTCTCGTACGTTTATGTTTGAAGATGAACTTTATTTTCTAATCTGTTCGATATAAAGTTTTCAATGGTAGAAAATAATAAATAATCTAAGACAAATAAATAAATCGACTCGTTCTGTTCAAATGCATTTAAGTGTACCGAAACTAGGCATGAATTTTTCTAAAGTCCGAATTCGAGGTGACAATCTTGCAACGGGGGCATGATTTGGAGGATTCCTGTAAAACAGATGGTAAATTTAAGATTTCATTAATAGAACATCCAAAACAATTTGTTTTTTTTTTTCTAAAAGTAGGCTTATTGAATCGTTGGTAAACAGGAATATCTTTCAAGGAGACTTACCGATTCAGTAATCCAACAATCCTCGCACAAGTAATGGCCGCAAATCTTCGAAATGATTAGCGTTTTACACTTTTCCTGTAGAAAACAAATAAAAACAAAAAAATAAAGAATTATTAACAACTCTTTCAATTAGCATAAACTTTTAGCTAACCTTACATATAAAACATTTGTAGTGCGGTGAACCTTCGAGCTCTCGTATCCGAGCCTTCAGCTCTTCCAGAACCTGAGCCTTGGAAGAGGGTTCGGCCGACGATTCTGCCGAGGTGCTCACGTAAGAGTCTGAATTAGGAGTCGTTCCGGCCGTTCGAATCGGCATCGAATCCGGTGAAACGGAGTCAATCTCAACCGAAGAAGTGGCCTCTTCGGTGCTGTTGGGTTGAAAATTTCGTCTTTAGGCAAGGGTGATGATATGTTCAGCTTCTAGAGGTTGAAATTACCTGTTCTTTTCGTCCCTGGGGCAGTTCATGGGCACAACCCCGGGATGATGCATTCCTAGGGTCGTTAGCATCGGTCGCGATCGTTTGTGACACTCCTCTTCGTCGGTGTTGTCCACGATGACCTCTTCATCGTTGTCGGTGACCATGTCCTGGCTATGGTCCTGTTCGTAGTCGACATCTATCCGTTGATCGCTGCTCGTCGGTGTTACACGGGTCACCGAATTGTGCTCGGAGGTGGCTGTACCTGAAGAAGAGCGTTGAAGAAACAGAAGAGAGAAATATTTTCTCAAGCTGCACTTCCAAGAAAAGTTTAAGAGGCTTCTTGATCACTTTTAAGAAAACTTACAGTTAAGCGGAAGGTTTATCCGTGTTTTCCGATCCCAGTGTGGTACAATCGAACTCAGCGAGGTGATGGCACTTTCTTCCATCGGAGGAATCTTGCCACCTAGCGGAGGATCCGGTTTCAAGGGGGTGTTGTTGTTGTTATTGTTATTGTTGTGCATACCATTATTAGTGTGGTGGATGACGTTGGAGGAGGTCATGTTGATGGCGCCGTTCGAGGTTTCATCTCCATAGCTTTCGACGTCCACTGTTTCGTCTTCGTCTTGCGTTGACGATTGGCTGCTTTGGTGTTGCTGTTGTTGTTGTTGCTGCTGCTGCTGCTGCTGCTGCTGTTGTTGCTGTTGCTGATGGTGGTGGTGATGCTGCTGTTGCTGTTTGAATGAAAGGAAAAATAATGTCTTATGACGATTACCGAGATTATGGTAAAAGTTATGATGGACCATTATTTAGACTGGGTCGATTTGGGGTCCTTTTTGAATTTTTCAAAACCTGAGATCTAAAAAGCTTCGTATTGGTTCATAGCTCATCCATGAATTTATGCAAAAAATTCAAGTAACGTTTACATGAGTAAATGTGAACTTTTAGGATTTTATTGATTAATAGAATATTTTGTACTTAAAATTCAAAATAATTTTTGTTTCTTCTATGGAACCGAGCCTGTGTATGGTTTTTGTACCAAATTTGTTCTCCTCCTTCCTATTATTCTAATCATACCTTACATACCATTTGAATAAGCAAATAAGGGACAAAAACAAAAAAAAAAGTTTGATTTTAAACAGTTGAGCCGAATCAAGCCCATTTCAGGAAGAAGTGTCATTATTGGAGTCAACTTTCAGGAACTTTTCTGCATAGTTGTGATGATACTTACAACTATAAACATGTTCAAAGCTATGATTAAACACATCAACACTAGTTTGCAAGCTCGCAGAATCAAAAAAGCTTGTTTAAATAGCAATTTAACCAACATCGAATATAGGTTCTACTTAATTCCTAATGAATTTTTTTTAATTCTTATTTAGTTTAAGGGTGTCCAAAATAGGTCCCGAGGGTGGTCCAAAATAGAAACATGATGGTCCAAAAAACAGACGTCGAATAATCGACTTTTAAGACTTAAGCATTATTGCATTGCAACAAACGACGATATGTTAGAAATAGCCTTGATCTCCGTAACGAAAGGATAGAGCAGTAGAAATTGTAACATATAATTTTTCCAAGAAATAGCATCGCCACTTCTTAAAGCGGTTGCTTAAACAATTGAATTAAAAAAAACTTTGAAAACTTTTGTAGCTTTTAATTTGAAATCGCTACTTTTTAAAATATGTACTCAAATCTTAATAATTGTAAGCTAAATTTGTATTACGAACCCTAAATTAACAAAATAGAGAACTCCCTGAGAAAAAAGAATAAAAAAAAAAACAAAATAGAGAAATAATTTTCATTGATGTTTAAGGGGATGAATAAACCAATTGGTTTAAAATCCCAAAAAAAAAAAAAATTTATGTTTAAAAATTTGCTCTAGAGTTTGGTAGATTAAGATTATTTGATAAGGCATAGAAAACGTAAATTTAGGAACCCTTCAATAAAAAAAAAACTTTTTCAATGCTCAATTCAATTAAGCTAAATCTACAAAACTCTTGACCAAATTCAAAGATATCAACCATCGATGAAAATATATGCAATCTTCAAAAGTTAAAGTAAATGATCAAAAATTGCAGTATTTGCAAATCCGATTATAATTTAAGATTGAAGTTCGAAATTTGACTTTTGATTTTACTGCAATATTCAAAATGTTAAACAACGTACCGAAAAGGTATGAAATTCCCTGCACATTTTCATACGTGAAGATTACGAATTTTTTATCAGCGAATATTTTTCAATTTGTTTATTTTTTCCAAAGATCAAAATCAGAATTTTTCATAAGACAAAACTGCCAAAATAAACTCAAAATATCCTTTATATTTGTGATATTCATCTGAAACTTGTAGTTTTCTTGTCTTTGTTATTGAGACTTTCGTCCTTTGGCTGGTTTGTATCTACTTTATTTAATGCTCTGTAGAGGTTAAAATTTTCGCTTTCTTTGTTACATTGTTTCACTTCGTTATATTTATTTTCATTGTACGTCTGAAGATTCACAAAATTTCCTTAAACTTGGTATTAGGGTGGTGGACCTATGGCCTTGCAAATATTTTTTTAGCTATATTCTTATGCTGTTTTGATATACGTTCCATATACCTTATAGAAAGATCGTATGAAAATTTAAAAAACTGCATTTTCTTACCGAATTGGAGGCATTATTCATACTTAAATTTAATTTTTTTCTTAAGCAACGAAAACTACACCAATTGCGCGTTATCCGACACCTTATTCGTACCTTTCGGGAGAATGCAAGAGAGCGCAAGATTTTTCTCTCATAACCTTCAAATCGTTGACAGCGACAATATTTTCCAGTTCTCTCATTGGTCAATATTACTCAATTCCCTTCTGATTTTTAGCTATCTGGATGCACTGCTGGTTGCAGAGAGAGCATGGCGATGATTTTCTCACTTGAATCCCGCGCGGGAGCAAAATCAATTCAAAATTTACTACATGGTGGACTTTCTATCATATTCGATTTAAACTGACTTCAGACGACATTTTATACGAACTTTTAACTTCGCAGATGGGATTGCGATTCGATCACCATTATAAACGACTTAAGTTATCATTTCTGAAACGATTTCATGTTTGCTGGGGGCTTATAAACCGGACACGTTAGCCATTAGCAGGGTGGCCAGCGAGTTATCATTTCCGGATTCCCGGTTTTCCTGATTGAGATTCTATGGTTTTCCCTGTTTCAAAATACGAAAATAAATATGTCCACCAGATTTTTTGACCCAAAATTAAGATATGTTGATGCAAGTTGAACGTGAAAGTGTGAAAGGACCTTTTTGCCTTTCTTACAGAAAGGTATAGTTATCGGTCGATTTGGGAGATCCTTAATTTTGGGTCTTAGATATACCTTTATAGGTACCTATCGAATCAGCTCGACGAGTTCAGACGATGTCAGTGTATTTGTGTGTGCTGGTGTGATTTTTTGTAAACATTGTCCACACGTTTTTGCGAAACTGGGAAGTACAATAAAAATGATTTTCGTCTTAAAAAATTTGATTTTTTTCCCTCTTCAATGTATAAAAGAAAGAAAAAAAAAACAAAATAGTTCGAAAAATAAATTTTCATAGTAATTATCATCAAATAATCACTCCAAAAAACGTGTCAATTTGGCTTGCTAGCCACAACCAGCAATCACTAAAATCAAGATTATTGTATATATGACGTCAGTTTATATGTGACGTCATAGATACGCGCTTGCTATCTGAAAGTATGGTCCTGTCGATGTGTGAAAGGGAGGACAGACTGGCTTCACTCCCACTCAGGTTAGATGTCATCGTGACAGACACCGTGTGGGAGGAAGACGATAGGTCGAATTTTCCCGGCCAATGATTTTTTTTTAAATTTATATGGATCAGCGTGATACCGATCCATTACAAAAATTTCGGAACCGAAGCCCCGAATTTGAATCATAAAAATGGTTTTCACCAAGGGGTACTACCCCGAAATTGATGAAGTCGTTGATGAGTACGTCATGCCCACACTGCATGGTACGTAAGCGATAGTAACTTCGCCCAACATTATTTTCAGGAAGATTGCTCTGAGAAGGGGAAAACAACACGGGTACGCGGACGATGTATGTCCTCTCATCTTCTCACATGCCGTTCGTGCTTACGAAGCTTTTTCTTAAGCAGCAACGACAGGAGAGTATTTCGCCCGTGGAAGCAAATTAAATCCAATAAGACAAATGCTACTGAATCCTCTCGAGCTTTAAGCTCTCGGGCTTGTTTTTTTGTTCCCTTTTCTCTTCCTCTCTTCAGATCTAACGTTGCGTTGTTGTTGTTGGGGTTGGTGTCTAGAGAAAAAGGAGGTCAATCTGAAATTTCACTTGCTGAAGCCAATGGAAGATGACAACCAAACAGTAGCGCCACCAAGCCCTCCATAGTAGAGTTTGAAGCATTTGGGATTTTTTTTGGAACATGCATATAATGCTAAAAAGCTTATAATCATTTTTGACAAAGTTGAAGAAACAGGAAAGAACTCCAAATTAACCATTTTCGCCAGGTTGACCAAATACAAAAATGACAAAATCGACAAAATTGAAAAAAAATGACTAAATAGACCAATTTCACTAAATTGACGAAATTGACAAACTTGACATAATTCATTGATTTGACAAAAATAACTTAGTTGAAAAAATCATAAAATTGACAAAATCGAGAAAATTGGCAGAATTAATCAAATTGACGATGACAAAATGGACAAAATTCACTGAATTGACAAAATTGACAAAATTGATAAAACTGACAAATTTAACAAAATTGAAAAACTTGGCTTAATTCATTGATTTGACAAAATTCACATAGCTGAATCATAAATCATAAAAATTGATAATATTTTTAAAATTGACAAAATCGAGAAAATTGGCAGAATTGACAAAATTGACTATGACAAAATCGACAAAATTCACTGAATTGACAAAATTGACAAGATTGATAAAACTGACAAAAATCGACAAAAGTGACAAAATTGATTAAATTGACCAAATTGTCAAAATTCACTAAATTGACAAAATTGAAAAGATTGACAAAATTGACTGGCGAAATTTACAAAATTGTCCCAATTGACTAAATTTTGACCAAATTTACAATATTGACAAATTGACAAAATTGACAAACTTGACAGAATCGAAGGAAATTGAAAAAATTGGCCAAATTGACAATGACAAAATCGACGAAATGCACTTAATTGACAAAATTGGCAAAGCTGTCAAAATTGACAACATTGACAAGATTGACAAAATTGACTAATTTGATAAAACTGACAAAATTGACAAAATTAACAAAACTGACCAAATTGACAAATTTGACAAAATTGACAGAATTTTCAATTTTGAAAATGAAAATTGTTAAAATCGACGAATAAACAAAATCTTGAAAATTGGTTAAATTGGCAAAATTTACTGAACTAACAATGCTGACAAAATCATGAAAATTGATAAAATTGACATTATTGACAAAATTTAAAAAATGACCAAATTAACAAAATTAACGAAATAGACAAAATTAACAAAACAGAATAAAAATCTCAAAATAACAAAATTAAAAATACTTCGCTTTCAAAATTTTCAATATTTTTAATTTTCAAAATTTATTGTAACGATTTTATACATTTTGGTATCGTTTTTTACTCTAGCATTTGAAATTTTATCCAATAATTTTATTTATATATTTGTTTCATATACTTGAGAGGTTGAATTATTTGAAATACATGGTCAGGCATCTTTTTTCAAATTGTATTCTTAATTTTTATACCCCTTCCATTTTGAAGATATCATATGCTGTAACTCCAAAAGGAGTAAATTGAGTTAGATTATAATGTCATAGACACGAAATCATACATGATATTCCAGAATCTAGTCATTCAAAAAGGTTAATTTATATGAAAATTATGATTATATAAAAATACTTTTATCCTAATAAAAACTTTGAATCTTTATTTCCTAAATTCATTTTGGATTTATTGCGTATGAAATTCATTAATCATAATTCATAGTTCATTTTGTTTTATATGTACCCAAATATATTTTACAGGCTGTAAGAAAGGCTACAATCCACTGTAAAGTGTATTAAATCGGGTTTTTTTAGTTTAATCTTGAAACTCAAAGGTTATCACACTACAGAATACGCTGAGTCCTAGATGTTTGAGTCTGTTCACTTAGATTCTGGTAAATTTATCTAAAATTTCAGTCTGGATTTGCAGTCCTATCTTAAGAAAAGGCATATTTTTATTCGATTTTTGAATTTGAATTTATACTAGTTTCAACGAAAAATGTAAACAAGAATCACATAAAACTTAGTATCTTTTTACATCTTCTGCCTTCTGTGCGTTTATCAATTAACCGAATAAAATGGTAGCATTTTTTTTTGCTTCCGACATTTTTCCCGCAAGGGACAATTCCCGATTTTCAAAAGTTATAATTGAGTTATATATGTTCGAAACCAAATAAAATAAGTACTTTGAGGCTATGTCGTTTCTCAGCAATTTGATGTTTGATTTTTGAACTTATGTTTTGATTGTTTTTGAAAATTATTAGTGTGTTAGTACATAAAACACAAATAAAGTTAGGTCTTCATGGAAGAATAACTGAATTTATATCTGTCTTTAAACGTTCTATTAACATTCAAATGTTTGCATAAATTTTTTTTTTCGATATTTTCGTCGAACTCTCAACTCCCAAAGTTTAAATGTGTTTGTTAGATTTTTGCTAATTTTCTCATGTTTCGTTTCAGCATAAAGTATTTTTCTGAAAAAAAAAATTAACACCTGATGCATACTGTAACATGATCTATTCTGGACTAGTGTATAATAATTCCAATTATAAAATAGATGTTAATATTAAATTTTAGTTTTCAAGACGTGGATTCAATCGAAAACTGTCTGAATCCAACGTATGAATTCACATCAGAACTATAAAGTCGCAGCATTTAGAAAATTTGTGAATTCCTTTCACTTTTTTCTTAATGCAGATTTTGAAGATATATTTTTTGCAAGATATTCGCAAAGAAAGTGCACGAAGATACAAAATCTTTGATTAATAAGCGCTTTAAATGTTAACTACCAAGTTTTAACGTTGTGAAAACTTCACAGTTGTGAAATGTTTATTATATTTTTAAAACAAATTTTATTCACTGCAGTGCACAATATGCGTGATTCACCATGTTTCTTTGCTCGACAAGTGTATGCGCTGAGTTTAAAAAAACTATTTTTTCTATGTATTCCCGGCTTTTCCCTCATGAAAATAAAATCCGACATTTCCTCGCTCTTCCCGAATGGCTGGCAATCTTTAAATAAACGACTGTAGATTGTAAAGTTTCTGAGAAAAAGTTATGTCATTATAAAATGAATGAATTTTAGGAATTTATATGTTTTTAAATGGAGAAACATAATCGTTTGATGATTTTCCCGGTTTTTTCTTGGTTTTCCCGGTCCTATTTTCGATTCCCGGTTTTTTTCCCGGTTTTCCCGGTTCGCTGGCCATCCTGCATTAGGCTAAGCGACCACCCCAAATTTTAAATTGAATTTAAATTGAATTTGCTACGGCCATGATTCTAACAATGCCTAAACTAAAGCTAAAGCAGAGAGCGAGACGAGACAAGCGAGACAGTCTGTGTTTAGAATTTCGTTCGGAAAACAATGCCAAGTTGCCTTGAGTGGATTAGCCTTAACACAACTTTTGTCCAGTTTTGTTTTCGGAACAAAATAAAAATCTGCCAAACCATTTAAGATCCAGATTCCAGATTATCAATGATCTAAACGTTATTGATCTACATAAGGAACGACTTCAAATTCAGTATCTCAAATGGAGGTACAATTTTCACATATCTAAGGATAACCTGCCGCTATTATTTAAGCGCACATCTTTGCTGATACCGAGTTTCGAATTCAGTGTCCAAAATGGAGCAAATCAATACTAATTTCCAAACTGGGTAGGTTCCCTTATTAGATTATTGACGGGTCAAAAGTTTTGATGGGGTCGCAGCTTAAAAAATAAATATACATATCAGCTTGTGACACTAACCTTCCTCACACAGTCCTCGATATGTTGAGCGATTTCCTCCTGGGTGCGCTGCAACCGGTTGTGACAAACCGGGCATGATTGGCAGTTGACGGCACCGAGATGCAGCCCGAAGCCATCCTCGCCGTCGAACTTCCGCTTCCGTAGCTTGCCCCGCAGCCGATCCTGCCGCTTGTTGCGAATATTTTTGAACGTCTGCGAACGAAATCGTAACCAAACGGGGGGAAAGTGTAAATTTGCAATAAAAATTCGTAATGAGAAAATCTGGCGAATTTGATTTGCGGTTCGCAGAGGATTGAACACTTACCTCCCACCTGCTGCTTCGGCCCTGGAGGGCGGTACTCTGCATGGCGTGTAAATCGACGCTGAGGGACCGGCGGATTTCCATCCGTTCCGGGGCCGAGCTCATCTTCGAAAGCCGACTGAGTTCGGCCGAAAAGTGGGTCTCTAGGTCACTCGGTGCAATCTGGATGCCACAGATGGGACACGCATTCGGTGGTGGGGTGTCGACGAAGGTTTTCTTCGGTGGACCGATTCCTGTTTAAGGGGAAAAAAGAGAAAACGTGGAGGGGAATTAGATTGGAATCCAATTTTCTATGTATGATGACGTATAGATTGGCTCATTTGGTGGTTAAATGCTGAAAGTTTATTCATAAGTCCGCTGCAAAAAAAAGACTTTTTGCTCCCATATACATTTTTTATGACTTTTGTGTCGCAAAGCATCATGGTAAAATTTGAGAGGATTTAGTCGATTCTTTTAATTTTGTATGGAAATTTTTATGGAATTAGAAATTTTTGCACATTAATTCATCCAGAAAACTCAAAAAGCTTGAAATGAAGATAGTCTTCAATTATTGGTTCTACTTATTGTAAAGCTCACAGGGGAAGAAACTCAGTTTTTTTATGATAAAATTTTTAACTTTAATCTATCGATAAGAAATCTGAATCAATTTAGAAGTTTAAAAAAATGGCAGGCTTTGTTTGCATGAGCTTTCAAAAATCAAAACATTCATGAAATGTTTTTACATAGGTTATACATAGGTAAATAAACAAACTCATTGGCTATGCAAAGCATTTTTGTGCGATTTTTTATTTTCATATTTTAGTCACCGTCTTTTGAGACAAATAGAACTTTTTCGTTAACTGATTATACTACAAAAGCGTAAATTCTACACTACGTTCTCCTTTCGTGGAAGCCATTTTGAAAACTGGAGAGCTAGCATAGGGTTACCATACGTACTCTTTTAAGAGTACATGTACTAGCGTACTCTTCTTTTTGTTGAAAGACATTTTATCTGAGAAACGAACTGTTTTCTTCCAGTTCTTTAGTTTGTGTTCCTATACGTACACGAAGTCCGAAAGAAATGCAACCCTTTATGCATTCATGGCACGGTATTTCAGGTTTCTCTACTTTGTTGAGTTTTCCAAACGATGAATTAAAATGAAATGCATCACAAATCGGTTAAAATCTCAAATTTTCGTTTAAAACAGGTTTGCTGTTTTATCAGCAGTACTACAACAGCTTCGAAAGTTTTAAAACCGTTTTTAAGAAAAGCTTTTCCCAGGCGTCGAAATAAACTGTGCAGAAAATCAGCACCTTTGAATATGCAGCGCCCAAGCAGTTGGCACAGAGCACAACAACAATTTAAACTCTGTTTGAAATGCAGCATTTTGTCATGTTTGCAATGTTCTAATCTCTTTTTTTTTTTTTTTTTGGTTCTTTTTTCTCAGGGATTTTAAACCAAGTAGGTTTATTCATCCCGACGTGTTCTAATCTCTATCCATTCAAATAATCCAACGACCCTTTGATTTTTCACTAAAAATCTGCAAGAAAATGAACAAAAACTAAAAACGATAACTTTCAATTAGTAAAAGTATTTTTTTGAAAAGTCATTATTGCCAGGTAAGTTAGATATTTAACTAGCAACTAATTGTCACTATTTGAATTAAAATTTCCTGGCTTCTCCCGTTTCTCCCAAATATTTTGAAATATGATTACTCTTTTTGGCTTTGAAGGATATGGTAACCCTAAGCTAGCACAGAAAACAAAGTTGGCAAATTACTTTTTCTACACATCTGTGGTAAGAAAAATATAGGTTTCCAGTTTTTTTTTACATTCGATGATGGGATTCATGCTGCGTTGAAGTTGATCAATTTTTGGTCGTTCCACCTTTTACATCATGCATTCTAATCTATCATTAACCAGAAATACTTTTTTTTTCATGATGATAACGTATTTCAAAGCTTCAAAGATTATAACTTGTAGAAAAGTCAGTTGATGATGATTGACAGTAATACATAAAAACATATTTTGATTGATTTACAGATGTCTTACTTTCAAGGATAAGACGCTTCATAGAGAATGACATTTGTTTTTGGCTCAAAAACATGTGGATTTTTTTTTTAAATTTAAAGATGGTAATTGATTTAGGATTATTCTTAGAACCGCCATATTTACGTTTAGAATAATTCTAACTTTACCAAATAAGATCATTTCCGTATATTTAAAAAAAAAAATCTATTTTTTTTATTGAAAAGTAGGTATATAAATAAAATTGAAAAAAGAAATAAAAAAATTACTTGTTTTGGTTTGAAATATGAAGAATCGATTGGCGTTATTAACTTAACATTTAATCAACTTTTTTCGGCGAGTTTTAGAATGATTAAAACGTTTTCACTAATTGTCCATACGTTTTGAGCTTCTATGGCCTTCGCTCCTCTTCACTAAAATTATATTTTAAACGATAAATTTTAGCTTTAAACAAAAATCCGTATAAAACATGATGAAATTGGTTATTTTTATTGAGTAAGATGTAAAACATGCTCAATTTTTCATGACTTTTCAAAGAAATTTATGCTATTTTCATCACAGATAACCAACACAGAAATCTTGGGTGCAATCACAGAAAGTCAGAATTTTTTTCGCAAAAACACCAAAATTTTTTTGGCAACTTTGATGTAAGGGCTTTAAATGAAAAAAAAAAAAACTATTGTTATTTCCTAGAATTCATGACTAATTTCTTTTTTATAACAAACGGAAGAAGAAAAACTTGGATGATAAAATTAAAATATTATATTTATCCACAAAATTGTCAACATGACTAACGAATTGTTCAAATAAATTTACTTGCATTTTTGTACGTTAATCTTAAACAAATATCTGTCAGAGGAATAAAAGAGCTAAATTTTGGTTTTAGTGTCTCAAAGCACCCAATGTTACCTTTAAATTCCTTGACTCAATCTAAACTGTTTTTGTAGACATATTTTATCTACACACTTCAGAACAAGAGTGTTCTATTGAGGATTTCCCGACCGGGAATTTCCGGGATACGTTAAAATATCTCGGGAATTTCCGAAACCATTAAAATATGCTAAATTACTCAAAATTCATACGATTGAAATTAGAAAAATGGAGCAGGTTGAGCAAGGAAAATGATTAATCTTTCTTGATATACGGCTTAAACTTTAACAGTTTTTTCCTAAAAACTTGTTAAAACATTGAATTTGATAAAGAATGTTTTTTCGTTTGAAAACATAAAATAAAAGTACTATCTGCATCACTCATTATTAAGAACTTCCGTTTCGCAAACTGTTGACAGTTGCAAAATCATCGGCAAAAACTGACAGATTTTAAAACCAGAGGATAGTTATCTGAAAATTTACGAGGTTTGATGAATAACCTGAAGTCTAGCAAACCAACTTCGTTCGGTAGTGAAAAATCTTTATCAATTATTGTAAATTTTTGCAGTAAGAATCAGTCAAGTTTGTCGGTTTAAGTACTTAGTTTTTGGGTCTTGGGTTTTAGAATTGCTAATTGAATTTTTGAGGCATTGAAAAAGTTTGAAATGTTTTGCAATACTACTACGTAAAATTTTTATAATACCACAGATAAGGTTTTGTATGCAGTAGAGTGTTAAGATCTTCATTTTCAATTTTTATCGGGAAAAGAATCGTCGGATTTCCCGATTCCTGAGAACGCTAAAATGGCTAGGAAATGGACACTCTATTCAGAACAAATGTGAAAAATTACATATATGACGAAATTTTCTGTGAGAGTAGAACATTGAACGCCTGTAAAATTTTGCAGATGTGTAATTTAAAAGTGACGTAATTTTTAAATCCAATGAATTTTAAAATTAAACATCTCTAATGAACATTAAGTTATTTGATTCAATTTATCATGTCTCAATTTAAAAAAAATACAGAATTTCACTTAGCGACAAATAAATTTCTGGGTTTACAAATTTATTTTGAAAGTCATTTTCCATTGGTTGATCATAATTTTCACATCTCACAGCTACTCTTCCGAAGTACCGGAGCCAACGGGGATCGCTTCCAGAATAGCCATGTCATGTGATATTATTTTACCCTCAACTGCATGAAATATGAATTCGTTGAGAAAAACAAGTTTAGTTGGTGGAAATAACTTCATCGACCTCTAACTAAGCAATTTATGCCAAAAAAACAAAATTGTGTTTTCGTTAGTATCAATTGTTTAAATTGTGTTAGAAAAGAAATATAAAATTGGTAATTTTTCTTTTTAAGTTTTATTATTGATGATTGGCTTTTTGATGCATAAATTTGTTTGAAATCTTTAACAGTTGAGGAGAGTGGGGATACTTGATCCCCTTTTCTTATTTTTACCATATCTTTTTGAAAAAAATTAGCAACTCGCCGTCTTTTGCATTTTCTGACAGCTTGTAACTTCAAGTTTCTATGCTCCATAAATTAGAACGATACTTGAACCCGTAGATGATATAGAAGTATTTTCGTGAGAGTAAAAAAATTGCGATTTTTCTGAAGTTAAGCGAGACTTGATCCCCTATTAAAGTAGATTTGATCTTTTATTCAGGAAGCCCTAATCCTTGAATAAAAATCAAACCAAACCCCAAGATAGAATGTTATTTGACTATTTTGGTCATGTTTGTTCTCATTTCACAATTTATAGCTGACAGAAGAAGAAAATTCTAGAACTTTGTCTCAACGCTAATGACATTGCATACTTAAAGGCGCTATTTTTTTTATAATTAATAGAAAATTAATTATTTTAGCCCTTTTCTTCAGGCAATTGTTGGATCAATATTAGTTTTTGGATAAATCTCAGAAATCTCGTAATCAGCAATGATAACGATCCATTCAGAAGAAGAATATGCCGTTTTTAACTCTAGGGATCAATTATATCCATAATCAACAATTCAGAAAACTTTTTCTGAAAAAAGTTGGGAGTTTTTGATTGCTTTGAAAACATGGCATCATGAAATTCATATAATGCTCGAACGATTGATATATTGGAACAAATCTTTTGGATATAATTTTACCATGTAAGGCACATTTTAAAGTGATGATAAAAGATCTTCAAGTTACATTTTGTGAAATTTTTCAAACAAAGTTCAATTATTCAAACAACTATTTTGTTAAAATTGTTTAAATTACAAGCATTGTTATTTTGCTCTATTTGGCACATTTTGCTAGAACATTTGATCTTTGTAATTCCAGTTCCGAGATATAGCTAAGGAATCAAGTATCCTCACTCTCCCCTACTGAATTAAGCTAAAAAATGTGAAAAAAATGTCGAGGACATATCTGGGCTCGTATGCAGTAGAGGGTTGAGGGTTTTCAATCTTATTGTTCTTAAGGAATTATACTTTCTTTCAATATAGTTGATATATTTGTTTCATAGATTTTTCATTCAAATGAAACTGGTACTCGGGACAAAATGAGCAACCCTCTTTTTAATAAAAGTAGGAAAGATAAGGACATAATGGGCACTTAAAAGGAAACGTTTATTTAACTGTACATAACACTTATAAAATGTGAGTTGTATTACTGGATCGTGTTCAGAAATCTCTCAAAACAGTATCAACAGAGTTACAAATCTGATTTTTTTCAGCCACTCTGCCCGACTTACCGAAGAAAGAACAACCTCTGAGCAATCTTTTATTCCTTACATCTTTAAACCGCAGCAGAAAACTTATAAAAATAATCTTTAAAGGTTTAGTAAATTCTTTTGAGCTATCTTAACTGCTAAAAAACTGGTTCAAAAACTTTATAAAAATGTCACGAAATCAAAATCTGTGTTTCAATATATTATGAAAAAATCGCCCATTTCTTTCTCAAACGTTTAATAGTTTAAATTGTTGCTTGAGTGATGCATATGAAGAATCTACGAATCCGAAGACGCCAAACAATTGGAATGTGATGTTCATGTGTTGAATTATTGTTTTAAAACTTTCCAACGCAAACCAGACTGGACAATTACAATAAAACATCAGCAGAAAAAATTAACCCCTTATAGCAACTTTTGAGCGTGGTTAAATAGGACCAAACCATATGTCAGCAGAATCAATCAAAAATTAATTATCTCCTGTACAGCTCCAATGACACACAGTTAGTGGTTTAATCCACCTAAAACAAACATTTGGATTTAATCGAAAATAGTTAGAAAATAAAAAAAAGCAAACATTTGAACCCACAACCCAGCAACGGAAATTACCCATCAGATGTTAATTTAGCGTAAAGGTAAAGAGCGAATAGAGAGAAAAAATGCTATTACAATCACAGCATGAACCTACATTCAAATGTACCCGTAGCAAAATACACCAATTACAAAACAGCAAAAACCGCAAAAATTGTGTTATCTCTTTCTCCAAACTCGTTTGGCCACTTTTTTTCTGACCATCATCCACACCCACACAGTTTTAATGGCACGCAGTTGAGCTGGAAAATGACAGCTTTTTGTGGTAAATTTTCCGACTATGCTGGGGAGGTTTTTGTTTTTTTTCCTCTCTCAGTCAAATTTTTCAACTGATATGTGGCTCCACTCATTCTGGTTGATATTTGGTATTCCGGAGAAGTGTGAACCAATTTTAGCAATCTAATTCGGCTGGTTTTGGCAGGAAGCCTGACCCCCTCACTCATCCACACAGCAGCGCAGCGGCTGACTTTTTCCCAAAATGGCACACGACGACGAACCCAGGCTAGGCAAGGATTGAAACGAATAGGATAGTTACCACCGAAAAATTCTACTAGTTACATCAGAATGCAAGCCACATGTACGGGAAATTGCCCGACGTCTGTCGACATGTGGCCATTCCATGCCACATACCCGCATACCGACTCGACATGACACATTCCCATAACCACACCGGGCCGAGAGATCTGCATCGCACGACAGATTTGTTAACAGCAATTATCCTAATCGTCTTTATGGGTGATGGCGCATTGGGACTGGAGCAAGCTAGCCTGGGCCGGAGTTCTGTCAAACGACCGAGCCAACTAAATTGTCCCATCCTCGGAATCGGAACTGGGAGAGGACAGCACCGAAAACATCAACACTCGAACACTGGAAAGCCAGAGGAAATACGACTCTTCCGGATTAGCATAGCTGGAAATAAATCTAACGTGAAAGTGTTTTATGCTCTGGGCCCAATTGTTGGATACCGACCGAACTGAGTCAACAGGGTGAGAGGCGAGAAGCTTGTCGAAAAATCCAAACTTGGATTTTTGGGAGTAGGTACCAACTAGCTTCCTTTCGTAAATAACCACCTTTACCACTCGGGACATTTCCTTTACCTCTTCCGGAGAACGAAGGAGGTACGTAGGTATTTGTTAGAGAACTTTATTGGATGGGGATCTGTTGTTCACAGACAAACTAGTAGTGTCGCTTTCATTAGTTATTCAAAAACCTTAAGCTAAGATTTTTTATGGTGCGGGGAGTTATTCTTCAGAGAAGATGGGTTAAATTGAATTTAAACAAAAAAAAAACGAGATAAATGCATTGTTGCATCAATTTTGATTGCAAGCTTATGATAGTTCCATAGAATTTGGTGGGACTCTTACCGTAAGAGTTATGTTGAGGTAGCTGTCTGTGCCTAAGGCTCAAAATGATTAATCAAAAGATTTAAACTTTTAGAACGAACTAATTTGATAACGATTGTTCAAATTTTGTATGAAAAGCTACAGTACTTTGAGCATTTTAAGCAAAATGCACATTGAAGATTTTCGAATAAAACGTATTTTGTTATCTACCAAACTTCGTGAAAAATTATTGTGTACCATAATTTCTTATGTGAACAAATCTACACCCACAAATCAGACTCTACTCCAATAATCTTCCTTGGAAGTTGAATTATCGGTATAAGATTCTATGACGTACCGGCATTAACAAGCTTTCTAATAGCTGGCATTATCCTCCCAGTGCAGCAGCATTGCATATGTCTGCATATGACAAAGCAGAATGGAAACAATCCGTCAGCAAAGATATTTTCGAATGATGTACCGAGTGCTGTGTTTTTGTAAACGAGTGCTGTGTGTTTGTAAAAACATTCATCACTATGCCAATAAACTTTCGTTTATTAACCGACTCAGATGGTGCACTGGGTAAGACATCGGACTGGCAAGCTCAGATGAGATGTTGCAGTGAGTTCGATGCTCACTAATTTTTTTTGGAAAGAAAATCTCTTATATTTTTTTCATCTTTCTCTTGAATGCAGGGTCATGTTCATAGAGCACTAGCTGACCCGGTGCCCAGCAAACATGAAATCGCATTAAAAATGATAACTCAAGTCATTAAAAAATTCACTGCGAATCGTAATTCCAACTAACACAAGTAAAGGGTCGTAAAAATCGTTACTCGAAGTCGGATTAAATGGTTTAAATCGGATATGATTAAAAGTCCGCCATGTTTGTAGATTTTGAAGACGATTTCATTCCTTATTTTTCTCCCGCATGGGTCAAAAAAGAGAACAGCTTTGTTGTTCTCTTTGCGACCAGCAGTGCAACCAATTTGCTAAAAATTAGATGGTGTATTTGCAGGAAATGCCCAATGACAGAGGCAGTAAATATTGTCGCTGGCAATGTGTACTCTCTTGCATTCTTTCAGTATGTATGAATATGGTGTCGAAATCGTATATTCTTATCGCTTTAGCCAGAAGTTGAAAATTTGTATGTATATTGCCTCCACTTTGGTTGGTAAAAGCTGTTTTTTCGAGTTTTATACGATCATTCTATAATGTATATGAAACGTATAACAAAGTTGTTGAGAAATAAACCTACAAAAATGTTTGCTGGGTGTGCTTTGCTACTCCTTTCCTAAACATTTTCAGAAATTATTCAAACCTTTATTGTTTTGTTGGCATTATTTTAAAACCGCTTTAAAATGACGGCTGCAGCTGGAGTTTCGAATTACAACACAAAGAAGACTTAAACGAATTTTCTGAATTTTGATCTATAAATTGATGTTAAAGATCTGATAGTTTTAATCTGCTTCTTTAAGCTCTGCCCTGAAAATGGAGGGTCTCAAATTAATCGTATGCAAACAATCTAACTTATAAAATATGGTTGTTTTTGTTTGATATTCTCTGAATTTATGCTGAAAACTGATAAGAGAGCCTCCATCCCTTCACCCCCTGCTGAATGGATGTCGTGGTCTTTAATAATCATACCCATTTTTTCGTGCTCAAAAATCCTCTTATAGCAAATATAACTCTATTAGTTGATAAGTTTTTAAACTTTACAACATAATTTATAAGGGGCCCCCTTCTTTCTTCCCCTCTCTACACTGTAAAGCGTAAGGGTCTATAACATTCGGAAAAACATAAACTCGTAATCAAGTACCTTTCCATTCCATATTTATTCCACTTGTTGGCTTCGTTAGCATAAATTGAGAACTTATGCTAACAAAATTGTAATGGGCTCACCTCCCTTCTCCTATGTATCTACTCACTAACAGGAGGATGCTGTGTCAGATAATCATAGAATCATAGCAAAATGATTTTCCATGTCAAGTTTTGTCCATTTCTCGGATTTCATAAAAAAAAAGTTAAATGTAAGCCTTCTCTTCCCTTCCTATATTCCCTATTCATCCTACTGCAAGAAAGGAATTGTTTAACATAGAAAAAGTATTTTTCGTACTCAAATACTTTTTTCAGGTGCTCAATTAATTTTCGAGTTACACAAAAAGTTGTATGGAAGCCCCCTTTTCCCCCTTTATATCTTTCCTCTGAAAAAAGTTTGGGGCTTCAATTTATAAAAGAAACGTTTCTCGTATCCAAATACCCTCACATGCCAAATATGGTTCAATTTGCTCGATCAACTCTCCAGTTATACTGAAAACTGTAAAGGAGACCTCTCCTCCCTTATTTCATCCACCTCTTTGAAGGAGTGAGAAATACCAAATATTCATAGACGCATTTTTCGTACCCAAATATCGTTCCATGCCAAACTTGGTTCCATTTGCTGTTGTAGTTCTTGAGTTATGCAGTTTCCAAATACCACCCCATGCCAAAGTTGATACAATTTGCTGGTTCTCGAGCTATGCAAAAAATTGTCTTTTGTTTAGGGGGCGCCTCCCTCCCTTAATGAGAGAGGGAGAGGTCTCAAACAATAATAGGAACCTTCCCCGGCCTCCAATACCCCCACCTGCCAAGTTTCACGCAAATCGGTTCGTTAGTTTCCGAGTCTATAGGGAACAGACAGACAGACAGACAGAAAGACAGACAGAAATTCATTTTTATACATATAGATTAGTGATTTTCAACCATTTCATCTTTGGTACAGTACACTTTCAGCGCATTTTTGGCACAGAGATTTGCTAAATAGGCATTGGATTTTTGCAACCTCTTTTATGGGTGTAGAAATCGACTGGTTTCAACCGTTTCTAGATCAAATTACTCAGTTAGTACAACGTACCACTCCATGGCCTTTTTACCGTAATGGCAAGATGCCAAATCCGGCCAAAACAGTACGGAACAACCGTGTTTCTTCGGGAAAGGCAGCAGACGTTTATTCAAACACTCTTTCACGTAAATTTCTTGGTTGACAGTCCACAAAAGCTATGAAAATGCTGCTTTTCAAGCCACAGGCACAGGTACAGATGGTTTGCCAAACCAGATATTTTTTCGCGAGCTTTGACAGTTTAATGTGCTTGAAAATATCTGCTTCCTTTCCCCTTCCTTTTGCCGTATAAAACTCCTGTCCCGGAAGCTGCTTGTAGTCGGCTTTGACGTAGGTTTCGTCGTCCATTACCACGCAGTCAAACTTCGTCAGCATCGTCCTCCGGGATCGCGTTTTGGCCGTCGTATTTTGTTTATCATCGCGATTTGGAGTCACTACCTTCTTGTAAGTCGATAGTCCGGCTCGTTTTTTGGCTCGATGCACGGTTGTAGACGATACACCCAGCTTATTTGCGGCCACTCGGAAAGAGAGGTTAGAGTTTCGCTTGAAACTACCTGCAACTCTCTTTGTCGTCTCAGCGGCTTCCGGTTTTCGATTTCCCCCCGATCCAGACTTCCTGGCTGTCGACAAACGTTCCCCAAACACTTTAATTACATTTGTAACGGTTGATTTGGCAACTTTGAGCGATTTTGCCAGATTTGCGTGCGAGTAGCTCGGATTTTCGCGATGCGCGAGCAAAATTTTGATATGCTGCTCTTCTTCTTGGACAGCATTTTGACAACTGAAGAATGAATTCCAAAATTAAAATAGAAGCAACATTCTACCCACACACACCTTCGAAATGAGGGGCGTTCAGGTTTTTTCAATGCAAAATTGAAAGAAATACGTCAATATCAGTAGTCCTAGATCTCAAAGAGCTAGTAATCTTTTCCAAGTATTGTGAGTATGATTTTCTAAAACTAATCAACAAATTAAATATAAAAAGTAACACCAACGGTGAAAAAACCTTAATCAAAGGTGCAGTGTATTGCTACAAAAAATCTTGTGTTTATTAATCCGAACCGCAACACATTTGGTGCACTTTTTGTACAGAACTGTGGACGAGAACAATGAATTGGAAATTAAAGTTTCTAATTCAATGATAAATTCCCAAATACGACGTTTTTAACGAAATTGAAAAAAAAAATTAACCCCAAATTGAATCTTTGATATTTCTAAAATCATAATTCCAATCGTTTTGCAGTATTCAACAAAATTATTTTATGAATTAAAATTTTAATATCAAATATTCGATAGACTTTCTACAGCGGTGTCAGAAAAAGTTGTTGAAAATATTGCCGGAAACCATCTCTTTCATGGGTTTACCGAATAACATATAGAAAAGTTGGACATTTGGTAGGAATAACTATCAAAAAGTTTGACATTTTTTTTTTTTAAAAAGAAGGACAAAATGGAAGACGTCTAAAGTCATTGTTATGAAAACTTTAATACTTTTATTGTTTTCATTTAATTTGTGTAACTATTTACTATTTTTGTTCATTTTTTAAACATATTCTCTGTATTTTTTTTGGTTTTTGTATTATTTCTTTTGTTAAAAATGGCTCAACCATTAGTGTAAACTTTAAAGTTTTTTGAAAGAAACCGTTAATTTTTTCTGCAAGATTAACAATCATCAATCTACAAGTAGCGGCTTTCTAGGGTAATTCATTTTATAACTATGCTATGTTTAAAATTTAGGGAATGCTTTGGTCTAGTGTCATGCAGTGTCGGTGACTTTGAAAAATAGTTTTATTCTTTGTAACATTTTTTGAAATTATATAAAGATGCTTCCTGAGGTGTATAATAAGCAAACGCTTGGCCGCAACAATGCATTTTTTTAGTTCGAAAAACTAAAAATTTTATAAAAAAGTATGTATCAGTACTTAAGAACTATGTATATTCATTGTTGTGTATCATGTTACAAATAAACTTCTTGATGATCAATAGTAATGAAAAACAATAAAAACACTTTTTGTTGGAATTTGTATCTCAAAAGAACTGTCTGAAGCCATATGGCGCTCGAATAAAAAAACGCGAGACAATCTTAAATTTGATTCCGATTTCAATCTTTTTATTCTCCCAATTTTCGAGTGTTTTTTTTCCTTCACGGCACACTTAATTAAATTCTTTTTATGTTTTTCATCCACAGAAAAAAACAAGTGAAAGCAAAAAATCAGACTACAATTCTGCTTCCATCCGGTGTGAAATTCAAATTTTTTATCCGATTTCGATTCCCAATCCCGCAAAACACCGTCGGCAAAAATAATAACAATTTTCACCCCCGGAGGAGGTGAGCGCGTCATCAGTAGGATGTTGCATCTTCGCAGAAGTGAGAAAAAATTGTACCGAAGAAAAAGGATATTACAACTTAAGTCGAGCATCAACTTTGTCCTGTGATCTCCTGTTTCCTGTTCTGAGGGAAAGAGTAATCTTCCCCAGCCTATGTCTAAGATTGTTGAGAAGAAGGAAAAATCTGGTAAAGATGTCTTTTTTTCTTCTTTCACCCCGGAAACTAAACTTTTGCAAGCTGCCTACCTACATGGTGGAAAAAATCACCCTCTCCCACCAAGAGGCGTTATTGAATTTTGTCCCTTGTTCCGGGGATGGTCAAAATGTGAAGTGGTATGCTTTTTTGCTTCTCGGATCTCCGAGAAGGACATCGACCGGGCCAGCAGGGGTTGAAGGTTCCACTTTGGGACTTTAAATTGAATCGAAAGTGATGCGATGAGAGCGTTAAATGGGATTTTTTTTTCTGAACTGCAACTTTCAACTTTTGAATGGTCTAGTTTAGTGGAAGTTGGAATAAAAAAAAAAGAGATGAGACGTAATCGCTTCATGGCAAGGTTCTTCCGGTTCGTCGCTTCACGGAGGCAATTGCCCGTGCACCGGATTACGAGCTGGCAATTCGGGGGGAACTCCATTGCTCTGTGAAGCAATAGGCCGAAAAAGTAATAAACTTTTTTTTCGGACGTGTTCCGAGTCCCTGGCCTTAATCTCTCGGCTCACTTGTGATGTGTCGTCCATTCACCCACCCAAGGAGAGGAAAATGCCCGAGGGGTGTGAAAGGGTTATTTTTCCGAATGAATTGAAACTTTTGCGCCTGGGCCCCAGTTTGTTGGTTTGGTTGCCGGAATTCGGAATTTTCAAGTCCTTTCTCTTTCCCATCCCACTACCTCAATCGGCCACTTCATGGGGTGTTTGCGGTTTGTGGCCGAGAGATTTTGGCAATAAATGTGATTTATGAAAGTACACACAGAACTCTCTCCGGATCGCACAAGTTAGTGGTTTGTCGAAACATTTATTGTTTCGTCACACTGACAAACAGAGTCGCAACTTGTTCCGGTTCTCAGCTGAACTGGATGTGGGTGGGTTACAGAAATACCAACTAATAAAAAAGAGGACCGAAGCTTGTCCCAGCTGTTCATGAAGATGTATTTGCTGCACGGTTTCTAGCTACTACTATTTAGTTGGAATAGAACAATTTATGGGAAGTGTTTTCGAAAGCATATGTGTGCATGTGCTTTCGGTGAAAAAAACAATATTTACCTTGTAACATAAAGTTGTGGGAATCGAGCAGCATTTTTAGGCATCTACCTAAAATGGTAACAGAAGCAAAAGTCGAGCATGAATTTTCTGAGAATGGCTTTTTGCTGCTAATTTTAAATTGTCATTTGGGTAGTTTTTGCTTAAGAAAACTGCTTAAACTACTGGGAAAGATATTGTTTCCTTGATATTGTTCAAATGTACAGAATACACATGTAACCATCAGATGAGCGTAAAATCTTAGGAAAATGTCTTAAATCGTTAAAGTTATGATAATTGGTCTTCCCCAACCGAGATTGAACAACAATATCAACCTTCGACGTAGATAATGCCAACAGTTTTCAATAAGGTGGTTTTGTAAATAAAAAATATGCAAGAAATGTGGAAAATTTTCAGACGGAATACACATTTTTAGGACTGTTGAGATCAAATTGAAAGACATTTCTGTTGAAATTGTTAAAAAAATATGAATGAAAAGTTAGTTCCGAATGAACATTGATTTCGGAAGCATAAAACGGATTGTTTTGAATTCAGCCATTAAACTAATTGAAATTTATAAAATCATCATAACATTTCATACTTCTTACCTTTTAAGAACATATACAATCAATTATTTTAAATTAGCATAAATAACCATCTTTATTGAATGGGATCATAATATTAAAATTGATTAAAAGATAAAGATTCGAGTCATGTAATGGATCCTTCTATAAACTCCACTAATCGTTGCTTTGCTTGAACTACTTAAATTTTTTGAAGTACTTTGTGTGATCTAACAGATTTGTCGTCCAATTTGGTGAAAGTCAACTGTTAAGTAACTAGTGTTGTTAACATAAATGTCAAAGAATTTCTTCAAAGGAACAAGAAGTTTCCCTAGAATCCTATACATATGACAAATTATTACCTCAGGAGTTTGATGGATGTTTTCAAACACCTCAAGTTGCTTCACTAGCTGGTGCTAAAAATTTATACACATTCAACTGAAGAAATAATAGATATCATACATATGTATAAGATATCAAATCATAACAGTATCGATTTTTTTTGAAGTTCTAGTAATTTTTACTTCAAATGTAGATAAAAAAAAGAGAAACTCATACAAACCTAAGCAAAATCTAGGGGAAAAAATTCATTTGGTCAGCCAAATCCGATACCATCATCGATTTATTGTGTTCCAGCTGGAAATTTTGTGTAATTTTAAATAGCGAAGAAGTTTTTCGACTTCTGTTTTAGGGCACCGCTCGAGCCATCTATAATGCATATAATGAACCTTCTTTTTTCCAATTCATGCTTATTGTTGAGAACGTTTTCTTTCCCGAAGATTTCAGTTTTTAAAATTTCTCAAAATTTTAAATTTAGTAGAAGTTATGACAAATTTAGTTGATTGTCTTCCTTAGGCAGAAAAACAACATATTTGACTTTCTATCACTCCACCACAGTTTTTGCGTAATGGCACAAGTCCAGATCCGACAAAAAATAGGAATTTAAACTTTGTGAGATCTATTGAAGTCCTATGCGGGTTAAACGATCTCATTTGGAGGCAGTCTACGTTGTATATTTGATCCATTTATCGTGTCAATCTTTATGAAACATATGTAGATTGATTTGCAGCTTCCACAATCATCAGCCTCCTCAAGTACATACTAGACATCAATTTAATCTCCTCGTTTAACTTCGGAAAATACAGACGAGACTTTGCAACGAAAAGTTTCTGGCTGAAATCCTGCCCGAGGCCCGCTAAAGAGCCCGCTTTTGCTATCCATTAGATTTTTTTTAAATATCTCCCCACTTGCGGTTCATATATTATGCGCACGATTTGACCACCGTATTTTGTATATTTAACTGGTTGGCAGCTTCTAGAAACGAAGTCAGGCCTGTTTATTTGCTCTCTTTTTTTATTACGTCTTCCATTGAAATTTTCGCATATTAAATCCTCTCACATTTCTAACTTCGTGAAATCAAATCAACTTCACTTTTATTCAAATTTTAGTTCACCGTTAGATCCTCTAGGAATCCTTAAACGATTTACCATATGACTTTTAGTCGAATGGTTGTTTTTTTATTAACATGTTTTTTAAAAATACTATTTCATTATTAATTAGTAAATAGTTTTTCGTATTAAATAGTAGCTTTGAAAATACGTCCTTAAAGCTTTAATATAATTAGCTACATTTTTATTTTTTTTGTCTTAAAAAAAAATAAAACAAAAAAAATAGCTACATTTGTACATTTTTTTATTTAAAAAAATGTACATATGTAGCTAATTATTTTAAAGTTTAAAGGACGTATTTAAGAACCTACATTTGTTTATTTGTACAATTAAGCCTTTAGTAATAAAATAGGAAATTTGTTGTTTTTTCATCGATGGTTTTATTGAAATCTGAGAATATGCTCTAGAATCTTGAATTAAACTATTGATTTGAGCATAGAATAAGTCTCGCGTGAGATTTCATTATGTCGAATGAAATAAAATGTAAAAAAATCAGTTTTATTACGAAAAAAAAAATACAAAAACTGACATAAATTAGTCGTGATTTCTTTCCATTTAGAACATTTGTAGCCTGGAAAACATATTCTATATGTGAAATACAAACTTTTAAGTTGTTTTGATAACTTTTGCAGCAGTTTTCTGTGAATTCTTAAGATGTTTCATACGACGTAATGAAAGCTCACGTGAAAAGTTTCTTTAGAAAGCCTTCAATTTCTGTTTGAAAAAAAAAAACTTATACTTTGCTGCAATAAAATAAACTGATTCAGCCAAAATCATAAAACAAAAATTTTAACCATCGATGAAAACAAATCAAAATTTGAAAAGTAAGAGTTCAAAATATTGAGGTTCAAATTTCAAACTAAATTACAGATTAAGATTTGAAATTGGGATCTTGAAAAACTGAAACATGTTTGTAGATAGTTATAATATTACATACAAAACACAAAAAAATATGGAAATCCTTGAAGAACTTTTAAACGTCAAAATTACATGTTTCATTATCTGCCTTTTTTTTCAAAAAATTCTATAATTTAAATCTTGTGGGTGGATAATATATTTAAAATAAAAATCTGATTTTCTTTTATTAACAAATCTTGTAAACTGATCTCAAATTCTTCTTGATATTTTTGAATTCCAGCTAATTTGTATATACAAATGGCCATTGATTAAAAAATTGTAATTTTGAAATAGAATTCACACTAAATCGTGCATGCGATCTCCTGCGGTTAAAATTGCTCCTCAAAATATTCATCTTTATATTTTCTTTTGCTTGTTGAACTAATTTATGAGCTTAATCTGAAAGCTGAGCTGAATTTTGCTATATTAGTTCTGAATCTGAATTCTAAACCTTGAATAAAAATTTGGTTTTTAACTCAGATTCCGATGTTCGAAACAATTTCGGATATGTGAAAAAACGATCTTTGATTCCGTAAAATGGGCACTCCGTGGAAAAATTGCCGTGGAATGCCGGAAAAATTGTTTTAGAAACACATACTTTTGTGAGTTAAGTATTTGAGAATGTTTTACAATCAAAATGAAATCAATTGGTCTAAGTCCAGAAGCGAAACATTGTGGTTTTAGGAATTCCGTATTTTATAAGTGCTATCTTTACCGGAAATCCCGTTTTTAACAGTTTATGGCCTGTTTTAGATGGAGTTTTTTTTTTTTATTTACAGGTCTTTTGAAGACAGATGGAGGATCAAACCGATGAAAAAATTGAAATACTTGGAGAAACGTATGTGTCCGTTTTACCCTGCATTAAGGTTTCCGTCTTACCCGCCTTAGCAACTTTTTGGTCAAATCGTTTGTTGCTAAAGCCCTTCAAACGAAATTCGCTGATTTTTCTCCAGACGGTTAAGAAGAAGCCTAATGAACTCACCAGCTTTGAAAACATTTGAAATTTAAGGAAATGTGGCGAGTTATGAACTATTTTATGGTGCGAGAAAATTACATCAAATAATGAATACTCAAAGTTTTTGTTTGTTTTATTTACTATTATGAGAATTTGCTTGATGTAAATAAACAAAGGGTCTCGAAAGTGTTGATACTCTAAGGCGAACATATTCTCATCATTAGATTCTTGCTAAAATAGTAATTTTCGAAATATTGTAAGTGTCCGTTTTACCCGACTTTCCCCTAACTAATCTTACGATAAAAAGTTCACGCGAACGCACAATGATTCAATTCTTTAAATAACCTCTAAAAAGTAGGCTCTGAAACTTACTAAAATTTTCAATAATCATAATGTATTGAAAATAGCTTATTATTTTCATATTTTCTTGATTTTTTTTTTACTGAAGGAACTTAAAAATTTTCAATAGTTCAATAAGTATTTCTCTGTATTTAAATTTTCTAACAGATTGCTGCCAAATGTCTTACATTCTAGAAAACTTTCATTGAGTAATTTTAGACAAATTACAATACAAATAAAATTGAACTTAATCAGATTGACATGACAACGCTCTGGTACTGAGCACTTTTTTTAACTCTTCTCTTATTAAGTCAACATTGATATTTTATGCTTGATGAGAATTTCTCAACCATTTCTCAAATACTGATAAATATTTAGAAATTAAGGTGAAAGTTTAGGTTTTTTTTCCTTAAACTACCAGTTATTAATACCATTTTTAAAACAAAAATCTTCATTCAAATTTAACACGAGAAAAAAAACACTTTATGCTTCTTATTTACTTATTTTTCACTTTTATTTGTGATTTCAAATTTTTGATTTTTTTTCCATATCTTTAAAATAATACCATTAAAGTTTTCGTTTTTTTTCATTTAAAGTTCCATTGATTGTCAAGAATTTCGAACAGCAAATTAGTTGTATGTTTTGGTCATTGGATGATCAGAAGAATATTTTAAAAACCGTAATTGAAGCATGTTTTGAAAGTTATACTTTATATAATAAAGCACAAAAATATATGTTGATAGTGTTTCAAAATATGATAAGGATGTTTTATGAATGGATTTATGAGAACACTGAATCTGAAGATCCAATTCAATATCAATTTAGCTCGTGATCCGGGAACCGATCGTGAAACTACTGAACCGATTTGCATGAAACCGTGCAAGTGGGGCTATTGGAGGCAGGGCAAGGTTTCTATTATGGTTTGAGACCCCTCCCTCTCTCATGAAGGGGGGTAGGGGCCTCCCAAACAAAAGACGATTTTCTGCATAACTCGAGAACCCATCAAGCAAATGGTAACATATTTGGCATGGGGTGATATTTGGAAACGAGAAATATTTCTATGAATATAAGGTACCCCTCCCTCCTCTCAGTGGGGTGATAGAAAGGGTGGAGGGGGGCTACCTTACAATTTTTCATATAACTCGAAAACTTATTAAAATATTGGAACCAAACTTGGTACGGGAAGGTATTTGGATACAAAAAATATTTCAATGATTATTTGAGACCCCTCCCTCTTTTCAATAGAAAGTGGGAGGGGGCCTGTTTCATATTTTTTTACATAACTCAAAAACTTATAAAGCAAGTGGAACCAAATTTGGCATGGGAGGGTATTTGTATTCGAAAAATATTTCTAGGATTTTTCAAGACCCTTCCACCTTTCCAGTAAGGAGATATAAAGGGGGGAGGGGGCCTCTTTTATAATTTTTTACATAACTCAAAAACTAATTAAGCAAATGGACCCAATTTGGCATGGAAGGGTATTTGGGAATGTGATATGTTCTAATGATTGTTTGAAACACCTTCCTTCTTCTAGCGGGGAGAAAGGAATGAGGGAGGAGAGTTTTACACAATTTTTACTGCATAACTCAAAACTACAAAAACAAATGGAAACAAATTTGACATAAAACTATATTTGGGTACGAGAATATAACTTTTTGGTATCCCTCACTCCTTCAAAGAGGTGGATGAAAAGGGGGTGGAGAGGTATCCCATACAATTTTCAGTATAACTGGAGAGTTGATCGAGCAAATTGAACCATATTTGGCATGTAAAGGGTATTTGGATACGAAGAATGTTTCTATTATAAATTGAAGCCCCACCTTTTTTCAGCGAAAGATATAAAGGGGAAATGGGGGGCTTCCATACCATATTTTTGAAAAAGTCAGGAATTTATGAACCAAATGAAACCAAATTGGGCATCAAAATGTATTTAAGTACGAAAAATATGTTTTCTATGTGAAACAATTCCTTTCTTGCAGTAAGTTGATAGAATTGGGAATAAAGGAAGGGAAGAGGAGGCTTACATTTACCTTTTTTTTTACAAAATCCGAGATAAACTTAACATGGAAAATCACTTTGGTATGATTCTTTGATTATCTGACACACCATCCTCCTTTCAGTGAGTAGGTACATAGTAGGAGGGAGTGAGCCCAATTCAATTTTGTTAGCATAAGTTCTCAATTTATGCTAACGAACCCAACAAATGGAAACAAATGTGGCATTGAAAGGTACTTGCTTACAAGACATGTTTCTAAGATTGTTATAGACCTTTACGCTTTACAGTGTAGAAAGGGGAAGAATGTGGGAGGCTCCATATACATTTTGTTATAAAGCTTAACAACTTATCATTCAATGAAACTATATTTGACATAAGAAGATTTTTGGGAACGGACAAAAATGGGTATGATTAGTAAAGATCACGATCACCATTCAGCAAGGGGTGAAGGTAAAGAAAGGGGGGGGGGGCTCTCTTATTAGTTTAGCATAAATCCATAACATATCAAGCGAAAACAACCATATTTTATAAGTTAGATTGTTTGCGTATGATTAATTTGATACCCCCTTTTTTCAGGACGAAGCTTAAAAAAACAAGTTAAAATTATCAGATCTTTAACACAAATTTATAGATTGCGATTCAGAAAATTAGTTTAAGTCATCTTTGTGTTGCAATTCGAAACTCAAGCTGCAGCTCTCATTTTATAGCGGTTGTTTATGAGTTATGTTATAATTTGATTCAAAATAATGCCAACAAAACCATAAAAATTGGAATGATTTTTGAAAATATCATTTGTTTTTGAAAGGTGTAGCAGAGCACACCGGGTTAGCTAGTAAAATAAATAAAAAAAACTTACGAAACTGATGGGATCGAACATGGGCCAAATTTCTTAAAATGATCAATATAAAGCTTCCAACATTTCGAAAAATCGATCGACTCATTTTGATTTATATTTTATGTGAACCCTAGCCAGGCCGGGTAAATCAGCTAGTCCCACATAAAATTAAGGTGGAGTTATGTGGATATTTTGTTTTAATCTCTAGTTAAAGTTTAAAAATCTAAAATGTTTATCGAGTTTTGCAACTAGATTCTATATTTAAAAAAATCAACTTTATCTCAAAACATTAATGTTTTTTAATTAAGAGCAAAATATGCCTTACAAAAATATCAAAATATATGCAAAACAAATACAATTGCGATTTTGTTGAGCTTTCTAGAATTTGTGTGACCTGAGATACAGCAGTTCAACGAAAATCGGACTTTCTGGACTTTTACCATTCAAACTGCAATATCTCAGAAACTACGCTAAATTATTTATTGAAATTTTGCAGAGTGATTGTTGAAATATAAAGCTAGCATGTCTGAAGTTTTTGAAAAATTCTATCGATGAGATCAAAATTTACGCGAGGTACAATATTTCAGGCATGAACCAAGGAATGCGATTTCTATAGAATTTTGGGCGAATGTTTCCATAGAAAAATCCTATTTTATGTTTAACAACCAGTTAATCTATTTCAAACAAAAAATCAAAACAATATCGCGATATTTTGGTTTTAAAACACAAATAAATCATTTATTTCATTGTTTCTTTTCTTATTGCTTTTGCCGGACATTATTTGACTGATTTGTGGAAGGAAAAGATGTTGTTCTCATGAATCGTCCAAAATTCTATAGAAATCGCATTTTGAGGTTCATGACTGTAAAATTATCAGTTAAAATGATATCTGTCATTATCAGTGATAAAACTTTCCGAATCTATCAAAGTACCTCATCCACAATCACATGGAGGAATATTGTTCCTCAAATTATGTCGTGAGACGGAAAACCATATACATAAATAAAAAAAATCCATACATGCGCTTTACAAAAAAAACACGCCCATATAGAAGCTTTCTTCAATATCCTCTGTTTCGAAAACTCCATAGAGGGAACTAAACAATAATTACTTCAAAACAAACGAAGAACGAAAGTTCTGAATCGGATGTCGTAGACGATAACACAATTTTAAATATCGAGTTTTTCACGAGGATGCATCACTTTTGTTTGTTGCATTGCAATGCATTCATTTGTTATACATATATAGGTATGTATTTTAAGTTTACATATCATGGCTTGATTGAACAATGTTCTTTTTCCAAGTTTGCATAACGAGAAGGGTTTATCATAAAACAACCTTCAGAATTTGATGAACTAGGTTTTTTTTTCAATATTCACTGAACATTATTTGCTCATTCAGCCAGTAGGTATTATTTCAGTTATAAAAAACTTCCAATCCGCTCACTCTTTCTAGCGCCTAGCGCGCACACACTCACACTATCATAACACGATAAATGCGATCGGCAAATAAATAAATTACTCGAAATAATAATCTCCTCTAATTTATGGCCGACAATTATTCTCTCGTGAGCCTGCAGCCGGAGTGTCACATTGACTAGATGCCTACATATGTGTAGCTTGGCTTCCGATGCCTAGACTGGAGACACAATCATTGACCCAC
This sequence comes from Uranotaenia lowii, assembly GCF_029784155.1. Lineage (NCBI taxonomy): Eukaryota > Metazoa > Arthropoda > Insecta > Diptera > Culicidae > Uranotaenia > Uranotaenia lowii. The sequence continues at coordinate 329,870,603 of NC_073692.1, read as the reverse complement.
TGCTTTAGGGAAGCTGATTTTTCCAGCTAGTGATGACGACGATTGAGATGTTGGTGATGCCGCTAATTGCCTGTAGCGTTTCTAGGCAGAATGCCTTTATAAACTTGTTGGCTGGCGAATTTCCACGTGTTTTGTGATCGCATTACATCGAAGCTCACTGAATGAGAGACCGAAATATGCCATATGGACTTGCTGCTAGAAATCTGAACTAATGATCGGCTAAGTGGAACTCAACTAAACAAATCTGTAGAGTAAATAGCTATTTGTACGGAGGAATTGCTTCGGTATTTATTAACGTGAAATATGTTACAACTAAGCAGTGCAGGGACGTGATTATGATATTCATACGAGGTAAGAGTACAGATTTATGGATGAATGAGTACAAAGTATTGCGTTTTTTTAAAGCTACCTTAGAAGGAAAGAGTATTTCTTAACTAATAAGATCACATAAAAGGGTGTAAGAAGTTTTGTGTTATGTCTTTTAATTTCAAATAACTTATGTTTGTTTTATCCCGGTTTCACATTTTCATTGTTATGTGTCTTCTCCAATCGATGCGAACCCTCACGAACCGAGAAAAACGTCAAGTGCATCGCAACCCAAACTATGTAATTCAATAATATAGAAATCACATTTAACAACTTATGAAAGTTTATTGGATACGGATCTCATTTCACGGTCCGTCGGGTACTGCATTTGGCCTGGCCGTTGCAGGTCAGACAACTTTGTATGTATGTACTTACGCGTCCTACGTAAGACTAACTGACAGAGCGTGTCGATGGGACAAGAAAGCGAGAAGTTGATGCTGGACAGCGCCCTTTTTCCGGTAAGAAGAAAAAAAAAATACCCGGGAGCGACAGATTATCAAGATGTTTCTCTTTTTCTGCTTTCTGCAGAACTCAATGTCATGGAGTAGGAGTGTTGGCGATGCCAGTCAACTTTTTGCCTTTCGTTCTTCGTGAGTGCAAATTAGTAGCAGCATTTTTGCCGTCAACACATCACGTCAACAAGTTTTTCATCTCCGGATTTAGATGCATGTTGTCGTAGAGGAAATTGTCAAGTCAAGGGTTTTTTTTATTTGTTAGACTAACTTAATTGTGTTTACAAAATAAAATGAATTAATATTTTTAATGTCCCCAATTATTACTCTAATTTATGGAAGATGGAAGATGGAACTCCTACAAATCATTCATAACACATAATCATGAGTTCTTTTTTTAAATTAAAAAATGTTGTTTTCGTTATTTATTTATTTCTGAGGTCTTTGTCTATTGTCATACAGACTGATTGCTTAAGATTAGCTTATAATTAAATTACATAGTAATTAAGTTAGATGACGTCACGGATTGCACATTTAAACTTTGATTTAGTAATATGATAGTCAAACAAGTGAGAAACAGCATTGAAATGTTCAATCTCTGGAGCAATTGCGTGCAGTCAACGGCATTAGTCAAGATATCGTAGACGAAGGTGCGCTGTAGAAAAGTTTAGAGGAGAGATTAGACACTTGCAGATCTAATCTCACGCCAAATACAGATCCTAGATTAGTGCTCCAGTTTGCGTCTGACGTAGCCCAAATATGGTGTTGATAGCTTTTAATTGGTATTCAGATGGCTTTTCCAAGCAACCAAAAGTCACTTATTGACGGATTTCGCGTCAACTCTACACAGTATCCGGCATGACCCTCTCAGAATTGAATAAAACTTTGTGTGTGTAGAGCTTTCACGATTTTTTTTTGTTTATTATAGTCGTTTTACTATCTTTATGGCATTCGCGACTTTTTCGGTACAACTGTTCAATGTTTACTCTTTGGCTCGAACTCACAAACATCGGTTCAGGAAGCGACTGATTGTCAAAATGACCATTTTGACAATTTTGACAAATTTGACAATTTTGACAATTTTGACAATTTTGACAATTTTGACAATTTGGACAATTTGGACAATTTTCACAATTTTGAAAATTTTGACAATTCAGACAATTTAGACAATTTAGACAATTTAGACAATTTGACAATTTTGACAATTTTGACAATTTTGACAATTTTGACAATTTTGACAATTTTGACAATTTTGACAATTTTGACAATTTTGACAATTTTGACAATTTTGACAATTTTGACAATTTTGACAATTTTGACAATTTTGACAATTTTGACAATTTTGACAATTTTGACAATTTTGACAATTTTGACAATTTTGACAATTTTGACAATTTTGACAATTTTGACAATTTTGACAATTTTGACAATTTTGACAATTTTGACAATTTTGACAATTTTGACAATTTTGACAATTTTGACAATTTTGACAATTTTGACAATTTTGACAATTTTGACAATTTTGACAATTTTGACGATTTTGAAATTTTGACAATTTCACGATGTTAAGGCACAACTCTTCCGGAGATCACATTAGTGTAGGAATTGTAATTTTAGAGCAAAATATTTTCATTAAAAATTGGCCTGAAAAGTTTGGCAATTTTCAAATGTTAATCTACTTTTTTGAGAAAACTATCGTTTATTTGTTTTTCCCAAAAAGATCTAGACCAATTGTTGTGGCCATGAAAAGCCGTTGGACTGTAGGGCGGCGCTTGGCAAAACAACCACTGATGGGACTCACTCCCCCTGCGGGAACGAGCCTCTTCTAGACAACCCTTGGTGGTTGTCTCACCAGTGGAGGCAGGTCCTCGGGCTGGCTGCCTGGAGGCCAAGGCCGGTTGATCACTAGCTTGCAGTGATCCCAAACTAAACCCTTCGAAGGGGGGGGGGGGGGGCTCTGATAAGAGCCGATTGGATCGGAAGCAAGCGAGGAGGAAGCACAGAGGAACAACACACTTTAGTACTGGAACATTCTGGATTTTATTTCTCGGACTATTTCCACTAATTCACACTACGACGAGTATCGTCGGCTTCCTCTCCTCGGGTGGTCTTAGAGAAGGCCACTGCTGGCTGGCCCTTCTTTTCCTTACTCTCCGGTTGCTCTGCTGGATTGATGTTTCCGCGATGATAGTTGAAAAAAGACTGATGATCCAACGCGCGGGAGCGCGCGTGTATATACCTTTCTCGCGTCGGCTGCTGCTCGCTGATTGGCTGGCGCTCCATTCCCGTGCATCTCCTCTCGCTCTCTTCTCAGTCCGCTCGTCGGACTGAACACCAATATTTGAAAAAGGCCAAACTTTTCAGGCTAATTGTTATGAGAATAGCTCCAAAATTACAATTCCTACACAAATTTGGTCTACGGAAGAGTTCTAGGAAAATGATTAAATTTTTAGAAAAATAATATTGGCAAAAAGTATTCGAAAAAGCTACACTGAGAAAATGCTTTTTTTTATACGAACACACACATATATCTCAGTGAAACTTCATGTTTCTTTGAAGAGATATAAATTCTACTTAAGACTAAAGCGTACATCTTTCAAGGGTTTAATGGCTAGCATTGTACTAAAACACCACCAGTTCACAGAAAGAGTACGATGTGTGCTGTGACTGAGACTCGATCTTATGACCTCTGGTTTAGAAGACTTGAACGATATCCTCTAGGCCACGGTCGGTGGCTGAAAATGAACTAGACAAACATTTGAAAATGGCAAAATTTTTCAGGCGAAAATTTTATCAACATATTTAGCTCGAAAATTACGATTCTTACACAAATATGTTGCATGAGAGAGTTTTGAAAAAAATGATTTAATTTTAAGAAAAAAAAATTGTATTTTTTTTAAATCCTACACTGAGAAAAATGCATTTTAAAAACTAAAACTCAATTTCCCAAAAATCGTCATATCAGAATTTGATGAATTTTTTTTCAAAGACGGGTAGTATGCCTAAAAGTCGTCCATACATTCCAACTAATACATGCATTTAGTGTTCACTTTTCGATGTTCAGAAGAGTGGTAGACCACGTTTTTCTCATCCACCCAAGCCGGGCAAGGTTTTTTTTTCAATAAGTAATTTGGTTACTTGAGTGACTATCCTGATGCGATATATGTATGAAATTTAGGAAAGGAGCAATCAAGCAGAAAGCCGCGGCCCGTGGCGTAGAGGATAGCCTTCAAGTTTTCTAAGCCAGCAGGCGTGAGATCAAATCCTTGTCACGGCATACATAGTACACTTTCTGTTTGTTGTTTTAGCTTAGTTTGTTGAACGCTAAGAGTTAAGTTCCTCTTCGAGGACACAGCAAGTTTCATTGAGACCCTTTATGTGTTTGTGTTCGTTTTTCTCAAAAAAAAAAAATTGAACAAAGCTCGTAAAATCGCAAATGGCCGTGTTTGGAATGTACCAAACATAGTAAATATTCAAGAGAAGGTGATATAAACTGATGTCTAGGGTAAAATTGAGATAGAGAGGGAATTTCTGGCTTATTTTACGAAATTTTGGGAGCTGAATTAAAAGACCACATGAAGCTGAATGGAAGGTCCTTAAGACTTGTTTAGGAACTTGAAAGTATCAATAAGAACTTATATTTTGATCTGCATAGAACGTACTTCAGATCAATGATGGGGCTGAGTAAGCTTTTTTCCCTTCCAGTTTTATGGGACTTTCGGTCGCTTGGGTTGTGGGTCAATACCCTAGCTCAGTGGTCGGCAACCTTTTGAGTTGAAAGAGCCAAAAACTTCAATTTTTCAAAACTTCAGAGTTTTAAAGAGCCACATTAAAGATTTATGCTTTTTGTTTTTTAATCAATGAACATTCGTTTTACAAAAATATTTCTAAACCCCTCTAACTCTAAGTTTTTTTTTTCTAACTCTTGTTTTTTTTTTAATCTGTTTCTGATTACGATTAAGTACATGGGTTTTCTTCTGAATTTGATGTTAAATTAATTTAAATACGTTGGCGGCAAATATCGAGTGTAGAAAATTTCAAATCCATATAAAGCTTATATGAATACTTTGCATGACGTAACATGAATGATTTGAACATAACCACATAAACAGAATATTTATAATTTTTTCGGCAAAGAGAAGCTGAAAAAAAGTAAATGGAAAATATTTTCCTAAAATTATGAAATTTTAAATAACATCCTCCAAATAGCCAATCCTTTACATAATCCAGAAGTATGAGATAAAGTTCAATTAAAATTTATGTAGCCGAAACCGAAAAAAAATATGCTTCTGACAACTGGCAGAATTTTCAAAATTAAGGACATCAAATGAACGTGTTTTCAAAATTTTATGCTTCTGGAAACCCAAAATCTCATTTTATGCCACATGTGATTTTCAGTATTGTGCGTCCCATTGAATGAAAAATGAAATTCAACACATTGTACATTATTCAGCAATGCTTGCTAAAGCTTAGATTATAGGGGAAAAAAACTTGTGGTTCGACCAGTATAAATCTGTAATAATGTGATTTTAACTGACAAAATCAGTTCAAGGATTCTTCCAAAGTTTCAAAGCCAAAATTAATAAAAACAAATCAACGGTGATTAATTCGTAATTTTAAAAAATGTGACCGTTACGGAAACTTCATTGAACATTTCAGTACTTTTTAAAAATATTGGCTGCAGGCATCACACTTAATATTTAAAATATGTTCAAAGACTCAAAGGATTACTTTAAAAAATGATGATGATTTTAGATATAATTATAAAAGAAAATGCTTCGAGGTGTAAAGGTCAATTTTGTTAATGATTACAAATATTTAGCCTGTGATTTTGTTTTCAAATAGATTTTCAGAATTGATGTTTTCATTCATTCTCAATGCTGATCCGAGTATGAAAAGCTACCAAACTTTAATTTTAAATTCTCAATTCTTAATTTTGTATTTTGTATTTGAATTTTGGGTATCTATTGACTTTTTAACCCGATATTTCCAGAGCATTCCAGATTTTGGCATTGGATTCCTAAATTTTAAATTCAAAACCGAATAATATCCGGGAAAATCCAGCCAAAATCTACGCATGTTCCATTAAAAGGCAAAAAAAAAAGTTTAAAAATGAACAAACGAAATTCTTATAACAATTAATTCACAATTTCAAAAAAGTTAAAAACTTTGGAATTTAGAAAATTGTGAAAAATTCTGGAACAAAAACAGGGCCTTTTTCCTCGATATTCGGGCATCCGGACCGGTCCAGACATTCCCATTTTTTTTTAAATCTTGGAAAGTCCGGTTAAATCCGGGCAATCTGGAATGCTTATGAGTTATCTTTATACAGAAACATTAAAATTATCATTTTGAATTAAAATTAATTAGATAGGATGAGGTGGGTTTTCCAATATTTATGTTGTTACGCGTCAAAGTTGTGTTTTTTTTCGAAATTGTTGATCAATTCTAAGACGATTTTGGAAATTTCCATTGAACAATTTTCATTGAGGGCAAAAACGTTATTGCAAGTGTTTAAAATATAAAATTTGATGAGGGTTAGGCAGAGGCTGCCTAAAAACTACTTTTTTGATTTTCCTTTATAGTTTCCTGTCTTTCGCGTTCGATTGATTCAAAACACAGGTTTTGAAAATAAATAATTTGATTTAAGTTTTCGTTGCTTCAAAACCAGTTTTCTTTGCATTCACGGTTGTTGATTAATTAAATCTTTATCTCTAAGCTGATGCTTCAAAAACAGTGAAACGTAAAAAATTGCAAAATTTGGTCGAGGACAAATGACTTTAATGCATTAGATCCCTATAAAAATGGAAATAAAAGTAAATATAGGCTTCAAATTCTATTTTGCCATTTGGTCCTTTACGCTTGTTCCTACAGCAGATAAATTTTTAAAATTCACTTCTGGACCCATGTAAATATGTGTGCCAGGTCACAAGACTCAATTATCGCATCAGCACGATTTTATAAATATTTTTCTCAAAAATACATATAATATTAGCGCAGTGAGGTGAAGAGCCGCAGCTTTACATCAAAAGAGCCGCATGCGGCTCGCGAGCCGCAGGTTGCCGACCTATGCCCTAGCTATTTCGGAGCATTTATTCACATTTCACCATAAGACCCGACGGTAACGAGAATGAAATCCGATGAATTCACAAACAGAATCAGCGGAAAACCTATTCTGAAAATAAATTTTTATTTTCAGATATATATTTTTTATTATTCTTTTGAAATTTTTCGTTTAAACTAAAATCGTCGATTTTCAAAAAATATATGGAAAACCGCACAATTTGGAAACTGTACAGCGTGTTTCACGCAAGTAGCTTTTGATTACTTATACTATACCCCTTAAGATCTGAAGGACCTCAAATGGTTTTGAAGAAAGCCTTGCTCTCACTGTGATCAGTACTTTAAATCTGCATTGGAATCATTCTTGTTTTATTTCTCAGCCCCAGTCCTCCATCAGCAAAAAACAAAAAAAAACCTTCCACGCGTATTTCTGCCAGAAAGGATTAAAACTTCATCGAATCCCACAGAAGCAAAACGGCTTTTGAAAATACCGCAAAAGTGTGAACTGACACGGCCCAAAGCCACTGACATGCAAGTAGCTGGGTAGCTGGGCAAGCGAAGTTTATCAATAACCCAGCAATTCTACCGCATGGATCTTGGGCGCGCGGAGTCAAGTTCCCGATTCACTACGACAGCATGTCATCTCCAGCGCTGACAAGGCGTATCGAAATTAATCTTCTCCAATTTGGACAGCTGCGGCGCGGCGTCCTCGTCGTTGTCGTTCTTCATCATCACCACTCTCGGATCAACTCCCAGGGACCAGGAACTCTTTCAAACAGTCCCAACTACGAGATCGGTAGTTTCCAGATTCATTCCAGGTGTTTGGCTCGGGAAGTCGCAACCGAAAACCAGTAGTTGATTTTCTAATGGCAGCAAAAAAATAAATACGAAGAACGCGGCAAAGTCGCTTGATCACCGCATCCAAAAATCCCAGGCTGGAACTTGATTTGGATGCGAATTGCCCGAAAACCGATTAAAATCTTCAAATTTAATCAACTGCCAACAGCCTTCGCTTCAATCCACTCGAACCGTTTTACAGCTCAAGTGCAGCCATGTGTGAACTCAGTTCCGTTGGTTTCTTATTCTTCTTTCAACTTTTATACATTTTTACATTTTTTTTCTCAAAAATCACCAACTCGAGGACCAAATCCCCCGGGAGAGTTAACACTTTGTGAGCAACCTTTTTCTCTGCAATGCTACCATAGATCGGGAGCCAGGATTTATTAAATTAACTTTATGCTTTGATGGAAATGAAATAAAATTTCAATCTCAGAGTCGTTCCCCTTTCGCGGTTTTGATCCTTTCTTTTTTTTGTTCTCTTGAATTGGTTTGTCTATTGAGGAAGCGCAATCGTCGCCTCTGTATGAGCAGCAGTGATTTTATCTGTCTATTTTCTGACAAATTTTATAATCTCTTGTCATTGGAAATTTATTTCAATTGATCGAATTCAGTCACCGAGACCGGTAAAAATCCGCGCTAGGGGCAGCAACAGGAACGGGACCGTAAATAACGAAGTGTGAATGACTTTAGAGGATTAAACGGTCGAATCTTCTCGGGGATGACGGGGCCATCCTTGTTCTGGAGCGCGGAAAAGTATGTTCTGTGGTAGGGTTACCAGCTTGTAGTTGAATGGGATTTTTTGATAGTCCATAGAGTAGATCTTACATTACATTACATTACATTACATTACATTACATTACATTACATTACATTACATTACATTACATTACATTACATTACATTACATTACATTACATTACATTACATTACATTACATTACATTACATTACATTACATTACATTACATTACATTACATTACATTACATTACATTACATTACATTACATTACATTACATTATACTATATTATATTACATTTTGTAATAGTTTTGCATTTTGTTATGAGAACGCATATTAGTAACCAGTTTCATTTTATAATCAACTTCTACCTAATTATGAAACTTTGAGAAAGAAGCTATCAAATTTGACTAATTAAACGAATCGATGCTCTAAAATTAAGATCTGGCCACCCTAAAACCGAGGGTATTCGAAATCGTTTCAGATTGTCTCTAAAAGCAGGACTAATCCTTAAAACCAACAACAACCACCAGCTAGGCAGGACACCGGATAAGTGAGCGAAAATGTCAACCCAGGATGGAAAAAGACAAGATAGAGGGCAATAAAAAAAAGTCAACAACTTTTTATTAAATAGATACACAAAATCGTCCCTCGCTCGTTCATCCCCGAATCCAGCCGGCAGCCGCCTCTTCCCCGCATGAATAGACCGGAAAAAAAAATCTTATTTCACTCAAAAAGCAGAAAAAAAAGTGAAAATCTGCCATTCATCCCCTTTCAACTGCCCGTCATTCCAGGGAATACCCCCTCTACTGTGCTAGACTTGAATAGATTGCGAAAAAAGAACGATTCATGCGAATGCGCTTGTAAGGCTACGCGTCTTGCTGGACCGGGAAGACTTGAAAGAAACTTAGCCGAGGCCTCTCTCCGCGGCGCTGACAGGATGCCAGCCAAAATGACGTTCAATACAGGCAGGGATCTAAACTGAGTATCAAGTAGGTAGATTGGCTACAAACGGAACGCGTGTAAAACATCTGGGTCGCTTTCGCAAACAATTTGTAATATTTTAGAAAAATAATATAATCTGATATTTATCATCTCGTAAGCCGCAAAACGAGGGTAGCTGCTGATGCTTAGTAAGGGTGAGGTGAAAATTAGGGGGTGCGAGATATGGTTTTTTTCGGTTGCTTCTAGGTATCCGAGGTAGTTTATGTGGAATATGATGTGATTAGGAATCTGGTGCAGTCATACCCACTCTTCTGGTGGATTTGGTTGGGTGTTGTTTTTCTTCCCGGTTTGTTTCGGCAATTTATCGAACCGAGACAACAGTTGTCGATACCGTTGTAATGGCAGTTTAATTGGCATTGGTATTAGCCGTGGATTTGATGGTGTTCCCGAGAGTTGTATAAAAAAGTATTTTGGAAAAAGTTTTCTATTTTGAAGAGCGACTACAGTTATAAAACCGTAAAATATTCTTATATCAAAAACCCTCATAGAAAAAAAAACCAGTTGATCGGAAAGGGATTAATAACTCGCATGCAAAACAACTCGCATAATTATTTGTCTGCTCTTTAAAAGTTGGACAGGGCATCGAATAAATCTCTTTTTTCGGTGTTTTTATGTTTTTCTGTCAGATTTATACTACTTTCTGTTGAAAAAACTGGTAACCAAAAACTTTTCTGTAATGCACTTATTTAACTATCGCATTTTTTTATATTGATCTGCGAAATAAAATCAATGTAAAAAAAAATTCAAATTGCATACGTAAAATGGAGCGAAAAGAGGTCATAGGTCCAAAATTATTGTGATTTGAACAAAAATAGCCATTTAAAAGTTGATACCAAAAACCCTTACTACTTTTTGTTGATAAAGTTTTATTGATCAACAAAATATACTATATAAAGCAGATCGTTGGCTTACTGTTCTGAACTTGACTGTATGTTACGAAAATAGGCTAAAAACTGACCCGATACATCCTATTTTAGGGTATTTTATAAAACATTCTAAATATAAAGGGTGTCCACGATGAAATTGCTGCACTATATCATTGCTCTAACTTTTCAACCGTTGGGTAGTATTTAATGAAAATTTGGGTGGATTTAGTTCATAGTGCATTGTTTACAGATTTCTCGCATCGTTCCATCGCTAAAACGTTCCACGGCGAGTGATTAAGCGGTTCGAGGAACTATTGACCACCGGATCGGAAGCCCAGAAGTGATGGAAAAAGTATTCCGTACAACACCAAAAATCACAACCGCGTAGTTGGGGCCTTCAATCGAAACCCGAACGCCTCCGTTTGGGATGTGGCTAAGAAGTTGCACCTAAGCCAAAGTTTTGTCCAGAAGGTCAAAATTAAGGCTGTGCCAGGAAGTTGAACCTCAACATGCTGACGAAAGTTGAATGCTGCATCATGTACTACGAAACATATGTGAAGGCCGACTTCAAACAGATCCCAGCAACCTGTTTTTCATGGCCAAGGATAAGTTCAGCGCTCCGGAGCACCTCCGCACTCAGAAGATGTCCAAATTTGCGAATGAGTTCCTGGTTTGGCAAGCCATCTGCACGTGCGGGAAGCGTAGTGTAGGTACATGAAAGAGTGCTTACAGAAGCGACTGCTTCCTCTCCTGAAGGCCCACAACGTCCCAACAATCTTCTGGCCGGATTTGGCCTCATGCCACTACTCCAAGCACGTGCTGAAGTGGTATGTGGACAATAAGATCAATTTCGTGCCTAAAATGTTCAACCCCCCCAATACTCCGGAGCTCCGCCCCATCGAGAAGTACTGGGCATTTATGAAGCAGCACCTTCTTAAACGACCTAAGGTAGTGAAAATATCGAGTAGCTGGAGAAAGTATGGGTTATCATGAAAAAACGGTTAATTCACAGGTTGTATAGAATCTTATGGCCGGGGTTAAAGCCAAGGTGTGGGCATTTGTATAGACAGTAAATAAAATACGAGTAAAATGGTAAAATGGTAAAAAGTTTAATAGTTATTTTTCAATCCCTGAAAATTTGATGGCAGTCGGATGATAACTCGAATTTTGCGAATCAATTTTGTGTGTGGCAATTTCATCGTGGACACCCTTGAGAGCGCAAGAAACGGAAGCAATTTTATGATATGATTTCTAAAGACTGTTCCATAAATTATAAATATGTACACCTTCTTTTGTTAAATAAAAGATAAAATGTTTTTTAACATTTTATTCAAACATTCAAACATACTGGAAAATAGTGTTTTCTTTCAATTAATAATTCATTTAGCATTAGTTTTTGTAGGGTTTCTCTCTCGGGAGGAAAACCACGCATTCTCAGATTTTGTCGCGAAAAACGACAAAAAATGACTACGCTTACTTCACTTGGACGTAAACAACAGTACGCAGCCAAAATTTGGTTGATCACTACACGATTTCGGAAATGATGATTATTTTATACTGTATTTATAATTATCGGAACATTCCATAGTCGAAATTAATCAAATTGAACCAGTCGGGAGGAAAAAGATATCCCTTTTAGTAACCTACATGAAAATTAAACCATGTAAAAGCTGGTTTAATAACTTTAAATGTCGAGACGTAATCTCAGTTCACAGCCCTGTTTGTTGAAATGCTGTTTTTCGACTTTTATAGAACCATCCTATAATGTATATAAAACGTACTAAAAAGTTTTTGTTACATATACCTACAAACATGGTTGCTGGGTGAAATCAACGTATCAAAATTATGTTTTGAATAATCTGTAAAAAATCATACCATTTCTTTGAACAGAAAGGGAACTTAATGGACAGAGCATGAAATTTTGTTTTAAATTTTACCTTTGTTCATCAACATCATAGATAGTAACAAATCGGCCGAAAATTTTCAATAGGTTCTTATATTTCTTTTCAGATTCTAAACCACAGAGTTTTGATAGAGTAGCATTGTGAGTTGAAAGTAAAACATGTGCCAGATAAAACTGTTAGAAAATCAGTTAAGGTACACCGGGGCAAGTGCAAACGGTTTTCACCATAGTTCAACTTTCACATGTCCTAGAAAAATATGTATATGTTCAAATATTATCAATTATCGTTCGTTGCATCACTAAAATAGTTCTAAACAAATTCCTGTTGAAAGTGAAAAATAAAAAAATGTTGGTAAAAAGGAACGGTGCTTTTGTGAAAAAATTTCAAAATTTGCACTTGCCCCGTTTATGGGGGCAAGTGCAAACGCAATACTTTTTCCTAACTAATTCACAAATGAGTCAGTGCATCGGTCCTAAAATGAATTGAATACATGGTCCGGCACGTTTTATCAACTTTTATTCATATATTTGCTGTTTTGTTGCAATATTGATAACTTTTTGGAACTCCATTTTTGGTGACTGTTGTTTTAAGCAAAAGACCTTCATTTACTAATGCATTACGGAACTTTGAACATCCGCTTTAGATACAACCCTTTGGTACCCCTTCTGACCATTTCAATATAATGCTGAACCATTTTGGTGATGAATTTTCTGAAATGGCTGATGTTACATGGCTTAAAGGTACGTTTGCACTTACCCCGGTAGTGTCGTTTGCACTTGCCCCGCAGTGTGGGTTAACAAGAGCGAATATTATTTTCACAACTTTCGGGGTGTACTGAAAATTTATCATAAATTTTCTGCTTTCACTTGAATATCGGTCCCAAACACTCACCTTTTAACGAAAATTCGGATTTGAATGCCCTTCTTTGTAGCCAAAATATGCAAAATAAAAACACACTGTTCATGTCTAGTACGTAGTTGAATTCGTGTGTGATCAAACAGTGCCGTGTTTTTGGTGAAAAATTTAAAGAAAGTTTAGTTTATCTATGTCAGATTGTTCGTTTGGGTGTAAACAACAATTTCTAGAAGAAGAAATATTTTTTACTTTTTTTGTAACAGAGAAAAGTTGAGTGTTTGCACTTGCCCCGAGTTTGCACTTGCCCCGGTGTACCTTATTATGTTTCTGTTCTAGGTATGAATCATCCTTGTGGATGGAGCAGTGTCTGTAGTGAAAAGGTGGAAGTAGGCGTCGTCTTGATGGCAGCGCACGCGATTTTTATTTCACCGTCCGTGGATATTTTGTATTTTTGTTGAATTAAATAGTGAACATAAATGAAAAGTCCAGAAAGACTATCGTCAAAAAGCTTGAAGATATGTTTTACCAGAAATAGTTTGATACCTTGTTTTAAGAAATGCACGTCATCAAAAACATCAATAGCGGAGTCGTGAAAAATTTATTTTTTTAGGCAGTCATCGGGTCGAGGTTTTCTATTCGATATAATAAAGTTGTAGAAGCAAAAGAAAAAGGGATAGAAATTGAAAGTTAGAAGCGGAAATGCGTCTTAGGGTTTTTTTGTTCAACTGATGGTTTAATTACATAATATTCCTAATTGAAAGTGACTTGTTATTGAAATGTTTTGCTTAGGTAAAAAAAAGCTGACAACAGTAAAAAAAAATTTTTACAGTACCTTTTTACCAGCTTGGTTCCTCATATGAAATCTATTAAAGGCTGCAGATCTTTTGACTGTATTTGCTACACACTAAGATTGCAAATTCCCCCTTCGGGATGATGATTCTCCGAACCAGAGGAAAATTGTTGAAATTATACGAAGTTCGTATAGGAACCTTCCCGAATCCCAGGATGCTTCATTTCTCCTGAAATTCTGGATAAAATTTCCAAGAATACACAGGAAATCGAACAATTGTTCTGTATCACGGGGAACTTTCAGCATTACTGTGTGGCTGAGGCAGGTAATTTTTTGAAATTATTAAACTGACTGAAAAATAACATTCCATCTTCTTTTTTCAGGCAAAACACCAGTCAAACAAAAACAAACATCAGGACCGCCAGGCAAGTGGAAAATTTAAACAAATGCATCAATTAAAGTTTTAAAATCAACAAGTGTTATGTTTTTTCGAAACAAATACTTAATTTCTGTTTTTATTTAGGAAGGAAACCGCCTCGAGCCTATAGGAAAATTTCAGTGCTTCCTGCAAACTACAGGAGAATATCGTTTCAATCTACAGGTGAGTTTGACAGTCGTTTTCCTGAACTGTTTTGCTGTCCTGAGATTGTCCTGTAATTTTCAACTGTTGAAAATACAGGACAAAATCGTCCCGACCGCAAGAGAAAAGATTTAGTGTGTACATTATGGAATTTGTCGAAAAAGGGACTAATTTTGGAACAAATAACTTCTGCTATTTTGCTCCAGTTGCTGGGCGGAAATCATAGTACATGGAAAATAACAGGTAAGTTATTGCGCATAACCTCACTTCAAAGCTCCGTGTATATACACAGCATGCTCGCATACTAAAAAAATAGTTATGAAAATTTGGCAGTTTTATTTAGAATGGCAATCAAAATTATTTATTGCTCCGACGTTCGTCATTTGATTTTTTTGAGAAGTGCATAAGATTGAAGACTGATTCTTCGGGTTCATTGAAAACTATTTTTTGAATTGATTTTTTTATCCGAACCATTGATAATGAGCATTAAAAATCAAATTTCATCGCCGTGATCGTGATCTAAAGACTTTATATTTTTGTGATGACAAGTCAGTTTGAACGAGTTTTATTTAAATCTCTCAAGAAAAAAAAAATCACACAAGACAAAAATATTATAAAATTTTGATTTTGGATCGTCAAAAATGTCCATCGCATATTACTTTCAGCTATGCTGTAAAGCCAAATATTGTTTGTTACATTTAAAGGCATCAATGCATATTTTTTTCATTATTTTGATGATTGCCAATTTGTAGAAAAATGAGAGTTTCTGAAAAATTCTATACATTTGTCAGTTTTCCATAACTATTTTCCGAGGCCGCTTACCAATACGTTTAGAGAGAGCGGAATAGCCTAACTTGTATATTTCAAAGTACTATGGGCGGAAATCAGCTGTCATGAGAAGGAACAGTTCATGAAATGCAATGATTGCTGTGATTAAAAGAAAAATACCCATTTTCAAATACATCTTGATCCAGGAAATCCAGATATGTAGCTGTTTCACTTTTAATTTTTTGAGAAAACATAAACAAAGAACTGTACGATCGTCAATAAATCGAATTAAAGATTTAACAGAAGAGTAGTGAATGATAAACAGAAGAGTTTTCTGGTATGAGTTATCTTAAAATGTTTCTTTTTGATCAAAAACCATTTTTGAGATTTCTGCAAGGAGATGTTTTTCAATATTTTGAAAGTTGTTTGATTTGAAATCTCGTCAACGTCCCGTGAGTTTGAAGTATTGCTCCACAAACAACATAAAAAGGAGATGAAACAATTTTCTGAAAGTCATTTTTTTGTTTGAACTGATTTTTTCCGCGAAACCATTTGGAAGCGTAAGTTTCAAGCGATTTCGAGGTTCTACTTATATAAAAATGTTCTTAAATAATTATGTTAAGATATTTACACATTGTTGTCCAAATGCGAGATATCTCATTAGCTCGCCACAAGGGGGCTTCTATTTTTTTTTTATTTTAAACAGATTGTCATGTCAAAATATGATTTTATTCCGAATCTGAGGAATGTCGCTTGGAAATTATACGGGTTATTAAAATTGTTCTATATTACTTTCAAAAACACTTGGATATGTGTCACTTTGGCGTACAAATCGCATTTTTGGTGATCCGTTTTTCTCGATTTTCTCACTGTTTGATATTTTTTAGATTTGTTGAAAGCTCCTAGAAAAACGCACAAAATAGCATCAAAACGTCAAAATCGAAAAAAAAAAATGGATATGCGTCACTTCGTCATATCGCGGCAGAGAATATCTCAAATGTTTTGTTTCATTGTTTCGGATTCCAGTGCAAAAAAAACCTCATTTCCACCCACGGGTCATGGAAACGTTTCCTTCCTTGGATCCAGATCTCAGCGTCCAATACAGAACATTCGAATTGGCCGAGGAAAGATGAGTAGTAAATGTACTTTTTACTACTGACCGGGATGCATACAAGTTCTGGCTGTGTTTGTATCAAACCTAACATTTCTGGTGGATAAATATAAAAGGAATTTTTCTTGCCCATTTCAACTACCACTTCCGAAATAAGTTTTTAACTATTCCGTAACCAGTGTAAATGTTTTACTTCCACTCTTGTAAGACACGTTTGATGTGCTACCCTTACCATAATTGGATCCAAGCCTTGAAATTCTTTAATCCAGTTCCAGTTTCAACTGCAAAAAGGAAGCACGTGACTCTCGTGAAAAACTGACGATGGTACATACTTTAACTCAACAAGGTATTCATATGTTACCGGCATTCAGTCGCCCAGTTCAACATCAGGACACTTCTACGAGCGTAACAGTTCACGCAAACTGCAGTCTGCGACAACACATAAAGCTACACTTGAAGTGGATATTCAGCATTGAAATGACACATAATAAGTGCAATAAAATCTACAGAGTTCCCTCCCGGCGGAACATACCTCTAGCCGGAATGAATTGATCAACAAAAATATAATAAAAGTCATTCATTATTCGATTTCCCCTCGCATCCTTTCGGATCCCATTCAGCAAACCGCTGCTGCTGCTGCCACACAAAAGATGAAAGGACAAATTTCGACGTTTTTATGATCTTGTCGATTCTTGGCCGTACTAGCGACTCTCCTCAACTGGAATGACTCTACTTACTAGGACGGTACCTACTTCACGGAACGGTTGCTCACTTTTGCTTTTCGGAATTGTCCTCCATTGTCCTGCCTGCCTGGGGTTGACTCTTCGATGGCGTCACTCGACGCGCGTATTCAGCGAGTGGTGGCACGTTGATTTTTCGAGTGATTTTTAACAATGGTCTAATTGACAAATTACTAGAGGGTTGGAAACTGTTTCGAACTGATGAATCTTCCCGTCGGGGGTTGCCGCCGAATGTTTTTCCCATGCTCGTTTTCCCGTCGTCTGATGGGTAACATCATTCATTATGTTGCTTTGCTACCCATCTCGAGTGATGCTTTTGTTTGCGTTTCCGTAACAAGATCAAACGGCACCTCGGAACGGCTAGCTGCGCTGCGGCGGTGTGGTTTTTCCAATTTCAATTAGCGCAAAACAAATTCATAAATAATTTTTCCCGTTCACTGGAGCTCATGTCGGCTCATCGGTTCGGTTCGGTTTTGGCTGGCTTATGAATTGTTTGTCGAGCGTTCGGATCAATTGAGTGGTTACAACGGTGTCGGAACATAGATGAATGGGTGTTTTTTCTCTATCTGACTTTTGACTTCTCATGTTTGATTTTTCCCTCCCGTTTTCGGTTGGAATCAATTGCTGATGAAGGTATCCTTTATTTCGAAAGAAAAAAAAACTGTAGGATGGGATGTGTTCGTTCTATGTATGAGCAGAAACAGATCAATGAAAAGGCAACTGCTTCAAACGGATGACGCCTGGTCATCGGTGTGAAAATTGTTTAAAAAGCAAGTAGAGCTTCCAAAAAGGGTGAAAACAATAAAAAATCGAACGGGTTTCAAACTGATATTTTCCACACGTCATAATCTTGATATAAAAATGTGGATTTCTAATTTATTATACCTACCCAGGTGGAATTCTTGTACTTTGAATAACTTTAAAATAAATAATTGTAGCTGAAAATTGTCTGAAATAATATTATAAGCTTTCAAAGCTAAAAATGTTGTATAAATCGGTTTAGAAATAAGAGAGTTTTAGCGAAAAAGTGTATCCCGTAATTTGACAGTTCGCGGTATGAGTAAGTATACCACAGGCGTTATTCGAAAACCACGAAACTGAGAAAAATTAAAGTAATGCAAAAATACTTGCATTTTACTAATAAAATAGTAAAATTTGCAGAAAAAAACATTAGACATAACCATGGCTTAAAGTTAAAAAATTGTCATTTGACCGCCTACTGTACCTTCGTTTAGTGTTTACACATTAAGGACCTCGAAAATATCTAAAACACAATTTTTCGGATTTTTACTGAAAGGTCTACTCAAGAGTTTATGCTAGATATACAGATTGTTTTAAGTTGTGGAATAAACTTTACATTACATTTCCCGATCCTCTTGCAAGCGAAGCTTTCGGTAACTTTTTTCCAAGTAAACTTCCATTGGAGCTCTGAATAAAAATGCTTGACAATTAATCGTACATTTTATCGATATTTCAACTTTCTCTAATAAGTGATGTATACTTTCTTTTTAGTTTGCCACTTCTATCCTACTTACTATCATCACATGGTTCCACCACTGCACTGATGATTCAACAACAATTGTTTAAAAAAAGATATTTCGTTTAGTTACAACTGTGATACTATAGTGTAAGCCTTACACTGTAAGGTACAAATTTTATTCGGAAAATAGTAAGGTTAATTAGGTAGATGTAAGAAAATATAAAGTGCACGTTTCACGAATTTTCATCAATTTGAAAAAAATTATTATGACTATCAATTACCCTATTTCCTCTAAGCCTGACATTCGATGTCATGAGATACCATCAATCTTTATCTCCTGAAACATTGAACCAAATTCTATAAATTTATTATCTTTGAGCTACCGAATGCGTTGTGTTGATTTTGTTGAATATAGTTTCAGTGTTTAATTTATCACATTTGAGTTATGCTCCTAAGTATAGTACTCGTAAATAATGGTCCGCAATGTGTTGAGGAACCAATAAGAACCCACGAAAAAAAATTATAATAAGTTGAAAAAAGATAAGTTTGAATTTTTTATAAATTTGTCAAATTTGAAAAGAAAAATAAACAATTGCCGAAAAATTGAACTTTTGAAAAAAATTGTAATAAATATTGCGGTTGCATTTACGCTGACCAATAAATCTACAGTTGCGTTCAAAAAAGAATGAAATCGCGAGACGCTACGCACCCACTTCCAATTTTGACAAGCTGCCATTTCTCTCTCGGTTGATATTTTTTCATGATATTTCACACAATCTAGTTCAACTATTCAACTACCACTCTACGGAATTTGAAGTCTTTACAATGACGAGAAACAGAGATAGAGGTCTTTCCGTTAAAAAGGGAAATTTGGAGTTGCTTCACTAAATTTGCTGTATCTTCGATAATTTTCATTGAAAAATCTTGAAATTTGATCCAAAGATGTAAAAAAGATTGATCTAATACCAGGCCAAGTTTCGTCAAAATCGATGAACGTGATCAAAAATGGGGCCGTGTACAAAGTCAGGTTCATTATCGCCCAGCAGACGATTTCATTCTTTTTTGGACGGATGTTTGTATGGAAAACATCGTAATCCATGTATTCTTGGTTTTTTCTTTCACAAAATCGAAATTTATCACAAAGAATGTTGTAAATTGATAAAAACTTCATTCGTGCATTGTTTCGGAAGGGAAAATGTTTCAACAGAGTTCAAAATAAGAAAAACAGAGTTTCAGAAATGACCTGCTAATTATTCCGATAAACAAATTTGATACACAATTAAAGCGAGTATTCTATTCGCTCTTGTGTTTCAATACCAGCTCTGTTGGAACAATTTCTATTTCTTAACAAAGCAGGAATGAAGTTTTTATCAATTTACAAAATTCTTTGTAACAAATTTTGATTTTGTGAAAGAAAAAACCAAGAATACATGTATTACTATGTTTTCCATACAAACATCCGTCAAAAAAAGAATGAAATCGTCTGCTGGGCGATAATGAACCTGATTTTCTACACGGCCCCATTTTTGATCACGTTCATCGATTTTGACGAAACTTGGCCTGGTATTAGATCAATCATTTTTACATCTTTGGATCAAATTTCAAGATTTTTCAATGAAAATTATCGAAGATACAGCAAATTTAGTGAAGCAACTCCAAATTTCTCTTTTTTTACGGGATCTCTGTTTCTCGTCATTGTAAAGACTTCAAATTCCGTAGAGTGGTAGTTGAATAGTTGAACTAGATTGTGTGAAATTTTCATGAAAAAATATCAACCGAGAGAGAAATGGCAGCTTGTCTAAGTTGAAAGTGGGTGCGCAGCTTCACGCGATTTCATTCTTTTTTGAACGCAACTGTATGTTCTTTGTAGAATATTCATAAATTTTATAGTTTTTTTTAAATCTTAGTAGATGTTATGAAATGTTATGAAATAACTACTTTTTTCAAATTCCTGTTTTCATCCTATAAAACCTTTAATTTGGGTAAAATTTTTGAAGTTATGCTATTTTTGCCTATTATATATCCTTTGCTATTCAGACTTCTTCGCTTTGAGGAAAATATTGTAGAATTCAACCAATTTCACCGTTTACTATTTATTTCATAACAAAATATTTTTTTTGTGAAGCCTGAAAGCGATAAAATTACTAATAGAGGTAAGGATTTTTTTAAACTGTTTCGTAGAGTCATAGAAAATATGTTCTCTATTTCAGTCTTACAGGTCACAAATTTGCATTAAACATGGTTTGATTTTTCTAAATATTATAACGATTTTTATTGCTCTGACATTTTTGAAAGTTTGATTTTCAATATGATATCACTGTCTCCCTGAGCCTTTCCAATGTTCCTTAAATTTCAGAAACTTACGTTTATATACACTTAAAATCCAGTGCAAATTAAAATCTTGGTATAAGAAAATATAAGAAATTGCAAATTGATATAAGTTAAAAAACAACTATTCTGAAAACTCGTCACAAATTCTGTGTTACGTACTTTGAGAATCCAAAGTTGCAAATATGTGTCAAATTCCGTCAACATTTCAATAAACTTTAAAAACATATTTTATCTTTGACTGAAAACATTTTGACGGTTGATTGTTGAAAAGTGCGGGTTCTAACCACTATTTTACATTTTGAGTAGTTATAATCTTTAAAAAAATCAAATAAAATATATCCTTGTTTACCCCCTTTCAGCTTTCTTAGGCACTTGGTGATTTTTTTTACATTTGATAAGTGCCCGCCAAACATGAAATCGTATCACAAATAATAACTAAAGTCGTTTACAATGGTTTTGCGAATCTTAATTCCAACTGCATAGTGAAAAGATCGCATAAAATGTCGAAGTATGACAGAAAGTCCGCCATGTTTGTAAATTTTGAAATAATTTTCCTCCCGCGCGGGCTTCAAGTAAGAAAATCAACGTCATGTTCTGTCTGCAACCAGCAATACATCCAGATGGCTTATAAATCAGATGGATTGAGTCATGGCCATAGGAATGGGGGGAGGGGGGGGGGGGTTGGGGGTTAAACCCTCCCCCCATGAGGGCCCTGAAAAGCAAGCGAAGTATTCTACTCTACACTAAAAATTTGAAATTTTTAATCAAATTTTGATCATTGAGTAGGGTTATTCAAGAGTAACAATCTTGACTCATAGAAAATGCCAAAAACTCATCACTGACTCCGATTTCTGCTGCAGTTTTTTAAAATTTTCTTCCTCGTTGATTAAAACTCGTTTTTGAACATTTTATTTTACATGAAATAAAAATCATCCCAGAGGTTTTGGTTCTATATTATAAAATTTTCAATTGCATTCTTTTTTCATATTGCGAATTTTGTATCCATTTTCGATTATCTGTCCGAATCATCATTTTAAATGTTTTACATTTGATTTTGCATTTCATTCAAAGTTTGATTCTTGTTTTTTTGAAACTTATTTTTATTTTTCATATTTACATAACAATTTTCCAAACATGAAAAAAAGAAGAAACCATCCTGAGTTTTTCTTTGATATTCAATAAAAGTTCTTAACTCCATTCTTTGAAATCCCATTTAAAAACAGGATATTATGCAAAATTCAAAAATTAAAAAGCTTCAAAACCAGACACGAATGCCGCAAAGGTGGTAAAGTGTCTCAAATAAACAAAAAAAAGCTTCAAAATGGCAATTCAAAATTCTGAAATCGTTTTTTATTTGTAAATTTCAAAAATCATATTGAAACACGGAAACAGATTCGAAAGTCAAATATTGAGTTCAGGTGCATAGTAAGGACCGAGAATTAATTTTCAAAATTCAGATTTAGATTCAGCACGTAAATGAGTTCAACAACCAAGATAAAACTATCATGATGACTTTTTTGTTGGGAAATTCAAACTGCAGGAATTCGCATTATTATAGTTTTGGGTTGTTATTTACAATACAAAATTTTAAATTTTTCACCAAGTCATTTTGAATACATGATTCATCAGAAAATTACAAATTTAAAGTAAAACTTGAGTTTATTTTGCCATTTTTAAATGAAAAAAAAAACTGGTTTCTACAGGGTGCACCATCAGGATGTATCAGATTTCACCTTCGAATAACCCAGCCAATTTCAGTTGATTTTAAAAAATAAACAAGATTCTTTTAGAAAATTTTTAAGCCATTTATTCCAAACCAGATTTAGAATACGACATCGATAAAATGTCCATCTCTATTCGATACACAAAAGCAGCTCTTTTACAGGCATTCTGCTTAACATTGGCCAGCATTTCGGGCTTTTTGTCTTTAGTTCATCAGTGCCCTTCGTTACTTATCAAATTTATCCTCACAGACGCTGACGAATAGAAACCTAGAGATTTGCTACATACCCGTACTCAAAGAAATTCGTCACCAAACTACGGATCGTCTTGTTTGTAGGCACTTAGCTCCTGCCATATTTTAAATCAATATTTTTTTTATGTAAAGCGCTACAATTTTAGCGCGTGCATTAGGTGTGCATCGACTCAAAGCTAAAATGGCATTAAATTACGATTCAAAACTGTGTTCGTCTGTCAAAATCGGCTGAAAAATGGCAGAGTTATTCTACGTTGAAATCGGATACATCCTGTGGGCGCACGCTGTATATTTAAAAAATCATCAACAGGATTTTAATTATGGAATTGATTTTCAATGACAAATGTTTTCTAACATCTTTTTGGTTTATTGTTTTATATTGTTTATGTTTCAGTTTTTTTAAAAAGCCAAACTACAAACTAAAATTTGAAATTTGGAATGATTTAGCAGGAATTAGATTTGAACCGTATAATTTTAATCTATTTCTTCTACTTTTGAAAGCTTGATACATTGTGAGGGCTTTCTTAAGAAAAGTTCCAAATCAAATGAGCTTAACTCACCTTATTCTTGAGTTAATTCGAATATTTCATGTTTCCTAATTTGTTTCTTATGGATTTCTTATATCAATATAGTTTATCATTTCAAAGATTTAGTAATTTCAAAATTTTCTATGTAATTCATAAAGCTGTTAAGGTGAAAGAACTAAAAAATGGTATTAAAACAATTCTTTTTAATTTGTATTATTCATGCATTGTTTGAGCAAAAATATCATAGAAAAAATGGGTGGCCTTAAAACCCCTCCTATGAGGCGGTTCTTCCTACGGCTTCCTACGGAAATATTGTCGCTAGCAACGATTTGAAGCCTATGAGAGCAAAAGCTTGCACTCTCTTGCATTTTCCGATATGATCGAATAAGGTGTCGAATAAGGTTCAATTGGTGTAGTTTTCGTCGCTTAAGAGAGAAATTAATTTTATGTATGTACTTATATTGCCTCCAGTCTGGTATGTAAATGCTGTTTTTTTGAACTTTCATACGATCATTTTGTAATGTATATGGAACATATATCAGAACAGCATAGAGCTATAGCTTCAAAAGTGTTTGCTCAGTGGTGTATTGTCTTTTTCCCGAAGCATGATTTTTTCAATTTTTTCTTAGACTTTGACTTACGTAAAAATTAATAGTTGAAGCTTATTATTACCTGGAAAATATATTTGAGATACATCACGAGCTTTCCTAAACTATGAATTTAATCTCAAGATTGGATTATAGAGTTTTTTTTGTTTGGGCTTTCAGAGAGGCCTTTCCACAAACATTGCAGAAGACTGTAAATAATAAAAATAAAATGGTGAGATAGAAGCAGGCGCGGTCCTATGGGAGGGGTGATCGGGGTGATCACCCCCCCCCAAGCGGCAAAAAACCGTTACGAAATACTCGCAAACGCTGAATTAGATATAAAAACTAAGCACTTTTCATAGTAGGTGTACTTTCGAATTCTCAAATTTTTCCACTCCGTGGGGGTGTTTGTTCATTGAATGAATTTATTAATCACTTAATAGCTTAACATTGAAAAGAAAAGTCGGTCCGCCAAACTAAAACAGCTGTAACTTGCAATTCTCTGGAACGAATTACATCAAATAACTTTTGTTGAGGTACTTACAGCGTTGAATAAGAATTTGCTGACCATATACGCTACCGGCCATAAGTTTGGGATCACCCCCTCAAAAACAAGAAAATTTGTTTGGTCATATCTCAGTCATCTTATGACATATTGCATATCTTTTGATCTCATTCTAAAGTCGATGATCAAAACCTTTTTCGTATGTTTTGACAAAATGTATATGTTTACTTAATATGACTTGAACTTGGCTTAACGTTGGAAAATTTCCAAAAAATCGCACTTTATATTTCAACCCGATCAGTTCAGGGTAGGGAAATGCATTTGATTCTTTTTTCATAAATGTCAAAATACATGTTTTTAAATTTTGTGCTCAAAATTTACATAGTGCTTCAAACGAATAAAATAGCTACTTGAGTTATCGATCAAAAGCTTGGGCTTACCCCTCAATAAGTTTGGGATCATGCAAAATATTCAATTTATTTTCGTGCGGGTCTCTGTCATCAAACAACGTATCGCTAATCTGATAAGTTATATTTAAAGCTCATGAGTTGTTTTCGCTTTTTGGATATTTAGTGAAAATGTTTTTTTCAGACTAACTTCGTTAAAATTTTAGCCATAATTTAATCATTTTTTGATTATGTTCACCAAATAGCCAGTTTATTCAATAAATGCCAGCAAACTTGTTTCGACCATAACATTATTATCTTACGAGTTATTGCAGATCGGTTTGCTCCATGTTTGATGGATCAACATATCTCGATCCTTTTTAGAAGTAAAACAGACTTGAGCACTTAAAGGTTAAAATTAGTTTTGTGGCCGTCCAGATATCACGTGGACAGAAAAATGAGATTTTTACCCTCTTCTCTCTCTCCGTGCAAAAGTGTGGACATTTGACAATCCCTACCCCCTCCCAAAGATGTCCACCTGGACAGATTCGATTTTTATTGCCTACATCTACATTTCCTAATACTACATTTCCATTTCTTGGTTTAATTTTCATTGCTATCTCCGATTTACAGAATGCATCTCAATTTGAGATTCTCAAAACCTCATATTGTTTTCCGGATTGAAGATACCTAAACTGTCTAGACAATTTTAATTAAAAAGAAACATTTAATTTTCAGAAGATTATTTTAAAAAATAAATTCTTATTTTGGAACTTTTTTTGAAAAAAATGAGCTTGGATTGTATTCGCCTCGACGTAGCAAAAATGATCGATTTTTATTTATTGATATAAAACCATTCTTCATAACTTAAACTATTTTCTGATATTTAGAATTTCAATCTACATACTTTGAAGTTTGAAAAAGAAATTAAAATTTAAGATAAATATATGGAAAATGGGCAAACACATCAAATTTAAAGTTTATTTAACTCGTAATAAGTTTCTTTTTTTTAAGTAAATCATTTATTTTTCTTTCCATTTTTTATTTACTGTGATATTTTACGTCTTCCATTAGCTTTTATGCTTTTATACCCCTTTGGCTCATTCAATTTGAGCCGTTATCACAATTAAACAATTTGAATAATGATCAATAGTTTTTTATAAAAAAAATGAATTATTTAATTTAAATCTTTCAAAATTAAGTTAATTAAGTAAGAAATGGTTTCGATAAAGTTGTTCTGAGACCAAATTATGATTAAAATTATAAAAATAAATTTCAATTACCTATGGGGATTTTATGGTTATTTAAAATTACATTAAAAATGTGAAACTTAGATTATTGGTTGAAATTTGATATCAGTTATGCTTCAGATTCTATACAAAGCACAAAAAAATAGTGTTTTTCACCTGCTTTGAATAGCACTTTTGCTTTGAAATTCTATCATCACTTTTAAAATATTACACACAATGGTATTTTTTTGCAGAATATTCGGTGATGCAAACGGCACTTATGAACACATTTTAAGCTTATTGACGATTTTTCATTTTCACGAATATTCGTTTCACCGAATACTTGAAAAGGGCCAATAGTTGGTATTCGGTCGTTCGCACTATTCGGTACATCTCTAATGATATCTATTCGATTTTCGAAAAATACTGAAAATACTACTTCTGAAACTAAAGGTGATGAATGAAAACTGAAATCGAGTTCAGAAATTTATTTCCAGAACCAATTTATAAAACATAGGCTCTAAAAACTTGCCTATGTTTTAATTTTTACCAGGTGAGATAAAACTAATCCGTAATCCCCGACTATTTTCTCGGAAACAAGACAATCGCTCAAGTTGAATATTTGAAAGACATTTTTCTAATTTTTGACCAACAAGGTTGGATTTCAGGATTCACACTAATTATATCGAAGATACTGTTTTTAGTTCATCTACACAATAATATCTAAAATTTGAGGTAGACCAGCTTTATTTTTAAGGTTATAAAATCCACTCTGAATCTGAAAGTTTGGTTATTTCAATTGCAATTGATTATGAATTTTCACTGAAATTTTGAAATAGTTTAAACTTGCAGAAATTGACTCTTTATTCAATATGTTTTTATTTAATTCAAACGTCATAAAAAAAGTTTAAAAATATTGAGAGCATGAAGAAAAATCTACTTATCACTTTTTTCATGAATAGTTCGTTGCAGATTAGTTACTTTTTCTTTGGATTCAGTTTCAACAAAACCCATAACATATCTACTACACTAGTATGAGAGCTTGAAACTCAAGAGAAAAACAAATGAAAATGAAGTTTCAAAAGCTTTATACCTAAGAATATGATTATGAAGATCTTAATTTAGAATTAAATTTATAATTAAAAATTGAAGAATTTGAACAAAAATTAATAATAATTTGATACTTTCGAACAACGATTCAGCAAAATACTTCAGAAAAATAATTAAATATTCAGTTTTTAATTCATACCAATTATTAACAAACACTTTTCTCAAATAATTGTGATTTTTTTTTGAATTTTCTTCAAAGACAATTTGTGTTTAATTTTCATTTGTGAAATAACATTTATATCGGAAATTTTTTTAATAATTCTTAAAGTTATAATTTTTCAACTTCCAAATGTAAAATTACGAAAATTATCTTTTTATGAACACTTTTTGGCGTGAACATCTATGATTCGCAGATTGTTTAATAAAAAGATTTCAAAATTAGTATAATGAGGCAATTTGTTAAAAGTTTTCACTATTTTTCTTAAATTTTAATTTTTTCAAATTACAAACCTACAAGTATATAAACCTACTAAATAAAAGACTTATTTGCAACTGCAAACAAGTCCCCCCCCCCCCTCCTTCATTCACCACTATGTTTCTCAAAATACACGTTTTTCCGCCAGATATTTACGATTCTTCTTATTGACTGATTTTAGAAAATTTGGAAAATCACCCCCCCCAAGAGCCAACTCTAGGACCGCCCCTGGATAGAAGCTACTGATGCTTTATATTGACGTAGAATTACGTCTTACGGCAACATTATAGGGTTGCAAACTGAAATAAGCGAAAGTGTTTGTTCCTCTTCATCTTTTTTGTTACAAAAATTTCTCGCATCGCGCATTACATTATTTATAAAACATCATTGAACCGTTATCATCATTAGCCGGAGGAGGAGTAGGAGTGTAAACGAAATCTTTATCAATATTTCGTTATTTAATCATAAATTTAAGAAAAAAGTCTTCTGGTCTTCTGTTCAGAAAAAGTCATAGTTTTTATCCTTTGTCCACCAGTAGTCATAGTCATGATGAATTCACTATAATTTTTTAAGCTTGCTTGAAAACTGTCTTGGAATGAATATCAAAACTGTAACCGAATTCAAGCATAGTCCAGAAAAAAGCAATTTATAAGTAGGTTTATTGGTATCAGAAATATTAAAAACTATTACTTTGAAAACCTTATTTCTTTTCTATGCACACTTTAAATTCAGCCTTTACTCCAATCATGAGTTCTCAATATTTCTACGTCATTGACATAAGATGTGAACGCCAGCGGCGATGATTCGATTTGAAGATCGTTTGTATCGAACCTAAAGTTTTAAAAAATCATCAAACAAGGCTTCCTTATGTGTGCCATAATGTCCATATCCTCAATTAACTATTTAAATATTAACCCCAAAAGAGCTGCTATTTAGTTTATCTAAGTGGAACTCTGACTAATCAATGCATACAATATAATTGTTTACAATTGTAAATCCATATTGAATGCCATCGTTACTGGT
Source organism: Uranotaenia lowii (assembly GCF_029784155.1). Lineage (NCBI taxonomy): Eukaryota > Metazoa > Arthropoda > Insecta > Diptera > Culicidae > Uranotaenia > Uranotaenia lowii. The sequence goes on along the minus strand of NC_073692.1, from coordinate 329,841,957 downwards.
AATATTTTTTTTAATGAGAACAAAACCGCTTTTTTTCAACGATAATTAATGAAAAAGTATTGTTCTAAACATAATATTAAGTTTTTTTTTTATTACATTAAAGGTTTTATTATTTTTATATTCAAGATTACAGATCATCATAGGTCCACAAATGTTTTGGTAGAAATCGATTCGAATTTGAAAATGTGGTTATTAAAATCAATCAAAACTATGAACTTATTTGTATCACAATAAATTTCCAATAAATTCAATATTTTCTTTCTACATCAAATCATGATATATATATATATTCTTGGAATTAAAATTTTCCTCTAAATCATTTGATCGATTTCTCAATCCATCTGCTTAAGTGGATCCATTCATTCCATGACACTTGTTTACATCACATAACCAAAACATCTTTCTTCCGACAACGCCTCCGCTGAATGTCAACAATTAGAGAGGGCAATTTTTTCTGTTCCTGTTTCGGGAAACACATCTTTCATCGCGTTGCTTCGTTGTAGTTTTTCTTCCCTTTGTGATATTGATCATTTGTTTTTCCTACCATTCAAACGGTTTGAAACATAAAAAAATAAACACATCAAATCTGATCTCTTGAGCACGCGATCGTTTCTGGTGTAACATAATCGGAAGGGCGTATAAATGTTTAGTTTTTTTCAAAGTGTTCTTCTTAAAATAATGCAATATTATATGAATGAATGTTTAAAATGAAATGTCTTAACTTGAACTACACAAGTTATCATCGTGAAATAAAAACTCATTTAGATTAAAAAATAGTAAATCTTTTCATACACTTCAAGCTTTCTTTCAAGACTTAAACAATTCATTTCACTCCTCTCGGATCATGATGGACGGAATGTTGAAAACAAATGTTGTTCAAACGGTATGCAACCATTTGTCTCGTTTAACCCTGTATGGAAAACGAAGTATGTAGAAAAAAAAATGGTACAAACTTAGCGGAAAATTGTAATTAAATAATCATTCCAACCGATCCTCTCAGCCGCCGAGAGTGATCTATTTGGGTGATCGTTTTATGGTTTTTCCTCCGGTGGCCTCCAACTTCCGCGACCCCGGATCGAGTTACAACAAGTGATGATGATCTCTCCGCTTCGAATGCAGGCTAATTTTTCCTCTTCCAAAACAGTATACAAAACCCGTGTTTCCGAAAGCCCTTAGCAAGGGACGGGTTGCGTGGAAGATATATGACACCTTCTTTCGGTTGGCCATAAATTGTTTTGGGTTTCTTCGGCTGTGTTTAACACATACATTATCTTCCAAACTGGGAAATTCCCCGTTTGGCTGCCGGAGAATGTTTTTGCCCCTTTGTTCCGTTGCCAGGAATTGGTTTGGAAAATGTTAAGAATCCATTAGGTCGAGAATGTTAATTTAAACAATCGCAGTTTTCACTTTCGACGACATGATGGGAACATATTCGTGTATCTATTATATCGGTTGGCTTTGGTTAGTGTCTTTTGTTGAGCGATATTTAGGTAATAAGGTTCTGAAGCAAAGCGTTTGATGAGTAATGCATAAAAATCTTTGAATTACTGTTCAGTGAAACATTAACGAACGTACCATTGAAAAAAACATCTAATAAAAATTGGGGGATGGGGGTCTTCCAAGGGTATACAATTTAAAGTAGGTACCTATTTAATGTTTATACTGAACCTCAAAAATAGCCAACCTTGTTAACTTTTCCTCCCTACACTGAACCTCGAGATTTCCAAAACTTCCACTCCTCGAACCTGAGTTCAATATTAAAAACTCAAGTTTTTGAAAAAAAAATCACAGCTTGCAAAATACGCATAATTTGCCCTTCAAACTGAAAGTTTTTGTTTTAGGGGTTTTTCGTTGTTGTAGAGAACTCTTCCCTAAAAATCAGATACAGCAATAAAATGGAAATCAAAGTAAAAAAAAATCACTGCAGGTACGGGAATTAAATCCATACCTGGAGTGGCACTGAACCACCAAAGACTTGTTGTTACATTGTGCTACATCAACTTATATGCGAGACTTTCTACGAATGAAACAGGAATAAAATTATCTCCCAACAAAACAGTTCTTCACTTTCAACTTACCCCCCAAACTTGATCCTGCCACGATGGAAGTAGTAGAATGAGATTTTCCAAAATCGAAAATCCTCCAAAAAAAGTTTTCCCTCTTAAGGGTAAGTTTTGCGTATTGAAAAGCTGAGATTTTCCACAAACTTGAGTTGCCAATATGGAAATAAGTTTTGGGGGGTGGATGTTCTCAAGTTTGGGTATTTTTTATTCTCTGTGTAGACTTCATTAAAGCCGAATTTTGTTTGAAATACTGAACCTCGAAAATACTTAAAAGTTGTAGGACTAGTTCCAAAGGCTTTGAACAGCATAAAAATCCACTTTTTAAATAAGAAATATTGAGATTCGTAAGAATCGTAAAATCACAGATTTTAAAGGCTGCTGCGCAGATTTTTAATGCTACTGCTGATTGTTCTATTTGGTTTGGGTTTTCCGGTGGAAAAAGACGGATTGGCTTAGGAAGCGCAGATGTTTTAGGCTCCTGCTGCTGATTGATTGATTTGATTTGGCCTTCCGGTGGAAAAAAAAGAATTGGCTTAGGAAGCGCAGATTTTTCAGGCTGCTGTTGCTAATTATTTGTTATGATTTTATTTTAATTAATTAATTCCTAAGCAGGAGCCGCTGATTTTTAATGCTGCTGCTGATTGTTTGTTTTGATTTGGCCCTCCGGTGGAAAAAAACGGTTTGGCTTAAGAAGGGCAGAATTTTAAGGCTGCTGCTGATTGATTGGTTTGGCCTTCCGGTGGGGCATGTTCCGGTGAAAAAGACAGATTGGCTTATGAGGCGCAGAATTTAAAGGCTGCTACTGATTGTTTGTTGTAACTAGTCCATCCGGTGGAAAAAGAAGGATTGGCTTAGGGAGCGCAGATTTTCAAGGCTGCCGCTGCTGATTGATTGTTTTGATTTGGCCTTTGGTGGAAAAAGAAGATTTAGCTTAGCAAGCGCAAATTTTAAAGGCTGCTGCAGATTGTTTTTTTTTTATTTGGCTTTCTGGTGGAGAGAGACGGATTGATTTTGGATGCGCAGATTTTTATGGCTCCTGCTGCTGATTGATTGATTTGATTTGGCCTTCCGGTGGAAAAAGACGGATTGGTTTAGGATGCGCAGACTTTTAAGGCTCCTGCTGTTGATTGTTTGTTTTGATTTGGCCTTCCGGTGGAAAAAGACGGATTGGCTTAGGAAGCGCATATTTTTAAGGCTGTTGCTGATTAATTGATTTGGTTCTCCCTACCGGTGGAAAATAATATACGGTTTGGATTAGGAAGCGCAGACTTTCAAGGCTGCTGCTGATTGTTTATTTTGATTTGGCCTTCCGGTGGAAGAAGACGGATTAGTTTTGGAAGCGCAGATTTCCAAGGCTGCTGTGGATTGTAGTTTTAATTCGGATTTCCTGGAAAAAGGCGGTTTAGCAGAAGAAGCGCACATTTATAAGGCTCCTGCTGATTGTTTGTTTTGATTTGGACTTCCGGTGGAGAAAGGCGAATTGGCTTAGAAAGCACAGATTTTTAAGGCAGCTTCGGCTGATTGTTTGTTTTGTTTTGGACTTACGGTGGAAAAAGTCTGATTGGCTTAGGAAGCGCAGATGCGGCTGCTGATTCTTTGCTTTGATTTGGCCTTCGGTTTGGGAAGGTAGTTGATATGAATATTTTTTTATTGTTTCGGCTCTGGTAAACAAAGACTGGAAACGACTGGAAAATCACAGATTGGAAAAGCCTACCTTCTGCAGAACTTACAAATCAATTTCGTATCAAGAATACATTCAAAGTGTTCCCGTCTTATGGCACTTGAATGCAAAAACGTTGAACCACAGGCGCTGAAATGATTTCTCGGCAGTTTGTTAGCAAGTTTGCAACATTTTCAATCGATGCAGCTCAATCAGCCAGCGAAATACATCAGCACTAGGAAACCAATCAAATTTGCGACACCAACAACAACCGTTATCCTTTGAAGGGAAGATTCCAAACATTTGGAAACTCAGAATAGCGGATGATTTCTGGTTCTTGTTGTTGATGACGGCGCCGTCCGTCGTTTTTCCTGCAAAAGTTATTGATTGGCAGCATCACGAGGGCGAACGTCTCCAACTAGAAGCGTCACAATCCGTTTCAAATTTGCAAACCAATTGAACTGGCTGCAGTAGGGCCATTCGAAAGGGAGTCACTTCAAATATCAATAACTCATCCCGTGAGTGAATGAGTGTGTGGAAACCCGGGTGGCGACGAGTACACAACACCACAAATCATGGCCTGGTCCTGTTTTTTCGCCGATTTGTCCCACCAAAACTTACCGGCCTGGTCTATTTGTATCGTGATGCTGGCGGCATTTTACCGACGAGTGACCGCGCCGAATTCTATAATCGTTTTGCGAATGGGAATCACGTATCGTAAATTTTATCGCAATTTTTGAACCCGTTAGTACGTGCGGCAAATATTTTAATAATTCGCTGTATTCGAGCGCGCTTGGGCGGAACTTTTCCGGCAGTTGTCACGTGGCTAGTTGAGGACACAACTGGAACTGATTGTGCGGGTTCACTTTTTTTTCCATTCCGTCGTTGAACGTTGTCTGGGACCGTCAATTTTCCACCGGATGCTCTAGACCACTCTCAGACATATCCGGTCATCTAGAACGCGATAAACATACTCAGGTTTACTCTTCTAATTCCGGTAGATAAAGTTGTTTTCCAAAACCATCAGAAAACCTTTTAACACCAATATTGGTTTTGTTAGACTTGGTCAATCCTGGTACAGATCCACGTCCAAATTGCACCCACTGGGAAGAAGTTCTTCCGTACAAACCCTGTTGTAAAAGCTGAGCGAAGATCTTAACCTGCCGACCACTTCCTTGCCACTTCCCATACAAAAGTGAACCGCGGCCGGCCGTTTAGGGATAATATGCAGGAAAAAAAATCCAGGGGGCCAATAAACTTTTACAATGTACTAAATGATCGTAAAAGCATACTCCCGAACCCGAACTCTCTTTAGGATGGGATGGTGATGCATTTACGAGCGCTGGATGGGTTGCATACATTAATGCACCCTGGGAAGAAATTGACCCATAGCGGACCGGTCAATCAGCGCAACGGATGCTCGGCGGGGATTCTTTTAGGAGATTTTTACGCTGCTTATGAGTACAGTCGGCTTCCTTTAGTTTGGATTTTTTGGAACTTGTAGGGAGGGATAGTTTCGACGTTAAGTCCTAGCATAGATTTATTCATAAGTGAGTTTTCTTGAAGCAAGCGATTATTTGCATGATATAAGTTAAAAAATGCAATGAAAAATGTTCTAAATAGTGATGTATAACTGTGAAAAGTGCCATATTCATCGGATCACCGTTGACGAGAGAATGATCATAATCATAACCATCATTGAGTTGATAATTCGCTAAAGGCATCTTCGGTAGCTCCGGTACCTCAGGGTTTACTGTCTCTTGTCATATTTGAGCAGCCCTTTTTTCTTTGCCGATTCAAAAGACTGAAGAATTTATAGCTCATCCGCAGTGGCGGAGGAAGTGCGTTTAAAACCGGCAATATGGTTGTAAAAGGTTAAAGTAGTTGAAAGGATTTTTTTGTACCATTTTGTTCACTTATGGTTGGTTCCATAAGGACGAACACCAGATCAGATTTTGTGATTTTCAAAATTTTGTGAATAATAATAATCATTTTATATGAGAAAAATATGATAAAATTGATAATCAACGAAGTGATTAATCACTGAAGTTTATGTTTGTTACATCCACATTTTTAAAAGTGATGGAAAGTATTAGAGAAACATGAGATATCAAATAAAGAAAGAACATAAGCCGTAAATATCATGAAATTTTCGAAAAAGATACAACGGCTCATCGACGGGACTTGAACCCACAAATTCCGCTTCAGTGGAACGACACGATAGCTAATTACACCACGGTGAAAGTGAAGAACAGGCTTCAGCATATTGGACAAACATTCCGATTTTATACTGATTTTTTTTAGACTTTTTTAGACATTGCACCCAAACATCAAAATTTATGAAATTTTCTCGGCGAAGCAGGGTATCCTGGTAAAAGCTCCAAAGAAAGGAGTCAGACAGAGTGCGGTAACTGGCTTATAATCTTCTTTTTCTTGTTTCTGTGTTCCGTCAAATGATGTACTAATATTGCACTCCTGTTTCCTGCTACAGAGAGGCATATAAACTTTCTAATCAACTAAATTAAAGAAAATTTTAAAATTTAATACTTCATCAACAGTTCAAGCTCGAAGCCTATAACCCAAGCTTGAAGCCTATAGTAATTCTTAAAGCCTAAGCCAATATTTCGAGCTTGAAGCCAAAAATTCAACCTCAGAGTCAATATTAAAGTTAGAAGACTATAATTAAGCTCGTAGCCTACACGTATTCAGGCTTGGAGCCAACAGTTAATAATTCAATATCGACGCCAATGGGTCTAGGTTCAGCTATCTGAATGTCGTATAAGGGCTGGGCAAATTCAGGCATCTTTATCCAAACATCTGTAGAAAACGTGCTATTGGATTTCAAAATTTTCAACTCAACAGAACCCGGTAATATCCAGGCAAAATCGTCCAAAAACCAGGCATTTTTCATAAAAATTAAAATGAAAGAAGAACATTTTCCACAAAAATTTCATCGACTCGCATCAGCGGCGTTCAAATCTCATTTTAGAATTCCAATAATATGAAACAAGCTCACAAAATTTGGTTATTTTACGCAAACATAATAAACGAATTACAAAAAAAATAATTAAAAACATAAAATTATAAAAATTCGAAGTGTTGATTTAGATTTGACTAATATTCTGGATATATCCGGCGCCAGGGCCGTAGGAAGAACCGATTCATGGGGGGGGGGTTTTGGTGACTGACTTTTATTTATGAGTTTTGCTCAACAAGGCACGAATAGAAAAATTAGAATTTAACTATATGATTTTTTTAAGTACTTCAACATTTATAGTGTTCGTATTAAATCGTAATATTAGAAAACTGGTCCTATATCGAAAAGGTGAGCCAATTTTTTTAAATGAATCTTATCGATAGTTGAAATCTTTGAATTTTTTTAAGGGTGTGGTGGATCAAACTTATTCGATTTGAGCATAAAACAAGTTTTTTAGGAGAGCCTTCAATTTCTGTTGAAAAAATTTGTTCTATGCTCGAATCAAACAAGCCCAATCTTCCCAACTCTTTTGCAAAATGAAAGATTTCAGCCATGGATGAAAATAAATCAAATTTTCAAAAATATAAGTAAAAAATAAAAATATTTCGGATTAAATTTGCCTGGTGTAAACTTGACCAAATTTATGATTTTGCTTTGAAATGTGGCTTTAAAAAAACAGAAATATTTATAACAACAACAATTGTTTTTGATCAAAATACAAATCAAAAAATTACCTTAATTTGAACCAAACAGCGCTAATTGTAATAAATTACAAGAAATAGAATGATGATCATTAAAATTAATAAATAAAAAACTAAACGTTAAGCAATACACAGAGGATTTACAGAATTTTGTGCAGATTTTTTAGGTGAAGATCTAGTTCTGTGGATGATTTTTTAAAATAAAATTAGGGTTTTTTTTTTCTTAAAAAAACTACTAACAAACAAATTCTTCTTTATTTTTGTGATTTTTAACCTTAATTGAGTGTACATACTAATTTTGTATAAAAAATTTAAATCTGAGAATTGAATTGACGAACAAATTTTAAAGGTCATAATCTCTGGAATTCCTCAAAATTTTTTCGTTGATTGTACAACTCATTTACAAGTTCAATCTTTTTTATAAATTTTGAATCTGAATTCTGAATCTAGATTCTTAACCTGAATTTAAAAATGCCATGTTTCCGAATTTCTATGCAATTTCTTAAATGTACAAAAAAAAAATCCGAGTCTTAATTCCAGATCGGTATTTCAAATATGAATTTAAAACGATGAATCTTAATTTTTTATTTTGGATCGTCATTTTTAAGCTTTAAAAGTTTGAATTTTGTGTAACCCGAGGTTTCACTAATCTGATTACCTCGAATAAGCGGGGTTCTACTACATTTATTTTGAACTAAGAATAGAGAACTTGGAACTGCTTTTGTTTCTTTTCTATTTTATTAGAATCAAGAAAAATGAAAAAAAAAACCCTATTTTAACCTGTCAGTACAAACCATTAAACTGTGGGCAGATCATACAATTGGTTAAGAACTTTGAATTTTAATATTAAACAAATATTTTCTTCTTTTCATGTTCGGGAACCTATTACATAAATATTGAAAATGCATGAAAACTTGACTCAAATTTAATATGAAATTCAAAAACAAATTTGAACCAGGAGTTGAAACCAGCCTTTCTTTTACTATTTCTTATGATTATTCCAACTGAAAATCAAGAATCCTGAACTGAATACGATAGTAGAAATTCGATTGTGGTTTTTATAATATGGTATCAGAACCTTCTCAATGGGTTCAATTTAATTTAAAATTTAATATTCAGACTTAACTTGGGTTTTTGAGGTTTTGGGATTAGTTGTAAGTCTAGATTGTTACTCATACACTATCATCAAAATTTGATTATGAATTTATAATTTTGGATGTAGAATAGAATACCTCGCTTGCTTTTCTGGACCCTCATGGGGGGGGGGGGTTTAACCCCCAAAACCCCCCCTCCCGTTCCTACGGCCATGTCCGGCGCATATCCGGGCTTTATTCACGAAATTTGGGCAACCAGGCTAGACCAGGCTTTTCTCTTTTTTTTTTTTCTTTTTTTTTTTTTTTTTAAATCTGGGCAAGCCCGGATCAAACCAAACAATCTAGAATCTTTAAGAACATTGTACATACACACAGTTTAAATATCTTCCATGTTCACATCGAACGCCAAAAATCCATCGGATTTTTAAGTGCTTACTCAATTCTTATTTCCTGCTTCTTTTGCGTTTTATCAAATTTATCAAGAGTCCATTCCACTTCGGGCCATGCAGCAATAAAAAATCTCAAGTTTTTACACAGTTTATGTGCCCAAGCAACGTGTAAGCTCATGCTCTTATTCTTCCTACAAAACGATAATTTTTAAACTTAATTTCCATTCAATGATAAATTTTGAAGAAAAATATCATTTTTTGATTCTTTACAGAATTTTATTTGTAATAATTTGCTTTACGTGAACATGAAAGAATATTTTTCAAAATTTTGAAACCAAATTTATTTAAAATAGTTTTAAAAGGCAAAAACATGAAGTTCATTAAAAAAAAATTAAACCTTAATTGTATGTAAACTTGAGTTACCTTAAAAAAAGTAACTGAAAAAATGCAAAAATTGTTGTTGAGTATTTCTGTAAGAAGAAGTATCTTCGCTAGTCGGTTTATCGGGTCTTGAAAAAACTTATAAATAAGTTAAAATACAAAGGTTACTCACGTCGTTTTGATCGGAAACTGTTCTTCCGTCGGTATTTTATCCTATCCACTTGGAGTACGATAAGTTCAACTGTTGAATAACCGTAATTCAATCCGTGTTTTGAGCGCACTTAGAAACTTTCAATCCAATTGAAAAAAGTCACTGCCTTAAAAACAATACCGGAGTTTTGTATCACTGTCAAGCGTTTGCTGCGACAAGTAATCCTCCAGCGATGACCAGGCGCAACAGAAACAAACTAGACGATTCGCACGATGGTAATGTATCACCAGGGGAGAACACAAAAAAACAACGAACCAACGATAGTGCAACAGTAGCTGAAGGAAACAATGCAACAACTTCTGATAACCGGTCCGATATCTCTCTCTTGGATCTGCGGGATATGATAAAAGCAGACATTCTGAGCGCCATCGATACTACAAACGCAAGGATTGATCATGTTGCCAGTTCAATAAATGCATCAATAACATCTTTGAAGCATGAAGTTGAGGAAATTAAGACTTCTCAACAATTTATTTCGAATGAGTACGAGAGCATGAAAGAGGAAATGAACAAACAAACCGAAAATGTTCAATCATTAACTCAAGAAGTAAAAATGCTTAAGTCAACGAACGCCGAACTGCGCCGAAATACCGAGGAGCTTAACTTTGAGATGAATATGTTGAAACAATCATCTTTTAATAGTCATTTATTGGTATGCAATGTGATACGTTTGGCTGACGAGGATTTGGGGCAAATCATTCACGGCATAATGAGCTTCTTGGACATCGACTGGGATGCTGATCATATTTTGGGAATTACTCGACTATCATCTTCGAACGCAAAAGGCATTGCACCTATTTTGGTCCGTTTTACCAGTGACGCATTCAAGGAGTACATAATGAGAGCCGCCCGAGGAAAAACAATAAACTGTTTAGACATAGGCCTAGGTATCGATCAACGAGTGTTTTTAAATCATCGGTTGACTAATGCAAATCAACGTTTGCTGAGTGCTTCAAGAAAATTTAAAAATGAAAACAACTATAAATTCGCGTGGTTTTCGAATGGATACATATATATAAAAAAGGATGAATTCTCTAACCCTATTAAAATATGCGATATTAATGATTTTCCAACACATAGTTAAACTTTGAAATATTGTCTTTTTTTCTTATATAGTTTTTTTCTTATCAAAAATATCACTGAATTGATACATTGTTAAATTGAGGATAGATTAGGATACTTTTTCTGGCAGTTTCTCCTGAACGGTAGCTGCAACAGTTTTTTATAAAACTTCTTAGCTACAAAAATGATTGAATAAAGTAAAAAAAAAATATATATTTTCAAAAACACAATAAATATTTCTGTTTTTTTTTAAATAAAAATCAAAACAATGTACAGAGTTTAAATCAATATTTTTAAAATAAACAAAACAAATACGTGGCAACACTGAAATAGAAGCTCCTACTGAAAACGAAAACAAAAATCAATTATTGGTCTAATCTTGTGAGAGACTGACGGCGACTGAAGGCGAGAATCTAATTAATCGTCAGTTCACAATAAGCGTAGTTGGTGCAATGAGCACAGATTGAATAGAAAGGCTCCTCCTTTGTATGTTTTCAAATGATGCCATTTCCGGTAAATAAGACGGACTCAAGAAGCGCAGCTTAGAAAGACTGCTGATTTGTTTGTTTTCAAATGTTGCCAGTTCCGGTAAATAACACGGACTCAAGTAGCGCAGATTTGAAAGGCCGCTGCTTTGTTTGTTTTGAAATGATGCCAGTTCCAGTAAATAAGTCGGACTGAATAAGCGCTGATGGGAATTACCGCTGCTTTGTTTGTTTTGTAATGATGCCAGTTCCGGTAAAGAAGACCGACTGAAGAGGCGCTGATTAGAAAGATTTCTGCATTGTTTGTTTTGAAATGATGCCAGCTCCGGTAGATAAATCTGACTGAAGAAGTGCTCAATGGAAAGGCTTCTGCAATCTTTGTTTTGAAATTATTCCAGTTCCGGTAAATAAGACGGACTAAGAAAGCGCAGATTGGAAAGGCTGCTGCATTGTTTGTTTTTAAAGATGCCTTTAAATAAGAGAGACTAAAGAAGCGCAGATTGGAAAAGTTTTGTTTGGTTTGAAGTTATGCCAGTTCCGATGAATAACACGGACTGAAGAAGCGCAGATTGGAAAGGCTGCTGTTTTGTTTGTTTGAAAATATTTGCTGGTCTGGTAAATAAGATGAACTGAAGAAGCGCAGATTAGAAAAGCTACTTCTTTGTTTGTTCGAAAATGATTTCTGTTCCTGTAAATCAGACGGACTGAAGAAGCGCAGATTAGAAAGGCTGCTGCATTGTTTGTTTTAAAATGATGCAAGTACCGGTAAATAAGACCAACTGGAAAAGCGCAGATTGGAAAAACAGTTGCATTGCTTTTTTTTTTGTAATCCGGTATATAAGATGGACTGAAGAAGCGCTGATTGGAAAGGCTGATGCTTTGTTGGTTTTAAAAAGATGCCAGTTCTTGTGGATAGAATGAATTGAAAGAGCGCAGCCTAGAAAAGATGCTGCTTTTTTGTTTTGTATTGATGCCATATTTCCGGTAAATAAAACGGACTGAAAAAGCGCAGATTGGAAAGGCTGCTGCATTTTTTGTTTTGAAATGATGACAATTGCGTTAAATAAAAAGGACTGAAGAAGCACAGTTAAGAAAAGTTGCTATTTTATTTGTTTTGTAATGATGCCAGTTCCGGTAAATAAGACGGACTGAAGAAGCGCTGATTAGAAAGATTTCTGCATTGTTTGTTTTGGAACGATTCCAGTTCCGGTAAATAAGACGGACTGAAGAAGCGCAAATTGGAAAGGCTGCTGTATTGTTTGTTTTGAAATGATGCCCGTTCCTGTAAATGAGACAGACTGAAGAAATGCAGATTGGAATTGCTTTGTTTGTTTTGAAATTATGCCAGCTCCAGTTTCGATAAATAAGACGGACTGAAGAAGCGCAGATATGAAAGGCTGCGGTTTTTTTAAAGTGATGCAAGTTCCGGTAAATAAAAGGACTGAAGAAGCGCAGATTGGAAAGGCTGCTGTTTTGTTTGTTTCAAAATGATGCCAGTTCCAGTAAACAGGACGGACTGAAGAAGCGCAGCTTAGAAAGGCTGCTGCTTTGTTTGCATTAAAATTATGCAAGTACCGGTAAATAAGACGGACTGAAGAAGCGCAGATTGGAAAGACTGCTGATTTGTTTGTTTTGAAATTCTGTTAATTCCAGTAAATAAGATGGACTGAAGAAACGTAAATTAGAAAGGCTGCTGCTTAGTTGCATTGGAAGTGATTCTTATTTTGAAAAATAAATTCAGCACACTGATATACTTCAAATTGAACGAAGCTCGAGTTCTTTTTTGAAGCAAGATCAAATGAAGTAAAAAAGAATGAAGATATCCTAATTGAAAAGAATTGGAAATTCCCAATCGAAAAATAAATTTTAATTTGAGATTAGATTTTAGAAGGAATGTGGAGATAAGATGAAGAATTACAGAGTAAAAATAGAAGTTATAAAACAAATAAATCGAGATTCTGAACAATGAGTCAGATTAATCTTCAGTTCACGACACCTTGTTTTCAAATACATTATTAAAAAAATATGAAAAATTATATATAAGTTAAAAGTACACCTGAGGACTCTCTTTTAAAACTTTCTTTTTTACGTGGTTTTACATTGAAAGGGCCTTTTCAAAATATATATAATATGTACGTTCTATTTGAATTGAACAAAGTAGTTTTTGCACAGTTTTTTCTAAACTTTTTCTGAACGATTTCTTTTTTTCAAACGTACCCAGCAATCGTTAAAAATTCCAGTTGATCTGTTTTGTTTTCGTCATTTTCTGATTTTGTAAATAATGGGGTTACCCTCTTAAATCCAACCAAACTTACTTTTTGCGGACAGTGTTTCAAAACATGTTAACAATGCATACTGATGGCAACTGTTCCACAAGCACACCCACAAAACAGACTCTACTCCAATAATGACCTTCCTTGGAAGAAGAATTATCGGCATAAGATTCTACGCCTGACCGGCACTAACAAGCTTTCTCATCGCTGGCATTGTCCTCCCAGTGCAACAAGACAAAGCAGGATTGAAACGATCAGCCAGCAAGTATATTCACAGTTTTTTTTTTTGATGAATTTTTCAATATGACTAAAATTCCACAAAATGTTTTTCTTGTTTAGTTTGAGTTTAGTGGTCATGCATCATTATATTGAGTAGATCATCCCAAAAAGGGTTCAGACGGTCGCCAACTCAAGTATTTTGAACTAAAAATCATTGTGTTGAGAAAATTCGCCCAATTTTAGACCAGTTGACCATTTGCATTAATTTTTGCTTATTTTACAAAGATGCTCAGTGGGTATTTGAAACACCGATTTCTTTTGAAAGCGAACGAAACTTATTATCTCAATCATCTCAGTCTTGCACACTGTTTGTTGGTTTTTCCTAACCAGTATAATTTTAGCTAGGCGAAATATTACTCTCTCCCACTTTCAAACGTTTGCCACGGGATCAGAGACACAAATCGTTTAAACGAACGGCTTAACTCTCGAAGGCAATACTTCGTAAATTAGAGCGCACTTAACCCGAGACCCGATTCGGCCGACGGAGAAGTAAACATAAACACTAACGACAAGCAACGGCCTAAGTCGAAGAGGCCAATTATTCCCTGAACGCACCATATGGTTCCAGCTGGAAATTCTTGCTTTGTTTGGATCTTTCTTCCATTGTTTGGAATCTTATTTTCGGTTACATCTCGGAATCGATTCAAGTTTTCCTTCGCCTTCGCCGTTAGCTTCTTGAAAAAGAAAAAAAAATCAAACAATTTTCCACTGGAAACGGTTTAACCGGACAGAGTTTTATTGCCCTAGATATTTTTAGACCACCCGCTCGGATAACTTAATAACTTTGACATCGGTGCGAGCCGAGGAAATTCACGGAAACTGGGAAGTCAATTTGTCCGGTCGGTCTCAGCAATTGAACTTTCTCGATCGAAATCGGAAAAGTGGGAACGCGCGAGAAACCGCCATGATTTGCGGTTTGTTTGCAATCGTAAAAATTAACACAATTTCTCGACTAATGAGTTCGCTCCCACCGCAGAATTTTCCCGGTAAAGGTACCGATGATGGTCGAGGCTATTTTGGGGACTTTAAATGTTCAAGTGATACGATTAAAATTGTGAAACGCAAATAACTGTTACGGTTTTGTAGTTAGCAATTGGCTACGGTTGTTTTGATCCTGACTTATTTTATGAATTGCATAACTAGTTATGCTAGTCGTTTTGAATCCTATCCAGATTAGAGATACCGCTGTAGGTTGAATTGACAATTAGTTTGATTTTATTACGGTAATTACAGGGAACGTTTGCTTTTATCGATATTACTAGGCTCCCTTAAAACGTATAGCATGTTTAGTCTAGAATTTAGATTTAAATTTTAGGTTTAAACGCATCAAAATTGCATAAATAGGAAACTTCTTTTTTCACTGTAAAGAGACGGTGATATTTTCTTTCATGACAAGTTATAACCAAGATTAAAAACGATTTCTACGATTCCAAATTTTCATTTTTCCGCCAGCAACTCTTTAGCTCTAGTAGGAAATTTATTTTAAAAATTTTAGGAACTCCCCTATGAAATGTTTCATCAACCTGCTGTCACACGAAAGCAGCCATATGTTGTTCTTTGACAAATAGATTTTAAAATTCGCATAAAACCACGAAAACAATCAAAAGTTTACAGCCTAATTTGAACCCATATCGAGCGAATCTATTTCCCTCGTTTTGATAAATGATGTGCTGACACGAGGCATCTTACTCGATCCGTCAACATTTCACTTGGTTTAGCCTTGTTCAAACTGTCAATAAACCACCATACCGAATGGTGGCGGCAAACTTTCGCCTTGCAAATTTTCAAAGGAGAAAAAAATCCCATCCGTTAACCTTTTTTCCAAGCTAGGGGGTAGCGCGATATGACGAGGGTGGAAAATTTTTCAATTTATTGAACTCCCGGAGAAGTCATAAACGTATCAAATAAAAAAAAATATATATCACTGGGATTGATCGTGTTGACAAGTTTCCTGCCAACGTACGATAGTGTCGTATGTGGGAGAGATTGGAAATGAGGTGAAAAAACGTCACGTTGATGAGAGCTGCTTCCGTTTGTGGCGGGCAGCCAGTTGGCTACATAGGTTTTTTTTTTCAATATGCGCTACGTCTGAGGTAATATTTTGTTGAAATAAATAATAATCGCAGGTTTCAGTGGAGGAATAGAGTTATCTTTTATTAACAACTAGCTGATCCCATACGAACTCCGTTTCGCTTTCAACTTGGAATATGTCATGAACATTTTGTATGAAAGTCAATTGCCCAGCATTTTCCAGATTCATTGTTAAGTAATAATTGCAAAAATATTGGATGATCACTTCGTCTGTCGTCTGCTACTAAATATGAAATCAGGAATAAAAAACCACTTGTATAAATTTTGACTAAATCATTGCATAACAACGCAATTATTGCCAAAAAGCTAAACCCCTTTCGGGGGCTCTTATAAAAACTTTGATATTTGAAATCGATTGCCCTTCCTTCAAAACTCCCGTGTGCAAATTTTCAAAGCAATCCATTGTATAATAACGTCAATATTGCTAAAAAATAGTGAAAAATTAATTTATATGGACGACCCCTTTCGTAGACCCCTTGCAAAATATTTGACATCTGAAATCGATTGTCCGTCCCTGAAAACTACCGTGTGGAAATTTTCATCCCAATCCGATGTATAATAACGTCGATATTGCAAAAATATTTAAAGGTTTATATGGACGACCCCCTTTGCCGGCCCCTTAAACTGAATTGAATACTTGAAATCCATTGCTCATCTCTCAAAACCCTCGTGTACCAATTTTCGTCTGAATCCGATGTATAATAACGACAATATTGCATCAACAGTGAATAGTTAACATGGACGACTTCTTTGGCCGACCCCTGATTTTAGTTCGGATAAGTGGAATCAGTTATTTGTCCCTAATAACTCCTATGTGCAAATTTTCATCCCAATCCGATGTAAAGAAACGACAATATCACTAAAATACTGAAAATTTTATATGGACGACCCCTTTTGCCGGCCCCTTATACTAAATTGGATACCTCATATCGATTGCACGTCACTCAAAACTATCGTGTACCAATTTTCATCTGAATACGATGTATAATAACGTCAATATCGCAAACACAGCGAACAGTTAATATGGATTTCAGCTCTCTAGCTCTTAAGCCGGCTGAGTCTATAGAGGACAAACAAACAAACAAACATACAGAAATTGCTTTATATATATATAGATGTATGTCAAGTCCTTGAATAACTGCGCATCACATAAGCGATAGCTAGTTACCACTTTCCACTTCTCGAATTCCCTAATCAGGAAAGTACTCATTACTCAATGAGTAATTTGGTACTTCTACTCAGAATTTTTGGCAACACTATTGTGTTATCACGAACCTAGTTGTAGTAATGTTTTGGTTTTGCTCGTGGCAGCAGAAATATTCTGCTGCTGTTACCGGATGCCGGAGGAACCGATAGGAAACCGTTTCAACTCCTCCCCTCAATTCGTAAATTGAGAATGCTTAACAGCTTTGCGTGCCTCGCCCTTGGTAACGCCTTCGTGAACGCATCAGCTGGCTGTTTCTCAATAGAGATGTGTCTCAAAGAAAGCTGACCGCTTTTTACGATCTCCCTGATGAATGCAATCTTGACGTGAAGATGCTTCATCCGCTGATGGGTATTGGATGCAAGGGATGTTGTCCTACTTTAACGTGAATGGAGTGCTAACCACACCCAATTCACGCAGGAAGTTTGTTAACCACAAACTTTCCTTAACTGCATCGCAAAGAGCTTCTACCTCTGCTTCGATTGATGACAGATTGACCGTGTGCTGACGTCGTTGACGACAAAATTAGATTCCCAAAGATCATGTATGCGTAGCCTGATACAGATCTCCGTCCATCAGAATCGTATGCAAAGTCCGTATCTGCATATCCAATAAGTGGATCCGGTTTCGCGTTTCTGCGGAATACCAACGCCCTATCGGTTGTACCTCGAAGGTATCGCAGAATACGCTTCGGCCTTGCCAGTGCCTATGAGCCGGGCTAGACTGGTACTTGCTCATCGGACTAACCGCAGCACAGATATCTGGTCTCGAAGATGTTTGGTTATAACCTCACCATCGTGTAGCTTCGTCCAGCGAACATTTATGTCGAGCGGTGTGCCAACAGGTTTTCAATCGGCCGTACCAAATCGCTGCAGAACATTTTCGACGCATCCTGCTTGCGAAATCTCGATAATACTAAGGATGATAGGTAAGGTCTCGTTGGATGTTCATTCCCAAGAAAGTGTTGACCTTCAGAGAATCCTTAATCTGGAATAGCCTTTCAAGCTCGGTCTTGATCCAGATAACCTCTGAAACGTCTTTTCCGGCACGTACAGGATAAGGGTGAGTCCTCTCTTGCAGGGAAAAGCTTTCTTATCTCGTCTTCGAATTGCTGGTTCTATGCACGACTCGCTTGCTTCAAGACGTAAAGGCTTTACCTTCGATCGAACGACCTTCGATTTGCCGACGTTATCGTTTTTAAACTGCATGAAGATAATCTCTTCTAAAATTCCTTTTAGGAATGCAGTTTTGGTGTCCATCTGGTAAACGACCATGTCATATTCGTTCGCCAACTCCAAGACGGTACGGCGACCGGATCTCTTGATCTTAGGGAACACTCTCACGCGACCAGTCGATCCTTGTAGCGATTATTGTCATTCGCGGTGAACACTCACCTTGAGAAGATGAGTTTCCTGTAACTCGGGATAAGCTGACCGCTTCCCAAGTCTTGTCCTCCTTGAAGGCTGTCATCTCCTCGTCAATGGCGATCTTCCAGGAATCCCAGTCGTCCCGGCGCTTCAGCTCAATGATGTTCTGAGGCAACTCCTCATCAACAACAGCGGCGACGTTAGCCACGTAGCACTGAGTAGTTCCACGAGTGCGCTGACTTCATCTCAGGGTCGGTTCAAGGGTGACGGAATCTGTTCATCATCGTCATCGTCTGGGAATTCCGTACTGCCTCACAACAATCAGACTGTCACCAACAGCCTTAAGCACACGGGATCAGCAGGCACATTGGTTAACAGCTCAGATAGGTTTTCAGTTGTTGTTACATCGGCTGACCGCTCAAATGTGTTTTCGAGTGCTTGCACATCGACTGGCTGCTACGATGTGGGCGGTTGTTCTGGCTCATACACATCGGCTAACCGCTCAAATGTGATGGCCTTCGGCAGGTTTCTCGATGCACCTCTCTGATACAGAGTACAGCATCGCCTCGTACCCACGAATACCAGACGTTTCGGAGTCTGTGCGTACGCTGGACAACCAAAAATACGCAGATTACTCAGCTTTGGCCTCCAACTGAACCACATATCAAAAGGCATCTAGTTAACCACAAGACCCCTTGTTTGAAATATACCTTTTCTTAAACGCTATCGACCTTTGCCTATAATTCTTTTTATTTTCATGTTTCCCTTTATATCATTCTTTTCCTCTAAAATAAAAATGTTAAGCTAAGAAAAAATTAAAAAAGATAAAAAACGAGATTGTTTTTTAAAACCTACAAATAAAGAATTTACAACAAAAAGACCCCGTGGTGACCGGTTCGACAGATAGTCAACGTTCAAAACGGCTTGATCCCGCATACGTTTCGGTTGCCTTCTGACATATATCTTCGCCCTAGCCTTCTCCATCAATGTTCTGTTGGCTCACTCGCTGACGCCGTTCTGTTGCGGAGTAGACCGGACCGCGAATACGACCTGAACTCTTTTCTCAGAATAATGTCTCTGAAATTCATTGGAAATGTATTCAACAAACACCTCGCTCTTGTGCTTCATGAGGTTTACGACCATGAAGTGTGTGAAATGGAAATAACCAAAAAATATCGGTCCTAAATGGCTTCCCTAGGGCACACCAGAGAAGGCTGGGAATTTCTTGGAAAAGAATTCATCAGTTCGAACAGTTAACTTTCGTCACCTTAAATAGCTCCGGAACCAATCCAGTAGCGATCCTCAGATTTCTAAGCGTCCGAGCTTTGCGATAGAAACATCATAGTTCACCTTGTCGAACGCAGCATAGAGATTGGTATAAATGGCGTCAGTTTGGGTCTTCCTGGCAAAGAAATCTTGAACGAAAATGGGAATCTCAGTAAGTTTGTAGTCGTGGATCGTTTAGGCATGAATTCATGCTGGTTATTCGAAATGCAAAACGAAAAAATTGAACCCAAAATGACAAGCTTAAAAAGTTTGGATATCGTGCATTGAGCTGAGATTCCACGGTTGTTGCTGACATCTCTCTTTTCTCTCTTTTTTTGTACAGGGAACATATATGGGTCCCCTTCCACAGTGAATGGAAGATTGGACCGTCCAGCGATGATTGGAAAATATGTTTGATAGTAGCCAGTAGAAAAAAAGTTCCTGGTATTCTGTCTGGGCTCGTAGAGGTAGAATTTTTCAACTTCGATGTTGAACCTAGAGCTAAGATATTCCAGACAGCCCTAGCTAGATGCTCTGAAGGAATGACCCCAGTTGTGAAAACGCTTGAGAATTTTTTGGCAAAAAGCTCTCAAATATCACGATTGGAATTCACTGTATCGTTGTCTAGGAACATTTGAGTTGGAAGCCTTGTTTCTTTGCGTTGATTTTTCACGTGGTTCCAAAATGTTTTCGAGCTGGTCTTGAAGTGGCGCTGTAGCCAATCAAAATAATGGTATCAGTGCTCACTGGTTATTTTATATGCGGAGTTCAGTTTGCGATATTCGTTCTGAGCGTATAGGAACTTGTGGTTGTTGTAGTTTCGAAGGGCACGTTGTTTAGCTGTCTTCAGTCGTCGCAGTTCTTTTGTGACCCACGGAGCTCGTAGATTAGCACCTACGCTACGTTTTGGCACATGGCACTATGGGGTTTGAGACGCAAAAAGTCAAAAACTGAACTTTATTGGATCGCTTTTTCATTTTGACAAGTTAATAACTTAATATTTGACTAAGATATTCCCAGTTTTTCAGCTCATTATCGTGAATACTGAACGCACCACAGGCATCAGACTTTGAAAAATTTAAAAATTTATATGATGAAGAAAAAAATTCAAATCACACATATTCCTTTGGAAAACATGTTTTTCTTAAATTTAAAGTACACCATGTGAAAGCTTATATTAAAAACTATTATTTGAAAAATTCAAAATGTTTACACACTAAAACGATCTTTGATAAAAATGAGTAAATAATTATTTTTTTCAAAAGTAAAAAACTTTAAAGCCTTGCCAAAAAAAAATCCCCGCATTTCCTCATACTCTTTTCACTATCAAAATCTAGTTTAAAGTCCTAAAAATACAATGAAAGAGATTCCAGGCACCTTAAAGCACCGTTTTTTGAGTTATAGTCAAATTAAGTTGAAAATATCATGCAAATAGATAATTTTTACCCATTAATGAGTATAAATACAACAAATTTGGTTTGGTTTGTCAGAAAAAATGTTTCTGATGATTGATCAATCATTTCACACAATTTTCTCTTGAGTTTCGTTATGTGTCTTGATGATATTTATCATTTAATGATCAATTAGTCCAAAACCCGGTTTTCAAAAGAAATAAAAAAGTAGGGTCAAAAATAACACCAAGCATCCTACTTTAAAAGTGGTTTGTACAACATTTTTGTTTGAATTTATTTTAAGTTAGTTAAAATAGTAATTTTCATACAAAATTTTCAAAAATTACGAAATAGTCCAAAACATCTAATCATACTTTTCTTAAATGTCGTGGCAGCTGCGTTAGGATCAGAATGATCGGGTTCGATTTCCCATTCGATAAATTCAGGAACGTGCAAGATAGCTTCGAAATCCATGTTCATGAAGCCTCGATGAAAGCGATGTAGAACAGCTTAGAAGAGTGGAGCGGGAGCTTAATCGATCGTCGGAATCCTGAACTCTTCGATTACAAAGCAGAGGTCGAGCATCCGGTCGTTCTCATTTTCAATGCTATTAATCTGATCCTAAGTAGCTGTGCTTATGGCATCTATGTTGCCAGATCGCCCGGTTCGACCCGATTGCCTGGATTTAATTAAAAAAAAGCTAAGATTTTGCCCGAATTTATTCACTTTATTTAAAAATGAAATCAAATAAATAAAAATTTTTGGAATAATTTTCATAAAAAGAATCATGAAAGATTTTTTGGAAGCCTAAATTACGTTTTAAAAAGTTGTCGAAAAGTTTTAATGAACAAAATTTTCTTTTCAATTTTTTTTTAATTTTTTTTTTGAGTAATTTATGAGTTTTGACAAAATTTGGCCGGATATTGTCCGGATTTTTGGTCGATAATTATGAAATCAAATGCCCGAATTTTGGAGGTTTTTATATAAAACTAGCTAACCCGTTGTGCTTTGCTACACCTTCCGGAAATAAATGTAATTTGTAAAAATTTATTCAAATTTAGATTTTAGAGAGCATATTTTTAAATCAAACCTCATACTTCAGAATCAACTTCAGAACCAACAACTTTGAAATGAGAGCTGCAGCTGCAGTTCTGAATTGCAATTCAACGATGGTATATATTATTTACTGAAACTTGAACTCTAAACTCGTTTTTCAAGATCTGAAATTTGTACTCTGTACCCAAAAAAAACTTTTTGGGAGCTCTTCCATCTTTTTCAATTTTGTCCCCCACTGCTTGAAGAAGGTAGGCACATTTAACAGGCTCGATAACAGCACTTATCATGGTAATGAAAAATATATTAAATTAGTTATGTATTAAATACAGTCAAATTTCTTTTTTTTTTAAATAAATTTACTACGGTAAACATATAAATATTTAAAAAAATATCAGTTGCATCACTAAATAAGTTCTCAGCGTTTTTTTTATTTTCTCTTTGAAAGTCAAATATTCAAAAATGTAGGCAAAAACAAATTTCTAAGTTTACATTTGTCCCGTATTTTGGGGCAAGTGTCAATGCAAAGCTTATTTACAGATGCGTCAGAGTAATGGCTTTAAAATGGATTTAATACGAATTCCTGTTTTTTGTTCTATCAAGTTTCACTGATATATCTGCAGTATTCCTGCAATATAAATTTATGTTTGTAATCCACTTTTAACGAATGCTGTTCAAAGGGAATGACCTTCATTTTCAAAGACATTTAAGAATTTTCAATATCCGCTGCAGTTTCAACATTCGGAATACCCCTTCTGGTCTTTCCAT
Organism: Uranotaenia lowii; assembly: GCF_029784155.1. Lineage (NCBI taxonomy): Eukaryota > Metazoa > Arthropoda > Insecta > Diptera > Culicidae > Uranotaenia > Uranotaenia lowii. The sequence continues at coordinate 329,819,242 of NC_073692.1, read as the reverse complement.
TGAATCTTATTGAATCATTTTGAAGATGAATTTCTTAAAAGTTCGACGTTTGCCCTTGCCCCACCGTGTGTTCTCTTAAAATTATTGCGTCCAGTTGAATATCAGTTCTAAAGTCTCGCTTTTCAAAAACGAAGCGGATCAAAAGTCTCTTTTATGCAGCCATGTAACACAAAAACACTTTTCATGTTAAGTACGTACTTGAATTGGTATGTAAGCAAAAAGTACGATGGTTTTTTCAGAATTATTTAAAATAAAAAGCTCCCATTTTCATTTCTAAATTCGTTTCAATTGTTTATTTGGGCGGAAGTAACAATTTCTAGAAGAAAACATAATTTTTAATTTTTTTTTAACGGAAAAAGTTGAACGTTTAAACATGTTCTAATGTTCCTTGAATGAAAAGTCGAATGCTACCTACATTAACACGAACTAAATATGGAAGTATTTTTGCAAATCTTTCAATTGGTTTTGATTCGATTGATAAAATACCAATCCGTGTCACATCTAGGCGTCATTTATTACCACGTGCTGTGTACAAATCAAATAAGCAAGAAAAAAACACATCTAGGTTGCATATCGCCCCACGGGTTTGAGAAACAGGCGCCTTATTGTTAAATTTTCCAGCAATCAATGAACAGTGACCTTTGGTTACTATCCTCTTGCGACGACGTTGTCTCGCCCATGGAGACGAAAAACAAACACCTCAAAGAAAATATGCTTGGTTGAGAAATACGCGCCAAAATATTCCTACTGATCAGTATGCTATGCCTGAGTTACTTTCCTTTGGCGACGTTGGCTCGCGACGCCTCTACCATAGAGACGAAAAACAAACCGCCCAAAGGAAAAACAAATCTCAAGAAAATGGATGTCATGACTTTAATTTGTTTCGAAAAACTACAAACTTTGTATGGAAGCCTCTCCTTCCTTAAGTCGGATGGAGTTTTGACTATTACAGAAACCATCCCCGGCCTCAAAAACCCTCAGATGCCAATTTTGACGATGATCGGTTCAGTAGTTTCCGAGTCTATAGGGAACAGACAGACAGACAAACATTCATTTTTATATATATAGATTAGCCGAATTACGCAATGAAAATATTCTGGAAACCTTAACCAAAGTAGACGCTACAGGGTGCCGTTGAAGAAAAACGCACAGGATCTGAAACAGAAAGTCACAATGGGAGGAGCATTATTTCGATTAGGGCATGTTGAAGTCGCCGATGACGAGAATGTCATCTTCAGGAGAGAAAATTGAACTAATGCTATATAAAATAATAAGAAATTTATGTTTGTTGATTCCTTTCCAATTCTTACGAAAGTCCTATATATTGAAGAAGAGTTAATAAGATAACTTCTGAACAAAAGTCAAAACTTCTCGCTGCCTTCGACAAAGTTGATAGAAATAGATTCAAAAACATTAGTACATAATTCAATTATATTCTAAAATTCTACAGTGCTGCCAATAGAGTTCACAGTTTTAATTAAATAAATTTTTACCTTTAATCCCAAAAACAAGACTGTTTCATAAATTTGATTGCATAATTGAACTCCTCGGGCACAAATTCGTAAAATTTAGTTTCTCTATAGTTGACTTTGAATTAGAGGCCTTTAGAGCCAAAGAGGTTTAAGCTCAGAAAAGGTCTTTTCGAGAATAAAAATGCTTTTTAGATATTGTGTTTGACCATTGCCCATTCATTTTTCAAAAATTTGTATTTTTCTTTCGAACGTTAATGTATGTAAGTGACACACAAAAAATTGAACAAATCGTAAAATATAGTTTAAAATCTTAAAAATCTTTTGGCATTTTTAACCCACAAACAGACCATTTTCGCACTTATATCCCTTTGGACCTCCTAGATTGTGTGCCCTAGAGGGTGTTTGCCCTTTAAAGCGGTTGATGAATACATACATAAAACTCTAAACTTCAAATGGGCTAGAGTGTTAAATTTATTATTTTTAAGTTGATAACTACAGTTAGAAAATTAATGTTTTCTCGGAAGTAGCTTTAAGCATTTCATGAATCTTTAAAATTACAGACTTTTAAAGAACAAAATGCCTGTTCCAGACGCAGCGCACACTACAACCACATCAAACAACGTCACGGCACACGAGAAAAACTCGATCCAACCGAGTCAAAAGTTAAGCGAACCGAAGTCTGGCTTCGTACGTTTGTCTGTCTGCCTGTCTGATGCCATCATCCGCAGGGGGAATGCAGTCGTCACTTATTGGCACCGGGAATTCCTCGACAACCCCTCTTTTAAATTACACCTCTCCTGCCTCATGTGCCGATCCCGTTTCTTCCCCTTTTCGTTTCTTTTGCCTTGACTGCTCCAGGACACGTCGTTGACACTTTGCACCGCACCACGAAAATCAGGGGAGTGTGAAAACCAATGTCGGGAAATTGCACTCCATCCCCTGCCAGACGACGATATGTCGGTTTATGTAGCACACCGGCACTTATTACAGCACTGAAGTGGGCAAATTACAAATTCGTTTGGCGTAATGATGCTTCGCACTTTCGTCAGCAACCGACTTGGGAGCTGAACTGAGTTGAACCACCAGAAGGCCATCGCTTCTGTCTGAACTTGACGAGAGCAGGCTGCTAGCTAGTCCCCAACACGTTTGGGTGTAAATTATAGTAATACCGTATCCCGGATTCCGGGATGCTGCCAGTGGAACTGAGCCTCTGCAGTAAGTTATCATCGAAGTCCTTCGTGATTATCAGCAATAGTGTCGGTCAGCAAAATGGGTAGGCGAGTTGATAAACCGAGGACCTTAAATTGTCCGACTGGTGATTTGTGAGCTGGATTTAAAATTTTTGAATTTGTTGGAGTTACAATGCGGTTTAGTGATTCTAAAAATAAAAATTGTCTGGATGCAGGTATAATGACTTGTTACTTCTGAGAAAGCTAATGATAGTTTAATAAAAAAATAAAAAAGCCTTCAGGATGGAACGCCTTAAAATTTAATATAAGGTACCTTTTGAATTGTAGGTTTTTCCTGCAATCAGGATTTTAAAACGTAAATTTCAATATACACTGCCGGCCAAAAGTTTGGGATCACCCACTAAAAAACATGCAAATTTTGATCGTTCATATCTCAGCCGTCTTAGGACATATTGAAAATCTTCTGATCTCATTTGAAAGATAATGAGCAATAGCTATCTCGGAGGTATTTTGCCCAAATATAATGTTTTAGTTTTGAACTTAAAACTTAACCTAAAGTTGTAACATTTTCAAAAAATCGCACTCAATATTCAAAGCCGATCATCTCGGGATAGGGTGGACCAAATCTCAAAATTTGAGTGGCATTAGAATTCCTGTTCTTTACTTCTCAAAACACAATCAAAAAATTTTGTGAAAAAATTCAAAAACGTATTTTTAATTAATAAAATAGACACTTGAGTTATCGTCCAAAAGTTTGGGATCACCTCTTTGTATGGTGAGTTTGGGATCATTCTTATAAAAACATGCAAATTTGTTTTATTCATATCTTTCTCATCTAACATCTTATTGCAGATCTAAAGGGTTCATTTGGAAGCTAAGGAATTGTTGTTTTTTAATAAATTCATTCAAAAATTATATTTTGAAGTGATAACCATAAAAAAATTACCTGAAATTAATTGTTTTTTTGAAAGTTCCCAGATTTTTTTTATAGTTCTCACCTTAAAATATAATTTTTGAATGAATTTATTAAAAAACAACAATTCCTAAGCTTCCAAATGAACCCTTCAGCTCTGCAATACGATGTTAGATGAGAAAGATATGAATAAAATAAATTTGCATGTTTTTATAAGAATGATCCCAAACTCACCATACAAAGAGGTGATCCCAAACTTTTGGACGATAACTCAAGTGTCTATTTTATTTATTAAAAATACATTCTTGAATTTTTTCTCAAATTTTTTTGATTGTGTTTTGAGAAGTAAAGAACAGGAATTCTAATGCCGCTCAAATTTTGAGATTTGGTCCACCCTATCCCGAGATGATCGGCTTTGAATATTGAGTGCGACTTTTTGAAAATGTTATAACTTTAGGTGAAGTTTTAAGTTCAAAACTAAAACATTATATTTGGGCAAAATACCTCCGAGATAGCTATTGCTCATTATCTTTCAAATGAGATCAGAAGATTTTCAATATGTCTTAAGACGGCTGAGATATGAACGATCAAAATTTGCATGTTTTTTAGTGGGTGATCCCAAACTTTTGGCCGGCAGTGTATATCTTACCAACTTCATCAAATCCTTATATTTCTCATACTGTCATAAGTAAAAACCTTTCTATGCCTGAGTCATAAGTAGTGGGAATGAGTTTCTGCCACGCAATTTAGAAATAGGAACAGTTGCATGTGGTTTTGATCATCTTTATCATTGTTCGAAGCAATGTTTTTAGGGTTCAAACAATTTGAATGGTTCAATAAAACTGAATTTTTATTATGAAGTAAAAGGCGAAAGATTTATTCGACAATTGAGGGAAATTTTGGGAAAAATATGAGTGGTTGGAAACAGCAAACAGAATAATTTTCATTTGTTTAAACTGCTTTCCGATATCTTCAAGGAACTTTACTTTGCCTGTGTTTATTTAAACACGTTCAATACTGGTCCTGATGCTACATATACCAATATCCACCACAAAAAATAAAGACATTCCTGTCAACACAACCCTTGCCCTTTTCGGAAACCGATACGTTCGGGGCCCCTACTTTCTTCTGTTTACGATCCCTTTGGGACCGATTCCCTCAACATTTGGAATTTGAAAAATCCATAACTTACACCCGATTTGCTCCCGAGGAAAACAAGGTCGAAGAGCATGAGAATTTCTGCTTCGATTTCAGCTTAAGTGACGAAGCATGTTTCTGGCTGCAGCAGCTCGCGTGCTCCAGACGGCTTATCCTTCTGAGACGACACATTCCAAAATAAAACGAACACAAGTAGGAGGTTTGTGAGTGCCGATACCCATACCTAGTTGTTCGCGGTCGGTTCCCACCAGAATGAAAAATGGTGCTAACAGATTGCCAGTGAAATGTGGCACGCTTCGGCAATAGTAATAAAAATCAATTATCACTTTCTTTCTGTCGGACTTTTTTTTCCATGGTTCAAATCCTCCCCCGCTTCCGGCTGCTGGAGCAACTTGGCTTCTAGCTATTGTTAGATTTGGGTAGCCCGAAGAACATTAAAGCGATTTATGCCGACTCATTAGAAGCTAATCGATCGGTAAACAGATTGCACTGCTTCTCGGATATCCTGCGGTTCCGGTTCTCGGACTTGGGCTGTTATTCTCGGAACTTACAGCCCACTAATTGATCCATCCAAGTGTATCATAAATCTAGCGAACATGTTGCACTATTTTTTTTCTTCTGAAAGCTTAGAAGACCCTCCCGATTTCAGAAAGGAAATGCATTTCGATGGAGAAACACAAGTTTACAATGTTGAGACCAATAAGATATAGATTTTAAGAAAAATAACAACATTGTACGTCAAAACAAGAAAGTAGCTTTGAACCACATACATTCAGGATATTTTTCACCTTCAATCATTTAATTCTTATAACTATTAGTTACGTCTGCAAAAAAAGTGATAATCACTTAATTTAAAGTGTTCACTAGACTGAGCCAATTCGGGGTCATTTTTAAATTTCTCAATCCCTCTGGAGTCTAATAAGCTTCATTTTGGTTCAAAATTCGTCCATGATTTTTTGTAGAATTTTCAAGAAACGTTTACATGATTAAATTTGAACTTTAAGGTTTGTATGGGAAAATTGAATATTTTATACTGGAAATTCGACATCATTTTTGTTTTTTCTGTGAAGCCGAGCCTGCTGATGGGTTTTGTGCCAATTTATAAATTCTTTAAAGGCAATTTTTCACTGAACAGCTTTGTCCACGACCGTAATTTTGTATCTAATAATAAAGAAAAGTTATTAGACAAATCGACTAAATCTATTGTGTACTCAGTGCGAAACTTCATAATTCAAGAATATCCTCGACTAAACCTGATAGAATTCTTTATTTAAAATTAGGAAAGTCGATGTGCAATTACAAATTTGATAACATGATTTCTGTATGAATTCTATTCACTGGATTAACTATTTTTTACTGGTTTAATTACTGCAAATTGGATTAACTTTCGCTCTTATCAAATATACTTCAACCGATATACACCACTTAACGAGAAAAACCTTTGTCACAGGTGGCAGATGTCCTGAATATTGTTTTTGTCCTAATTTTTTGTTTGTTTTTATTGTTTATTTAGGATTTTGAGTCTCTTGAATTTATTCATTACATACACACAGTGTACTGATTATCAAAAAACCGTCCTGAATTTTGAAAAAAAAAAAACATTTGAAATATTCTGAATTTTTAAATTTTTCTTAAAAATGTCCTGAATTGTCCAATAAAAATCTCAATAAGGACATCGAATAAATCTGCAAAAAAATAACTACACTTATTAAACGGACGGTAATCTTCGTTTTAGATGATATTTTAATAGTGTTTTCCGACATGAACTGCAGACCAGTCAATAAAATGCTTTTGGCATTTAAAGCACCAATACTTCTCCTTTGTTTATAGATTCTAGATGTGTACTGAAAAATTCAGATTTTTTTTCTTCCCGATGTGCAAATTTTCAACAAAACCATCTGGCACTTGTGTTGGACAATCGCAAAAAGAGCAAATTTTCATCACTTTTTTCTTTGATTTACGTACAATGATAAAAAATTATTTGAGATACTGAATCAAAGCAATCGAAAGATTCCTTTTAATTCAACCACGGTAAATGAAAAGTTCATATACCAGTATTTCGATAGCAACTTACTACCTTCATCAGTGAACGTTTTCGATTGAAGATTTTTGAGATAGGTACTTGCTTTAATCTTAAATTTTCATTAGTCATCGTGAAATTTTTTGCATTACTGTTTTTGGCGATTCTAACCAACCCATACCTTTCAAACTTTCATAAATTAAGATCTTCAATAGGTTGTTTTGTTTAGGTTTTACTTACTGGAGTTCAACTATATAAATCAATTCATCCGTCATTTAGTATAGAATAAGTAGTGATACGTACTAGGTATCGTAAGGAAACAATCTAAATAACTAAATGTTATTTTCCTTAACTGTTGGTTTGCAAGAAATTCATTTAACGTTGGGCAGTCTTTTTTTTTTATCAAAGGCTTTTAAAATCATAATTATTTGATTTGAAAATGAAATATCGTCGCAAGCCAAATCTTCTTCAATTCAACTAATTGGGCATATCGTGATCAACAAAGAAACCTTATTAGAAATTAATCTTGATACACATTTTGTGGGTAAATGTTTTCAAATAATGGGTATATTTTTTCTAAACATTTTATTTATTGCGGTTTGGTTTTGCAAGAATAGGTATATATTTTTTAAATTTATTATAACTGGCATCCCTGACTACAGTACATAAATTTCTCGAATTAATGTCGCCATTTTGTCCGCTAGAGGACGCTTTTCATAGTATGCAAAAAACGACTGTTGTCAATATTGGTTAAGTATATTTGCTCTAATCGTCTTTTCCATGCATAACAACTTGACTTAGGATTAGAAGTTTTTCGGAAATTTATTTTTGTATTTTATTCAATAGAATTGCTATGATTGGATTTGATTTACACGTCAAGACAATTACATAATATAAGTATTGATAAGCGATAATCTAAGGTTGCCAGTTTGCCCGATTTAATCCGGGTTAGCCCGGATATTTAATACAAAATTTGAGAATAGTCAGTCTGGTTGCCCGGATTAATTCACATTATTTGGCAAATCAAACAGAAAAACAAATTGTGTTGCAATATTTTTGTGTGTTAATTATGCCTCCAAAACAAAAAAAAATGAGCAAGTTTTGTGAAAGTAATGATGAAAGGTTTTTGGAAGCAATTTAAAATCTGTCAATTAGTTTGAATGAAAAAAAAGTTCAATTTAATTTTTGATTTTTCAAGGAATAATTTCTGGGTTTTGACAAAATTTGCCCAGATTTTCAGTCGTCAATTTTGAAATCAAATGCCCTGATTTTGCCAGGTTTTTATAAACAAATGCACGGATTTATCCGGCCCGGATAAATGCTGACAAAATTCTGACAACCTTACGATAACCTGTTTGAATTTTTTTTTACGTAAATCTGTCAAATAGCCAAATAATACGGAATTTTTCCTTTTAAAATCTTCTCGCTGAAACTAAAAAAATCTATTATCAGGTGTTTGAATTCTCAGATTCTAAGTTTCCCAGAATTTCAGAGTCTAAGATTCTCAGATTCACAAATTCTTGCATTAAAAGGTTTTCAGATTCTCATGACTTGAGACTGATTCTCAGATTCTCAGATTATCAGATTCTCAAATTCTCAGATTCTAAGATACACAAATTCTCAAATTCTCAGATTCTCAGATTTTTAGATTCTCAAATTCTGAAATTTTATGATTCCCAAATACTCAGATTCTCATATTTATGGATTCTCAAATTGACAGATTCTTAGATTCTTAGCATCTCAAATTCTCAGATTTTCAGATTTTCAGATTCTCAAATTTTCATTCTTAGATTTTCAGATTCTCAGATTCTCAGATTTTCAGATTTCGGATTCTGCGATCCTCGGATTTCGAGATTATGATATTTTTAGATTCAATGTTCCTTAGATTTTTAGATTCTCGGCTTCTCAGATTTTCAGATTCTCAGATTTCAGATAATCGGATTCTCTGAGAATTTTTTGTACCTCAAATTGTCAAAAACTTAGATCATTAGATTCGGATATTCTCAGATAATCAGTTTCTAAGACCTTAAAATTCATAGATACACCGATTCTTAGATTCGTAGATTCTTGGATTATAAGATTCACAGATTCTTAAATTCTCAGACTCTCGAATTGTGATATTTTCTGATATTAAGATTCTCGGATTTTCAGATTCGGAGATTCTCATATTATTGTATTCTCAGTTTCATAGATACTTAAAAAACTAAGATTCACAGATTCTCCAATTCTCAGATTCTCAGATTTTCATATTTTTAGATGTTCCGATTCTTCGATACTCAAATTCTCAGATTATCAGATTCTCACCTTCTCAGGTTCTCAGATTCTTAAAGCCTTAGATCCTTAATTTTCGAATATTCCGATTTTCAAATTCTCAGATTCTCAGATTCGCTAATTCTAAAATATTCAGATTCTCAGATTCACATTTTTTTCCTTAGGTTTTTTTCTAGATTCTCAGTAACACAGTTTTTCAGTTTTTCTTATTCTCAAATGCTTAAATCTCAGATACAATATTCTCTGTTTTTCAGATTCTCAGTATCTTAAATTCTCAGATTCTTAGATTCTTGAACTCACAGATTCTCATATTAACAGATTCTTAGATTCTTGAACTCACAGATTCTCATATTAACAGATTCTCAGATTCCCAGACCCGCAGAATCTCATATTCTGAGAATCGGATTCTCAGATTCTCAGGTTTTCAAATTCTTCAAACCCTCAGATTTTCAGATTCTCTGATTCTCAGAATCTCAGATTTTCAGATTCTATGATTTTCAGAATCTCAGATTTTCAGTTTTTTAGATTTTCATATTCTAAGATTTTCAGTGTGGCAAATTTTCGAGTGTTCGGTTTCTCAGACTCTCCGATTCGTAGACTGTTAGATTTTAAGATTCTCAAATTCATAGGTTCTTAAAATTCCAGACTCTCAAATTCTCAGATTTTAAGATGCTTAGATTCTAAGGCTCTCAGATTCTCAGATTCTCAGATTTTCGGGTTCTCAGATTTACATATTTTCTCTTTTTCTTTTCTCTCGTTTTGAAGGGTTTATATTTCTTCACCAATAGTGGATGGTGATTGAAAAATATCAGTGAAACTTCAGAAAAAAATAGTGTGTCAAAGGAATTGGTAAATTAAACTATTCAAAATTATACACATTTGTCACTTCGGCGTATAGGCGTTGATTTTTTCTAACGATTTGTCCATAGTTTGTTCATTAGGAGCGTAACTATTTTGTGACCAAGAGAGCGTTTTCTATTTTGAAATTAGGCTGGAACAAATATCAATTTATTCTTTTGTCACCCCCCCCCCCCCCCTCCGAAATTTCCAAAAACCCGAAGGGGGAAATAAATAAAGTTTGAAGTATTTTATGTTAATTTCGACAAAAATTTCAAGTATCCAAAAGATTAGAAGACGAAAAAAACAAATTTTGGAAGTTGGAAGTTATTTCACCTTTTTGGATTCTTGATTTTATTGAATTTTTCGTTAAAAAATTACTTGATTTATAGGTTTTGTGCAATGATATGGTATATAATTTTGTTGCATACAAGTTTTCGTGCAATTTATTCCAATTTATTTGTTTTTCGCATTATTTTTTATTGTCCCCCCCCTCGCGATGTTCCAACTCCGAGTGACAAAAGAAGGATTTGAAATTTGTTCCGGCCTTATTACGTTTAAAAAAAACTCCACAAAGCAAATACTGCTTCAGCAATCTTGATGGTACTATACATTGGATTTCATCGAAATCTGCACACGAACGCTTTCATGAACTGCCAATTGATTTTAATTTTTTTATTTGAGGTCGGTGCAAAAGGGATGACCATCCAACTCAATTACTCTTTTTGTGTTATTTTTGTTTTCTATGCATCGGATTGAGATAAAAATCATGTACTCATAGGCTTATGGGGGTTTCGTAGAACAGTATAAAGAATTTTTTTTATTGAAATTTTGGTCTAAGGCCAGCATAAAGGGTGGTACAGACCCCGTTCGATTTTGGCTACACTCCCGAATATTTTGTGTTGCCAAAATCGAATGTTTCTCTTATTACTAAATAAATCAACTGTTATCACCATGAATGAAATTTTCAGTAATTTTTTCCGTTTTTTGTCATTTTGTATTATCATGTTTTGTTTATGTTTTTTTTTGTCATATTTGCTGTTTTTGTCATTTTTCACAAATGTTCAGTAATTTTTTGTCATTTGGTGTGTTTTGTTTGTATTTGTTTTTTGGTTGTATGAAATTTGAGTTTAAATTTTTTTTTAATTTTGTAGTTGTGTTTTATTTTATCACCATTTAAGAACGCAAAAACGTATTTATATGGTGTTTGTCTAAATTATATTGATCCTATTATAACGTAAACTAATAGGCTCCAAAAAACCGTTCGATTTTAGCACATTAGAAAATAAATCGAATGTTGCCAAAAACGAACGGGGTTTGCATAAATAAACTATCCAATGTTTTGCGAGATTTTCACTTCAAACATCGGATCGACATTCAAATACACAGTAATGAAGAAACATGGTACAAAGTTTGGTGGAAATTTACCTACTGGGTTTTGCTCGGCAAATTAATAAATGCGTCTGAGATCCATTTTTTTCTGGTTTATCAAGAGTGTTTTTCATGTGAAAGTAAAAAGTTTTCATTATAATTCTTAAAAAACGTTGTTGAATAACGTTGCTTCGGAAATGAAGATCAAATGCATTTTCACTTAAACACTTCATATTGATACATCAATTTGTGCAAAGGCCACAAACGGAAGTCGTCCATATGAAGTTTTAATTTTATTTAGATAATTTCAAAACTTCCTGAAGATAATCCACCCTATTCTTGTAAAAGATATCCGTAACCCAGCAGTTTAGAAAATTTTTGTTTTGTTACAGATTTTACCGTGATTTGATATGGGAGACCACCCTCCCCCCCTCCTTTTTGTTATAAACAGATAATCATGTTAAAACGAGCATATATTTAAAACTTTTAGAATAAAACTTTAGAACTCTTTGAGTTACGAGATTTATTATGTATTTCTTTCAAAGATGATTGTTTTTGCCAAATATTTCAATATCGTTTGATTTATTCGGAAAATTTTCAGAGCATAAAAGCTCGTCAAAAAACGCATAAAAAGAATCAAAAAGTCAAAATCGTCATAAATGAAACTACGTCACTTCGGCATATCACGGCAGTAGCCTGTAAATCCTACAAAGGAAAGTGGGTATTTTGATTTTCTGATGTACACGAATGCATAACATACGGTTTGAAAGATCTTGATGAGACAAGAAAAAATTAGTATGGAGTCAAGAAATTCTACCATGGGAGAAAAAAGTTATGAATTGTAGAAGTTGTTTTAATTCAAAGAAAAGACCGAGCAAGAAATTCGGTTTTCTGGTGTATCTACATGGATGTGCACGAAAGATCGGAAGATCTTGACGAGACAAAAATGTAAATTTATCATTTCTTATCACATTCATCATTGTCGAGAAACGAAACGCTCAAAATTTTTTCATCAAATTCTTGCATGTTTTAACCCAAACTTAACAATGTTCAAACTCCACCTGTATCGGGTTATGTTCTTCATTATGTCCGTATTTGGTATTTTAAAACCTCGGAATTACATCAGAAATCGATGATTTTCTAGATATTTCTCAGATGTTTTCCCAATAAATAAAAAAAAAAACAAACTTTTCAGTACTCACGTCTAAAGCCAGGCGTCTCGGGACTCCGCTCCGGGCTGCATATCCGGTCCCGGTCCCGATCTCCCTCCTCGCTCGTTTGGCCCTCCATCGATTCATCCTTGGCCGGCGGCGAAAGGGAGGCACAGGCCGGACTCGACGAATCCGAGGTCCGGAACGACTCGGAACCGGTACTTCCGCTGCCGAACAGCAAACCCTTGGAAAAGATATTCTAACATCACTCAACGGTGTGGTGGACTGCTTGTTTGCGTAAAACCGGAATCCCCTGGTCCCTTCCCCCGATAAAACGGAAAAACAATTCTTACTTGGTCGATTCCGAAGCCGAGACATTTCGGCGGTGCGAAGGCAGATGGCAGCGGCAGGTTGGAGGGAAACGGTTTAACGAAGGCCCCGCCGGATCCGAACGGACTGGTTCCATTTGCAGTCGAAACGGCCGGATTGAGCGGGTGCAGGAAGTGAGGCTGGAAGCCGTGCAGCAGATGGGCTCCGTAGCCACTCATTAGCGATAGATGGTGCAGGTCCTTGGCGTCTGGGAGCTTGAAGTAGTCGAAGAGGAAGTAGATTTACAATCGGTTGGGGTGATTGATTTGCTAATTTGACGCATTTGCGTTGCGGTGTGGTGGTGGTGGGTTGACTTTGTGGCGTCAGACAGTCAGTCGTGGGTGTTTGGAGAATGGAGCTGAAACTCTGTCTCCAAATAGAGATACAAACGATGGATATGATTTGCTTCCAGTTGTTGTTGGTGTGAAATTTGATAAATTACAAATTCAATTACTGACATTAGCACCTCTCGGAGGGTGAGCTGAGCAGTTCAAATGAATATTCATAGCTTCTTCTCGGACTGGATTCATCGTTAATTGTACGGTAAATAACGACGAGAGGCAAGCAATAGAGTTCTTTTACAAAAAAACCAATGTAAAAAGAGTAAAAATAATTTTTTACTTGTTTAAAATAGTTTGAAAGTAATTTTTTTATGGATAAAGTGTATATTTTGACAACTTTTACAAAATAATCAAATACAAATACATGTACTATTTTTTTTCGCAATTTGCATATTAGCAAAACAGTCGCAAATGAGTTCACGTAACCAAAAAAGGAAAACTTTCTAATTTTACGAGGAAACTTATACATTTTCTAACAAAAAGAATAGAGATCTTCTTTAAAAATGACGAGACAATTCTTAAACACTGAATTTTACAGATATCGGTAGAGATCAAACTGAGCTACAACAGCGCGAATGAGTGACTTCACCTCACAGAATTTGATTTTTTTAAAAATGGATAATTGTAAAGATGGATGGAATATTACAAATCGAAAATAATTTTGTTCCTTTTTTGAATCATTCATAATAAAAAAAAAATCAAAATTATTTGAGAAAAAAATTGTTATCAATTTTTAGAAACAGTAGTATTATAATAGTATTATGATTCATCAATAAAGAGTGTCCCATTATGTCTAAGCTCGATTTAAAATAAACAGTATAAACAAAACATATGAGCAAACCAATTCACTCTAACGTTCTCTATAACCTTGTTTTATAGTGAATCAATAAAAAATAAGATTCCAGTCAATCGTGGCTCAATGATCGAGTTTTTAAACGAAGACTGCTGATTAGCTTCATCGCAGACTGTTTTGCAGTGATTTTGGCAACTTTTTCCCAGTAGTTTGCGAAGTTTTCGATAGAATCGGCAGGCTTCACATGTTTGCTCAAATACTATTTGGCAAACGCCCGTAAAATTTCGATCGGTCTAGCTTGAAGGCTATTTTACGGATTCATCTGCTTCGGTAGGATCTGGATTCTATTGGATTGGCATCAAGCCATCGTGTCGTTTGAGTAGTGAACTGATGCCAAATCCGACAAAACAGTACTAGGTGATCATGCTTGCGGATCATGGGGAGCAGGCGACGGTTCAGGCACTCTGGGACGTAAACATGGCTCGGAAAACATGCCACACTCACTTATGGCTTGTCAAGCCATTGCCTTTTTACCAAATTTATCGGTAAAAATTGCTGTTCTTGATGACGATAACGCACACTGATTTTCCACACACAGTTGATCACATAATTTACAAGCTCTTGGTCTGACGGAAGCAGCTTGTTTTTTCACTCCACTTTGGCTTAAATATTCTGCTTCTTATAAGTCTTTAGATCTATATTACGAGAGACGGTACTACGAGGAGATCCCACTTTTTTGGCCACATCCCGAATTGAGACAGTCTTCTTACTGGCATAAGCATGCATGACTTTTTGGTCCAAAGTTTTGTCCACCGGACCCGGTTTTCACCCAGTTTTTTTTGTCCACGAAGCTACTTCGGAATCGAATTTCAGACTGCTCCAATGCTTAGTTCTTCCATTTTCGCCAAAAAAGTCAGCAAATTATTTGGGATAGTACACCATTTGTGCACGATATTTTTTGATTGGAGCTCACGGTACGCAGAGCTCTATGTTAAACTCTAAACAACAACACCCAGCAGAATTCAGCCGTTTTAACGGCATCCGGAATAAGCAGGGTTGCATAAAAATCGTGCTTAGATATATTGGGACACCCTATACTTCAGTATCACAAAGTTATGACTATTTTGTTCTGGATAATAAAGGCCAAATAACACCTCACTAAGATATATTTGGTAAAATCAGCCATCAGATTCGAATTTTTGAGAAATTTTCACTTAACTATTTCGTTAAAACGTTTTAAACGAACACAAACATATATTGGATATCAATGAAACTTGACATTTTCTTTAAGAGAATTCATTAACTCAACAACAAATTCGTACTTCTTTCGATAATATGATGCATCTTACAAATGCTAACACCACCAACCCACAGAAAGTGTACTATTCCGTGTCCGGGATTCGATCTCATGACCGTTGGCTTTGAAGACTCGAAGGCTAACCTCTACGCCACGGACGGCGAGAGACTTAAATATTACGTTTCCGTAAATCGTGCCTAATAAGTAGCTTAAATTGAAAATTATAGAAATCACAAACTCATTAATCTTCAAAACGAAAAAAAAAAAACCAAAAAAAAAACATGATAGGGAAAGTATGCGTATCTTTCAACACTTTCGATATGAATTTGCAATTTTACATTTTCTACGATATGATTCTTTGGTGATTTTTAGCATGTTATTGTTGATTAAAATTTTAATTTCTTGTTTATATTATACCAGTTTAAGAAAATTGTGTTACACTTTGTTTGGTACTCAAACATATATAATCTTGCAGTAATAAATGAAACTATTTTTTTAGAGTAATTTTGAATGTCATAGAGGATAACATATATTTTTAAGTGAAACCAATACTTATTTCTATTGAAAGATGTCATTCAAAACGAACAGTGGGTATCGAATCACCAAATGAAGGCCGAATATGTATGAGGTAAGACAATAATTCAAGGTTATATCATTATACTATACAAACATTCCATGACTTTTGGACTGGTTTTTTTTTATAAGTTGTTGATTTTCAATTTTTTTTAGCCCAAGAACCCCATCGAACTATACATATTCGAAAAGATTATTGACGCTCTACTGCATGGGTGGCCAAACCATGGCCCTACATCCCCTACATACTCTACATCGCAATTTCCGCAGGATGTCTTCAGATTTTTACACAATTTAATAATTTGCTCATTGCAGATTTACACTACAAACATTATTAAAATATTTCATTTGAAAAGTTATTAACTTTCAATGCATTTCGATATACCACATTATAATTTCAGCTGGAAAATTACAAAATAATGTGAATTTCTAATACAGTTTTTGTTACGGAAAAATGATAAATCTTCTGGGGGATCCAGAATACATGTATCAATTTTGAGTTTTGGATTTATCACCGCGATTGTTTGTTCTTCGAAATTATCGACGTTTTTCGGTAACTCACAAAAACTTCGATAATTTCGAAGAACATATATCAATTTTAAAAGCTGCAAAATGTCATGTGTTTTAAAGTCACAAAAATTTTCAAATTTTGTTGATTATGATTAATGATCCCGCGCCGATCCTCCGGTGCATAGGGCCGTGGTAAAAGACCTCCACTGTTGACGATCCGGAGCCAGCGTCTTCACCTGGTCCCAGTCAAGATTCTCGTCGACAGTTCGGATTTCAGCGGCTAGGCTTCGCCGCCACGAATTTCTGGGTCTGCCTCTTCTTCGATGACCTTCTGGATTCCAATCTAGCGCCTTTCTGCAAATCTCGTTTTCATCTTTTCGCAGCGTGTGCCCAATCCATCTCCACTTACGTTCCCGAATCTCGATTTCTAGCGCCCTTTGATGACACCGGCGATGTAATTCCTCATTCGAGATCCAGTTGCCAGGCCACCAAGCGCGGATGATATTCCGCAGGCAGCGGTTTACAAATACTTGCAGTTTTCGCGTCGTCACCGCATATGTGCACCAAGTTTCGCACCCGTACAGCAATACGGATTTGACGTTTGAGTTGAAGATTCGGATTTTAGTTCGTAGAGAGATCTGGCGTGACCGCCAGATGTTTCGGAGACTCGCAAACGCAAATCGGGCCTTTCTGATCCGGGTTTCGATGTCTTTCCTGGTACCACCATCAGGCGTTATCTGGCTACCAAGATACTGGAAGCACTCCACTTTCTCAACTTGTTGCCCAGCTACCATGAAACTGGAGGGATTTTCTGTGTTGATCTCCATCGACTTGGTCTTTCCAACATTGACTTTGAGACCTGCTGCCTTGGAACTTTCGGTGAGGTCGTCGAGTTTGCTCTGCATATCTGGTTGTGTTTGGGCTAGCAAAACAATATCGTCAGCCAGGTCAAGGTCGTTCAGTTGCTCCATTGTTGAAGGATTCCACGGCAATCCTCGGTTCGGTGCACAGTCAATCGATCCAATCAGAATCTCATCCATTACGATTAGAAAAAGTAGCGGTGATAGAATACATCCTTGTCTCACTCCAGCAGTTACCGGGATTGGTTCGGACAAGACACCGTCGTGCAAGACCTTGCACGAAAATGCCTCATACTGTGCTTCGATGAGATGGACTAGTTTCTCTGGGACCCCTCGTCGCCTTAGAGCCGCCCAGATGTTTTCATGGTTAAGTCGGTCGAATGCTTTTTCGAAATCAACGAACACCAGCAGAAGAGAGTCCTGGAATTCGTTGATTTGTTCCAGTATGATTCGTAGCGTTGTGATGTGGTCCACACATGATCGTCCGGATCGGAATCCAGCTTGTTGCCGTCGGAGTGTAGCATCTATTTTCTCCTGGATCCTGTTCAGAATCACTTTGCAGAGTACTTTGAGGGTTGTACAGATCAACGTTATGCCTCGCCAGTTACCGCACTCTGTCAGGTCTCCTTTCTTCGGGACCTTTACAAGGATACCCTGCATCCAGTCGGCCGGGAATGTTGCAGTATCCCAGATGTCAGCGAAAAGACGGTGCAACATTTGTGCTGATAGGGCAGGGTCGGCTTTCAGCATTTCAGCAGGGATGCAATCGATCCCAGGTGCTTTGTTGGATTTCATGTTTTTGATTGCCGCTTCTATTTCAGCCAGCGAGGGCGCTTCCGAGTTGACGCCATTAATGCGACTTACTGTTGGCGCTTCGAGCTGCGGGTTTTGTTGGCCATCGCTATTCGTGACTTGGAAGAGTTGTTCGAAGTGCTCAGTCCATCGTTTGAGCTGATCTGTTCGATCGGTCAATAACTGACCTGCTCGGTCTTTCAGCGGCATTCTTGCATTAGTCCTTGCACCACTGAGGCGGCGAGAAATGTCATAAAGTAATCGGATATCTCCATTGGCGGCGGCTCTTTCTCCCTCTTCGGCTAGGGAGTTTGTCCAGGCTCTCTTGTCTCGTCTACAAGCTCGTTTAACTGCCTTTTCCAGCTCCGCATATCGTAAGCGGGCGGCTGCTTTGGCTGACCCGGTACATGCCTGCTCAATTCCGACTTTCGCCTTTCTCCGATCATCGACCATCCTCCAAGTTTCATCCGACATCCATTCACTCCTTCTTCCACAAACTTTACCGAGAGTACCATGGCTCGTCGTGATAAAGGCATTCTTGATTCCACACCACTGTTCTTCGACTGTTCCGTCTGTCGGCAGCTCCGAGGCTCGGGATTCTAGCTGTTCAACGTATGCCCTTTTCACCTCTGGATTCTCCAACCGGCGGACGTCGTATCGACACCCGACTTTCTCCTCGCGCCGTTGGACACGCGCAACTCTCAGTCGTATCTCGCCAAGGACGAGATGATGGTCAGATGCAATGTCTGCGCTTCGTTTGTTGCGGACATCAAGAAGGCTCCTTCTCCATTTTCGGCTGATGCAGATGTGGTCAATTTGATTTTCTGTTCGGCCATCTCGGGATACCCAAGTGACCTTATGTGCTGGTCGATGGGGGAAGAGCGATCCGCCGATCACCATGTTGTTGTTGCCACAAAATTCTACAAACAGCTCTCCGTTTTCGCTCATCTGTCCTAGGCCATGGCGCCCCATGATGCGCTCAAGGTCCTGATTGTCGGAGCCAATCTTTGCGTTGAAGTCGCCCAAATGGATTTGAATGTCACCCTTCGGAATTCTCTCAACCACGCTGTTCAGTTGACTGTAAAACTGCTCTTTCTCCTGCAAGTCGGCAACGTCAGTTGGCGCATAACACTGGACCATTGTAAGGTTTCTAACCCGTGTTCTGAATCTGGCTACGATTATTCTTTCGTTTATCGGTTCCCATCTAATGAGGGCCGCGTAGGCCTGCGGGCTTAACAGGAAACCAACTCCTCGTTCCCGAGTAGCATGTTCTCCTCGTATGCCAGAGTAAAGCAGGACTTGCCCGGATTGTGTCTTGTGTTCTCCAGTATTAGGCCAACGGACTTCGCTCAGTCCCAGAATTTCAAGCTTGAGGCGGCTAGCCTCTCTAGCAAGTTGTTCCAGTTTGCCTTGTTGGGCAAGGGTTAAAACATTCCAAGTTCCAATTCGTGTCCGTGTTTTCATGCTAAAAGTCGTCGCCAAAGTTCCAGGTCGGTCATTTCTTTCGGATTCCGTAACAATTTCAAATCGGGAACAGTAGGTTGTTAGCCTAAAGTCCCTATCCCGCGATGGGGCTGCCATCTTGGACTTAGCTGGCGGGAGCCGCATTTCATAAATTCAGCCGCTTGCTGCAAGACAGACGCTGTTTGAGCCGCCCCTGACCTGGAGAACAGACGCTCGGTTGTTGTTGCACGCCGCCCCTGACCTGGGGAACAGACGCGTGCGGCCACCTTCTCAGTCTGCATGCGACCAAAGCATCCACCGGGGTTGGGTACCCGATCTCCGCTTAGGTTACTCGCACCCCAGCCGGCACCGCGGGGAGGTAGAGATAGGAGTTGTGAATAAGAGGTGATATGACCACTATGGGGTCTCGTGTTGCACATTATCCACCGTTTACCAGCCAAATTTTGTAATCTTACGGAAATTTAAGGAAGCTTGTCACAAACCCGTCAGATAAATTGTCCTCATGTCGATAAAACATTCGCAAAAAATTCGAAACCATTAAAATTTTTTGTTATTATTCTACTGTTAAGCCCATTATTCCATTATAGATTAAAATGTTAAAAATGTGCTATCATTTTAAAAATTTGATCTTTGATTTTTTTTAAATTTATTTAAATTATGATTCCTAAACTAATGCAAATTGTAAAAAAAAAGTTAAAACATCGCCAACAAAAATAAAAAAATATCAACTTTTCAGATATGATGAAAAGATTGAGGAAACATAAGATTCAATGAAAGGAAGAACGTTAGCCATGAATATCATGATTTTTTTTAAAGATGAAACGACGAGACAACCATTGCCGAAAATAAAAGATTACTTTTTTCTAGTTTAGAGGAGTTTCATTTTCAATCTTCAAATTTTTAAAAACTGTTTGGACTGTGTCAAGTTTTGAAAAAAAAAAGTTTTCTTTGGATGTTTCGATACGTTCACTGTTTGAAAATCCAATTTTATAGTACGCATTTCATTTGAAACTGCATTTTGAATTGTTGAAGATAGTTCGGTTTGTAAACTATCAATAATGGAGTTCTGATTTTTTTTAATTAATAATTTTAAAATAAGTTTCTCAACAGCTTGGTTTGCAAAAGAATAAATGATCGTTCATTGATGTGAAACGCTGCCGTTTAAATTACGACATCTGAAATGGGCATTCTTGAAGCAGTGCGCACATGTTGAAAGTGAGTTGAAATTTTTTTTCAAGACGCTCGCAGTCGATACATCCCAAGCAACCAAAAGTCGCATTTTTACTTAAAGATGGAACTCCAAAGTTCACATTTGGCCGAAAAAATGTTTAACGGGAGCTTCAGGTGACTCTTGTCGCGTAAAAGTTACTCAGGAACTTCTATCGCCCTTTAAAAAGGTTAAACTATCGATAAAGGAACTTCTAGGCGCTTTTAATTGAACTTCTTTCAAGAAGGTCGATAACGTTCGCGTAACATTCTAAAACGCACCATTAAGATACTTGAAGGTGTGTGAGAATTCTAAGCGACATGTCAAAAATGTCTATCAATTCTGTACTGATATTTACGAATGGAATTCGATTCGAGATTTTTTCGAATTTTTCTTATAAATGTTAAGATATTCGAACCAATTTTTAATGATGCGAATTTTTGTAGCTATTCATATTGTGTACTGAAAGTCGGCAACCTAGCAATCTGACATCTGAATGTCAGAGCAATCTGTCAATCGGATTTTTTTTCGCCGCGTAGAAGTTCCTTAACATTCCCTTAGAAGCTGAATAGCGTTCTCTACAGCCACCTAAATGAACTTGAAAGTAGCTTTAAGAACTTAAATTTTGGGCTGCTTAGCATTCTCTTCAGACACAAACGAGAGCTGGTTAAGCTTCTATGGAACCTTTTAAAGGGAATTCTGGTTGCTGCGCATATATCACATCATTTTCATTGAACCATTTTTTTAAAGTAAAAGTTAGATAACCCAACATAGTACAGAGGTCAAAAATAACTTTTTTTGGGTTTGAAAAATTGTGCGATTATGAAAAAAATTTAATGTACTTTGGAATTCCCACAGTTTAAAAATTCCTGCAACAAATTTACCCAACAGAAGTTCAAACCATAAATTAAAAACTTATAAATTTTAAATAACCCTTGATGTATATAACATATATTGATATTTAATTTGGTCTGGATAAACACAAATGTAATTTTAGTAGGGGAGCGTGGGGTAACGTGGGCCATGGGGAAACGTGGGCCACTTCAAATATCTTAGCTGTGTGTTGAGATAAAAATCCCAATCCAACTGTCATCGTCGTCGCTTTGCGTAAGCATGTTTTACTATATGTTGTTGACTATCATATGCTTCTTTTATGAAACTAGCCTATAAAAATGTACTTACATAATTAAACAAGGACCCGCAAAATTGCATCCGTGTGAGAACTAAATTACATAACAAAAATATGCTCATACGCTTATGATATTGGTTTTGTCATGTTCTTTCAAGTGGAAATGGAATTTTTGATGAAACATAAATAGGTCACACAAACGCAACCAATTTCCAAATCATTGCTTGTCGGGAACCGTGGACCACATTTTGTGGGGTATCTTGGGCCACCTATATATTGGTGTTTTTATACACGTTCAGAACTTAAAATACGTTATTACTATTTGTAAAGTATTCTCATGCCAAATTAAGAATTATGAAAAACGTTTTGTCCATCTTTTCTAATGCGATAGAGACGAACAAAAATCCTATATATGGAATTTTGCCGAAACGTTCACGAGCCAGGTGTTAGGATCTATTCGATCATACACAACTCTCTTTTCAGTTTCCTCATCTGAAATCGCTTTAAAATAACTAAATGAATTATGAAATTTCAGTTTTGGGTCAACTCATAAACTTTGCACGTTTTCTAGTCAATTTGGATTTGGTGGCCCACGTTCCCCCACAGTTTTTAAAAATCCAAAAAAAATTACTTTTTTTTAAATCAGTCAAAACTCGCAAATTAATGTGTTTGAAAAATAACAAAAAATGCCTTATGATACCTCAAAAATGTAAAAAACCTTTCTATTTATTATTTTAATTTTATCTTTTCTCATAAAGAAGTTATGAAACAAAGAAAAAAAGTGGTCCATGATACCCCACTCTCCCCTAGTAAAATGTTTCTAATTTAGTAACGAAAATAATAATTTTGTCTGAGAAACGTGTTCTCAATAAATTTTAAAATTATTTTTCAGCTCAATCCAAGTAGAAACAGTAGCAACCTGTACCGAATCTTATTAATTTTGTCATACCTATATATTTTTGAAAGAAACAAATAAAAAAATAATAATTTAATTTCATCATCATTGAACCAGTTATTCATTTATTTGCTCTGAATATTGAAAAAAAAAATGGTTGTAGCGCCCGCCAATCTATCTCATCTTTGAAATTTGGCCCGCCTGTTGAAAATGTTGGCCACCCATGCTCTACTGCATACGAGCCCATGTATGTCCTCAACATTTTATTCACATTTTTTGGCATATTTCAGCACTGTAGAAAGATTCAAACAATTTTAATACATCAAAAATTTATCTGGTATTTATAAAACCTAAAAAATATTTAATTTTTTACCTCTTTTATAACACTATTTAAACAATAAAAACTATTGAAAATAAATAGATTTTTTTACATCAATTGCTTAGTTAGAGGTCAATAAAGTTATTCCCGTATACAAGGGATGAATCATCCTAAAGGATGAAAATCCCGGAAAACAAAAATCCGTATACGATTTTTGTTCCCGTCCTACAAGTCTTTTCTTTTTTCCGTAAAACGGTCATAAAGTTATAGAAAAACAAGGTTTAAAACGTGACGTGACGACGCAGGATCTTTTGAAAACAGAATTTTCTTTGCTGCTCAATCAATGTTTCTGCAATATTGGTGTTATTTTGCATCGGATTGTGATGAAAATTTCTACATAGAATTTTTGAGTGACGAGCAATCAATTCCAGATTACAATTTAAGAATCAGGGGTGGCCTAAAGGGATGTTCTATATCAACCTTTGGATGTTTTTGCAATATTGACGATAAATATTCTACATTGAATTGAGAAGAAAACTTTTACATAGGAGTTTTGAGGGACGCTCTATTGTTTTCATGTTTCAAAATTTGTGTTTGGGGTCGGTAAAAGAGATCGTCTATATTTTCTGTTCACAGTTTTTGCGATAGTTTTTTGATTGTACATAGGATAGTAATGGAAAATTGGTACATGAGAGTTTTACAGTAAGGGTAATTGATTACAGGTGTCAAGTTTTGGACCGTGGTCCAAAAAAAGGGTCGTTTATGTTAGTTGTTCACTGTTTTTGCGATATTGTCGTGATTATGCATCGGATTGAGATGAAAATCTGTACATGGGTATTTTGATGGACGAGCAATTGATTTTAATTATCTATTTTGGAGTGAGTTTATTAATTTTTCACTATATTTGCAATATTGAGTCTAATAATATATATTGCAATTCATTGGGTTGTGTTAAAAATTTGCACATAGTGGTTTTAAGGGACGAGTAATAGATTTCAGGTGTCAAATTTTGGATCGGGGGTCGGCAATTGGGGTCGTCTATATTAATTGTGCACTGTTTTTGCTATATTGTCGTGATAACGCATCAGTTTGAGATCAAATTTTGTATACGGGTGGTTTGAAAGACGGGCAATCGATTTCAGGTGTCCAATTTTGGATCAGCGATCGAAAAAGGGGTCATCCATATGAAATTTTAACTGTTATCACGATATTGTCACGATTAAACATAGGATTGTGATGAAAACAAGTACATGGGAGTTCCACAGCTCGGGTAATTGATTTAAAAAGTCTAATTGTTGGGCACTTACTATGCATCGAATCGAGACGGAAATTCGAATCGACACGGCAGCTTTACAAAATGAACAATCAATTCATGATTTCAAATTCTGAATCAAAGGACAGGAAAAAGGAACGTCTATATAAACTGCTTAAAATTTTTGCAGTAGTTTCGTTATTCTGCATTATCGATCGAATCCTGATTTCATATTAACTGTTTCATATTTTTGCAATAATTGCGTGATCATGCATCCGAACAACCTTAAAATTCGTGAACGGGTGTTTGATAGACAATCGAAAGTTCAAAAATACATAAAAATATTATGTAATATTGTCGTGAAAATGCATCTCTATTACTATTAACACACACTCATCACATATTTGAAGTTAAAAGCGAAACGGAGTTCGTACGGGATCGGCTAATCTCATATAAAATGATAACAAACACATATCAGATCTCTATGAGGTACGATTCGTTTACCATGAACATCCAACGGAACTAATAAATTTTCCGTTCCACTGGTTCTACGTGTGAAATGCCCTGGTAAGGGATTTTTGAGGAAGTTGCTCTGATATTCTCGATACTGCACGGTTCCCCCCCTCAACTTTCAATTAAACAATTGCTTTCCACACAGATTTTCAAAGACCTTAAATCGGAAGAAGGTCTTAAATCTGACTTTATAGTCCATTGTTCACATCTCTAAAAAATTTATCGTGATGTATCTCCTTTTCAATGTTTCACAGATAATCAATTAACTCAATAATTTTTAAAGGCTTTGTATGCACTTTTTTAAGCAAACGATTCAACTATTTCCCACATAGGGCCACAAAGCCAACCACCAACACTGCACCAATAAAGCTCTTCATCGATGCAAAAATTGATCTTATTACTTGTGAATGAAACGGTCTCTGGATCCGGAGCGCGTCACTTA
Organism: Uranotaenia lowii; assembly: GCF_029784155.1. Lineage (NCBI taxonomy): Eukaryota > Metazoa > Arthropoda > Insecta > Diptera > Culicidae > Uranotaenia > Uranotaenia lowii. The sequence goes on along the minus strand of NC_073692.1, from coordinate 329,794,103 downwards.
ATCCGTTCGCGGCCTGGGAAAACACTACGAGCGCCGGCGATGACATGTGCGACGAACCATAGCTCGGATTATCCATGGTACGGTTCTACGCGGGCTACTGAACTGCTGCTAAGAATACTTTTAAGTTTCCAAATCCGGGTCACTTTCATCTGGATTTGATCCTTTTGGGGAAACGTTATCACTGGTTTTAGTTTGACCGGGCGTTTAAATTTTAGTTGGGTTGATGTTTAACACAGGTTCACAATCACATTCGAATCGTTGATTTTTATTGAGTCGCTATTGGGCGACAGAAAGTACACTGGTATAAGCTCGTTTGTTCTTTAGTCACTAATCACACATTGGATCATACTCGAATGCATATCACTACTTAAGTACAGTCCATTGGATCATTGGAGTGTCGATTCGATTGATTCGGTTCCCGGTTTGGTTGGTTAGTCGATAGGTTCTAGGTACTAGGTTCGCGTTACGACTGCAACTAAATCTAATGTCGCGCACTAACTGAACTGCAGTCCGAGGGACACTCCGGGACTACCCAGTAGTTGGTAGTCATTTAAAATGTTCACTAACTCGCCGGGAGAGAGAGATTCACTTCTAAACAGACATGGAGTCCATGTACTGTACACTAACGGAAGACCCACCCACACACTCGTTATCCTGTAGGTCGGTGCCCGGTTGTCCCTGCGGGGGATCGAGGGCGGAGGTCCTCCGATGGATGCACCTGGGTCGAACTGCGACAAGGAGGAGGCAGGGCCGAGGGGGCCAACAGACGACAGTACCAACAAAAAAACTACTCCGAACCACTCCCGTTGTCGTATCGTATCACTGAATTAACTAACTCGCGTCGGCGATCCACGGCAAAAACGAATCTAAACGCACGGCGACGGCAAAAACGACGACAGAATCACGTCCTTCCGCAACTGACACCTGAGATGTACTGGATGGAAGTCGTGTAACACAGATGCAAGCAATCAATCCTCCTCGCAACGGAACGGAACGGGGCGAAGCTGTACGCCTGAGCAAAAACAAGCGGCCGAGTAAGCGAGACCCATAAACCTTATGTCGACTCGCTTCCTCACCCTGCGAGCAAGGATACGACGAGCAAAACAGAGAAATGGCAAACGCAAGGGGTGGGTTTAGTTTCGGTTTGGTTCTTCCTCAAGCGGATTCCACCGCATCGAAAGGAAAAACCGGTCCGGCTGGAGTCCGGCGGGAGTCGGGAGGACCGGGAGCGAGAGTTGATTCAAACTAGTTCCATACGGTTGGTTGGAGTTCATATTTGAGATATTTCAACACTCAACTCTCATTGTGTGTGGAGTAGTTCTTTGATCGCTGGTTGGTAGACTCCGGAAAAGAGCGCGAGAGAGTAAAACCACCATTCGCCAGATTCTCTCTCCCATTTCTATTTACTTCTCAAAAATATGGCCAGTACATAAGCGAAAAGAAAACAGAGAGAGCTTGGCCCACCCCGCTGGCGCAAGCAATTGTTTCCCTCATTCGGAAATCCACAAGAGGCGTGGCCTAATGATGCAGTGCAGTGGGAAAAATCAGAGAGTAGTCCCAGTACTAACAACTAGAAAGAGGACTAGTAGAGTAGATAGGACTACTACATCATCCCCGGGAAAACGAGAACGCAGTTCACCAGTACCTAGTGGAACAAGTCACGAATATTATGAACTGGGTAGGATGTTGTTGTTGGGGGGTTTCAAAGCAATATGAACTCCCAGTCGAACTACCGACGTCCAGTAAGAAGACCAACCAGCTGCAGGATTGGATCGGGGTGAAGTGCGTTGTCCGGAGTTGACTCTGGACTGGGAAGTTGACAACGAAAATAAAACTAGGTTGAATTTTGCGCTATTTATCGGGGCATCAACTACACTGAGCAAGTGTCCGCCTCCGGCGGGGTTCGGAAAGTGGAAGACGATCCGGTCAGTCGTGTGGAGTAGGGCGACCGGTGCTTTTGATTTGTGAACGAGGTTTTAATATACCTACTTGATGTTTGATGCGAGAGATGATAGATAATTGCGGGATTTGGCCGACGAAATATTAAGCTCGAGTGATTTTTTGCTGTCCAAAAGGCAGTTTTGTTCATAAATTCGAAGTTTCTCGACGAACCCAACTTTAGCTTAGAGTTTTGAGTTTTTATGAAAAAATTAATGTGCGTGACAAAAAAGTAAAAAAACTTTTATAAAAATCTATCAATTTTATGGTTTAATTTTCTAATAAAGGACTTTAATCGCCTCATTTTGCTCAATTACCCTTTTTTTAGGAATAACGGTAGAATTCCGATACTAGCAATCTATCTTGCTACAAAAAAGTCATATTAAATTGTGAAAAAATGTTGGCTGAATCAATCGGTGTGTTCCAAGTTTTGTTTTTATTACATCAAGTGACTCATTTTGCCACGTTTTCCTTAAACATAAGAAACTTGTTAATGAAATGCATTACCGTTCCAAACAAAATTGTTCCATGTGAAAAAACGTGCAAACGAGAAAAACGCGATGGAAATTTCAGCTAAATTTACAATATTTCTTTCAAACTATAAATTCACCAACTTTTTTTTTCGTTGTGAACAGTTCAAGTTAATCAATTTACAATGTATTCTGCCAAAAAATACATCTCTTACAAACAACGGAAAATTAGAGCAAAAATTGCTACGTGTGACACTTTTGCGTCAAATCAGAACGCATACCGATGCTAGTTCTACGAAAAACTGTCACACGGCTACACTTTTTCTGTTACTTTAAAAGCTCGTATGATTTCTACTTTTCTCAATACATCAAGATGAACCGTAATTTGAGAAATACGTTACTTTTTTTTATTAGCATTCAGTTTACGAGAAAGGTCTTATTTCTTTCAGATTCCTCTAAATTCATTCTTAAATTCATGCAACATAATCTAAAATGTCCAATTATGAAAGCATCAGCAGAGGTAAAAAAAAAATTGAGTTAATTGTTTAAATATTTTTGTACCTTTTCAGATACTTTTTTATTTGAAACTACGATTTTTTGGTATGGGAGAGTGGGGAATCATTGGTCACTTTTTTTCTTTGTTCCATAACTTCTTTATTATAAAAGATAAAATGAAAACAAAAAATGGTATGGCCTTCAATATTCTTATGGTACTATTTGACATTTTTTTTTTGTTAATTTTTAACAAGTTATTTTCCCTATGTTCTGACTGTTAAAAAAGCAATATTTTTAGGATATTGAAAAATAGTGGGGAATCCTGGGCCACAAAATCCAAATTGACTAGATAACGTGCAAAGTTTATAAGTTGACCCAAAATTGTAATTTCAAAATTCATTTAGTTATTTTAGAGCAATTTCAGATGATGAAATAAAAAAGAGAGTTGTGTATGATCGAATAGCTTCAAAAACCTGGCTCACGATCGTTTTGGCAAAATTCCTTATATTAGGATATATTGACAGTTCTACACGAACACCACCTTAGCAGGAGGCCTCAGCCCTAACCTCAAACCATGGGAGAACAGAATCGATTTTTAAAAAGGGCGCACGATAAACGCGATTTTCCGGCACTAATATCGACAAATTCGCCCTGTGGAAAAGCGACAAAGATATTCGTGTTTTGATTTTTTAGGTGTTCAGAGATGCCAAGTGCATTAATATTTGGAAAATGATTAAATTTTTCTAATTGCATTGTAATTGAAATTATGTGGAATGTGAATTATGTGGATATGTTTAAAATTATCAAAACATGTAGGCGATTATTTTCAAAGTCAAAGACGGGGTTTTCATTAATTTACTTGTTTGTAACAGTGAATGATTTTGCATTCGTTTAAATGTTAGAAACAACTCTTTTTTAATCTACCAATCAGTACAAAAAAATATTTATTTCAGATGTTTTGAAATAACCTTTAAAATTCATTATCAAAAGATGGCTTATCTTCATCCATTTAGGAACGCCCCGTAATGAATTCCAACATTTAGTTGTTGATAATTTTAAAAAAATCAATTCAGTAATATTATAATAAGTTGAAAACAAGCAAATACTAATTGAAGTAACGCACCTAGCATCACTGGTGAGGCCATCAGCAAATCAAAATTTGAGGTTATGGCTGAGGCCAATTTTTCGCCAATGCTATCGTCCGTATATACCCTTATAGGATGGACAAAAAGCTTTTCATAACTCTTCATTTGGCATAAGAAAACTTTACAGATAGGGAAAAAGGTATTTTAAGTTCTGAATACGTATAAAAACATAAAAATATACGTGGCCCAAGATGTGTGGCCCACGATTCCCCACAAGCTATGATTTGAAAATTTGTTGCGTTTGTGTGACTTATTGATGTTTCATCAAAAATTCTTTTTCCACGTGAAAAAAACATGACAAAATTAAGATCATAAGCGTATCAGCATATTTTTGTTATTTACTTTGAGTCTCCCACGGATGCAATTTTTCGGGTGCTTGTTTAATTATGTACATTTTTCTAGGCTAGTTTGTCTAAACTAATCTTTTGTCAAAATTTTTCTGTCACCTCTAGTTTTGGTGATGTGATGTTTATTAGTTCTAAAATGAAGTTGAGATGAGTTTTTAGTTGATGCACTTAAATCTACATGAAATAAAAAATAATGATTCTGATTTGATTCTTATACTTCATTGAATTAAGGAATAATAATTATTAAAACCTTTATTTCACAGTTTTTAAGGTTTTGTCAACAAATGCAGAATTTTTAAAATGATTTGAACCTATTTTCAAAAGTAATTTCGAAAAAAAGCTGATAGAAAAAAATAATCATAAATAGTTCTCAAATGAAGTTGAGATGAGTTGATGTACTCAAATCTACATGAAATAAAATATAATGATTCTGAATTTGTTTCTGAAACTCATCGAATTAAGGAATAATATTTTGACTAAGATATTGAAAAATGATCTAAAAAAGTTCAACTCTACAGTTTTTCAAAATTTGAAATTATATCATTGCTAGTATTACTAACATTAGAATAAAAAATTTCAAAAAAGGTTTTATTTCATTGAACAAATTTGTTAATTCTTTCAATAGGATTTAATGTTTGCTTTGGAAAATCTAGCTTAAATTCAATTTAGCTAAAAACTTTTCGAAAAATTCGTTTAAATTCCCGTATTTTACAAAATGGGATAAAGGAAACAAAAACAAATCTTTTGTATCTTTTTTCGCATAAGTAGAATTACTTGCGATCTTGCCAAAAGTTGATAATTGATTTAAAACCTTTATTTCATAGTTTTTAATGTTTTGTCAACAAATGAAGAATTTGTAAAATGATTTAAGGCTATTTTCAAAAGTTATTTCGAAAAAAATCTGATAGAAAAAAAATACAAAATTAATCATAATATATTCCTGAATTCTTTGCAACTTGAAGAAAAGGAAAATTTGTGGTCTTGTGTTATTTATCAAAACTCTTTTGAATGTCAAATTGAACATTGAGAAGAACAAGAAAGAAAAAAAATGTGGCTAAAATTTGTTTCGTGAAGAATATTTCATATTAACATAAAATTTGTAATGACATACAGATTTTTTTTATAATAATAATGATTGATAATAAAAAAAATGGATATTGGGTTTTAGATTTTAATTTACTTATTTTATTGACTTTTGTGAGTATTTAACATCTCGCACATGGCTCTCAAAATTTGTATTCGATGCATGTATTTTTGAGGTTGAAATAGTTGGTTTCAAATTTGGAACTTAAATATTTAGTTACATTACCCATTCTTAAGATAGGGATTTTATGTGTCAAGCAAGATTTGAGTTTCAATACAAAAGGTTAATTGAATTACAGTTCTTAACTTACAATAAAAAAAAGTTTGAATTCGCGTGGATCATATTCTTGATGTCGTGAAATGAAATGTCTTTGGCCTAAAGCAGTGGTCGGCAACCTTATTAGTCGGAAGAGCCAAAACCCTCAAATTTCCAAAATTTCAGAGTTTGAAAGAGCCTTATCAAAGATTTATTGTATTTGTTTTAAATATAAAAAAAATCAAAACATATGAACGCTCAATGAGCATTAGGCTTTAAATCCATTAGTTTTTTTTCCAACTCTTGAATTCTTCTTTTAAATATGTTTCTGATTACTATTAAGTACATGGATTGTCTCCTGAATCGTAGTCTCTTCTAATATGATTTGATTGTAAAGAAACGAAAGTTTTAAATCCATATAAAGCTTTGAATGATATTAAAGTGATAGATTTGAATATATTTCTGAAAGCAAATCATTTATTATTTCATCAGCAAAGAAAAGCTTTTAAAATAACAAAGTAAAGAGAAATAAATATTCTTTAAATTATCATGCCTTTCAAAGCATTCCCTAGATAAAGATAATCCTTTCCAAAATCCAGAAGTTTGAAGTAAAATTCAACTATATTTAATGTACATAGTCGAAAGTTTAAATCTTCAAAAATTATGATGTTGACAACTAGTAGAATTTTCAAAATTCATGGCATCAAGCGAACGTGTCTTCAGAATTTGATGCATATGGAAAATTCATAAACTCATTTTATGTCACATGGGATTCTTCAGTATTGTAAAATGAAATTCAATATATTGTATATTATACATCAATGCTTGCTAAAGCTGCTGCTGCTTGACCAGTATAAATCTGTAATACACTGGATTCTTTTTTTAAACGATCTTATTTTACACGGTTTTATTTTAAACGAATTTTTTTAAACGATTTTCTCGAAATAAGACGATTTTTGAACATTTTAAAACAGGTTCTACACATTCCCGCTTTTTGTCCGAACCACTCTTGGGTGGTAAATGGATTCGGACGTTGCTTCCCGACGGAAAAATTTGCCGGAATGGTCACTTAGAGACTCTGCGGAAGTTCCGGAACAACCGTGGCTTAAAACCCAAAACAGAGCAATTCAAAACAAATCTTTGAGCTTCCCGGTTTCACTCAAATCACTTCAGAATGGTCTACCTGGTTGGAAATGATCGATTTAAAGTCTAAGTTAGCCACTTTACTCAAAATGAGCGATGAATTTTGCCCGGTTGTTTCGAACTTTTTTTACACGATTTCTTATTTTGCACGAACACAACAATCGTTTAAAAAAAGAATCCAGTGTAGTATGATTTTGTAGCCTTCATAGAAAATTCTTTACAAATAATAAAGAAACAGTACATTTTAACTGAAAAAACCCACTTTTAAAGTTTCAAAACAAAAATTAATAAAAATAAATCAACTGTGATAAACTCTTGATCGAAAAGGAAAAAAAATATATCCGTTACTGATACTTCGGTCAAAGTTGGTGCGCTTTTGGTAAATATTGGCTGCACGCATCACACTAGAAATTTTTAATATGTTCAACGACTCAAAGATTTACATGTTTTTTATTGAGTAGGCTTCCAGATTTTTTCTGGCCCGGCAAATCCGGGCATTTGGTTTCTTAATTTTAAACTCAAAACCAGGTAAAAAATGGGCAAATCCAGCCAAAATCTAGATATTTTCCATAAAGAGAAAAGCTGAATAATAAACACACGAAAAATGATTTTTTCTAAGGCACATTAGCGAATAATAACATGCGAATTTATTTCGCTAAAACAAGTTGAGAATTTGAAATTTTGTAAAAATTGTGAATAAACCTGAAAAAACGGGTCTTTTTCCTCGATATCCAGGCAACTCGAACGGAGCTGGCATTTTCCCATTTTTCCTTTGAAAATTTGGGCAAGCTCCTGGTATACCGGGCAATCTGGAATGCTAATGAGATAATTAATACATTAAAATTGGAGTATTCAGGTACATTCAAATAATCGTTTTCAATTTAAATAAATATGATAGGATTGAGGTGGTTTTTGTAATATTTTTTTATGTTTTTAAGAGATTAACAAGATTTCGGAAATTTCAACTGATTCATTTTCGTAGAGGGCAAAAAAGTGATTGCGGGTGCTGAAAATGTAAAATTTGATTAGGGTTACCGTGTTTTATAACAAAACAGAGGCTTTTTAAGAACTACTTTTTTGAAAATGATAAACTTTGAAGTTCCTGTATTTGTGTTCGATTGATTGATTGTATTTTGATATATATTTTTACATAAGTTTTGGAAATAAATCATTTGATTTAAGTTTTGCTGTTTCAAAACAACAGTTACTCTTTGCAGTTACGATTAATGATAAATTAAATCTTGATCTCTATGCTGATGCTTCAACACTAAGAAACTAAAATTTGTTAAATTATGCTTCAAAATTAATGCTATTTTGCCATTTTGTCCTTCCCGCTAATTCCTAAATCGAATGCCATTTTAATACTCTCTTCTGAACTTATGAAAATCCGTGTGCTAGGTCGCAAGACTCAAATATCGCCTTAGCACGATTTTATAAATATTTGATACAAAAATATATATAATATTAGCGTAGTGAACTAAAGAGCCCCATGCGGCTCGCGAGCCTCAGGTTGCTGAGAGAGATTTAAGACTACAGTCCATTTTTTGACATGCTTGCTTACAATAATTGTTGAGCACTTTCTGGAATCAAAAATTTCCTGGTTATTATGGGAAATTAATTTCTTGATCTGAAAATTTAACTTCGACAAAATCTCCATGGAGGGGGGGGGGGGGTCTTAAACCCCTAAACCCTCCCCTCCTCCCCGTTCGCACGGCCTTGACTAAAGGGATTTGGTAATTTGAAAATTGCATTATAATGACACACCCTTATGAACACTAATAATAAACCCGATTTAATACACTTAACAGTGGATTGGAGCCTTTCTAACAGAGTTTAAATTATATTTGGAAATATATAAAATAATATAGAATATACATGATAGATTCCTTCCCTCTGAATCATATAAGTATGATTTCAGATATTCAAACACGAAAAATTCCAATCTCAATATAAAAAAATGATGCCTGATACGTTTTTTTTGGGGAAAAGCGAACTGGTATGTAAGGAGCTCATTTTATGTATGGAAAGAATGGTATTTAAACAGTAGAATTTCCAAGATTTATAACACGCTGAAATGGTGCCGTGGTAGCAACCAGAACTATCACGTTGCTGGTCACGGTTCGAATCTTACTGTTTTTTTATGCTTTTTTTTACTGAATAAGTAAAACCAACTACAATATTGATGGATAGCCGTGACGCGTGCCCTAGCATGATACCTTTTTTAGAGCTCAACCATGCATAGAGGAAAAATTCCCACAAAAGGAGGGGAAAGTAATATGACTATTAATGATTAATCTCATTCTGGAAACTAAATCTGAAATCTTATTCTGATTCTAAAGTTTGAATTTTGAGTTACAACACTTAGTCTAATATTTGAATATAAGTTCCAATTTCAAATTCCAGGTTGATCTTTAATCCAAATTCTTAATCAGAATTCTAAATCTGAAATCTCAATCTGAATTCTGAATTTGAACTCTGAATTTGAATTCTAAATCTGTATTCTGAATCTGAATTCTGAATCTGAATTCTGAATCTGAATTCTGAATCTGAATTCTGAATCTGAATTCTGAATCTGAGTTCTGAATCTGAATTCTGAATCTGAATTCTGAATCTGAATTCTGAATCTGAATTCTGAATCTGAATTCTGAATCTGAATTCTGAATCTGAATTCTGAATCTGAACTCTGAATCTGAATTCTGAATCTGAATTCTGAATCTGAATTCTGAATCTGAATTCTGAATCTAAATTCTGAATCTGAATTCTGAATCTGAATTCTGAATCTGAATTCTGAATCTGAATTCTGAATCTGAATTCTGAATCTGAATTCTGAATCTGAATTCTGAATCTGAATTCTGAATCTGAATTCTGAATCTGAATTCTGAATCTGAATTCTGAATCTGAATTCTGAATCTGAATTCTGAATCTGAATTCTGAATCTGAATTCTGAATCTGAATTCTGAATCTGAATTCTGAATCTGAATTCTGAATCGGAATTCTGAATCTGAATTCTGAATCTGAATTCTGAATCTGAATTCTGAATCTGAATTCTGAATCTGAATTCTGGATCTGAATTCTGAATCTGAATTCTGAATCTGAATTCTGAATTTGAATTCTGAATCTGAATTCTGAATCTGAATTCTGAATCTGAATTCTGAATCTGAATTCTGAATCTGAATTCTGAATCTGAATTCTGAATCTGAATTCTGAATTCTGAATCTGAATTCTGAATCTGAATTCTGAATTCTGAATCTGAATTCTGAATCTGAATTCTGAATCTGAATTCTGAATCTGAATTCTTAATCTTGTAAATCTCATTTTGATTGTTTTGCATCACGCGGTTTTCAACATTGAAATTTCTTTCATCCAAAATTTTTTTTTATGATTTCGGATTTTACAACTTTTAATAGTATGGTTTTACCCCTAAAAGTATGCAGCAAACTTAATTTCAGAAAAATTGTGAATAAAAGTTTTCACAAAACAAAATCGTGTTTTCATGCGTAATGATTTTTAAGTCATCGCAAATTTATCAAAAACTGTGAAAATTGGTATTCTTGGAGAAACAATTCCAGAATTGAAAATTGATAAAGTGAGGAGAAATTTTACGGATGATGAAAAGAGCGAAAGAACATTTTTGCAAGGAAAATTTATTAACGTACACCATACTTTACCTCGCAACATCCAGCTTCATCAATTTTTAATTCTGATATTCTTTCTCCATGAATCTAAATTTTTCACCGATATGCCGAAAATAAATTTACAAAAATTCTGAATCTGAATTCTGAATCTGAATTCTGATTCTGAATTCTGAATCTGAAATCTGAATCTGAATTCTGAATCTGAATTCTGAATCTGAATTCTGAATCTGAATTCTGAATTTGAATTCTGAATCTGAATTCTGAATCTGAATTCTGAATCTGAATTCTGAATCTGAATTCTGAATCTGAATTCTGAATCTGAATTCTGAATCTGAATTCTGAATCTGAATTCTGAATCTGAATTCTGAATCTGAATTCTGAATCTGAATTCTGAATCTGAATTCTGAATCTGAATTCTGAATCTGAATTCTGAATTCTGAATCTGAATTCTGAATCTGAATTCTGAATCTGAATTCTGAATCTGAATTCTGAATCTGAATTCTGAATCTGAATTCTTAATCTGAATTCTGAATCTGAATTCTGAATCTAAATTCTGAATCTGAATATGAGTTCTGAATCTGAATTTTGAATTCTGAATTTTGAATCCTGAATTCTGATTCCTAAACCTGTATCCTGAATTTGAAAACTGAATCTGAATTCTGCATCTGAAATTGAATCTAAATTATGTATGAGTATGTAGAAATGAAAAAAAAAAAACATAAATTCATTCTTCAACACGGGTAAAAAAAACGAGGGTCATAAGATCTTCATATAAATTCCCCCCCAACGCAGTTTCCTGTACGGCTCTGCATTTTGTTGACACCCGGCATGGCTTTAGACACTATAATTTCATAAATGAAATTATAATGTCTATAGGCATGGCGGACTCTGAAGGAAACGCCCATCCGCCATTTGCTGCATTGAAAAGCAAGAAGTGTAAGATATAAACACTGTTGCCGTATTTGCCCCAGCAGACTGAGAAACTGCCCAGACCACGGTGCGTCTTAGTAATGCCTTTTACCTATTTGAGTTTGAGCCGCTCTCTATCAAGCGTGCCGATGGTTTATTGGATAGCGCTTGAAACTTTGAATCTGAAGGGTTTTGGTTCAAGTCTCGAGTTAATAAATATTATTTTTTTATTTTGATTATCTCCAATTTATAAATGATTGCTGGTGCTGCTGCTTCGAGGCGCCACTAGCAACTTTTTTATATGCCATAATAAGTATGATATGTATTTGGTAAAGAAAACGGTTTCAACTATTTTGTTTTTTTCCCGTTTTTGAAAGGGTTGTGTAGAAAAAAAAATGCATTCTTTTGAGACTAAAATCATTTTAATTGTGCAGCCCAGTTTCGCAAAAACGTTCTTGACATTTTTAAAATGGCACATACAAATCCACGGACATCAACAGAACTCGTCGAGCTGAGTCGATAGGTACCTATAAAGGTATGTCTAAGACCCATAATTAATGATCTCTCAAATCGACCGATAACCAAACCTTTCTGTTAGAAAGGCAAAAAGGTACCAAACCATGTCTAGTAAGTTTTTTTGAGGGAAAGCGAACTGGCATTTTAGGAGTTTGTTTTATAGAAGGAAGGACTGGTATTTAAAATGTTTAATTCTCTTTGAAATCGTAAGCTGACGTGGAGTTGTGGTAGCGTTCCAAACTCTCGCGCAGCTGGTCACAAGTTTGATTCTTGCTGATTTATTTTTAATTTTTTTTCAACTCGATAGATCAAACCAACTACAGTGTTGATGGCTAGCGGTTACGCGTGGCTTGGATGATACCTTTTTTAGAGCTCAACCATGCGTAATACAAAATATTCCCACAAAACTTCCTCTACCCTATTCAGAATCTGAATTTTCAATCTGAATCTGAATTTTGGATATGAGTTCTTAATCTGAATTCTTAAGATATTTTAAGAAAAGTTAACCGCCGTTCATTGATTTTTGTAAATTTGTGTATCGGCATACCGGTGAAAATTTATGTTCTTGGAGAAAAAATGTCAGAATTGAAACTTGATAATGATGAATAGATAGTGAGGAGAAAATTTACAGATGTTCTGATGAATCTAAATTTTACATCTACATTCAGAATTCTGAAATCTTAATTCTGAATCTCAATTATGTATGAGTATGCTGAATGATCAAGTATGGTTAAAAAAAACAAGGTCTAAAATCTTCGAATGATTTCCCCCCAACGCAGTTTTCTGTACGGCTCTGCTTTTTGTTAATGCCCGAACATAGGTCTCTGAAGGGAAGGAAACGGTAAGCCGCCATTTGCTGCATTGAAAAGCTAAACGTGTTAATTATATTTTCCGCTGTTGCCGTATTTGCACCAGCAGACTGAGAATCTGCCCAGAAAACGGAGCGTCTTAGTAATACCTGTAACCCATTTCAGTTTTAGCGTCTCAATCTTAAGCGTCCCAATAGCCTATTGGATAGCGTTGGTGACTTATGAGATGAAGGTTTTGGAATCGATTCTCATGACAGAATTTTTATTTTTTTGTTATCATCAATATAATCGAATAATTGCTGGTGCTGCTGCTTCGAGGCGCCACTAGCAACTTTTTTTATGCCATAATTTGTATAATATGCATTTCGTAAAAAACTTGTTTCAACTATTTTGTTTTTTTCCCGTTTTTGAAAGGGTTGTGTAGAAAAAAAAATGCATTCTTTTGAGACTAAAATCATTTTAATTGTGCAGCCCAGTTTCGCAAAAACGTTCTTGACATTTTTAAAATGGCACATACAAATCCACAGACATCAACAGAACTCGTCGAGCTGAGTCGATAGGTACCTATAAAGGTATGCCTAAGACCCATAATTAATGATCTCCCCAATCGACCGATAACCAAACCTTTCTGTAAGAAAGGCAAAAAGATATCACAGACCGAATTTTTGTGTGGTAAGATTTTCATTTCATGTAATGAAATGCAAATTATAGATCAAATTGCATTGAAATCAAAATATATTTGGAGCAATACAATAAGCATAAAAATTTCTGTCCTGTGTCAGAGATTCACAATAAGATTATTTCAATTACCTTCTTTTGTGAAAAAAAAATTTTTAGTTGAAAAGAGTTTGAATTTTAAAATTAAGAAATTTTATCTTAAGTTAAAATTGATAGAGAAACCTCCTTGATCAGATTTAAAATTAGATTTTTTCCGTCGTCTTTGAACAGCACAATTCGATAGAAATTAAGTCTCCCTGAAATTTCATTTCTTCTATCAAGCGGAGAAAATTCATCTGCTGCTACATTCTCCGACTCGCAAGACTTCAGATTAGGTCGCCATCATTCGGAGCTCTGACGAAGTGTGTGAATTATTTTCTCTTTTTCCCGAAAATCGTAACCAAAACAGCTTTTGTGTTCCTCCCCTTTTCGGGGTTTTTCCGATGGGAGGTCGTATTGCCGTTTTTCCGGCAGCTGGAACCGGGGCCCGGAGTTTCTCTCTACATAAAGAAGGTCTCGTTTTTTGTTGTTGTAGCGCTTCTTTTTACATTGTGTGTTGTTTTGTTCGCGTTTGGGAAAGATTTTTCGCCATATTGGATTTTTTTGTACCAGGGTACTTCCGGGGCTTGAGAAGTACGGGTAGCAGGGTGGATCTGCAAAAGAGACACGCCAGTCACTATCCGCGGGAAGTGGCGTTGCAAATAAAAAATGTGACTTGCTGGAGTTTGGTTCATTTTGGAACGATCATTGGGTTGGTGAAGCTTCACTGTTGGATAAAAGAGCTGGTGGCTCTTTTTTCCTCCAAATGGTCGGACTGGGCAAGAGATTGGACGATTCTTTTTTGCTTCGCTGATATAACAAAACGTTTATATACCTACCCAAAGGTATAGATACTAAGAGCCTTCAGCGAGCTATGTAGCTCAATTGGAAGTTTCAGGTTTCAGTTTATTGGATTTTGGATGAAATTTGATTTGGCCAGGGCAATGGCTTGGCATTTGTTATGGCATCTCTTGTCTTAGCTGAATGTCTCAGGGATACAAGTTGACGGTAGAATAATAAAAGTGATGACATTCTATCTTGGTATCGCTTGCAAAGTTTTGAACCTAGAGAAGAAAGGTGTGTCAACATTCAACATTTTATCCAAAAGTTATTTGTGTACAGAAATGTTTCGAATTTTTCCCTTATTGTCACAAACAGGATTAGGAACATTCTTACAAATTAATAGATATACAGTACTGGACAAAATAAAGAACGCACTTGCTATCAAAATTCAAATCCCTGTTTCTTTTTTTACATATGAAACATTATCTTATAATATTCAGATGAATTGTAGTATTTTTTAAACACTCACGACTAATGAAAAAATATTGTCAAAAAATTGAATGAGTTCTTCATACTTGAGCGTAGTTGTAGTCAAAATCAGTTTACGCTTAGACAAAATGAAGTACTTACTATAACAGATGAAAGATGAAAAGGATTCAATTCCCTGAAAAAGCCGTCGGAACTAAAGGTTTATTATTCGTTTCTCCTTTAGAGGACGTACATTTACATGTCAATTTGAATTTTTTTAAAACTCATAAACTATTGAAAAGTGAAAAGTCAGGGGTTGAATATTCCTAGATGGATTATTCGAAGGAATATATATTTTTAATGTTAAGCTGACAAATCACACCAAGCATAATAAATACATACTGCATGTAAAATAAACACATTTTAAGAATTGTGCGCTTTTTTCTGTGTACGAGTCATTGAGACAAGTAACTTTTGTTAATAATGTACGTGAAAATCAGCCCTTTGATCAATCGGATGCAGAGCCCTCCCAACACTTTGGAATTCAGTATATGTCAAAATCTCGGATTGATCCAAGATTACACGCGTTAACCGGGACTATAACTTTCGGTGCATTCGAATCAATCGGTTCTCAACAAATTGGGTAGAATATAGAACACGGAAATTAGAAAAAGACAAAATTATGTTTCTCCAAGTAACTATATTGCTTCTACTTAGCGCGCGAGATTGCTAGCTACGATGTGGTCTTCTTAAGAGCTGCAGGACAATAGACCGATCGGCTCGAGAACGATCGAACACATTTGTTAATGAAAATTGTTAACCGCAAACGAATAGAATTAAATTGTAATTAGAAATTCAGTTAAAAGAACTCAGGAACAAAAATTGTTAAAAAGTTAATTTGAAATGTTAGTATATTGAACACACCTAATCTACAAATACTTAACTTGTATACTTACCTAAATACCTACTTAACTTTCGATACTTACCTTGAATTTAATCGAACTGGCATCCCTGAAATAAGAAATGTCAAAAATTAGAAAATTGATGACGCACAATAAATCAGCACTCGAAGAGGCAACATCGGCCTAGATTGATTATCCCTAAAAGTGTTGCGAGTTTCTGGATTCCATCCGAACTTCCGCCAGAGGGACCCAGTAAACCCGTTGGACGTTAGAAGTGGCCGCTACCTGGACAAACGGAGATAACGGAGGTGAATTGAGAAACAACATCAGTTCGATTTTCTACCTGCCCTATTGTTATCAATTGTTCACCCAGGCTGTTGAATTCCTGCAGTGATTTTGCCTATCTTAGCTATTGTTTCGCATTGTGTTTGATGGGTGTTACATTTGTGTGGCTAGATAAAGTGTGGAACAAAATTTGCTTATCAAAATTTAAATTCATATCAGTGATTCTCAACTTTACTAACAAACAAATAATGATTACTGTTTGGGGCACTTATCACATTAGCTGCTCATTACGACTTAAAAGTGCCTTTATAAAATCAGAAGATTTAAGTTAGTTGTATTTCTTTTGTTATTCTTGTGAAAGATGTGGAATTCAAACTTCATCAACTGGAATAGGTAAGTTCGATTTTTCTGGTAAAATGTCTTTCAACAAAAAAAAAAGAGTACATTTCATTAAATTTCACAAAAAGAAGAGTACGCCTATTAAACTATAGAAAAAGAGTACATGTACTCTTAAAAGGGTACATAAGGTATCCATAGCTTATACTATGTCGATTCGAAGTCATTTTTGAATTCCTCAAACCATGGGGTCTTAAAGCATCGTTTTGATTCAAAACTCATCGATTTTTTTTACATAATTATTAAGTAACATTTACGATATTCATCAAGCATTTAGGTTTGTATGAGAACATTAATATGTTGTTCGGAAATTTATTTACTTATCAGATTCTAGGCTACAGCCTTTGATCCTAACTAGCAACAACACAACTATGATAAAAACATCTTAAAACTATTTTTATTTGTTCTCTAGACATAGTCAGTTTGATTACATCAGCATGTGCGTTGGAAAGCGCCATCATTATATAGATTGGTTCATTACGAGCGTAATTCTGTATTCGATTTGGAAGCTGAAACGGTCTCACATTGCGCAAACTCCTACGTCCTTCATTTGGAGAAATTTGTGATACTAAATATGGCGAAAAGTACTTTACATACACACATACACAAGGATCGGTATTCCGGCATTTCTTCTTGCCACCCAAGGTTCCTTAAGGCGTATTCCAGAAATCCTTTCAATCCTGTTTTTTAACGTTATAATACGGCTGCCGCACTATACTGGCGTATTCAATAGTGGTTCGGATAAGCCCAACATAAATAGAGACAATCGTGTAAGGATTGTCTAGCTCGTTACAAATCCTGCTTACCATTCCTTACATAGAGTTTGCTTTGGCTACGACTTGTTCAACATGTTTTGAGAAACTGAGTTCAACATCCAACTCGACTCCCAGATCTCTCACGGAGGATTTTATAGCTCTGGTACAGCTGTTCTCGAAACAATATTCGTGCACAATATTAGTCACATTCCGGGAAAAGGTTATCACATTACACTTTGAGGCATTGATTTTCAATCCGAAACTTCTGCACTCTGAAAATTGCATTTTGTAGGGTCAAACAATCCTTTGGGTGTCGCACAGGGAGGAACAGTATTAGATCATCTGCGTATATCAACACAAACACGTCATGCAGCACTCCGGGAAACTCGTTCATAACAGTGACGAAAAGAAGAGGTTCCAAGTGACTCCCTTGTGGTACGCCGCTATTGACCGAGAATGCCCTGGATCTCTTATCCCCAATCTTCACAAATTGGACTCTTTCTTTCACTTCGAAAGCCTTTGACATGTCGGTATATATAGCGTCGACTTGAAAACCCTGCATCATCCATTGTGAGGTTCGAGAGACGGATTCTGCCAAGTTCGTAACCGTTGATCGCTTTTTCAAAAAGCCATGCTGCAAGTCCGACATTTTCCCTTCTAACCAGGGATATTTTTGGTCATAAATTATGCTCTCGAACAGTTTGGGTATGGCAGACAGAATTGCAATCCCACGATAATTTTCAGCAGGCAGTTTTGAACCATTTTTATAGATTAGCACAAATTGGGAGATTTTCCAAAATTTCGGAAACTGACCTCTACTGACTTTGTCAAAGACTATAACTTTGTATCTCATCAGGGAAAACAGAAATAAGGCGTTGATTAGCGGTTTGTCATTTAGTATTAATAAACAATCAATTCAATCAACATCACTGCTGGTGTCTAGAAAAGTATTGCATGACTACTTGGAAAGCAATGCCTTAATACTTTATAAAAAGACATGTCAAAACGAAATCCAAAGTTTTGGGACATAACTCGCTTTCTGTCCTGCCAAAAGGTCCGAAGCAAAAGTTCAGCTCATTGCCTTACTCTAAGAAGTTGCTTAACTCCCCTCAAATTTGGATGGAAATTTTACGCTTCAGCAAACCGAGCTCCCGCAGCAAGCAGAATTTATTCAATTTTAATTTGAGTTGTATGTGAAAACAATGTAGATTGAATATGGATATAGGGATTCGTTCTACTACATGTGATCAGCTTTTTCCTAGCTTATGAAACGAACAACAAATGAGAAATCTTTGTTAACTATTTTTTTGACGTTTCATGGTCCACTGAATAATATCAACATTAAGCATGTTCAATGACCGCGGAATATCGAAATGTTATTATTATATTATTTGAGACCTTTTAACCACCCGGATTATTCGGGTCTATGTATCTAAATGTGATTAATGAATTAATGAACTATTGATTAATGAAAAACAACTATAATGCTATGATTTTCCTGAACAAAAAAAAATATAAATAAAGCAGACCATCATCTATCTCGGGAAATACCTGATTCACGTGATTTTATTGTAACGTAGTAACGTAGTAACGTGTATTAAGCTGATACTAATGGCTACGTTAAAATCCAAGTAGTTTAAACGTTGCTTTTTTCGGGTGAGTGTTTGAATATTGAGGCAGTTTTTTTTAAAATTTCTTACAGTTTGCAAATACAAACATTACAATACTTGCTAAGTTAGCTGAAAGTGAATGCAACGTTCATTGAATATTGAAAGTTATTTACAATAAAAGTGTTGCATTTTTTGCGGGTACTGTCTCGGGTATACTATCAAATCGCTATCAAAGACTATCATATCACTATCGAGGTTTGATCTCATGAGCGTTTTTTAGTTAGAAAATTATTTAAATAAAAAAAACTATTTCTGAAATCAGCTCAGCTATCAAATTGAGAAAAAGTTAGAACAGAAGAACAAGTTCATAGAAGCAGTGACATGAATCAAAATCTGATCAATATAAAAATATTCGAAATTTTTCTTTCATTTATTCTTTCATGATTCATAATTTCTGTTTAGAAGTTTAAATTTTTTTTTTCAAAAACGCTTTTGTAAATGGTTTGTTTAAAAATAACCCTTTTCCTATTTGGTGAGTCCTTGCGTATGGATTCTAAACTTATCTATTTCTCTCTGATACCGAAGAAACAAATTACCCATTAGACCGCAAAAACTATGATTGACAAGACGATACAAGAAATTAACACCAGTCAGTCAGAACAACTCATTTGATTCTCGTGTAAGAAAACAGATCAATCAAACTAATCCCCACCCGAGTTCGTAACGGACATAATAAAATGCTGATAGAGGGGTTAAACTAATACTGTTTGATTTGCTTAGTTCTGATGGACCCTTAAGATTTTGTATTTCAAGAAATTGAAGCAACATTGCACATTTCTTTTGCCGAGCAGTTTCTTGCTTAGTAGAAGTATGTTTATCAACAAAGAAAGGTTTAATTACCACCAGCTTACAGAAGTTCTCATACACGTTGGGGAAGGATGAAGTCGGTTCCGGTTCATCTCGAAGAAACTCTCACAAAGTCTGTCACACAGAATCCGGGTTTGGTTGGTGAACTCCTTGAGGAAAAAACATCAACAAGAACCATATCTTATCACTTCAACCGCATCAGTTGAGTGTCAATCCTCCTTGTCTTAGTCAGGTTTGTAACTGCAAGAAAACTCACCACCCACAGCAGCAAAAGTAAAATGCCGTCGGTAAGACGAGAGATGACTTGTTCCGGGTGGACGAAGACAACTTTTTCCCTGCATCGGCCCTTGAAAAGATAATCCGCATCGGTTGACAGGAGTTAGGTAGGTAGGTATGAGCACATGTGTGGGCTATAAATCACTTTTACGTTTATCCTATTTAGTTTATAGCGAGAGTGGTTTCTTCTGAGTCTAACTAAACACCGGGGCCGACAGACTAGCTTCAACTCTTAAATCCTGCCCGGAAGGTTTTGATTTGTGGCTGGTGGAGATGCGGCCTCCCTCTGAATCACCCAAACTTTGCGTCTCGAAGTATAAATCTGGAGAGCATTTCCAGGATATTCCAGGTGATGGTTTTCCTCCTTTTGCCCGGTGAGCACATATTGTGAACAGCTTAATTATCATAGTTAATGTTTCGAGAGTTGGATTTATCAAAAGATAAATAGAACGCTTCATTTGCAACAATAGGTGACGCTATAGAATATCCTGTTTCGACATTTTCAAATATGAATTTACCATTTTAATTTCTAACTTTAAAAAAATATTGAAATTTTCCAAATATTTGGTCCACCAAAAAGTTTCCTTCATTATCCGATCAAATGGACGAAATATTGTAAAACTTTAAAATATTTTCGTAATTTGTAATGAAGGTGTGATCACTGATTGTATTCGTGCCTGTTGCAGGCAAAATATAAATTTAAGATCACTGAAAAGAAAAATTCCTGTTGATTATTTTACATAACATTGTTCCTCCCTCAAAAGAAAAATACATATTTGAATGAAGTTCTTTTCATTGTTGACAATTATGTTCGTCAAATTATGTCGTGAGACGGAATACTATGTAAATAAAATAAAATAATCGTTGTTGACATGAGCTAATCGTAGGATTATTAAAGAATTTTCAAGGGAATTTTTCGACTTTGCAAAAAAAAAAAATCTGTATGCAGCTCGTTGCAAAACTATACTTTTCAGCATTCGACGTCGTCATTAATTTACAACTCGTGCTATGAAAATCCACTTTTTGTAACTTGATGCATTAAAAACTTTTTATCATAAAGACAAACTGTTGGAGTTTCTAAAATAGTTGAGAAGCAGAGCTAAACCAGCATGTGTTACAAACTAAGAAACTTTACAGTTTACAACTTTGTTTTTTCGCTACTTCGCACTAAAACGTTTGTTTTTCGTAACGAAGTTCGGTTTTTGAAAGACATGCTTTTTCAACCAAAAAAAGTGTTGAAAAGTAGTACTTTTCAATAAAGTTTTCAATACAGTCTCGGAAAGTAGCACTTTTCGTCACTGTTTTGATCTCTAAGGAAAATCTACAACTGGATTCTAAAGATATAAGAAATTTATTCTCAAGGATATTTTCCGGCAAAAAAATGTGTATGCAACTCGTGACAAAACTTATTTTTTTCATTACTTGTCGTATTTAGTCAATGAGGCATGATTAAGGCATTAAACTTCCTTTACTGTTTTAAAAAGGACAATAAACCGGTCAGGGTCATATATACCCGAATGTCTATTTTGCCTCTATCCTTAAAACTACTGATCCGATTTTCATATAATTTTCATTTTGGAATCTTCTACATGTTCCCTATGTATTTTTGAAGAACAAAAAATTATTATAATTTGGTGTCTGAATTTAAAGCCGAAAAACAAAATGGTCAAAAAAGATGGCGTTTTCGAAGAAAGATCGTGACCATCCCGGTTGGAATAATGAAATTTCACTATGTCCGCTTAGGTTTGGCTGATTTAAAGATTCATTTAAAGTATATGAAGTTCTTGGTTTCAAATGCAATATGTCATGAATGAAAATATAAGAAAAAATATACAATCATATT
The DNA here is from genome assembly GCF_029784155.1 of Uranotaenia lowii. Taxonomy (NCBI): domain Eukaryota; kingdom Metazoa; phylum Arthropoda; class Insecta; order Diptera; family Culicidae; genus Uranotaenia; species Uranotaenia lowii. The sequence continues at coordinate 329,772,416 of NC_073692.1, read as the reverse complement.
TTTTTTAACTGAGCTTACATTTATAAAAATGATCTGATAAATTATTTAATCTTTAAAAACACGAAAATCATTGATAGCATTCAACAAAGAAAGATTTTAGAAATTTGCTGAGCCGTTTTTCAACATAAAATGGTTTATGTGGGCATATTTCTAATTCTTGAGTGAATTGAAGCGTCGTATTTGATTTCCTTATAAAATATTTAAAAATTAAATTTAACATCCCAGAGAAGTTGAGCTCACAAAAGGTCACAAAAAGCGTAAAGTAAAAGTCGAGATACCTCAGATATTTTCCAGACTTTTTAGGGTTCAAGGTCGTTTTTTGAAATCCACAAAAATCAAAACTCAAAATTTCAAAAAGCATCTGATAGCAGACATTTTTAGGTTTCCAAAATGATACAGTTTATAAAGAGCGGTTTAAATAGTAGTAGCGGTTTTCTTGCCAAAATATTAAGCCGGCCTAATGGTCCGTTTTTTTTGCTGGGTGGCTCTGGTAATCCTATTCTAAAATCTTAAATGAGAAATTATAGAGCTCTCCATTTTGAGAAAATTAAAACAGTTTTATGTATCTGCACAACCGTTCCTGAGATACCCCTTCGAGAAAGTAAAATTACCCAGCACATTTGCTAAAATTGAATTTGCTCCTTTATAATGGTCCTTGTGATTTCTTGCTTCTGCGGATGGAAATGAGGTTTTCTGCGCAGAAATCCAAATCTTAACTATATAGTTACCTAACTAATAAATTGAAAGTGAATATATAAAAATTTGCAATACATCTGTATGAAAAGTTTAACAGAACTGCATGTTTTGGATTTTCGTAAACCATCGAATGACCCTCAAAAATAAATTCAGCTATTTAAACACCTTCCAGTAGGTAGCTCGTTTCAGTAAATATTTCTATCGAAAGAATGTTTTAATTTGAAAACAGAACCATAAACCTGCAATATAAAACTTTATCGAAATCTGATTGAATAATTGAGTATAATAACAAAACTCACACTGTATGGTTCTCGATAAAGTCTCAAAAATACCTATCTCTGTCTTCAGTTGTTTTCCAATGGACGAAATTTTAAATTGACATTATATGTACGGGAAAACGGCAATTTTATCAAAAGTTTGGCTGCAGCTATAGTAAAAAGCTCAAAAGTCATGGATTATTTCCTCGCAACTAGCCAGTAAAGAGCATATTGCCGAAAATTGTCATTGTTGCTCCAGAATCAACTTCAGCGAAGAAGAATGAACTTAATGGGTTAAATTTCTATAAAAAAAACTAAAAAGGTAATTTCACCATTTTTTAAACTTATTTACCCAAATCTTGGCAGACTGCCCGCTTTTAATTCGATTTACCCGGATATTTGATAGAAATTTTAAGAAAGGTCCGGTCTGGCACCGTGGCCCGCATTTCATTGAAAATGCTCGGATTTTACCCGTATCATTCACGTTATTTGCAAAATCAAACCAAATTTACTCGGATAGTGATCGTATTTTGGATTGAAAGTTTTGAAATCAAATGCCTTTATATTGTTATTTGTCATACTCAAAACGGTAACGATGAACCATAACGAGAATGTCTTATATGTGTCATTTTGTCATTTCTTCTTTATCATTGAACCCTCCCAGATAACCAGAAATCGTAAAGTAGTGTTCATTGTAGATTGTATAAGCATCCAGTTTAGATTGGAATTGTATAAACATCATGTTTTAGCTAAACGAAGTAATATTTTATCGTTTATGGTTTGCATAGTTCATTATATATGATAACATTTTGTTAATCGTATAGAAAGATCAATAAAGCTGTTTTGAATCGCAGTAGAATTGTGTAAAGCTCAGTATGTAATCCCACTGTACAATTAACCAATCTTTCATGTTTGCGATCTATGATGACATATTATTTCCATGAAAGGTCGTACAGCAATTTTAAGAACATCGTAAATTGGAATTTAAACAATCGGCAAATTGCCGAATCGTTCAACAGTACAGTAAATAGCTAGCTAAGATCGCACAGCGCTGAATACTATTATTGATTGTAATAGAATCGTCTATGAGATAGGTTAAAGTTGTATACCAAAAAACGGCAACTATAAATAAATTTGGAGTCCGAAATGATGCAGTCAGTGGTATTTTATACGATCAACTGATTTTTAAGCGGAACTCTCAACTGTACATAAAAAAATTTGCTTGTTTGTATCAACATAAAATGGTGCCGAAGAAGTGTCGAAGGACAGGGATCGAAACGTTGTGAGTTCCAGACTGAGGGAAGATTGATCAACAACATATGCATTATTAAACCAACAATTAAAGTTAAGGAAGTTCCAAGATGACAATATGCATACGCAGTATTTGGAAATTGGCATTCAGTATTTTTTTTAACACGGTTCATCAATTTAATCAAAGACACATAAAGTTGTATATGGTTCACTTTTATTTGCAGTAAACATTAAATTCTGTTGTATTTATGTTCACGGCGATTCATAGTAAAATCGTATTAAGGAAAAAATATAATTGCTTGGGGATACAGTAACAATAAATATTAAATGGTCAAGAAAGTTATACAAACCTCAGGCTACCTGCAAAAGGAAATTGTAATAAAATTTTAAGACAGACAATAGAAAGTTGTAAGTTGTACAACCCTAAGATTTTGTGCAAAGCAAAGTTGCTATCAAATTGTTGAAAACGCAATACAAAGTTTTATATTTTCAAGGTGAGCAAAATTTGGTCCGTATATTGCCTCCACTTTGGTACGTACAGGCTCATATAGAATGTTCTATACAACTTTTTCAGATTGTACAAAAGTGTATATATCTCTGAAACAACTGAAATATACAGACCAAAATATTCACTGGGCTTTGATATGCTTGCTGACAGCCTGTATCAAAATAGCGCAATATTTTTTAATTGGGCCTTTGTTCCAATGCGTTGGGAGAATATGTATATGTTTTTGGATTCAAAAATGGCTTTTTGACTTTGACTTTTGACTTTTTAACAGTTATTTGGGATTTTTGTTAAAACTAACTCCATTATCGGATCATTTTGATATATCTTGAATTTTACGAGGCCACCAAAAGATTACTAACTTGATAAAAAGAAACTATTAGCTCGATTCCTATTAGCTATTAGTTGGATTCCAAAACGGTGTTTGTGTTGAAAGTCGGTCCAATAGTATGTTAGTTATACGCATTGAATGATAAAAAATTATATTTATGAATTATTTTATCGTTAATCTATTGAAATATCATCAAAAGTGCATAAACGTAGTATCTTTTTAATACAAAACTCACAGTTGAAGCACGACTACAAGTTGTTTCCGAAAGTCACGTTGGAAATATTGAATATTTTATCTGAAGTTTGCGTAAAATAAATTTGCACCATTGATGTTTGAGAGACTAATTTCTTCAACTTTCAAAATACAGAAAAAAAATATAAATATCTGTATATCTACTTAACACTTTCAGCTGTTTCTTCTGAAAATTTTCTAGCAAAAATACACGATAGGTGAGTTTTTACACAGTTTGAAAAGTGTTGTAATTTGATGTGAGACACTCTTGAGTATACTCATATACTTGAATTGATATATCTGATTCAACTTCGTGATTCCATGGGAATTTTATCGTTGTAAAAAACAATCGGACAATTATTTAATTAGAATAAATCTTCCATATCTATAGGTGATGCAGAAAAAAAGATGAAATGTGATAACAAATGTGAACATGAAACGAGTTTTAACACACCACATTGTATCTTACAAATAGCTCATGACTCTAAGCAATGAAATTTAATCATTAGAAGGCAGTGGCGTGAAAACGACTGGCATGAATCAAGATTATTATGAAAAAAAAGAACTCATTACATTGCCCACAATTTCTCTAAACAACTATGTTGCCATTTTGGGAATCTCTCAACAAATCTGGTAGAAATGGTTTCCTGATATTGCGAAATAATTTGGTTTTGTGTCTTTTATTAATCCAAACGTTATTAGTCATCCATGTAGTTAAAGCATTTAGGTGGAGTTCCACTGATTCAGCCAAAGATGTGGCCAGAAAATGCAAAACCCATTGGGCGCTATCATGAAAAGTAGTCATGAAATACCTCGCTAGGCACCCAGCAGTGCTGTCAATTGAATTTATTATTTGTCAATGCCAAAAAACATGCCCCCATTAAACAGCTAATAACTTTTTCGTGTAATAAGATACGAAGTTACGGTCTTCGACAAAGCTGTTCAGCGTAAAATTTTTCTTGAAGAGTTTATAAATTGGCACAAAGACCATAAGCAGACTCAGTTCCACAGAAGAAACAAAACTGAGTACAAAATATTCAATTTTCCCATGCAAACGTAAAAGTTCAAATTTACTCACGTAAACGTTACTTAAAACTTCTTTAAAAAAATCATGGATTTGTTTTGAACCAAAACGAAGCTTTTTGATCCTAGGGTTTGAGTGGTATAATGGTAATATGTTCATCTTTTATTTCGCAGATCGAGGTTCAAATCTACATGCTGGAATTTTTTTCAAATTTACATTAAAGTTGCAGAAAAAAGAAACAAATATGAATAATAATAAAGATTAAAGTACTTCAGAATTCAAACCGAGAGACGGCTTTAGGATGCTGTATTTACACTTGATTTTTTTCAATTCATAGTTTCTTTTGAAAGCTGAATAGCCTTCTTCTCAGCTTTGATTATGGAACTTGATAGTATCGATAAGACCTTAAAGTTACAGCTGAGTAAATAGAACGCTAAAGAGCTTCCAATCAGAGCTGAGTAAACTTCTAAGAGATCCTTTCTTGGTAACTTTTTGTTTCTTGGGTATTTTGTCAAAAAACATAAGTCTCCTCAAAGATTTAAGGCCAGACGAGTTTTTTTTTGTATTAAGTTTATGTACAATCGTAATGCATTATTTTTTATCTTGAAGCATTTTATACAAGGTAAAAATAGAATTTTTAGAAAACTGCTAAAATGGTTATGTTTTAAATTTTTGTTCGCTCGGTTAAAAAAATATGTCATTTAATGAATTTTATTCATGTTATTTACCTGAAACTCTTTGCCAGCCAAAATAAAATGATCTCGAATATAGTAGGCTGGTATTCAACTAATTAAAAAGCTGTTTAGCAGATACGTTTACTAAATTGCTCACAAACCATGATAGGTTCCATTTTGGACAATCTTGTTACAAACATTGTGTCACTGAACGATATCAAGTCATTTTAGGAATGCTCTGGCTTGTTCGGTGCTAAATCAACAAACACTTTGAAAATGTTAACTGCAATGAAAAGATCCAAGCGAAGGGAAGCCTCACAGTCTTGTTATGTTGAGAAAGAAAAAAAAACACTAATAAAACGGCTTTTATGTACCGAATAGCCAGATTGGCTATAAATGTTGAAACAACCCGCGCATTCACTCTTCACTTGATTTCAACAAACGAGGGAATAGAACTTCCATATAGATTCGAATATAGGTACCAAAGTTGGATCGCGGCATTTTGGACTGCATCTCCATCCAGTAAGTAGCTGAGTATCAGCTACATGCGGGCCTTGTTTGGGTGTTGAAAGTGGAGCAAAACATGGCCAAACACGCGGTCCTCATCGGTTCGAATCGGACCGCTCGATTCAAAATAGGAAAAAGACAAGCGAAAATCAGGCTGCAGCTTGAATGCCTTAGTGAGGTGAAAAATTTTAATTTCAAAAGATTCAATCTAGATTTTCACAGATTTTCACGGGAAAACCTTTAAAAAATTATTGAGAAACTGTCAATAAATTTATTGTTTTCCAAAACTAACCACCCTAATACTTATTGAACAACTCCAGTTGGTAATCGAAACCTCCCGGTATGGCACCCCATTTTTCGAGCTCCTCTTGCACCAATTTTGACACATACATAAGACAGAACAACATACTTTTGTCGTGGTCGTAATGTAGGAAAAACAAAAGGAGTGGTTTCGTGTTTCGCCTTCTCATCTCATTTTGCTCGGATTTTCATTATGTTTCTTTTTTTTTCATCTCAGCTGATTGTGTCACGAAACTATGTGTGATGTTGGCATTTTCATGTTGAGCATCTCAAAATGAGCAACAGAAAAAAAAATACAAAACTGCTTCGAGACTTTTTTATAAGTGCCTTCTTTTTTATATCCCCCCCATATAACACTTCTTTCGGCCGCGCAAGTAAAATGCTGAAAATATCAGCTCCCGCCAAATTTTGTCTCGAATCTCGAGTTGAGTTCGGTGGATAATTTTGCTACAATTTTGTTTCGTAAAATTTATGGCTACCAATTTTATCACGTGCGATGTTCTGCGCTTTTTATCGGCCCCAAACGAGTCAAACCAAAGGAACTGTCTTTATTTCGTGAATGTGTTTCCTTCATTCTGACATCAAGACCGTTATAGTTAAAGCAGAATTGGGGGCTTGAGGAATTAATGTTCTTCTGACCTGAGGGGACTGATGTTTGAGTTTGTTTTTTTCTGTCTTTGAAGACTTCAGATGATGAGATCCTCAATCCATTAATTTATAGTCTGAGAAAATCTAGCCGACATGTTTGAGTTAAATTTTCCTCGTGAATTATAAGCTTTCTGTTTGGTAGTACTGATAATAAACTTTTTGCTTTAAAAAAAATAGCGTTTTGTTCGTGTTATCATAGCAAATTTTCCTAGGCAGCAAAAAGAGAGATACGATCTACATGTAGAATATATTTAAAAATAGAGCAATATTTTTCGACGCCACAGAACACATCACTTCGTCAAATGAAATCTCTGGTTACTCATTAAGCTGAGATATATACCTTGTGGGATTAAAATGAACGTTTGCGAAAAGTTCTTTGTATGCGGCAAGCTGAGACTTACATGCTCGTCATCATAATTTATATAATACTAGCTGACCCGGTGTGCATTGCTACACCTTGCAAAAATAAATGTAATATGTAAAAATTTATTCAAATTTAGATTTTTGTAAGCATTTTTTAAAAATCAAATCACATCATGGTTTAGAACCAACAACTTTGAAATGAGAGCTGCAGCTGGAGTTCTGAATTGCAATTCAAAGATGGTATATATTATTTTCCGAAGCTTGATCTCTAAACTTGTTTTTCAAGATCTGAAATTTGTACTCTGTTTTTAAAGCTTCATAATGACTTAAATAATGTCAAAATTTATGGATTTTCCACCTTTTTCCCGAAGTGGGAAGTTACGAACTTCCATAAAATCATTTGTCACATCTATTTTTGAGTTATGCCAAATATCTGTACGCAAAAAACCCTCTTTTAAAATATGGTCCCTTTTTTTAAAAAGCTCTTTATCTTAATCTTACATGGGAGCTCCCCCATCTTCTCCAATTTCGTCCCCCACTGCTTAAAGAAGGTAGACTGATTTACCTGGCTCGAGTTAACATAAATTTCTAATTGAAAGAAAAAGATTCGCATATTGGAATTTATTGCACATTGTTCTTTAATGGACATCGGGACAGTTTTTGAGTATATTCCTAAAATTCTGTATTATGAGCACTTCCAGCCCCTGATTAGCTTTAGATGATGTATTTTTTGGAGTTAAATAAACATTTTCAAACAGCTTTTTCCCCATCTTCACCCTTCGAAGCAGTTTGAATATCTATCCTTTTTGCGCAAAAATTATGTTAAAAATTTTTTTCGCCATATGCCAAACTCGTGGACATGAGACCTTATAGCTTGAAGTTTTCCCAAACAACACTTATCATGGTATGAAAATTATCGATTTTATACAGTGCAAATTTCTTTTTTTCTAATAAATTTATTAAAGCAAAAAATATCAGCTGCACCCCAAATTAATTTCTCCGCGTTTTTTATTTTCTCTTTGAAAGTCAAATATTTGAAAATGTTGGCAACAGAGTAATGGCTTTAAAATAGATTTAATACGTGTATCTTTTTGTTTGTTTTATCAAGTTTGATTGATATATCTGCAGTATTCCAGCAGTATAAATTTATGCTTGTTATTCCACTTTTAACGAATGCTGTTCAAAGCAAATGACCTTCAATTACAAAGACATTTAAGAATTTTAAATATCCGCTTCAGTTTCAACATACGGAATACCCCTTCTGGTCTTTTGAATAATTTTGAAGATGAATTTCTTAAAAGTTTGACGTTTGCCCTTGCCCCACCGTGTAAGTTGACAGGAGGGAATATTGTTTTGAACACTTTAAAAGTATACTAAAAATTTCTCATAAAAATTTTGCTTCCAGTTGAATATCAGTTCTAAAGTCTCACATTTCAAAAAAGAAGCGGATCAAAAGTCTCTTTTATGCAGCCATGTAACACTAAAACACTTTTCATGTTAAGTACGTACTTGAATTGGTATGTAAGCAGAAAGTACGATGTTTTGTTTTTTTTTTTCAGAATTATTTAAAACAAAAAGCTCCCATTTTCATTTCTAAATTCGTTTCAGTTGTGTATTTGGGCCTCACTTTTGGTCAATAAAAATCAGTTTATTTCACTGATACCTTTCACTTATAAAGAAAAGGCTCTTGATCAGTTCATGTGTCGGATCGGATTTTTAGATTATCTTTTTCAGTTAAGTACATTTTAACATGTTCAACTAAATGTTTCCAATCTACCTCTGTAGAAAACATCTTATTCATATTTCTGTTATCAATATGATTCAAAAATAACCTTGTAGGCAAAATGGGTTAAAAAATTATATGTAAATTTTTTACTTTCAGTTTTTTTTTTCAATTGTCCGCAAAGTGTCAAACCATTATTTCATTAGCATCAGAACTAAATTTATATTTTTTAGACAACAAATGCTATATGGACAACAAATATGGAATTATTTTTGCAAATCTTTTAATTGCTTTTGATTCGATTGATAAAATATCAATCCGTTACACATCTAGGCGTAATTTATTTCCACGTGCTGTGTACAATTAAGCAAGAAAAAGCACATCTAGATTGCATATCGCCCTCACGTGCATAAGAAATATAGGTTCTGGGTTCAGAAACAGGCGCCTTATTGTTGATTTTTTTCCAGCGATCAATGAACAGTATACTTTGGTTACTATCCACTTGCGACGACGCGTCGTCCCGATGTTTGCTTGACCATAGAGACGAAAAACAAACCCCTCAAAGAAAAGAAAATCTCTAAAAATAGATGCCATGACTTTTCAATTTTAGATTTTAACAAAAAAAAATGTATGTAGGTATATATGTTTTATTCGATCGGCAAAATGTCATACTGGGTCACATCTAAGCGTCATTCATAACCAGGTGCAGTACAAATGAGCCAGGAATCAAGTAGAAAAAAAATCACATCAAGGCTTCATATTGCCAGCCCTTGCATTGAAAATATGCTTGGTTGAGAAATACGCGCCAAAATATTCCCACTGATCAGTATGCTATGTTACGGTTACTATCCTCTCGCGACGCCTCGACCATAGAGACGAAAAACAAACCGCCCAAAAGAAAAAAAATCTCGAAAAAATGGATGTCATGACTTTAATTTGTTTCGAAAAACTACAAATTTTGTATGGAAGGCCCCCCTTCCTTAAGTCGGATGGGGTTTTAACTGTTATAGAAACCATCTCCGGCCCCAAAAACCCTCAGATGCCAAATTTGACGATGATCGGTTCAGTAGTTTCCGAGTCTATAGGGAACAGACAGACAGACAAACATTCATTTTTATATATATAGACTAGCTGACCCGGTTTGCTTTGCTACACCTTTCAAAATTGAATGATATTTTCAGACTTTATTCAAATTTTTATTGTTTTGTTGATATTATTTTAAATCAAAATATAACATAATTCATAAGCAACCGCTATATCTTAATTTGTGTTAAAGATCTGATAATTTAAATCTGTTTCTTTAAGCTCCGCCCTAAAAAAGGAGGGTTTCAAATAAATCGTTGACAAACAATCCAACTGATAAAATCTGGTTGGTTTTGCTTAATATGTTCTGGATTTATGCTAAAAAACTGATAAGAGAGACCACACCCCCCGCCCTCCTGCCCTTCCCTTCCCCCAGCTGAATGGAGATCGTGATTTTTAATAAGCATACCCTTTCGACATAAAAATGCCCAATTTGGTTTTATTTGCGATGTAAATTCTTGAGTTATGCATAAACTTGAAAGGAGGTACCAACCCCCTTCCATTCGCCTTATTGAATGGAGAGGTGAGAACTTAATATTCATAAAAGTATTTTTTGTACTCAAAAAATTTTTGATACCAAATTTTATTTCATTTGCTCTATTAATTCTCAAGTGATGCAAAAAAAAATGTTTGGCCCCCCTTTCCCCTTTATATCTTTTCGCTAAACAAAGGGTGGGGCTTCAATTTATAATAGAAACATTTCTCGTATCCAAATACCCTCATATGCCAAATATGGTTCGAATTTGCTCGATCAGATCTCCAGTTAAACTGAAAATTGTAAGGGAAATCTCTTCACCCCCTTTTCATCCACCTTTTTGAAGGATTGAGGAATACCAAATATTCAAAGAAGCATTTCTCGCACCCAAATATAGTTCCATGCCAAATTTGGTTCCATTTGCTGTTGAAGTTCTTGTGTTAAGCCATAAAAATTGCATGTAACTTCAATCCCTCCCTTCCTCCTTTCTCCCCGCTGGAAGAAGGAAAGAGTCTCAAACAACCATTAGAACATATCACGTTCCCAAATATCCGCCCATGAAAAATTTGGTTCCATTTGCTTGATTAGTATTTGAGTTATGTAAAAATTAAAATGAAGACCCCTCCCCCCTTTATATCTCCCTACTATAAAGAGGGAGGGGTCTCAAATAATCATAGAAATATGTATCCAAATACTTTTCCATGCCAAATTTGGTTCCATTTGTTTCATAAGTTTTTGAGTTATTTGAAAAAATATGAAAGAGGCCCCTCCCCCTTTCAACTGCATAAAGGGAGGGGTCTCAAATAATTATTGAAATATTTTTCGTATAAAAATACCTTCCCATGCCAAATTTGGTTCCAATATCTTGAATAGTTTTCGAGTTATATGAAAAATTGTAAGGTAGCCCCCCTCCCCCCTTCCTATCACGCCACTGAAAGGAGGGAGGGGTGTCAAATATTCATAGAAATATTCCTTGTTCCCAAATACCACCCCATGCCAAATATGATACCATTTGCTTGATGGGTTCTCGAGTTATGCAAAAAATTGTCTTTTGTTTGGGAGGCCCCTCCCCCCCTTCATGAGAGAGGGAGGGGTCTCAAACCACAATAGGAACCTTCCTCTGCCTCCAATACCCCCACCTGCCAAGTTTCACGTAAATCGGTTCAGTAGATTCCGAGTCTATAGGGAACAGACAGACAGACAGACAGACAGACAGACAGACAGACAGACAGACAGACAGACAGACAGACAGACAGAAATTCATTTTTATATATATAGATGATATGATAACTATAAATTTGACGATAACGCATTTGCAACAACGGCTTTTGTAACAGCTGATATCTAGGGAATTTAAAATTAAACTTTTTGGAAACAAAGCTTCCTTTCGCTAATTTTTTGTAATTTTTTATTGTTTTAATCTAAAAATATATTCAATATTTGTAAAGATGGAGTGTGTTTTTAAGAAAACCCAACAAAAAAGTTTTCCCAAAAAAAAGGTATATCATTTGTGTTACGATTTGTTTTTTTACAGCTCTGAAGTAGTTTGAGCAAACCTACACCCATAGAAGAGGTTGCATAAATCCAATGCCTATTTAGCTAATCTCTGTGCCAAAAATGCGCTAAAATATGTACTTTACCAAAGATGGTATGAATGGAAAAGCCTTACTGCCAAAAAGAGCTCCTAAGAAAAATCATGCATGACTACTACATTCAAGCGAATCGGGAAAAACCTTTTATGGGAATTTATCCTATTGGTTTGATTACTTCATCTCAAACTATTATATAATGAGATTCGAACTCACTGCAACATCTCATCTCGCCTTGTCACCACTGATGAGCTGATATAACTCCCCCTGCGTAGGAGAAAAATATTCATCGCCCAGAGCTCCTGGGGCCAACTAGCTCATCATTCCCTAAGCTTCGTTTCTCGATTATGTAATGATACCAATAGCTCAATTTCGATTTGAACTCAGTTAGTTTAAATTTTAGTTTCAATGTATCGGATCAATTCCATTCTTATTGAAGAAGAGTGTATGATTCTTTGAAAATTTTATCCAAAGTGGAAATTTGAATAAATTTCAGATAAGATAAAGATAAAGAACATTTTTGCTTAGAAAGTCTTTAAATCTATAACTTTTATTCATTTGCTAAAATTAATTATTTAAAACTGTTATACTTTTAATTCAATTATATTATTGGTTTTTTTTTTTAAATTTCAATATCCTATTAATTGGAATAGTTTTTTTTTAAATATGAAGAATTGATTTTCATACGTAGGCTCATTTTAAATTTTGTTCCTCAAATTTCAAAGCTCAATGAATCTAGTACATTTCAACCATGCATCGGGGCCTTTTTTTCACTGGGAGGAAAACATAACAAAAATTGATTACTTTAAAGCAACTTATACTTTTGCACGCCGAAAAATTGAACCAGGCTGAAAATGCTTGGTAGATAATGTAATTTCTATATATTTTTCTACGTGTCATTAGGACACGTGGAGTAATTTTTGAATGCTAGCGCCCCATCACAACCAGTGTATTAATCACTTACTAAGCAGTTAAGACACGAACCTTTAGTTGATGGAAATATGGTGAGGAGTTATATCAGTTTATCAGTGTTGTCACTCCGATATCTTATCCAGTGAACCTTCTGTGTCGGTTAGCAAGCGAAAGGTTATTGTTATACTCTTCCTGCTATCGTCGATTCCCAGAAAACGCACAGCTTATCTTGACTGGTGGTTGTTTGCCTTCGGTTGGAAACAAAGATTTTTTTTTCTAATGCCAGTCTACATACACACAGCGCTCGGTACATTCGACAATATCCTTGCAGGATATATTTTATTAATTTTCTTTCAGGCATATCTAATGCAGTTGTGCAGAGAAGACAATGCCAGTTATTAGAAAGCTTGTAATTGCCGGTTCGGCATAGAATCTAATACCGATAATTCCACCTTAAAGGAAAGTCATTTTTGGAGTAGAGTCCGATTTGTAGGTGCAGGTAGGCATGGATGGCAAAACTCCTCAGATTGGCTTGCCCAGTGAAAGAGAGTGCAATTTTCTTCTTCTGCTCCCCCCGAACTGTGCAGGAAGAGATAAATCGCCCTGCAAACAAGAAGGAGATCGTCGATACATAAGAGTGAGCGAGAGCATTCACATCCGCTGATGAAGAGATTTTTATTCTCCGGAAAAATATATTGCGCATTGTGTTGAAGAAAAATCTGAGAGCTAACAGATTTTTCTTGGTAGGTCTTTAAGACAAGATGCTGCTCTGCGGACGCTACCTTTGACATTTATTTTTACAAGAGAAAAAATACCAAAACAGAGGTGGGTATGGTTGCCACATGTATAGATTTATAAAAAAGTTCGGATTTTTTTTTCATTATATTTTGATGAAATGAACAATTTTAACTTCAAAATTAATTTATCGAACACTTATCTTATACATCGACAAGATGGAAACCATATAACAAGTGTTTACTCTCACAGAATACGCAAAAAAAAATCTAAAATCTAATTCTATTTAGGGTTAGTTGCCCTACTTTGGACCCATTAAGCGAAGGTTTTTAAATAATCAAGGTTTTCTCACGAATGGACGGGAAATTAATATCCTTCAGGAAGTTCATTTATAAGTCATGATCTTATCTGCAAGTTTCAATGAAAACTTTCAACATGGGTTTCGCCATTATTGAGAGAATTGCAAAGTTATGGATGATTTAAATTTCCAACTTTGAACCTACTGTTCCTATTTTGGTACTGGACCGGTTCCTTTCATTGAACCTAGAATCAAAACTCCTATAAAAAGTTTGATTTTTCGAAAATAATTAAACAAATTTATTGTAAATGTAAACTTAAATCAATTACTATCATAGAATACTATTACAGCTTTTTAATATTTAAAAAACTAAAATTTCTGTTATAAATATCACAAACACTTTTATTCCCCGTCAGCTCTATCAGCAAAACGATAGCTGAAACTTGATTGTGTTTACTTACTTATAGTTTATATGCGTAAATCTGGCAAAAATGTTGGAAATATTCAATATTGATTCTGAATAATGCCCCAATGAAAAATTCGCAACATTGTTGATTTGTTGGTTTTGATACAAAGATTTGGTGATGTCAGGTCTAAACATGGAACATCAAAGTCGAAAGTTTCCTATATTTCGACCCTTTGCAAATTTTCCGAGTTTTCCATTGATTTTCATGAATTTTTGGATAAATGGGTAGTATGGTTCATATTCTTCACAGTGAAAGTAATTTCGATTTAAACTTTGGCTTGGAAAGTAAAAAATCGTGATTTTTCCTTAAACACTCTAATTTCTCAATACGCGCCCCACTAAATGAGCTGTCTGATTTACCACTGATGAAGAGGTACAATTTTAAAAACGTTGAAAATTTTATCAGAAAGACTTTTAATGACAAAAAACGGTATGGTAGGGTTCAGGAAGAATAAGAGTTCATTGTGTGCATAGGAATATCTTTATTTTATGCCAGCAAAATGGATTATTTTCAATACTGATGTTATGAAATCGCTTGGTACATCTTTGTACCTGAAAATGATCACATTTTCATATGTGATGAAAGGAATTAGAGAAACATGAACTATCAAAGAACGAAAGAACATAAGCCGTAAATATCATGAAAATTTCGAAAAAGATACAACGGCTCACCGACAGGACTTGAACCTGCAATCTCCGCTTCGGTACAACGGCGCGTTAGCCAATTCCACCACGGTGAACGTGATGGAACCGGCGAACACGAGCAATCGAGCTCTGCCGATCAACTGCTGGACCTTCTATCGAAACACCATGTATATCCCGCATGTGATCTTTTCCCTCTATTGATCTCTCTTGTTTCTCTAACCCCACCCATCGACTCGGGATTTTAGCCGAGCGAGCACATGGTCGAGTTGCGGCAAAACCCGAAGCAATCGACCATGTGCTCGCTCGGCTAAAATCCCGAGTCGATGGGTGGGGTTAGAGAAACAAGAGAGATCAATAGAGGGAAAAGATCACATGCGGGATATACATGGTGTTTCGATAGAAGGTCCAGCAGTTGATCGGCAGAGCTCGATTGCTCGTGTTCGCCGGTTCCATCACGTTCACCGTGGTGGAATTGGCTAACGCGCCGTTGTACCGAAGCGGAGATTGCAGGTTCAAGTCCTGTCGGTGAGCCGTTGTATCTTTTTCGAAATTTTCATGATATTTACGGCTTATGTTCTTTCGTTCTTTGATGGATTATTTTCAATTTTTGGCATTTTAGGACTAAAGTAGGCTCTAGGTCCATAGTAGGAGCACTCACCCTACCTTATTTTAAAAATTTGGTTGAAATTGAATCATTTATGTCTTTAAAAATGTTATGCTGATATGAAATTTTCTTCAAGAAACCAATTTCAGTTTCAATTTTATATTGTTTTAGTTTTTCTCAGCACCACTTTTGAGCAGGTTTTGATAAATTACACAAGGCTAAAAAATTTACATTCTGGGGTGAGATGAACTTAAAACATAATTTGACTAATTTGAGTGCTCTGTCTAAATATGCAATTTTTCTATCAGTTTTTGTAATTGAAATTACTTTTCAAAATAGGTAAAATTATTTAAGGAAGCTCAACCAACAACCAACAACAACAAACAACCTTCAGTTTTCAATTAAATTTTATAAATAAGTTTGTATGATGGTAAGACATGTTTATTGAAAAAAAAAATCTTTCTTCAATCATTTATAGGTATTTTAGGTGCTATCGTTTACAGCATAAATTTGTATGCAATTGATACAAAACATTAAATACTAGACGCTCCAATCTATCCCGGAGAGAGAGCATTGAATTTTGAGAACTGACTGAAAATAACACACAAATCACCAAACTTAAAACGCGTCAAACAAACGACATGTATCGCGGTCGAATGTCATGCAACAATAATTTCTGTAAGCAACAATATTACAGAAAAATGGAATGCTATGACTGTTTCATTGATGACAGGATTGTAGTAGAGATGGCATCGACATAGGCTACCATGTTAAGGTCGGACGATAGTGAGCGATATTTATCAGCAATGCATATCTATAATGACAAGATTCCAACGATTTAATTTCCCCATAAAAAATAAAACAAACGATTTCAAGTAATTTGAGTAAAACAAAAAAAAAACATGTTCTCGATCGAAATTTGAACTCCAGTACTCCGAGTTCGCTGTCGGACATCTTACCACAATGATAACACAACTATTTTTGAATACAAAAGTGGAACCGCTGGTTACGTGAACGGACACGCTATAGAAGTTGGTTTGACTGGTGGATTGAATACGCTAAGCCCAAAATACGAAGCTTCTTCAAGTGGAAAACGAATGAACTCTTTAAAGAGTTTCATACCAAAAATGAATTATTGTAAATATGAATATCACTTTTACTTTGTGGCTGTGTGCTTTTCATCTGGCTTATTTGTATGAATAGTTTTATTGTTCCTGCGATATACCTTCTTAAATGTTTGCTCGGTAAATAAGAATTAAAAGGAAATAGAAAAATAATTTTATTGTTCAACGTAGCACTAGACAAAATTGACTCCCAATCTATTCCTTTTATTTCACTCCCAACATAAATCATTTTGCTAGGATACAGAACCTCAATACTAGAACACAAAATAGACCTTTCATCCTTTTCTCTTTCTTCCAATCTATTCATTGACTACTAGGACGTGGCCGGCGCCGTCATTGACGTTCAAAGTTTGTGCAAAGTGTATGAGCTACTAATCCCTAGCACCATTCATTAAACCTCTGAAAAAAATTTATGGCCTCCGTCAATCGCGGAGTAGCAACCATAGGTAATGTGGAACTTGTTCTACTGAGCCACACGAGCGATCATGGAACCCGAAGTAAATGTTTGTCTAATTTGATCTTGTAACAAAAAAAGCATAAATTTTCTACAACCATGCCTTTTGAGATTTACTAATTTTGGTGGATGTGAGTAGTTAATCAAGCTAAGCTAACCTAGGCTAATTTTAGTGTTGCACTGTGTTAATAAGTTCACATCAATTGAAAAGTTTAAAAATGCAGAACCATTCGGTTGTAAGTTTGATCGAACAAATTTATTCCTAAAATAATTGCTTATTTTTAAGTGTAAACTCAGATATGACAAAAAATTAAGATTATTAGGCCATTTGCACTTTTAACAGCTGAATGCAAACATTTCAGGCTGCTAGTTCTAATTTTAATTGTTGACTGTTCTAGAAAGGAATCGAAACCCTCCAAAATTAACTTTTTCAATCAGCGCCGCGGATATGGAAACAAAAAATCCGCCGGTTTCTGATTGTGCAAATTGAATTTTCGTGTGAGTTTTCCTCATTTCTAAGGCGCGAGAAATCCCTGTCCGGTGCATGCCGTCGCGTCGTCGGCGTATTCAATCCGGCCAGAAATGGCTATCCGAAGAGCAGCGTATTTACATACTGCTCTGACTAGCATCACAAAAGAAAAAAATAAAAATAAAAGTGCCACCGTGCGAAGGGTCCGAAAAATGATAAATATTTATTAGTAAAGTACGAGATGGAGGACAGATTTTACGAGCAAATGTATTCAAATCGCTTGTTTGCATATTGTTTCGAGTTAACGAACGAATTTGCTTGCGATTATCCGATTCCGGTCGCTTCTGGGCTTCGGCAAACTTTGAACGGACCGTCGTCGTCGGCCTTGCAATCTGATCCGCCCACCCACACACTCCAGGAGAAGATGGACCGAGGGGCGGCAAAGTGTGAAGTGTCAATACGGGAGCGCAAAGTGTGATGATTGTTTGGTTTTGTTGGCGTTTTATCGGGATTCGTTGGGGTGAAAAATTGTGGATACACTTGACTGCAAGTGGCAATTTGCGAGTTGACGTTCAACACGAGTGGGCGGTAGCTTCATTAGCCTTGGCAAATATTTGAACGATGATCCGATTGATTTAGGCTTTGGGTTTGTTCGTTGGGAAATTTATTAAATTTATAATTTGCATGAAAGGTCGTTTACTTGGTGGGACTTATCTTTTGAGGTTCGATTAGCTTGAATGTTTGAAAGCCAATAATTTGAAACAACACTTATTTAAATTGAATTTGAAAAAAAAACAAGAATCAAGATGACTAAGAGCTCTTCATGTGCCTACCGATAACACTACTCAGTAGACTGAAAAGTGAAAAACTGTTTTGCATTTGCATGAAAAACTAGTTTTGCATCAATAATTTTAGTTCCACTAAGTCGATTTCTTTTGGATACGGTTTTTCTTAAAGCCTGAGTTGTAATAAAAATTTCATCCGTAGACTGCGTTTCGATGAGAGTAAAGATAAAAATGTAATAAGGCTTCAAAAATGAGCTTACTTTTTTAAGGGTGTAACTGTGAATAAGTCGAGCGGTCCGATATTTTGATGCCTCATTAACAGAGATCAATACCACCCTTAAAAAGTTAGCCCATTTTAGAGGCCTAGTAATTTCTTTATCTTTACTCTCATCGGAATACAGTCTTTGGATAAAATATTTTCCATAATTTGGGCTTTAAGAAAAACCGTATTCAAAAGAAGTCAACCGAATGGAACTAGAGTTATTTATGCAATTTTATTTTTTTTATTTATTTCGTCAATCAATCAATTTATTCATCGTCAATTTATTTATCGTCGTCAATTAATAGACAGTAGTACTTTTTAAGTTTTTGCCGAGATGTTATAATATCAATAGATTTACAGTGTTGATTCTTAGAGTTCATCATGCTGTTGATTGGCGCAGATTAAAAACTACTTTTAACTGTGATAATATTTCTCATAACTGACAACCATAACATAAATTTTAATTATGCCTTTTACTTTATAAAATATTCAATCGATTGAAAGCTGAAAATCCCTAGGAAAAAAATATTTGAAAAAATCCGTTTCCTATTACAAAACGGTCTGTGCTCTATTTATTCAAGTTATGATATCGGTACTAATCTGAACCGTTTTTTTTTTGTTTTTCTGGGATTTTAACACTCTCGTGTTATTCATCCCCTTTACTAATCTGAACCAAATTCTTAAATCTGTCTTCTGTGCGGACAGAATCTGTATAAAAATACTATGAAAAAAATCCGTACCATTTTTATGAATCTATTATTGTGGCACCCATGCCCACTGCTGTTTTGTTTTTTTCTTCGAAATGTCTCTTTTTTGCCAAACTGGACTTACTGACTAAAACCGGAAAAATCGGAAGAATTAAAGTCAGATTTAGTTATGAGTCCTTGGACTACGTTCAACTAATGCACAATGAGAAAATTTGACCCCTAGCTTCCCAAAAATTTCTAAACAGCATGTTTAAGGACCGGAAGTAATATTTATCTTACGTGAAACTTTCTCAAAAACCAAAATTTACGTTGGATTGGACCGGAGACATCTCCGTTAGGTATTATTTGGCCTTTTTTTTATTAAGAAATAAGTTATTTTTTCTGTTTGTCTGTAAGATCTTTTACAAATAAGAAGATCTTAAAAAAGAGAACTTTTCGATAAACCCCTTTGGAGATTTTGTCATTTCATCAAATAATTGCTTTATATCTCATTTAAATTTTGATCGATTTTAACAGAAATAACAACAAGTTTAAGCTTAAAAATGCATACAACAATTCTCAAAGTTTTGAATCGATCGACTAATGTATGCCAAAAATATACACTTTTGTATAAGAATTTATCATTTTAAAAAATATATTGATCGAAAAAGCAATTTTTCATGGAAATCGTAATTAAATTTCCTTATATTATACACCGTTTTTACACAATTATTCAGGGAGAGTGGAGAATCATGGGCCGCTTTTTTTCTTTGTTCCATAACTTCATTATTATAAAAGATAAAATGGAAATAAAAATTGATAATTGGCAATTCCTTACATACGATGGACAAAATATTTTTCATAACTCTTCATTTGGCATAAGAAAACTTTACAGATAGGGAAAACGTTATTTAAGCTCTGAATGTGTATAAAAACATAAAAATATAGGTGCCCAAGATAAGTGGCTCACAAGCTATGATTGACCTATTGATGTTCCATGAAAAAATTATTTTCCACGGGAAAGAACATTACGAAACTAAGATCATAAGCGTATGAGCATATTTTTGTTATGTACTTTATGTCCCCATCGATGCAATTAGCTGGTGCTTTTTTAATTTTGTACTTTAATTTTTTTAAGCATGATTAATAAAAGAAGCATATGATGCGTATTTAAGTCAATAACATATAAAAAAATATGCTTACGCAAAGCGACGACGATGACAGTTGGATTGAGATGTTTATATCAGCACACATCTGAGACATTCAGAGTGGCCCACGTTACCCCACTCTCCCCTATAAATAGGGAAGTTTTCTTGAGATTTAAAATTTATATACAAACAACGCAAAGATTTTTTCACGCTATATATAAATCCGTCGTTAAAATGTAGGACATACTTAAAATATGTTCTTTCAAATAAAGTGTTAATTCACGAGAATCGTAGATAATAACCGTGCTTATGGCTTAAAACCGTACAAATGTAGAAGTCATGTAAGAAATACTGAGCAAAATCAATCCGCGATGAAAAAAAAAATAATAGAATGTTAATACATGGGCCCCGGAGAGGCGCAAGATGTGGGTTCAAGTCTCACCGGGAGACAAGGTGAATTTTTTTCGCATGTTTTTCAACATCGATTTTCTCTTATCTAGTCCCTGGAATTTTATCTAAGTTGGATTCATTTCTCTACAAAAAAAAAAGTTTCGCTGACTGAATGTTTGAGTCAAGACCCATCTCTGGGTCGCAATTTAAAAAAAAATAATTTTACTGTATTTTCTATAAACAACTTCTACTGATGCTGAACGTATGAGTTTGGCTATACAATCAAGCTTATTTTCAAGAGTCTTCGATTGTCCAGCTTTTTTCGGCTGTGTCCCGCTCTTTTTCGTGAAATGTTCGCCTTTTTTCTCAAGTATCTGGCAAGGCTAGTTCGGAGGTTTCTCCTCAACGTTCAGATTTTGTCTGGATCTTCCAGACTTTTTGTACTTTTTCCGAAATTTTTTTTAGGTTTCCAGACTTCCAGACTTCCTTCATTTCTTCCAGAAATTTACAGACTTTTTAGTTTCGACATAATTTTTTTTGACAAATCAGTAAAAATTCAAAATTTTCGTTGCAAAATGGCAGAAAATGATTCGAATTGGTATAATTGAAAAGTGAGGAATGCCACTGAACATGTTTTTAAAACAGGGTGCTAAGCATAGAACGTAGTATTGCCGACACCACGATGGTCTCTCTGGCATTAATAGTGTCTTGAATGTATAATTATTATCAAGTAATAAGTATAGTTTCCTAAACTGCACTGCAATTTTGCGATCTGGCGACCAAAAAAAAGCAAAAAAAAGGCCAACACCTACAAAGTTAGCCGTCCAGACTTTTCCAGACATTTGATCAAAATCTTCCAGACATTTTTGAAAAACTTACGATCTTTGTGGTTTCACTCTAAATTCTTATCGAACTTTTTGATTCCATTCTGAACTCCAAACAAACTTTTTGTTTCCATTTGGAACTTCTATGGAACTTCTTGTGAATTGAGTCGAGAACTTTTTTTTAACAGAAAATATAATATGGATTATTTAGAAATTAAAAATGCCCGTAATATGAACAAAATTTGGCTTCGAGAAAAAAAAAATTACGACGTAAATTCTAGCAACATTATCAATCCATCATGGGGTCGTACACGATGCATAATTCAAAGTATAGTTTTTTCACCATACGGACAAAATTGTTCAAAAAAAAATTTTTTTTTTCAGATCTAATTTGAAAAAAAAACAGCGATTTAAGCCTCCCATCAAGAATCTAAAATTTGCAAATAAATTGTTAGTGGTATAAAAAAAGACGTATAAATAGTACGGTATAACACATTTATTTTTTGTGATTAACAAACTTTTAATGAATTTCTACAGTTACAAACTATTGCGGGCAGTTACAAACGTGTGTATTTAAAAAAAAACTATTCATTTGATAGAAAAACTTTCTATGATGGTAATGAAGATATTAATTTGATTTTGCATATAAAAATATATAAAAAAAAATCATTTGTCGTTGATTACAAAAATACTCTTGCTTCATTATAAAATCTCTTTTTTTATCTTTGCACACTTTTTTCAGTCATGTATTGATTTATTGATATTTTTACCACAGTAGCAGAACCAAATACACCTGGAAAACCCAATTGGAATATGATTGAAACCTTTTCATGAGCAGGCATCTCGAAGAATTTGACCTTTTAAATTCGACTTTAACATAAAATTCTATGTCCATCAGAACATATTTGTCATATTGCGTAAAAATCGGTTGCTCAAATTGCTAGTCAGGCAACACCATTTGCCTGCCGGAGACGGATTTACTGCATAGTTTAGCAGTCTACATTCAGTAATTTGCAATTACCAGAGTCTTTTTACCCATATTTGAGATCGAGTGTCCCACTTCGATGCTTGGTTTGAATTCCGTGAGCATCCTAGAGTGGCTCCTTATACTTCTTAACCATTCGGGCCAAAAACATTTAAGGAAAAATCAACAGTTCATGAGTTTTCAAGTCGACAATGATGAATTTCCGTGGTGATTGTGCAAAATTATTTTTGCCATGTCTTTTAGCATCGTAAATATCTCAATTACACGTTAACATAAAAACCTTAAAAAATAAGTAAAATGATCCTTTTTAAAACCAACCCAACACTGCCAAAATTTTGTATATCCGAACTTTAGGAATGTAGCTATCACCGAAATGAAGTGCTTGGCTTCTAAATGATCATAGCCTTACATATAAATTATATAATCATTGCGTTCAAAAACTGACATAAACATTATTTTTATTGAATTAAAAATCATTTGGAGAAGGATTCCATCAGGAACATCATCAAAATCACATAATTAAATTGCAAATCGGTCACTATGGATCCTAATGATGATGTTATTACCAATCAAACAAAGTGATAGCTGCCAACTAATCCTTTAAAAAATTGTTTTTGTACCGCAATCCGATAATATTTGTGTCGATTTTCTGATTGCTAATTATGAAATATAAACTTTTAGGAATAAATTGAAAATTAACCAAAACTTATCTGCGCGCATCCATTTTCCCATGAAGATTCTTCCGAAAAATCGATCGTATTGAAGATAGGAGGTTTCTGGCCTTGTACATCCAACTGAAGCATAGTTCAGCTTAAATCTGGACGCATTAGGTCTATCTAGGAGCTATGTAAACAAAATAAAAAATTTATGTACTCAAAATGTAGATCATTTGATGCACTTTAAAGAAAAAATAACAAAAAAATATTCCGATGCGGTTTTGATGAAATTTCGAACTTTTCGTCGAATACCACTTATCATAGTTTGAACACCCTGTTCGTTGACCTCAGCAGCCATTTTGTTCCACTATCTCTTCATCTCTGTTGCATCCCATTTCATCTTCTGCTTGACAATTGCCCAGTATTTTTCGATAGTGCGGAATAGAGGGTAGGTTTGCTGGTCTTTTGTGAGATCTGATGTACGGAAAAATACGTTTTCTCAGGCACTTCCCTTGTACATCTTGGAGTCCACGGTCTTGTTTGCCACAGAAACCGGGGGTTTTCGTCCCCAGCTGCAAATACCCTGCCAGATCACACAAAATCCTTCACGCAAAAAAAAACCCTGCCAGATCAAACACTTTCTAGAAAACTTATCGGCAAAAATGAATTTGAACTTGCCGGGGACATCCGATCAGTGGTTTTATGAAATTTTTGAACGGAAACTGCCCAAAATCCATCTTCACGTACGTTTCGTCATCCATGAGGATGCATCCGTCGTACTTCGCTAGAACCTCGTTGTATATCTTCCGGGCACGTCCTTTGGCTACTACATTATGCTTCAATGTTTGGTTTAATTGCATACTGGCCTAATAAGATCGTATTCCTTCGCGCAGACGAATCTTTTGTCGGTGCACCTGTCAGCATTGAATTTCTTGGCGATGTCATTCTGACTTCCCTGGGTTTGCCTTGATCGTTCTAAACACAAGATGGTAAAATGCTATCAATATTCCGGTTTATGAACTTTTCTTTTACCGCGGTTGAACTAAAGGGAATCTTTCGATTGCTTCGATTCAGTAAAAATAGCACTTTTTCCTAGAAATTTAAAAAATTATGTATTTTATCAAAGGAAGTATCAGTAGGAAAAAAGAGTTGAGTCCGCCTTGCGGTTTTTGCATGGTATGGATCATGCGTATTTGTGAATAATAGTGCTGATAATAGTTTCGAACATTATACATATAAAACAATCCAACTGCTAACAAGTATTTCCTTCAGTAATGAATTTATTCATACATATTTCTACATACTTCAACGAAATGCCGTTATTCCTTCAAATAAATTAATTGTACATAATTACTACAAAATTATGACTGGCTAATAAATACTAAACACCCAACGTTTGGCTATTGGTGCTTTTTGTAACGGTTAAAAAAACTATTTACTTCCAATTTCTATGTTTGAAATACAGACATACCCCTAAGTTCGCGCGCCAATTGAAAAATGGGAAATGTGACACGGGAATTGATCCGGCAGAAAAATTCATTCTTCAATGTTGTATTGAACTGTAAATGGAGATCCAAAAAGCTGGGGAAAATCGTTCACGGAAATAAAACGCATAAACCAAATCCTAACTTGTATTATGACACCTTATCAAATTGATACATACCTTCGAGTTGCGAATGGCAATTTATTGTATTTTATTAGTACACCGTGTATGACTTTTTTCCCTCTGCCGAGAAGAAGTTTCCCGGTGTTGAATTCTGCCCTGGCGAAAAGGCGGACCGAAGTTGTTTTTTTTTCCTTCGCAACATATTCAACCTATCTATGAATGTTATGAAAAAAAAGCACAAACGAAAAAAATAGCACCGGGCTCAAGAATATCCCGGAAAAAGGGGCACACTTCAGAAGGACTTTATGCTATCCGGTTATGTATAGCTGCTGCATACATATGCTTATGCTCGTTTGTGCGCCGCGCCGAGAGTTGTTTACGAATCAATTGGATACGGTTTACGGTAGAAGTGAAAATATTTGCTCGACTCCTCTTTTGCGGCTCTTAACATGGATGATGGCTATTTGTTGGTTTTGAATGGGAGGATGAAATATTTTTTCAAATCAAATTATGAACGGACGGAGGTTCACGAAATATCTGTGCAAGAGCGGACGGCTGAATGGCAGAGACGGTTTGTCTGGTTTGTAGCTGCTGCTTTTTTCTGTGAGGTTGTAAGGTACTTCTATCATTTATGTTCGGTAGAGTGGGTTTTCTTCCTTCAACTGTCATGGGATTTTGAGTGCCAATTGAATAGAAGTAATGCCGCAACTTACAAACGGCAGCTGATGCCTGATACTGTCGCGGTGGTTTTTCGTTTCGTAGGGAGTTGTTGCGATTGATGTTGACACGGTTTCAATTTCCGAAGATGGAGTTACAAAGTTATTATTCATTTAGATTGGCTCATTGACATGTGCATATGGAGCTTGATAAATTTGAAATTTTATATCCAAAAATTAATTTCTCTGTTAGTCGATAAAGGTTCTAAAAAATTGAAAAGTTTTTGATTAGTTCTCAAATGAATAAGCATGTTTTCGTGTTAATTTTAATCGCGCCGTTAATGTTCTCATTGCAAATGTAAATGTTTCTGTGTAGTGATAAATACCGCTTCCTGATAACTACATGTTAAAACTTATGATGGAATTTCAAAAATTGTGTCATGATCATTTTACCATGCGGCCAGCCGAATATTCGGCGCCAAATACCGCCCATAAACCGTTAGGCCGGATATTCGGCTCACCAAATAGTTGAGCTAAGTAATCGGCCGAATATTTATTTTTAAAATTTATACAATAACATAATTGTCAATTTTTTAATTAATTTGGAATAATTTATATAATATCCTAAAGTAATGTTGAAAAAGCTACACAATCAGCAAAAACTTACGGGAAAGTGGGGATACTTGATCCCCTTTTCTTATTTTCACCATATCTTTTTGGAAAAAAATAACAACTCGCATTATTTTACATTTTCTGACAGTGTGTAACTTCAAGTTTCTATGCTTCAAAAAATAGAACGCTACTTGAAACTGTCGATGAACTAGAAGCATTTCCGTGGGAGTAAAAAAATTGCGATATTGTTGAAGTTAAGGGAGACTTGATCCTCTGTTGAAGGAGACTTGATCCTTTATTCAGGAAGCCCTAATCCTTGAAAAGAAACAAATAGAATCTCAAGATATATTGTCAATTGACTATTTTGGTCATGTTTGGTCTCATTTCACAATTTATAACTGTTAGAGGAAGATAATTCTATAAATTTGTCTCAACGCTAAAAACATTGCATACTTAAACGCGCTATTTTCAATAACTATGAAAAAATTAATTATAATAGCCCTTTTCTTCAGACAATTGTTGGATAAATATTAGTTTTATTGGATAAATATTAGTAATTTTGTAATCAGCAATGATCGCGATACATTCAAAAGTAGAATATACCGTTTTCAACTCTAGGGATCAATTGTACCCATAAACAACATTTTAGAAAAATGTTTCTTAAAAAAATTGAGAATTTTCTATTGCTTTGAAGATATGGTATTATGAAGTTAAAATTACACTCAAACTATTGATATATTGGAACAAATATATTGGTTATAATTTTTCCATGTAAGAAACATTTTAAAGTGATGAAAAAAGATCTTCAAGTCACATTTCGTGAAATTTTTTAAACAAAGTTCAATTACTCTAACAATTATTTTGTTAAAATTTTTTGAGGCTTAAGCATTGTTGTTTTGCTCCATTTGGCACATTTTTCTAGAACATTTGATCTTTGTAGGACATCCCAGTTTCGAGATATTGCTAAGGAATCAAGTATCCCCAGGGATCAAGAATCCTCACTCTCCCCTATGGTTTCAGTAAAATATCTTATGTGTATCCGTGTATATTTCACTGTAGATAGCTTAATATTTGGATTTTCGCTTATTCTAGATTTATTTGATATACCCAGGTTGCTAATTAATCCAGTAAAGCATTAGAGATTCATTACTCAAATTTAGCCGAGATGCCAAGGTATTGTTAAATTTTTTCCGTTTTTTCCCGAGTTGGTTCAAATTATTTGCTAAATCAAATTAAAAACACAAATTTATCTATGAAAATTATAAATTTCAAGTTATTTTCTGTTACTTCCTGTCTGTTTTTGGCCTAGATTTTATTCAGGTATGCCCTTTTATTTTCAATTTATGCACTGAATTGCTCGACCGTGTGTTAGAATGTATGGTATGCTCAAGGTCATCGTTGTTCTCAACAACTATTTTGAGGATATCATGCTCGAATTCAAACTCACTTAATTCAATATCAAGTTGCTTGGCACCTGTTTCGACACGTTTTGTCCCAGATTCTTTTTGATGAGAAATGCCCTAGAAGCGACAAGTCTTCTGATGTTCTTTCAGTTATTGGCGACATTTTGAAAATCAGAGACACCCCTTCCTGAAAAATATCTTGAAATACATCATCTGGAAATATCATCTGCTTGAAAAAAAAATCTATCAAAAAACTTGAGGAGCAGAAACAGAAGGCAATTTAAACAATCGCTTTTGAATTACTATTTAAAACATTTTTAATATAGTTAAGAAAAACCTTGTTTACGATGTGTGCGGTGGCTCAAATAGCAATCGTTTGATTTCTTGGAAAAAAAACATACAAAATAAGTTTCATTTGGTTCAAATAGTTGGGAAAAACAGCTACAGCTCCATTTTTCAAAGCGTGCGGTGGCTCAAACAGCCTTCAATCGATTCCTCAGAAAAAATCACATAACATAACTCGATTTTCGAATGCGTGCGGTGGCTGCATAGGAGTCATTTTATCCAAAATTTTCCAGTCCGAACAAGCTTTTTCTGATCTATATAAAAATACTGAAAAATTGAAGGTAAAACGGCCATAACTTCACTTTCCAATGTGTGCGATGACTCAAAATGTTTTAATTGCATTCCTCGGAAAAAAATCAAAAAGGTATTAAAATATGTGAATTTGTGTTAAAAATTAACCAACTTTATTAAATTATTTGGCAAGGAACCCACGAGACCCACCGACATTTTTTACATGCAGTTAGATCATAATCACAACTGTCGCTTCTCGAAAAATGAGGTACCCCAAACTGCTTGCAATCAAGTTAAGGCATTTTGAAAAATGTATAATTTTAACCTATTTTTTGCGATTCTGACAAAAAAAATCTGCGAAACGAATAAGTTTTCCACTATAATATCTCATTTGAGTCTATTCGAATCGAATACTGTGGAAACTCGAGGTATTGTATAGCTATAAACAAATATAGGTGAAAAGAAGCATTCTATCCAAGGTTTTCTTGAACTTTTATTTTTGCTAGGTAAGTACACAACACAAAGCCAAATAATGTTCTACGAAGTTGATGTGAAAGATATAATGAACAACTTTGTAGAAGAAACCATGCATGTATCTTGCTTCTGTAAAAAGTTAGATATTGGCGCCACCTTTTGCTTTTCTGACCAAACTTTATAAAATAACAAATAAATATATGTAATAAATATATAAGTTGTTATCTATTTGGTTAACATTTCCAATTCTGAAAAAAATTGAATTTAAAAAAAAATCAGTACTAAGTTTTAACGAAATTGAATTTAAGATATTTTATAAGCAAAAATCTGATCGTTGTACGGACTCCAACAAATTTGTTGAATGAAATAGAACCTTTTTTTTTTTTTTAACTTTCTTCAGTTACGTCAAAAATATTTGTTTTTCCATACTTTAAAAAATTGAAGAAGAGTTTAACTTTTTTTGGTCATTCATCGTCATCATCATCAAAATATTATTTCATAATTGAATAAAGTGTAATATAAAAGTCAGAATCAGTTTTCTACTTTCATGTAGATTTGTTAGTTCGTCAGTTTAATAAACTTCTCATTTCTTTTCATTAACTTAAAATCATCTTTTTAAAATCGATCATCATCGATGAAAAGTACGAAAACGATTCTAAATAGTTACATTAATGGTTAATTTCAGTAAGCAAATACTAATGTGTTAATGCTTTGTGCTCACAATATTTACAACACCACTTGGAAATCCTTTTTTTTTATCAGTTTCGTAATTGCTCATTGAAAAAATCACCCATCTCTAAACCTGTAATTTGTCAGAGATGATGACCCAGATATCCAGAAATCGTAAAGTAGTTTTCATTGTAGATTGTATAAGCATCCAGTTTAGATTGGATTTGTATAAAGATCATGTTGTAGCTAAACCAAGTTATATTTTATCGTTTATGGTTTGTATAGTTCATTTTATACGATAACATTTTGTTAATCGTATAGAAAGATCAATAAAGTTGTTTTGAATCGCAGTAGAATTGTGTAAAGCTCAATATTAAATCCCACTGTACAATTGAGCAATCTTTCATGCTGGCGATCTACGATGACATAATATTTCCATGAAAGGTCGTACAGTAATTATGAGAACATCGTATAAGGGAATTTAAACAATCTATTCGTACTTGTCATTCAAAGTCGCTTATTGAGATAAACTTAATCGGTAAATAATTGTTAATAATGCAATTCCTATGCTAAGTAATAAAGTAATCATCTTATGTCAAATTGTCGAATCGTTTAACAGTACAGTAAATAGCTAACTAAGATCGCACAGCGCTGAATCCTATTATTGATTGTAGGGTAGACACTCTAGATTTCGACAGGAGCTATTTTTCGACAAATTTTTAATGGAAGGCTTATCTTTCTATTTGATGGCTCAAACTATCTATGTTCATATTTTTCTATTTTTGCTCTCCCACTTTAGTGTACGTTGAATATAAAATTTTTTAAAATAAGCTGTTAAATAGTAGTAAATCAATAATTTAAAAGTAACATTCTAAACCAGTTGTGAAATTCAATGACTTCAACTAAATAAGAATGATTTAGAATCACGGAAAAACTTTCCTTTTATTCGATTAAAAGCAACATAAAAGGGAACAATAGATGGATAAGGTTCTATATCAACGTTTTAGGTTTTTTTTATATTTATATTCATTAAAATTTCAAATGTTTTTAAGCTGTCGAAAACTGCTGAAAATTCACTTAATAATCTATTTTTCGACACCCATCTTCTTCGGTATGTTTATACTGTTTCCATGGTGTAAAAAACGCCATGAAGTAGACAAGCTATTCCAATACGCAAATATTCATATTGCTGAACTAACAAAGGAGGAGGAAATATGCTTGTCGAAAACTAAAACTTTTTGTGTCGAAAACTGAAATTGAATGTCGAAAACTAGATCATCGAGAGGTTTTAGTAAAAGGATAATAAAATCGTTGTATTTACACTTTTGGTCAATGAAAAAGGTAGAGAATGAAGAAAAAAGTCTGATTCATACAACCAATCCTATTTGAAATTAAAAACTTTGGTCAATTAATTTATTCACCTGGTTTTTCTGATAAAATATGCAAAAACTGTCGAAATCTAGATAATTTACCCTAATAGAATCGTCTATGAGATAAGGTTAAAGTTGTATACCAAAAAACGGCAACTATAAATAGATTTGGAGTCCGTCAATGGTATTTTATGTATGTATGTATGTATGTATCCACCTTGGGTTTGCGGCAGCGCCGCGGTTATGGCCAAGAAAATAACCCACGCGTCCATCTTGGCTATCACGCAACACAGCCATAACACCTCAGTGAGACTTTTAAGGGAATGGAATCGTAAACAGAGGCACTTACGGTATCCAGGGTTGTAAGGAGGAAAAGTCTCGAGAAACTATAACCATATTGTTGACTAACCAAGATAGCATGCAAACTATAATCCCGCCCCCAAGGCTTCCGAAAAAAGAGTGCGTCCTTAGTTTACAAGAAGTAATCAAATATGATCTTTTTCACAACCATGCCAAATTCCCTTGACATATATTGAGAAAAGTCCGATATTCGAAACAGGTAACAAGCACATACTGCTACCCGCTCCTTTTGCAAAGCAAGGTTACTCTGATGCCCCTACCCTAGTTGTTTATATTTGTAATAATGAAAACATGAACGATAGAACAATAATATATTATAATTAAATACAATTTATGTTATATAATATGATATGATAATATGATATAATGTTATATGATACAATACAATATAATATAATATGATGATGATAATGATAATAAAATAATATAAAATATATGTATTACAATGTTATCTAAATAATTATGATGTTGTTCTTGGAGATTTTGATTATGCTGGAAAACTGCTAAATGATAATTAATTATATTAAAATGCCTAGGTTTTCAAACATGTCAAAGAAAATAAAACAATGGAATTATATTCAAATTTAATTAGATAAATAATTTAAAAACTACTATCTGATTAACTAGAATGAAGAATATCGAATGGGTGATGTTATGTTTGAATAACAAGTATTTTAATGCTGCTGTACTGATACTGAAATTGAAAATGATTTAGAAGAATCATGAAGATAAAGCTCCTGAAATATTTAGAAAACGAAGAATAAATTCAGAATCTTATATGAAATTGTAAATAATTCACAGGATTCATATAATGCAAAAGATGGATCTCAGCAATTAAATAAATTTCTCCTGAAATATCAAATTCAAAATTAAAATCCAAAATAGCTACTCTATGAAGATTATTTTCTCTTCCACAGCAGACCTTGCATTTCGATAACCTAAAATGTTTAGCTACTTGAGAGGAAAAATGTTTTTGAGAGATTTTCCATTTATGCTTTCTCACAAAATATAATTATTAAAATTATTGAGAGTGTAGTATAACATCATGATATTATTTCTGGTTATAAATTACTATAGTATAACAAAAAGGTTATATGACTGGATAATCTGAAACTGCAATGAATAATTGAGCAGAAAAGATATAAAAAAACTCTTGGTGTTAGTACTGTACCATTATGATAAGCTAAAGATATTTGTGAGAGATGCTCATCTACTTAGTCGAAAATATGATCAGAACAAAACCTTTTATACAAAAATAAAATGAACAAACTGAAATATTTGAATGTGAACGAAGAACATTAGTTAAATTCCGGTATCCTGAAAATAATATGCACCATTATTGTTGATTATTTCCATAAATTGAATCATGAAATATTTGAGCAATAACATGTAAGCTCGAGGAGCTTTCACGACGAGGTTTATGTTGATAAAATATGTTTATTAAATTACCTAGTTGAGCCCGGTACATTTTCTAGCAGACTGATTCAGGTTGCTAAAAATGTTGAGAAACATTTTCCTGTACTTGATAAAAATCACATTGTATTTAGTCGTCTCTGGTACCAGTGTTATATTGTAACAAGCAAAATTATGATCTCATTTAAAGTAAATGATATAAGATTTATAGTAAAACAAATATTAAGTGTATGGATATTTAGCAATAATTTTGCTTAGTCCTCCTTAATATATGAGCTTTTCTCCTGAAAAATTAACTGTAAAGCTAATAAATCGAAATTATATGTAATGGATTTGTTTGAAAATGAGTATTTTAGTTGCCACCCCTGGTGATCTGCCAACCCTACGTTGTTATAAGAGCTGTCAAGAAAATATGGAAAAAACAATACAACTCGTTGTGCTGAAATCATCCGAAACAAAAATAACAAATTAGGTGGCGATAAATTTTATATGTACTCAAGTTTAGTCCACTACAGCAATCAAAACCTCAAAATTGAGAAGAAATTAACGGAAAATAAACCAGAATTTTGAATCGATTTTAAACAACAGGTTGCGCAAAGGTGGTGGGTCCTGTA
Organism: Uranotaenia lowii; assembly: GCF_029784155.1. Classification (NCBI taxonomy): domain Eukaryota; kingdom Metazoa; phylum Arthropoda; class Insecta; order Diptera; family Culicidae; genus Uranotaenia; species Uranotaenia lowii. Next base: position 329,739,563 of record NC_073692.1, on the reverse strand, counting down.
CGGAGCCTTTAAAGAAGATGACGTATAGACCTGCTAAAAAAAAAGAAAGAGAAAAAAATTGGAAACGCCTCACCCGGAACTCTTTCCTGCTTTCGCATACGACGGTCTTCTTCGCTGCTGTAGCTCAAAAGCGAAACACGAACGAACAGAAATGACGACAACACAAGCATCATCTAGAAGTAAGCGCCGCATCACCATGATCACTGACGACAAATACAACCCAAGAAGCTTAGTTTGAGCTTTTGAAACTAGTCATCACGTCTATCATAACCCTTCCCCTCACTTCCTAAACCCACACAACGTTCCAGTTCATTTTTGCAGGTATCAATCACCCGAAATCACACTTGTTTGTACAGGTTAATAATTGAAATTGCATCACCACAGTAAGCCATGCTTTTTTCGCAAATTACGCACACAATCACCGCACTGGGGCAAAGCCCGATTTCTCACTAGATACACGATACCCGATCTTCCTTTTCGTAAACTTTAATTCATAATTTAACACAATCCCTTCATTTTTCCCAATTTTACCACAGATGCCCCACTGATTTCATTGTGCATAGCTAGATAAAACCCTCCCATTCATATCACATATGTATGCCTTTTTCGATTAATGACGGTCACCAATACACTTATCTCACTCGTATGACGCTGAAAGTGAATACCGCCTCACTTGCTCGGACATGTTTCGGAAATAAAAGCGACAATCCACATTAATGTTTCCCAGCGAGAATCCACATTAATGCCTCCAAATGCTGGCTCTAGATAACGAAAAAGGTATCACGAATCACTAGAAAACACCATGATAGCAGTGACTTTCACAATAATTCCACATTTTATCACAATGATTGATTCAAATATATAGAACGCGTCGGACAACGAGGAAAACAGCACCACACGCGACGGGAGCTTGACGCGAACTGGAGTCCGTCAATGGTATTTTATACGATAAACTGATTTTTAAACGGAACTATCAACTGTACATGAAATGGCGCCGAGGAAGTATCGAAGGACAGGGATCGGAGCGTTGTGAGTTGGAGACTGAGGGAAGGTATAGATGAAGTTGTATACGGTTCAATTTTTTTCGTAGTAGGGGAGAATGAGGATACTTGATCCCTGGGGGTACTTGATTCCTTCGCTATATCTCGAAACCGGAATGTCTTACAAATATCAAGTGTTTTAGAAAAATGTGCCAAATAGAATAAAACAACACTGCTGTAATGTCAACAAACTTTAAATAATTTATTGTTCGAGTAATTGAACTAAGTTTGACAAATTTGACAAAATTTGATTTGAAGATTTTTTTATGTCACTTTAAAATGTTTCTCACATGAAAACATTATGATAAAATTATTTATTTCAATATGTCTATCGTTAGAGTATAATACCAACGTCATTATGATATATTTTCAATGGAATAGTAAACTCTCAGTTTTTTTAAGAAGAAGTTTTCCAAAATGTATGATATGGGTATAATTGATCCCTAGAATCCAAAACGATGTATTTTTTATCTGAATGTATCGTGATCGTTGGTTATCATGAAATTTCTAATATCTAACCAATAACTAATGTTTATCGAGTATTTATCTGTTTCAAAGGGCTAATAATTCTGTATTTAGCCAATGATGACGTTAGGGTAGAAGACAAACTTTTGTAATTCTCTTCGTCTGATACTTACAAACTGTGAAATGAGAACTTATATGGCAAGAAATAGTCAATGGACCTTTTATCTTCGGATTTTATTAGATTTTTGCCTAGGATCAGGGCACCCTGAATAAGGGATCAAGTTTTCTTTAGTAAAGGATCAAGTCTCCTGTAACTTAAAAAATATAACAATTTTTTTTAGTTCCACGAAAATACTTCTAGCTCATCTACAAGTTCATATGTTGTTTTAACTTTCGGAGCATATCAACTTGAAATTAGATGCTGTCAAAAAATAAAAAAGACGGCGAGTTGCTAAATTTTCCCAAAAAGATATGATGAAAACTAGAAAGGAGATCAAGTATCCCCATCCTCCCCTAAACATTAAATTCTTTTGTATTTGTGTTCACGGCGATTCATAGTTCAACCGTAATAAGGGAAAAATATAATTGCATTGGGATACAGTAACAATAAATTGCATTAAATGGTGAAGAAAGTTGTACAAACCTCAGGCTACCTGCAAAAGGAAATTGTAATCAAATTGTAAGACAGGCAATATAAAATTGAAAGTTGTACAATCCTAAGATTTTTTGCAAAGCAAAGTTACAATCAAGATGTTGAAAACGCGATACAAAGTTTTATATTTTTAAGGTGAGCAAAATTTGGTCCGTATATTGCCTCCACTTTGATACGTACAGGCTCATATACAATGTTTCATACAACTTTTTCAGATTGTATAAAAGTGTGTATATCTCAGAAACAACTTAAATATACAGACCAAAATGTTCACTGGGGAATGGAATATGTTGTATTTCAAATTTAGAAAGTTATTATTGTGGCGAACTACCATCAGACATGAACTTTTTAAGTTATTTATTTTGATAAATGTAAGAACTTGAATATAAAACTGGATATCATCTCTGACTTTGATCACTTGCTGATTTTTTCATTTTTATCAGATTCAATTCAATCATTATCTTTGTGTATTGGATAATTTCTCTTAAGTTTAAATAGTTTTTTCCTTATCGAAAATTCACATTTCAAATCTTGATTGAATATTATTTTAACCATTATTCATTTCTGACCTTGTCTGGAATTTATTTTATTTGGTGTTATATTTTTTGTATATTTTAGGATTTATATGTTCGAAGGGTAAAATTCTGGTTTTATTCTAAATTTTGTATCGCATTCGGTTTCTGGTGTTTTTAAAATATTGACTTAAAACGTCTTGTTCAGAATAAAGATTATCATTTTGAAGAATTTTTTTTCAACTTACGGAAAAATAACTCTGATTTCCAAATTTATTTTGATTCTTTGATTCATTTATTTTATTATTTTTTCGAGCTTGTGCGATAGTCATGAATGGGAAAATAGTTTTAGAAATCAATTTTCTTATTTATTATGGATTTTTAGTATTGTTACTATTTCTTACAAAATTTGAATTCCGAAACTCCCCTCTCCATGGATGAGTAGTTCGCATGGGCCTGACTAGGGCTGGAAAATAGAAAAAATTATAAAAAATCGTTTAAATGTCAAATTGGTCTTACTTTATCACCAACGAGTCAGTAAGTAACAAATTTTGTTTCTTGAAAATGATTATGATAATAACTTTTTTTTAAGATTTTAAGACAGATTTTCATTGAACGGTTTGTAAATTTCATCAAAATGAGCATGCCTTATAAATAAAACAATAGCTTTGTTTGGTTCCGGCATAAATTTTTATCTTAAAGAATTACAACTCTTTTAAAAAACGCTCAGTTTTATGTCGAAAAGAAAAAAAAAATGCAGCAAATATGCTGCAGTGAATTTTTATTTGACTCACCCAGACACTGAATATTTTTTAGAAAGTTCTCTCTGGTTTTCTTGGAGACATCTGGTGGCTCAATCAAAAAGCATAAAAGTGATACAAAATGGTCGTTGGGGCTTTACACTCGTTTCAAGGCTAAGCACACATACTCCTGTTCGTGTGTAATTCTCTGCTTTTCCGCGCTTTTTAGGCAAAAAAGTTGTTAGCTGTTAACAGGGGTATGTCTTTTGGAATTGATCAACAATAAATTCAATTGATTTTTTTGTTTATCAATTCCAAAAGACATACCCCTGTTAAACAGCTAATAACAGCTAATAAGAATTTCCTTAGGAAAATTTATAAATTGGCACAAAAATCATAAGCAGGCTTGGCTCTACAGAAGAATCCAAAAAGATGTAGATTTTTCAGTAAAAAATAATCAATTTTTTCAAACAAACCAAAAAGTTTAAATTTACTCATGTTAACGTTATTTAAAAATTCTGCAAAAAATCATAGATGAGTTTTGAAACAAAACGAAGTTTTTTAGACCCCAGGGTTGAGAAATTCAAAAATGACCCATAATCGACTCAGTCTAGTGTAGAGTCTACTTATTTACTGAATCAATTAAACTTCCATTGTGTCGCCAGTTGAGAACCAGAAATCTGTTTATTTTAACTTCTGCTCGAACATTTATGGAGAAAATAGTCCTTTCAATTGCCTTATGGAGAGTTACAACAAAAATCAACAGAACATACATAGATTTTACTATGTCTAAAAAGCAGTTAAAAAGTACTATTTACTGCACTGAAGAACCTTACGTTGTAGTATGTTAGTTTATATCATTAAAATTGTAAATCCTAAGACAGCTTTTGAAAAATTTATCCGGTACAACTGTGTTAGATGTTTACTCTTGGGCACGAACTCGCCAACATCGGCTCAACTTTGATTTGAAAACGCATTGAAATAATCTATTTTGATTATTTATTTGTGTTTTAAAAAATTACTGTCTTAGGTTATCTTGAAATATACATCCTATCTTTTGTCCAAGTTACATCCCTAAAATCATTCCCCGAAAATGTCCCGTTTTCCCGGAGTGAGATCGTTCGGTGCCGATTGCCGGAAATCGCTCTCTGCCACAAAGTCGCGGAAGTAACTTATCACTATCTCATATGCAATTCATTCCGGTTTCCCCATCTCTTCTCGTGTGAGCATGTTTGCAAATTCTTACCAACCAATAGCAGCAGAAATCACCCAGCATCGACGTAAGCATCCTATGCCGGGGGAAGAAAATCCATTTTAAAATGATTTCCTTCACGTGTGTGAACAATCCGTGGCCGCGGTCTGGCATTTGTTAGAGAGGGTCGATGGTTGAGGTTTCTCTGTAAAATTAGAACCAAATAAGAATGTTTGAATTTTTGAGTTTCGATGACAGTATTATTAAAAATATAAATTTGTATTCAAAATATTGAGGGAGAATATAATGATTGTATACTGCTGACATAAATTGAGTTGGTCTCGATTTCTTTTTAAAATATAAAAATAAGGAAAAAATCGACACACCCTTCCAACAAAACATATATCCATCGAATGAAATCATTCGAATGTGGAAGCGGGTAACCCTCAATCTTAAATTTAAACCAGTATTATCGATTACACGAAACCGTTTATCGCACTCTGGTTTGGTATTTTGCATAAATAAAGCTGGTCGTTTTCGTTTTTCTAGGATCTGTTTTTTTTTTTTTTTTGTTCTTTTGACTCTGACTCTGGGTGTTTTAGGGACCGACGAAAAAAAAATTGTTACATTACAAAGAAGGGCTTTTGCCAATCTTTTTTCACTGCTCAAGTGCAACGACGTGTGTGAAAATGTAAGGATATTGCTACTTCCTTTGCCGTTTTCGGGAGCAGCTCGCGTGTGTGTGGCGTTATTTATTTGATTTTTTCTTCCTTTAAGCTGACGGTCGCCCACGTTTGGTTTGATCCCTTTCAAAATTAAGGGATCAATTTTACATGTTTGCACAGCAGTTTAAAACTGCACAAATGGGCGCACAACCGATTCGGTTGTTTGACGATGAGATGAAAAGATTTAAATTTGCCGATATCGAGTGTGAAGGTCTTTCAGCTTTCTTGCACGCCATTTGCCGTATTTGTTCCAATTTGTGGGTTATAAATTTTCATGATTGGATTAAGAAAATTTGTGTCTAATAGCATAGATGGCATATCGAAATTCTTAATATACACACATACATATTACGAAAAGTAAGCGTTTTATGTTGTGCTTGAAGAATTATTAAAGAAAATGAGGTCTAGGATAACAAGTCTCTAATCCGCACTAAGAAAAAAAAACGTTCGAATTGTTCCCCACAACAAGGCATGACATTTCATTTTCAACTTGAAATATTTCTACAAAAGACATTTTGGACAATTAAAGTTTCTGAAACTTAATTTTATTTCGTATTTCTTTACATAAAATTTCATTCTCAACTCATTCAGTTTTTTTAATTAAGCTTTGAAATCTGGATCCGGAGCTCTGAATCCGAATGGTTTTTACACAAATGGATTTTTTTATGTACCGGGAGTTTTTTTTTCCTAAATTTTGGTTAGTAAAAGGGGCGATCTCTGAATCCTAATGTCAATCTTAAATTTTTGGAAAAATATATGTAAGTTATCAAAGTTTGTATAACTTTTGATAACTAAGTCCAGAGACTTGTGATATAGCTCAGTTGGCAAGTCATTTGCCTCCTGAGCCAATGTCCTTGAGTTCGAGCCAAAGAGTAAACATCGAACACAGTTGTACCAGATAAGTTTTAAAATGATTATCCGCCAACTGCAACGTTGATATCAAGTCGCGAATGCCATAGAGATGGTAAAACAACTATAACCTAAACAAAAAAAAATCTAAATTTTGTAATGTTCAAACCCTGATGCAGAACTCCCGTTCTCCCACAGGTAAATCTGTATCAGTCAGGCTCGTGTGAAAACAATTCGTCCATATCAATAAAGTGACGCGTTGGGGCCGCTAAAGTTGCCCAAGCCGAAAAAAGAAATATTAACATAAAACCCTGCTGCATAATGTATTTAAATTCGATACGATGTTCAACAACTTTTGAAACACGTCCCATTCTCTTTGCGCGAGTTCTTGAAAGATGCTGCCCCCTTTGCAGGAATCTTCCATCGGGCATCCTGTTGTAGGTTGTGAATGCTCTCGTTTGAATAACTGGAAAAGTGGCGGATGTGTAAATATTTTCCTCAAACAGTTGGTAGTGTCTCTCTTGAGAGTCGAGTGTAGTGTATGGTGTGAGCTTCCGATTCCATTGATTCGGCTTTTGTTTGCCGTTTGCTGAAGGAAACTTCACCACGATAAACGCATTCTTCCGCAGACATGAATAAGGCACATGCTAATACCAACTGTTTGCATGCTGTGAACCATTGAATGCAAATTCTTTGCAATTTTTCACGCAGCTTCCGCGAGTGGAGCCATGTTGCCAGCTAAATAAGTGAATTATTTTTATTTTCACAAAAGAATAAAATTACACCAATTATTCTTATATAAAGGTACCCGTTTAGCGCAAAGCTGTCTTTAATGTATTAAAGTGAGATCATTAAATCAACTTCCGGAAGATTTTCAAAAGATATTCATAAGACAACTGAAGGACTCAAGAAAGACAGTTTACAAACTGTCATAGACGGTCATTAATACACCTTCAAAAGTCTCGCAACTGACTAAAAAAACATTCACGACTCTCAAACAACAAAATTAAAAAAACAAGCCTGTCAAAATCTCTCTTTCAATTCTAGGCAACGATGATGATCGAAGGTGCCCGATAACTTCCTTTTAATTCAACAACTTTAAAAGAAAAACCAAACACTTGTATTTCACCAGCTATTTACTAGCTCTTTACAACAAAAGACTTTTAAAAAATTTCACAAAATACCTCAAAATTCTCAAAATCCATCGACTTGAATAAGACTCTCAAATGGCTTCCATAAGACTTTCGGAAAACTGTCAATACATTTCCAAAAGACTTTTGAAAGGCCCTCAACACATCCTAAATATGTTTCAGTAAGACTATAAAAAAATCCCTTAAAGACGCTCAAAGACAATCAACGCTTTTGATAGTTATTTATGCATAAAGTTGCAAAAAGTATACACTTAGATTGCAAATATTCCGCTTGGGATTATAATTCTTCTAACCACAGAGAAAATTGCTAAATTTCCACGAAATTTGAACGAAACCTCTCCTTATACTTATGCAGATTATTTTTTTTGAATAGTGAAATTTAAATGTGTGCCAGCGGAAAACAAATTACGAAAAACTATGAAAATTCGAGTTTTGCAACGAGTTGCATACACAGTTTTTTACAAAACCCCAAAAAACTCTTGAGAATCAAATAGTTAAACCTGAAGAAACGATTTTCTTAAGAATGAAAACAGAAGCAAAAAGTAGTATGTACTTTTGACATCGTTTTAAAAACAGTATCTGAACATATTGTTTTTCGACACTGTTTCTTTCAGAAGGAAAAGCAGGCCTTTATGCAACCAAACCAGAGTTCGGGCTGGAGCTCCAAGCGTGATTACAAATTATTCAACGCCATTTATATTTTCAACTTAGCTAAGAGCCACTAGATGTCGTTACCGGTAGTACCGGTCCGGTAACAGTAATGTTTCCATATTTCTACACGCTCAGAAAATAGTATGCTAGAGTGGGGAATCATGGGCCACTTTTTTCATTGTTCCATAACTTCTTTATTATAAAAGATAAAATAAAAATAAAAAATGGTATGTTTTTCTTCATTTTCAAGGTATCATAAGATGTTTTTAAAAAAAAATTAACAAGCTATTTTTTTTTTATTTTGAAAAATGGTGGGGAATCGTGGGCCACTAAATCCAAATGGACCAAATAACATGCAAAGTTTGTGAGTCGACCCAAAACTGTGATTTCATAATTCATTTCGATATTTTAAAGCAATTTCAGATGATGAAAAAAAAGAGACCTGCGTATGACCGAATAGATTTCAAAACCTGGCTCGCGAACGTTTTGGCAAAATTCCGTATATAGGATGGACAAAATATTTTTCATAACAATTATGGAATTAGCGGGTGTATTTTAAATTATGAAAGTAAATTTTTCTTACTTTTTAGCTTGATAAATAAAAGAAGCATATGATGCGTATTTAAGTCAACAACGTATAGAAATATATGCTCACGCAAGGCGACGACGATGACAGTTGGTTCAAGATTTTTATCTCAACACACATATGAGATATTAAAAATGGCCCACGTTTCCACATGGCCCACGATACCCCACTCTCCCCTACTCTTTAATAATAACAGAAGCAAGGCCGCATTGAGGGGGGTTGGGCAATGGGGACAATTGTCCATTGCTAGGAAAGAAAATAGATACTAGAGAATTGGAATTAAAACATAAAATAAGTAAGCTAAGGGGACCCCCTTGAAATAATATCACGAATAGTTTCACTCAAATATTAGCTAACAGGGGGGCCTAGACTGAGTATTACAGAATTTTTCGCATATTTTTGAAGGCTGAGCAAATAAGTGCAATTTTTTTTCTAAAACTTCGTAAAATCTGAGCAGAAGATTTGAAATTTTTAAAACAAAATCCGGATATTCAGCAAAATTCAAATTTCATTATTTTATCGAAAATACGTATCGTGCCCCGATTAAGGGCTATATTTTAACATTCGAGTAAACCAGCCTACAATAATTGAACCAAATCAGTATCAAAGGTTGAGAACTCTAAAGAATAGTCGATAACTGTATTGCTTTCAAATTTAAGTTCTTATGTGACAAAAATAGAGACAAAAATAGATTTTTATGAGGCAAATTCGTTTAAACGCAATTTAGCTTTTATTTAATAAATCAAAAATTAAGTAAACATTTTGACAGTAAAAAGTAGTAAATATTTGGTTTGCTTTCCGTTATGGCGAAAAGTTTCGAAAATTCTGTTCTGCATTGAATTGACGTTTTTTTTTGCATGTTTTATTTATCGAGGGATTAACCAGATGATTTCACCCTATTAAATTGACGTGATTTTTTCCTGGAATTGATATCCAGCATTCTCTCACAGCAGCCTCTAATTCCTTAAAAGATCCGTAACGCTTTCCACCTTTGTACACAAGCCGAGCTAGGATGCCCCAAAGATTTTCTATCGGGTTTAGGTCTGGACTGCGAGCAGGCCTATCCAAAACCGTGATGTCTCGCTCCAAAAACCATCGCATACTTGTCTTGCTGACATGGATGGCTGCGTTATCCTGTTGAAAAATGAAGTCTTCTGGCATAAAATCCTCAGCAAATGGAACCAGGACGTCTTCCAGGAGTTCCACGTACTTTTCTGAATTCATTTTGGTGGAAATGGTAGCAATAGGGGGTTTTCCGTGACGAGAAAAAGCCAAACCATAAGCGTCCCTCCTCCAAAATTTCGACTAAGCTTAACCTCGGGTTTCTTTCTCAAATCATGCCAGGAGTATGAACAACAATGAGGTCCTTCTAGATTGAATTTCTTTTTATCCGAAAACACCAAATTATTCCATTAATTTCTCCTAGTCATGTACTTTTTGGCGAAATCCAATCTCACCTGAATATAAACTTGAGACAAATTCGGTTTCTTGGCCTTTTTGGTGTACTTCAAGTGTCCAGAACCTCGTAGTATCTTCGCAATTCGCTTGTTGGTAATCGGGTGGGTACCTTCCAGTTCGAGTCAGCTCCAGAGATCGGTTTCGTTCACGATTGCTGATTTTGGTGTTTACCTTGGTTTTCTTCTTTACACCGTATTTTTCACCTTTCTTCAGCAAAGTTCGAATCATTGTTTCGTATCTGTTTTTTCTTCTTGCTATCTCACGATTGCTTATATCGGTTTTTTCAGTTCAAGAGCAACTTTTTGCTCCGATTCACTCAAGTATCTACCATTGAAATGGTTAAACCATTTCAAAAATCACACCGTCAAAATGCCAGGATCGACTAAGCAGAAAGCAGAACAAAGCGCGCTTACACTACTACAAGACCAAAATGACAGAACGCAAATGTTTTGATATCGCAGGTAAGCGAAATGCATACTCATCATGGTGTGCGTTTAAACGAATTTTCCATCCCAAAATCGAATTGCGTATCGTATTCAAAATACACACAATTTTCAAATTGAGTCATTACAGTTTTAAGTTACAAACCCAATGACTAATAGCATACAGTTTTGTTGACATTTTTTAGATCGTAATCAAACAAAAATAGCATGCCTTAAAACGATTTTTTCCCATTGTACTGCCCCAGTGGGTTCTCATCTTGCCTTACACAGTCATTGATTTTTAGTGATTGATTAGTACACGTTTTTAAAATGCATTTTTCAACGATACTTTCAATTATTGAAACCGGATACGAAATCAACTTCTAACTTCCAACTAAACACGATCCACTTATTATAAGTATTTTATACGGTGAATTGAGCATTTTCCTTAAGGTAGCCATTATTCTCTCATCTCCCCATTCTCAATTACTTGTTCACTATTTTGTAAAAGTCTGATTAAAGTGCAAATTTCGTACTAGTTTAACGTAAAAGCAGTTGATAAAAACATGCCTAAAAACTGTTTCAGTGTTCTAGAATTCATAAAGTTATTTCACTTTGTCTAAACAAATTGCAATGTAAAAGTTTTTTCCCTTTAGAAAATTACTCAGAACGCAATGTGAAACAAAATGGCTTGTTTACAAATTTACAAAATCAATTTAAAATAAAGGTGAATTGGCTGAAATTCGAATTTGACATTTTCGATTTTTTTACTCATTTTTTGATAAATGTAATTTTTGTCAGAGTTTTCGTGTGCATTCCTCATAATTCTAGAAATATTTTTTTAATTTAATGATTAATGGCATTTCGGTGAACTATGCATTCTAATAGGAAGAATTTCAAATGAAAGTAATGAAAATTATAGAAGGATAGATTAGATTAGGAAGTATGAAAGGTGTTGAAAATGAGCCAAGAGCGTGATTTGAGAAAACTTCTTGCCACACAAGACCATTTGTCCCACATCGTATTATTGTCTAGACAATCTAGACAATAATACGATGTGGGACAGATGGTCTTGTGCGGCAAGAAGTTTTCTCAAATCACGCTCTTGGCTCATTTTCAACACCTTTCATGCTTCCTAATCTAATCTATCCGTCTATAATTTTCATTACTTTCATTTGAAATTCTTCCTATTAGAATGTATAGTTCACCGAAATGCCATTAATCATTAAATTAAAATCATAAACCAGCGGTGATAAACTGTTAACACAATTCTAGAAATAAAAAAAAATCGACTCAACAAGTTTAGCAACAAAATTTGACCATATCAAATATTTGTAACTGATATAGAATTCTATCAAAGAGTTAAAAAATTTAAATTTAGTTTTTTAAAGGTGGGAGTATTAAAAACACACAATGATGTTTGTTTTATGGACTGAATAGAAATTTTATACTTGCGCTTTTGCTCACCACATTGCATAAATTGTTATGGTAGTCAATAACTGAAATTTGACTAGTATGTTCATTTGAAACATCTTAAAACTTTTTTTTTATGTTATTGAAATTTTAACGAATAAATGCCATTCGTTAAAATTTCGATAACATTTGAAAAAAGGCTTCAAAATGTGTTTTGCAAATTCCAGCGCCAATATTTTGAAATCGGATTTGCTACGCAACACTGCCGAAAACAGATCCGTTGAACCCAGGTAGAGGTACCAGCTAGTCCTACATACAGGGGGCATAAATCAAGGCCTTCCCGAAACAAGAGCAGCCGCCTCGCTCGCGCGTTCTGCTGCTCTTCTTCGGTTTCAAAGTCAATTGTTCGCCCGACGGAAAACCTCTCGAAAATCTGCTTCGGTAGTTCAGGAAAGATTGTCCATTGTTCTTGGATCGGATAGCCGAAAAGTGTGGCAGGCTGCTGACGAGATGAAAGTGTGTAGAAATTATTCAAGGAATTATCATTTTGTCATATTGAGTACAGATGAGAAGGGAAATCTCCTCTGCCCTGCGCTTTGTACATATATTTGAATGGGAGGAAGGGCCCTCGACTCAATGATAATCGTTGTTCGGAAATCCATTCATTGTCGTCAAGAGTAGCTACCTGCCTGCGGACTGCCATACTGCCACACATTCATAACATGCATTATTGTCTTCTTCGAGGCTTCGCTCATCGTCTTCTGAAGGACCGAGAGTTTTGATTCCTGCGGCCGTTGTTCTTTTTTGACTTCGACGAGTCATTTTGCGGTTAATTTCGACCAAATTCGGTAGCTTCAAACGGCGACTGTGTCACAACGGAGTTTGGAGATTTTCGACCGTGTCATCATGAATGAAAATTTGGGTTATAAGGGTGTGTCAGGGGCTAATAAATTACTGTGCTAATTCGATTTAGGCAAACATGGCATTTCGACACGGTTGTTCCTCTTTTTATTTTCGGTTGCTCTGCTTCCAGTCGGCAAATGTGTTACACTTCGTCTGACCGAGATTCGTTGATACGGGAGGGACGACGACTAATCGTCAGGAATACATCACCCTCTCAGCCAAGACGACAAGGCGAGCAAGGAGCAACATCCTTGACTTACTGAAGCTAAACGGTGGAGAAAGTTGACTAACGAGTGCGATGATGATGGTGGTGTTTGGGAAATCAGTTCAACCCCTCGATTTAAAGGCGCTAAGGCCGAGGTAACAGCTGTTTTGGGATGTTACACTTTTCGAAAGTCATCCTCTGTTTACTTTATTACGTTCGAGTTTGTTCTTGTTCCGAATTGTGGATGTTGAAATTCTTAAACTTGCAGTGGAACTTTGCTGATTTAAATTATAGATATAATGTCTTTGAATCCACCTTTGAATCTACTCACATCCACCTTTAACCGTTAAACTCGAAATGCATAGATAATGCATACCGTCAACTGGAGCAACATGCAACACTTTTCAACTTCAATGGCTTCTAAAATCTTAATTCTTACAGATAATCATACCTCTTGTACATCAAAAGTTTTAAGGTTGATGGGACACCAAACTGACGTAGTCAGAAAAATTATTGGTTTTACCAGTTATATTTAAATTCACAAAAACATGCGATTTTAACCCTACTAAGAAAAAGGGTAAGTTGCAACAAACTCTGTAATCAATGAAAAATCAAATGAAAACGTTTGAAAATTTAAAGTTTTTGATACAATTGTGATGTCATAACGCATAAAGCACCAATTGTAGTAATTTTTGGTTTTGTTAGAATTAAATTTAAAAATTTTTCTGTCAAAAATGTTTTTAAGAAAAAAAGTGTTAATCTGCTGCATATATTTAGGGGTAAAAGATACTACGAAATATTCTATTATCTTAAATCATGTAAATAAATCTTATGGTGGATGAAATTTGAATGTTTACAAACGCACAATGCAAAACAATCATATCCCAGCATATGGAAATGCGATTTATGAGATTTAGCTCTGATTTGCACTTTGTTGCATTTTGCCCCAATCAGCTAACTGAATTATAAAAATATTTATTTAAAAAAATTTGGTGATTGTCTGAAAAATATTTATACACCAACTGTGTTGGTATTGGATAATGAAAGCAATATAAAGTTTGTAGTTGATATCATTAAGCCAATTCGTCATACGAGCTAAAGTTTTTTACGGCATCGAAAAATGTAAAAATTTGTACATCTATAGCTCGATTTTTTAAATTTTTTATGAGAAACAAAAACTGCAAAAAACTCTTTCACGATGTTAAAAACTATGTCATCATCAATATGTTATCATTCAATGATAACTTTATTATAGTATATTGAAATAAAAATTGAATGAGTGTTGTGTATACAAATGTTACATCTAACCCAGCTTTTGCATGATGCCCCGTTTGACGGTACATTACTTATTCCATTTTAAGGAGTCCGTCTCAGAATATTTGAAGACGAAAGCTTAAAATCCAGTTTCAATCATGTCGAAGCTTACAAATTTTAAGCTGATTTTGGTTTGTTTATCTTTCTGCAAAAATTGTGTGACATCAAAATAGCTGCGATTATGTATACTGAAATTATTAAGGAAAAAGTCGTTACGTATGTCACAATTCGTAACGCTCGAGCATACTACCTCCCCCCCCCCCCTAGGAGCGTTACGTAATTTATGGATGCCCCATAACATACACTTTGAGTTCCGAGATCGCTGATGTGACTAAGTAGGGTACTTCTGTCCTTAATGCCCTTGCGGGGAAACGACAACGACTATATTTTGATAAATTTTGAAGATTTGCGAAGTATTTAGTGAACTCTTCATACTCAAATGTGTTCTTGAAATCAATACCTTGTTATTTTAATAAAAATGATTACCAGATAATCATTTAGACACGAAAAATGATCAAATAAAATTTTATGGTAGCTATTCATTACTTAAGTTGTTAAAAGTAATCAAATTAAATAGGTATTTATGCCAACATGATTCTGGGTGTTTTAACCTCATTGATTTTATTGGTTGTTCAAAGAATATATTCGAATTATAAATTGATGAAAAACTGGAGTAAATAGTTGTTTTATATTATGCTGAAGATTTATTAAATTTTAAATATCCGATCAAAATGCCCTGATCAATTTTTGGACATATCACCCTCCTCTCAAGGTGCTGTTCGGTAAGATGTAAACAAAACCCCGTGTTTGTTTCTAAATTATACAAGTTTTGTTTGATCACGATAACGCACTACTACTGAACTAGTGTTAGTTGCCCTACTTTGGACCCTTTAAGCGGTGGTGTTTAAATTCTCTTATTTTTCTCATAAATTTACTGGAGGTTTATATTTTTCAAAAAAAATATTTATATGTAGTTCATAATCTTATCTGCAAGTTTCAATGAAAATTTTCAACATAGGTTTAGCCATTATTGAAAGATTTGCAAACATATGCATACCTTTCATTTCACCTTTTAATAAAATTCCTATAAAAAGTATGATTTTTCGAAAATAAATAAACAAATAAATTAAAAATGCAATCTTCAATCAAATATTATCAAAAAAAAAAAAAAAAGATTTTCAGCTTTTTAACGATTAAAAACACTACAATTTCTGTTATGAATATTTCAAACACTTTCACTTTCCCCATCAGCTCTATCAGCTGAACAATAGCTGAAATTTTTCTGTGTTTACTTACTTGTAGTTGATTTGGGTTAAGCTGACAAAAAAATGTTAGAAATGTTTAATTTTGATTCTGAATGATGCCCCAATTCAAAACTCGCACCTTTTTTTTTTTGATTTTTTGGTATTGAAACAATGTTTTGGCGATGTTAGATCGAAAAGTGGAACATCAAAGTCGAAAGTCTTTTATTTTTTGCAAATTTTCGGGATTTTCCATAGATTTTCATTTATTTTCGGAAAAATAGGGATTATGGTTCATATTCTTCACATTGAAAGTATTTTCCCTTTTAACTTTGCCTTGGACAGTTAAAAAACGAGATGTTATTCACTCTTATTTCCCAAAACGCGCTCCACTAATTGAGCTGTCCGACTCACCACTGATAAGGAGGTTGATTTTTAGACACGTTGAAAATTTTATCAGAAAATCTTTTCATGGCGAAAAGTGGTATGGTAGGATTCAGGAAGATTAAGGGTTCATTGTGTGAATAGAAGTACCTTTATCCTATGCTAGCAAAATTAATTATTTACAATTTTCGGCAATTTAGGACTAAAGTAGGCTCTAGGTCCAAAGTAGGAGCACTCACTCTAACTTTCTTCAACTTTTCCACAGTCTTTATTCAGGTATACTTGTTTGAATGTTTCTTAGTACAACCATCTGTTTTTTTCTTCAACTTCTTATGACTTAAAACGGTAATTTCGAAAAGAATAGAGTGAAATCAGAACAACTTATCCGTTGTATAATGTGTTTCAAATGTTTTGAAATTTACGACAGCACACTGCAATCTCGACAAAATTTAGTCTGCAGTGTTAAAAACTGGCCATTTGGCGTTTCTTTAGGATCAATTTTTAGAACTCAAATCTCCTTCTTTCTTGCCAATGATAGGTTAAGAAAGTCTGACATCATCATCTCCGCGACATTAATTGATGCATTTTGACTTCCAGAACAAATGTATTCTACAGAACTGAGGCTAAACCGAATCCACGGTTCTGTAGAATACATAGAGATTATAAAAAGATAAAAATATCCGAGAATTGTGCGATCTTTTTAACCATCTAGAAGCCAGATTTTTCTCGCTGAATAAATTATAGTTCAGTTTTATCTTTAAAACAACTTTGGTTATCGTTGGGATCAAACCAGTGGTAAAATTTTCAATTGTTCTTTTTTTCAAAAATTGCATAGCCACAGAGGCTGAAAAACTTGATTTTCAGTGCTCTTTCACTTGTAGTTTTCACACATTTCAAAAGTTTTTCCTAAGTTTTGAAACATATGAAGACTTTAGTTATATAGGTATAATATATTTTTTTGTTAAAATCGTTCCACTGGTTTTACAATTAACTGAGATATTTCAACTGTTAGAAAAATTAAACTTGTTACATATTTGCAGATTTGTTGTTGATTTTTCTCAACCCCTCCTTTAGGCGGGTTTTATCTTTCGTCTCTTCTACCTTACCAAGTTTTTTTTCTCGAAAATCAACCCTGAGTGGTTTTAATTTTTAGACCAAGATGTCAATAATATTTCATGAAGCCTCGAAAATAATGACCATATAAACATTTGTGCATGTCCAGTTTTTTTCAGCTTCTTTAAGCTGTTTCTTTTGACTACTGCTTATAAAACAGTTGCCTTTAATGTGGATTGTTAGATTAACGTGGTGGAATGATTGGTTTGATTTTATGCCGATTGAAGTGAACCCCTCCTTAGGGGGGGGGGGGGGGGAGGGGGGTGGTTGGGATCTAACTCCATTTTCAGGATTTTTTTCTAGAGCTATCGTTCAAACAAATGTATTCAAATTTTTTGCATTATACAAAGCATTGTTAAAAGAACATTTAGTAATTTTTTCGTAGAAAAATATTGAAAAATGCCTTTTATAAAACAGGATTTGCGGTGGTCAGCACAGAATATTCTGAAGTCAAAAAACCAGAGCAAAAAATTTTTAATAGATGTTTTTCTGGAACCCAACGTTTTTATTTAACTTAAATTTTTTTTGTGAAATTTTTGTGGCTGTTTGAAGTAAAAACTACGATTTTTCACGAAAAAATCCGACATTTTTTATCTGTAAAATCTCCCCAAAGTAAAAAAAAAAGAAAAACGTTGGGGTCTGGTATTTTATATGTAGAAAATATGTTTCAAATTTGAAAAGCATCGGATAAGTAGTTTTCAAATGACGATGTCCACGGACTTTAAAAATGTGCTTTCGAGAAAAACGCGTTTGAAGTTTCTGCTCTTGCATTCTTACAGTATTAGATAGGAGGAGATAAAAGCATATAATTTCTACAGTTTTGCTTCAATTGACTTGAAAATTTGACACAACATTCTTGAAATGTTTTACAATAAGAAAATAAAAAAACAAAAAAAAATCGTTTTTTTGAAAGTGTTAGACCCTACCCCCTCCCCCCTCCTTAAGGCGGTTTTAGGCTTTAGCGAGTTGATTAAATAAAATAATGTCGAAAGTCCAAATTTAATTTATACTAAGCGATTGAATAAGTGTGCATATTTTTAAACATATCATAGTACAACGTCTTATGACGTTCATAAACATTTAACAGCAACTTTAATACCCAGGTTATGTTGAGTGATCCAAAAAAAGTCTCTAAGGAATTACGTGGGACCTATATTCGACATGGGTCAAATTGCTATTAAACCAAGTTTTTTTTGGTTCTTTGAACTTGCAAAGTGTTTTATCATAGCTGTGAACATGTTGGTAGTTGTTAAATTCATCACAGCGATGCAGAAAACCTTTTGAAAAATGATTCCAATAATGGCACGTCCTCCTGAAATGTAAGGGAGATTGTAAGGGTATCGTGAACCATGGAGAAACGTGGGCCACTTTTAATATCTCAGATGTGTGTTGAGATAAAAATTTCAAATCAACTGTCATCGTCGTTGCTTTGCGTGAGCATATATTCCTATATGTTGTTGACTGAAATACGCATCATATGCTTCTTTAATTTATCAAGCTAAAAAAAGTTAGAAAAATTTACTTACATAATTTAAAAAACACCTGATAATTTCATCGATGGGGAACCTAAAGTGCATAACAAAAATATACTCATACGCTTATGATCTTAGTTTTGTCATGATCTTTCAAGTGGAAAAGGATTTTTTGATGAAACATCAATAAGTCACACAAACGCAACCAATTTGCAAATCATAGCTTGTGGGGAATCATGAGCCACACATCTTGAATCCCCTATATTTTTATGTTTTTATACACATTCAGAACTTAAAATACGTTTTACCTATCTGCAAAGTTTTCTTATGCCAAATGAAGAGTTATGAAAAGTATTTTGTCCATCCTATATAAGAATTTTTGCAAAAACGTTCGTGAGCCAGGTTTTGGAATCTATGCGATCAAACACAGCTCTCTTTTTTATTTTATCATCTGAAATTGCTTTTAAATAACGAAATGAATTAGGAAATCACAGTTTTTGGTCAACTCATAAACTTTGCATGTTATTTGGTCAATTTGAATTTGGTGGCCCACAATTCCCCACCATTTTTCAAAATCCAAAAAATATAGCTTTTTTTAAACAGTCAGAATTTGGGGGAAAAAATATCTTCAAAATTTAAAAAAATACCTTATGATACCTTGAAAATGTATCATGAGGTATGAGGAAAACCATAACATTTTTTATTTTCATTTTATCTTTTATAATGAAGAAGTTATGGAACAACGAAAAAAAGTGGCCCATGATTCCCCACTCTCCCATACTTGATTTGGCCCAAATGTAAAAAATCAAAACTTTATTTTCAATTTTCTAATCATAATCATCTTATTTATATGGAATGTTAGATATATAAAGAATCATAAGAACAGTATTTGTTCAAAATTTTCATAATTAGCATGATTTAGGAGAGAAATATTACAAAAAAGCAGCAAGGTGGTCCAAAATATATGCCCGGTTCAATAAAAGCCAGTTACCCTAGTAAAGTCTGCTTCATTTAATATTGGAACACAAACAATTGCGTGTAGTTCAGTCATTTATTAACGAATTCATAATTTGTTTTTCATACAAATGTAGCATTTTCTTTACTCTTTCATAAAAAAAAAATTTAAAAAAAATATTCATTGCTGTTTCGAAGAAATTCTCGTACTTTTCCCGTAATACGGCACATTAGGCGGCGCACACCCTTTTCGTCCACCGTTTTGGCGATTTGATTCCACCAGTTCTTCATTTGAGTCATGTTCCTAACAAGTTTTCCCTTTGCCTTAAGCCTCCGCTTCGTGATTGCCCAGTATTTCTCTATCGGCCGGAACTGGGGGCTGTTTGGGGGGTTGAGGTCCGTCGGTATTACGCTGACCCCGTTCGTTGCGTACCATTCCATAACCGTTTTGCTGTAATGGCAGCTTGCGAGGTCGCAATAAACGGCAGAATCCGTTTCTGTAGGCACTCTTTTTTGTAGACTTCTGATGTCATTGTCTTGTCAGTGAGAAAGGCTTTGGTTTTCTGTTCACAACTGCATATCCCCTGCCAAATCATGTACTTGCGGGCGAATTTATCCGCAAACGCGAACTTAAATTTTGCAGGTACATCCCCCCGAGCCGTCGCCAAATAAAATTTTTGACCTGGGATTTGCCCAAAGTCCGCCTTCACGTAGGTCTCATCGTCCATCAGAATACATCCGTCGAACTTGGTCAGCACTTGGTCGTACAGCTTTCGAGCACGGATTCTGGCCACATTGTTCTGCTTCAGCGTCCGATTTGGCTGTTTGCTGGCTCGGAATGACCTTATTCCTTCCCGGAGACGAATTCGTCGCACCGTACTGTGAGCGGCCTGGAACTTATTGGCCAAATCGCGGTCTGAAAGATTGGGATTCCTCTTGCCCTGGGCCGTCACTTGATGACTTTCCCACGCAGTTTCCGGTCGACAGTTCCACTCCGACGCTTCGAATGCGGCTTCCGAGCCGTCGTCAATGTTTCCTTGTACTGCTTGATAACACGCCATACGGTATTTCTGGGCATTTTAAGCTGTTTAGCTAGCTTCGATGCCGACAACAATGGATTTTCAAGAAAACTGTGCACAATTTGATCTCTCCTTTCGGCTTCCATGGCGGTTGTTTACAAAATGCTATCGTTTGGTGTTATGACATAAATACATGGTGAAAGGTAATGAATTTCCCGACACGTGGGTGAAAAAAGTTTCCAAATCCGTCCATTAGGAGCGCCACAATGAGCAAAAGAATTTGTTCCAATATTAAATGAAGCAGACTTTATGGAAAAATAGAGGAAGGGATGAAAAATATAAATTTCGCTTAAGGACCGAAGTTTCCTCTGCTTATTAGCAAAATAATTTTGGTTGGAGTTGGAGTGAAAGGAACTTATTGGGAGACACTGTTGACTAGTGTCACGGTGAATCATGAATTCAATTTTTCCTGAATCGTATAAGTTCCTATTGAGAGTTTTAAATTGAAAAGAAGGCATGTTTATATATCAATAAATTGTGTGTAAAAAAATAATTTTGAATAAATTTTCGATATCTATACAATGAGAACTGTAACATCAATAAGAATAGCAAAACAAAAAAGATTGGATACTTTTGAATATTTTTTTAAGACATAACCTAAAATAGTTTTTCAATCATTGTTTAAAATCTTATAATAAGAACTGTTTTTGTTTGCATCTCTCCCGTGCAATGCAAGGAGGGTCCACGAATTGCCAAAGTAACCAAATAACATCAGATTCTAGCATACGGATTCATTTCCTAAATAAGTTTTCGAGTTATGCATATTACATACCCTCTTTCTTCCCGTTTTTCTTCTGAAAGAAAGTGTGGTCTTATTTTCTAAAAAAAAATTCTCGCACTAAAATGTACTCTCCTCCGTTTTATTGCCTCAATCAAAGAGGCAAGAGTCCCAAATAATCAAAGAACCGATTTTTGCACCCAAATAGTTACCCATGTCAAATTTGGTTCCATTTGTTTGATTGGTTCTTGAATTGTGCTAAAATTGTATGAACTCAATTTATCATAGAAACATTTCTCGTATTCAAAAACCCTCACATGCCAAATTTGGTTCCATTGGCTCGATCAGCTCTTAAGTTATACTGAAAATTTGTAAAGGGAGCCCCCCTTCCACTTTTCATCGACCTCTTTGAAGGAGTAAGGGATACTAAATATTCATAGAAGCATTTTTCGTACCCAAATACCTTTTCATGCCAAAATTGGATCCATTGGCTATTATAGTTCTCGAGTTATACAGCAAAACCGTATGAAGCGGACCCCTTTGCTTCCTCCCTCTGGAAGAAGGGAGGGGTCTCAAATAACCATAGAAAAATTCCTCGTATTCAAATGCATTCATATTCACGTGTCAAATTTGGTTCCATTGGCTCGATTAGCTCTTAAATTATACTGAAAATTGTAAGAGAGCCCCCCTCCCCTCTTCCTATCTCTCTACGGAAAAAAAGGAGGAGTTTTTTTAACAACATAGAAACATTTCTCGTACCCAAATACCCTCCCACGCCAAATTTGGCACTATTTGCTTGATCGTTTCTTGAGTTATGCAAACATTAGTCTTTTGTTTGGGAGGCCCCCTTCCCCCTTTATGTGAAAGAGAGGGGTCTCAAACCATAATAAGAACCTTCCCCAGGCTCCAATACATCCACCTGCCAAGTTTCACGCAAGCCGGTTCAGTAGTTTTCGAGTTTATAGGGAACAGACAGACAGACATAAATCCATTTTTGTATAAACTAGCTGACCCGGTGTGCTTTGCAACAACTTTCAAAAACAAATTGTATTTTCAGAAATTATTCAAATTTTTACTTTTGCATTATTTTAAATCAAATTATAACATAATTCAAAATCAACCGCTATAAAATGAGAGCTGCAGCTAGTGTTTCGAATTACAATTCAATACAAAGATGACTTAAACTAATTTTTTGAAACTTGATCTATATATTTGTGTCAAAGATCTGATAATTTTTATCTGTTTCTTTAAGCTTCTCCCTGAAAAAGGAGGGTCTCAAATTAATCGTACTCAAACAATCTAATTAATAAAATAAAGTTTTTCGTACCCAAAAATCCTCTTATATCAAATATAATTCCATTGGTTGATAAGTTAAGCTACACAACCAAATTTATGTGGAGCCCTCTCTTTTCTTCCCCTCTCTACACTGTAAAGCGTAAGGGTCTATAACAATCGTAGAAACATATCTCGTAACCAAATACTTTTCCATGCCATATTTGTTTCCATTTGTTGGCTTCGTTAGCATAAATTGAGATCTTATGCTAACAAAATTGTATTGGGCCCCATTTTCCCTTTCCGCTTGAAAAAAGATGGGACTTCAATTTATCAAACATTTCTCGTATTCAAATACCCTCACATGCCAAAGATGGTTCCATTTGCTCGATCAGCCCTCCAGTTTTGCTGAAAATTGTAAGAGAGACCCCTCCTCCCCTTTTAATCCACCTCTTTAAAGGAGTGAGGGATACCAAATATTCATTGAAGCATTTCTGGTGCCCAAATATCGTTTCATGCCAAATTGGGTTCCATTTGCTGTTGTAGTTCCCAAGTTATGCAGTTAAGATGGTATGAAACTCCCCTCCTTATTCCCTTTCTTCCCGCTGGAAGAAGGAAGAGGTCTCAAACAATCATAAGAACATGTCTCGGTTAGTAGTTTCCAAGTCTTTAGGGCACAGACAGACAGAAATCCACTTTTATATATGCAGATAGATAGGTAGATTCTTGTCAAATTATGGCAGTTTTGTAGCATAACAAAACTTTGTTTACATTTTTGTACTCATATTGTAACTTTTATTTTAATGCAGAATAGATAACAA
The DNA here is from genome assembly GCF_029784155.1 of Uranotaenia lowii. NCBI lineage: Eukaryota > Metazoa > Arthropoda > Insecta > Diptera > Culicidae > Uranotaenia > Uranotaenia lowii. Next base: position 329,716,231 of record NC_073692.1, on the reverse strand, counting down.
TAATCATGATAATACATGTAACTATTTTTCTTTCCATTCACCTCAATTAGGATAGGGCTGCCGTTGTTATCCTTACCACAGAGAGTGATTTCCATTTTGTTAGCAACTTTTGGCAAAACCAGTCGGCGGAGAAAAAAAAACCCAAATTTCAACACTTCAGCACACATTCGAGCTAGGCTTTGAATTCAGATGGCGAACGCGGCGTAACATATGCAAAAGTGAGCACGTTTTCACTCGGCAGCTGCAAAATTGCGGGTTGGATTTTACCTCAAGCACTCCGAGGTCACGCTGAAAAATCCACCCTCTCGCCAAAATCGAGGTTATCAATTTAGGAACCGGCCAACTCGCGTTGTTCGTGGTCCAATTTATCATTCATTGGATTTTTTTTATTAAATACATAAATATCGCTCTAAGCTACGTGATATGGTTGCCAAAATTTGTGGTTTTTCATGTGTTTTTGCGGGGTAAATTGGCCAGCATTTTTTCAACTCTTCATATTGTACAAAGTTAGTGTGCAGGCGAGGTTCCTTTTTCGGTCATTTAAACAGCGCAAAGTCGAACGTCACTAAAAGAGGTGTTCGTAAATGAAAATTGTCCAATTACGCTTTCAAAAGGGAACTAAACGTGCCATTTCCGCAGTGAAGTTAGTCGTTGGAGGATAAGTTTGAAATTTGGTTTTTGATTTGATTTTTTCACTCCCAACTTTCGTCTAAAAATAAATATTCTAAAGTTGAAAAAATTTTAATCGAGGAAAAGTTTTTTAAAAAGAAGTTTTAACTGATGACTTCACCGTGTTACTAAACAACTTAATTCGAGTGAAGCGGATAACTTGACACAAGCGTTTTTCTACAACTCGAAAGATGTTGAAATTTAACACTCTCAACTGACGGACTATCGTTACGCTGACATAAAAACAGTCGCTTGGAATGATTCACAACAGCCCAGAAATACCGACGCCCGTTCGATATAAGTTGGCATTCCAAAAACGGGCAGCCTTTCGTTGACGGTTTTCCTTCAATCCGGTCAAAGCGCGGAATAACCCCAGCAGTGTGTCCAATGATTGCTCCATTTTTCTTGCCCCCGGATGATTGAAGGTTATAGCTGGCCACATACTGACCAAGAAGCAATTCCGGGCGCAGAAGTCACTTTAGGTCCTTTTTAGGCTTTTTCGAATTTTTTCAGTTCATCACCGTTTTGCCGACCGACTGAACTGAAACATCATATCTCAGATGGGGCATAAATTGTTCCTGCCGCGGGATTGCGTTATTTTTTATCCTCTGCCCAGCCGGCGAACAACCAGACAGCCATCTAGCACTTCCCAAAATGCGGCTGCTGTCAAGGATCAAGCTGTCCGGGACACTGAAATGCGCAAAGCAGCAACAAAATTGAGATGTTTTCGATTGACACTTTTTATCGGGCGACAGAATTATCTTCTCGGTTTTTTTTTCTGCAGTTTTTGCCCGATAAGTTCATGGAATTTCTGAATGTTGCGCGCCGTTGTTTTATTGTGTGAAACCCATATCAGTAGCTGGGCGGATGATTTTTCCGAAAGCTGCAGTTTTTTTTACCGCTGTTTATACTACGCATTGAGAAAGACAGAAACGAATCGAATTAGTAAACATTGACGTTTCTTTATGTTGGTACCCCAAAAGAGTCAAACGTGTTCATGCTAATTATCAAAATATAGTCTAGACCAGACGTAAAATTATGTAGAGCACCTGGTATTCATTAAGTTAAAAAATCGAATTTATTGCCTTGAGATGCTAAATTGTCTTCAACTTACATAACAACGGGTACCAAAAATTGGAGCTTTCCTTTTTTAAATGAAAGAATTAACATTAAGGGGAGAATGTTTTCGTTTCAGACTTGTATACAAGATCAAAATGAATATTGAAATTGAAATCACGAATACAGTACCATATTCCAGGATTCAAATATTTGTGATAACTTCAAAATTAAGTATTGCAGACAGAGTAGAAAATACGTATGTGATAGTACGTTTGTCTTCTTATCCTCCAGTGCACAGTCTGGTCGAAAAGAGCTGAAAGTGGAACTTTTGTCGTATATATATGCTTCTTATGTTCAAATATAAGCTCGTGGAGACAAATGACAATAACACCAATTCTTTGCACTTAATTCAAGCTTCAATGTGGTTCATTAGTTTTAAAAATTCACTTGCACGTTTTTGCAATAAGCGCTCGTGAAATTTGCAATAAGAATGTTGAAATCTTGTGCAAAACGTGTGATTTGAATGTCTCAACAAATGTTTAGAACATCTTATTTATGTAAATCCTCTAACTATAGTTAAGTTTAAAAAACTAACTTTTAAATAACTTTCAAAATAAAACCTTTATAACACTGCTCTGAAAAGAGATAGAGTTTTGATGTGTTAAACAAAGTTTCATATTTTCACGTATTCTATTATAACTTTGTAGTTTAAAGTAAAGCTCTATCTATTGAAATAAAAAAGTTAGAATTTTCATTTTTTTATAGTGAGTTTTGACTAACTTTTGATGCTTTTAAGTTATGAGGCATGTTTAAAGAAGCAAATGTTCTGAAGACAGAGATGAAATAAAAGACTGAGGCGCTACAAAAAAAGTTCCATTTTTAGCCCTTTTGGACCACAGTGCAGTGGTTGGACAGATGGGCCTCAATCATCGTAGAAAGTTTACTCGTAGCCGATATGAAATTTGGATTCATTTGCATGATTAATTAACGAATAATGCATTAAAGTGCATGGAAGGTCCCTCTCCCCCCCCACCCCTCTTCGTATCTCCCCTCTTCTTCTTTTTTTACTTGAACAGCTTCAGCCCTTCAGCTCAGCCGTTCGGGGGTAAGGGTCAGTAACTAAGACTATATGCCCTCGTATCTCCCCAAACGAAGAGGGTGGGGTCAATGGGTGGAGACAATTTTTTTCTGAAGATGGCTAAAATTGTCCAGTATTCCGAAACGTTAAGAATCACCGAAAAATATCAACTTAAAAAGATAACAACAACAGGAGGTCATGAAAATTCGTTTACATTACAAAAGTTAAAGTAACAGACAAACATTTTGCGGTTCAAACCTGATTCTTGCAAACTCGTTCCATATTTAAGATTTAAGTTTGAAATTTGAGTTTTACAAAGCTATAATATAATAATACTGTTGATTTAAAGTAGTCGGTAGTTTCATTCAGCCAAGAGGTTCTTCAAACTTTCTTTTTGAATATAAAAAATACTGTTGAACAATATTAATTAAAAAAAAATAATTTCCTGCTGATTTTTTTTTTAATTTAAGATTGCATGATTCTTTATAAAAAAAATATTTTACAATATTAACTACAATATTAAAATCCTGTAGATTCATTAAATTCAGTTTTTTAATAATAAAGTTGCAAAATTAACTCAAATAAAACTTAATATTTGTGATTTTTAAGCAGGCTTTGATTAAAAATAAACTGAAATTTTAAAATGAAATTAACAATCAAAATTATTAATCGCGATGTATTGTGAATGGAATTCCGCGCAGAAAAAAATCAATTTAATATTTTTTTTCTTGATTATAAAGCTCTTTGGGCTGAATCTGAATATAAATTTTAAATTATCATACTGGTTCTGAATTCTGATCCTGAATTCCAAATTTATATTTTGAATCATAAAATAGAAAAATATAAATATTTGAGATTAGAAGTGATTTTTTTTTTCGGAACCCTCAAATTTGAACTCGAATCTGAACTCAAGTTTAGCAATTTTTTATTTCAATCTATATTTAAGATTGTAACTTTTTTTCTAATCTGACTTGTTAATCTGAATTAAAATATTTATTCCGAATGATGATTCAAAGTTTCCAATCTAGATTCGCCATTTAGAAGTTTTGTTACGATTAAATTCTGCGTAGGAATTTAGCTAAATAACTTCAAAACAAAATTTAAAAATGGTTTTTATATTTTTTTTTTACATTTGAACATAAAGAATAAAGTGTTTTATGAAAAAATAAACCAAATTTGAACATTTTCAAATCAAATCAAGGATTCTGAACTGGATACAGAATCCAAAATACAAGAACAGAAATACAATTTTGAATTTGATAATATCAGACTAATACCCCCCAAATGAGTTTTTTTCCTTTCAAAATTTAATTTTCTGAAGTGAATTTCTATCAAAAAGTTAGAAAATTTAAAATTTTGGGAAAATTTCGAGCCTTGGATAAGCTTGAGAGGCTTAATAATAAGGTCTGATTCATGATTGTTACTCTAAAATAGCCTTACTGAATCAAAAAAAAAAATCATCAAAATATGCTTTGTATTTAAATTTTTGAGTGTAAAATGTTTAAAACCACGCTTGTCTTTCCTGGACACTCATGTGGAGGGTCTAACCCCCAAACCCCTCCCCCCCTTTCCTACGGTCATGTCTTGATATTATAATTTCTAAGATACAATGATCTACAATTGTAAAAATCTAAAAAGGGTTTATTCCATGTGAAAAAATTTTGAAGCCTGCGGAACGTATTGATATTTAATGCAAAAATATCTTAAATCAAATTGTTATACAACTTCTTTGAAAATTCGTCAAAAATTTTAAAGAGCGAATAAAACCCAATAGAATTTTTTTACAACTTTGTCAAAAAAATTGATGAAATTTCTAAATGACAGCTTTTACACCTTTTTTCAAATTTTTTTAACAAAAGCTGATTGAATAAACTTTGGATTAAGGGTACCCAATTTCATCGAAGTTTTTTCTTGAATTCTTTGCACCACGGAAAAATGTGAATTTTTTGTAATTTTGAAAACTATCAAAACACTCTTGAATATGAAGTAAATCATTTAGAAGAACACGAAACACTCAATTATTTTGGAGCTGAAATTAGTTTGTTGAAGAAAATGTATTTAAATTGTCATAAAATTTTGAAATTTTTGTTATAGCATATTTTTTAACACCTTATGGGATCAAATAATTTCACGTAACTAGGGTAAATTAATTTTTTTAAATATTTTTTTTAATCATCATGGGGGAGGGGGTTAAAACCCTTACTCCCCCCCAACCCTGTTCGCACGACCTTGGCTTCAAGTCCTTATAAAAACTACCCTTAATTACTGAAAAAATAAAACTTCACTTGAAAAAGTTTCCGTTGAAATTGAACTTATAATTTTTAAGAATTAAAATATAAAGTTAAAACATGTTTTTTATATTAATTATCTTTTGTAAATTTGGTTGAAACATTTTTTTGCAGTTTATGCTGGAGCTCAGATTTTCAATTTGATAAGAATTTAATATTGATTTTGTCTTTTAAGTTGCTAATTTGTGAACTGATCTAGATCTTTTTATAAACATCCAAGATTTGAGTTCAGATATCAACAGGTTATGTGTTTAGGTTATTCATATTGAAACCAGTAAAATATTTTACCATTGCCTACTTTTTAAATTTGTTATAGGTTTTAAAGATTCAAATTTTCTTATTTAAATAAGTAATCTTTGTGTAGATATTTAGTTTCTACAAATCTGAGCATTGAGATTCTCAATTTGATCCACACCAGAGACTCCACTCTTGCATGGTCGTCTATGCATTATTTGCTCGTTAGATGTTTACTGAAATTTCGTTTGAAATTATTAACTTAATAATAATCTATATATATAAAAAGCAATTATCTGTATGTTTGTTTGATTGTTTGTTTGTTTGTTTGTTTGTTTGTTTGTTTGTCCTCTATAGACTCAGCCGTCTTAAGAGCTAGAGATCTGAAATTTGGCATGGATGCTCATTAGGACCAGGAATGATGAAAAATGTTTTTAGATTTTTGGACGACCCCTTCTGAAGGGGGTCGTCCATACAAGACAAATATTGTTTTCACGATATTGACGTTATTTTCCGTCGGATTGTGATGAAAATTTGCACATGAGTGTTTTAATAGACGAGCAATCCATTACAGTTATCAAATTTAGGGTCAGGGGTCAGCCAAAGGGGTCGTCCATATCCACTGATTAATGTTTTTGCGATATTGGCGTTATTATACATCGGATTGTGATGAAAATTTGCACATGAGTGTTTTGAGAGACGAACAATCGATTACAGTTATCAAATTTAGGGTCAGGGGTCGGCCAAAGGGGTCGTCCATATTCACTGATTAATGTTTTTGCGATATTGGCGTTATTGTACACCGGATTGTAATGAAAATTTGCACATGAGTGTTTTGAGAGGCGAGCAATCGATTACAGTTATCAAATTTAGGGTCAGGGGTCGGCCAAAGGGGTCATCCATATCCACTGATTAATGTTTTTGCGACATTGGCATCATTTTACATTGGATTGTGATGAACATTTGCACATGAGTGTTTTGAGAGACGAGCAATCGATTACAGCTATCAAATTAAGGGTTAGGGGTCGGCAAAAGGGGTCGTTCATATCCACTGATTAATGTTTTTGCGATATTGGCATTATTTTACATTGGATTGTGATGAAAATTTGCACATGGGTGTTTTGAGAGACCAGCAATCGATTTCAAGTTTCGAATTGTTCACTGATTTTACGATATTCTCTTGATTGAGCATAGAATTGTAATGAAAATTGACACATGGGAGGTTAACAGAAAAGATAATTGATTTCAGGTGTCAAGTTATGAATCGTGGTCAAAAAAGGCCGTCCATGTTAGTTGCTCACTGTTTTCGTGATATTGTCGTGATCATGCATCGAATTGAGATGATTCACTGTTTCCAAGTTCCTGACGTTATTTTACATATAAATTGAAAAGAAAATAAGGCAAAAGGGAGTTTGGAGGAACGTAAAATTGGTTTCAATTATCAAATTTCGGGACATGGGACAGAAAAAGAGGGTTTCATTGAAAGTTCAGTGTTTTGTGCAATAATTTTGTTGGAGGCAGTTAATTGATACCAATTTAAGTGTGAAGGTCAAGCAAAAGAGTCGTGCACATAAACAAATAGTACATGTTTCTGCCATAATGTCTAGATTTTGCAACCGATCGAGAAGAAAACACTCTCACATAAATTTTAATAAAAAGCCAATCAACCGTTTAATTTAAATTTCAAGTAATAGTAACAGTAGCGACTTTAAACACTATTGAATTTTTTCCCCAAAATTGTCGAGAGTGTTTCGAATTCATTTTCTAAACTCATTTTGACGTACCAATGATTTAAAGCGAAACGAAGTTCGTACGGGATCAGCTAGTAAGTTTATAAAACAGCAATTGCATGTGAGTCGTTTAAAGCCCAATTGGAATTTAATCCTTTCCAAACCCCTTGTGTGTAATATTTTCTATCCAGCTAAGAGGATCTAGATCCGAGATGATGTACAAAACAATGTTTTTAAGTGATCTCTTAGCAGACAAACTATATTTTTCATTTAAGTAAACCAGTTCATAAATAATATTCAATGACAAGCTGACCCGGCAAATTTTGATGAGCTTTTGAACTTCGCAAAAATAATGTACACGTAGATAAGCAGATCGTGGCCTAGAGGATACCATCCTTGTCTTCTAAGCCAACGTTCATGAGATCGAATCCCGGTCGTGACATAACCTGGCACACATAGTATGATGAAGGTTTGCGGTTTTAGCATTAGTGAAATGCTAGCCGTGTATACCTTGGAATTGTACGCCTCAATGATGTAACACATGCATGTGGATGGATCTTTTCAAGGGAACTTAGATTGCACTTGGAGATCCTACCTAGTTATGTGTGTGCTCGTAGTGCTACCGGTAAACAACTGCAACTTCAACCAATAGTGCAGGTGTGTCAAGTAGCATAGCAAAGTAAAAATAATAACGCGGGGTAATACCACAATAGATCAACTTAATGGTCGCAGTGGACTCTCTCCCCAACAGGAAAAAAAGCAGAAAGAATGTAAATAATTATCTACTTATGTTCATGAAACTGGATTGGTACCGTAAAATGAGAGGAATCGAATCAGTTTTTGGACTAATTTCGTTATATTTCGGTCACATTATGTTAAGAGGACCTTAATATAGGGGTGCTATCCGTCCCGCAAAAGCGTTACATGTCCATTAATCTTAATTAAAGTTCCCTCTATTGTAAACCACCTTTTTTGACGCAATTGTTCAAAGTGTATAGAGATGGAAATTTTATCGAGTTTTAAATTTTTTAAGCAAATTACCCAACCAACTTATTTTTATACAAATTACACAAAGGTTTTTTACGCGAAATCAAATACACCGTTTACATACACGACTTGAATTTTTTTTTCTCTCAAATAGCGTGTTTATTCGCGAGAACCGTGAAAAAAAAAACGGTGCATATGGCAAAAAACCGTGTAAATAGAAGTCATGCAAAAAAAAAAAAAAAAATAGCACAATCAATCCGCGTTGAAAAAACTTTAGTGTACTTTCTATGAACAACTTTGGCTGATGACGTTCGTATGAATTTCCCTACACAATTAGGCTTTTTTAAGAGTTTCTTAAATGTCCCGCATTTTTCGTCTGTGTTCCGCTTTTTTTTCGTGAAATGTCCCGCTTTTTTCTGAAAGTATCTGGCAAGCCTACCTTAACAACATCCGTCTGAATGTGAATCAGTGCGTTGTTTTTAGCTTCGTTAATATTTTATAGCGATTGAACACATTAAAGTCGGGCTTCCTCCTATTTTTTTTAATCAAAGAAATGTTGATAGTAGTGCCTACCTCCAGGGGCAAAATTTATCAAAAAAGATTGATTTTCAACCAAAGTTGAAAGCGAATATCTTCTGAGATAAACTTAAAAATGAATTTTCTTCCGTTTTTCATTATTTTCTTCATTTACAGAGGATTCTTGACACTGATATGTTCATTTTATATTAATCCCAAAATAATTGAAGAATGTTTTGTTGAAAAGTGTCGTCATTTTGAGCAGTTTCAATCAATTGTCATTCTTTTTTTTTGCCAAAATTATGTGAGAAGTCTTTTCCATCGTATGAAAAATATGTTTTTTCCATGATCATCCTTATAATTCCAATTTTATCTTTATCATATTTGTCAAGATATGAATACGTAAACGTACAAATTCACATCTATATTTTTTAAATATAAGATAATATCGAAAAAATGGTGAAAAAAAAACCAAAGATCATTTCAGTAAACGTTCTCTGGCATTGCAGTGTTTTGATACATTCATGTGTTTTTTCTTTCAGTTTTGGTAATTGGTATCAAAAACGGCTAAATGCTCTTGCCGTATATTTGCGCTAGTTTTTATCAAAAAAAAGTATAAAAACGTCAAAAATAATCAACGAGTCTAAAGTTTACCTTGAAGTTGGCATTCTAAAAACAGCATTTTATCATGGGACAAATTTCGATTTAACTTTTTGGAATTCATTAACTTTCGAAACATGGTAAAAATTTGCAAAAAATGACTCTAATTGCAAATCCCATGATTTCATTTATATGTTAACCTAGCTCAATGTGGTGGAAAGAGAGGTGATGAGAAAGAGACGTTGCAAAAGTAGTAAAGTTTTTTCTTCGTAAACATAGTTACCATGACAGAAGTGACGTCACTACCGACCAAGGTGTGTATATATTCAGGAGGTGTTACCGAATATCGAATTCCCGATTCAGCCATTTTGGCTATTGAGACTATGCAACTATACGGAACTGATGAAGGTTGTTCACTAACAAACCACCGAAAAGTAGAGCAAAAAATAAACAAACTCATTGAGAGTCCCGCTCACTCCTCGCCTACACAGTTAGAAAAATGTAAACTTACATTTCATGTAAAGCAATCATCGCGCGAGAAAATATGAAAAAGAGTATAGCATCTTTGTATTTGCAAGGAGATTTACATGTAAATCGCATGCGAAATCCACATGGTTCAAATGAGAATGCATTTTCAAGTATAATTACATGTAGTAGCAGGGACAGCACACACAAATGTCAACAAAGTCTTTGTTCGTTTGCTGTTTGTTCTGGCGGATTATTCACTCATAATTGATGGCCAAAAAATACTTAGCAAAAGTAAGTAAAACATAGATGTTAATAAACCAATACACTCTTGTAATAAAATTCATTTTGAGTAACTTGGTAATGGTGATTTTTCGATATTTTTTTTACTCCGCAGCAAAATCCAAGGATGGAATTCTGAAAAAGGGTGGAAGATAAACGCTGAAAGCTCGGATTCTCTAAGTCTGCCAACAAATAAGGCAGCCGAACTTGCATGGCAGCATTTTTTTGGCTAAGAACACGGCAGCCGTCGTTGCCGTCGTCGGGGGAAAACTAATGAATGAATCGGACTGTGTGTAAAAATTTCACTGAATAAGTGAGATGAAATAATTGTTTGAATTTCAGTGATCTGTTTGCCTTTATATTCAATGTACATAGTTGATGTGTGAGAAATATAAATAAAAGATGTTATCAAAACTCCTGATGTGTTTCTTATTGGATTAACAAAATGATGTTGGAAATGTAAACCTACAGTAAACAAAGCAGCAGTCCAATACGACGGAAATTTACATGAAATAAGCAGTATTGATACATGTAAATACCCGATTCCCTTCTACCCATGCTATTGCATGTAATCTTACGTGGATTTTTCTAAGTGTGTACTTACTGTGAAAGTCGGAGAACGTATTGTATCAAAAGACCTAGCTACCGACCATTTTCGCGACGCATTTTGCCTAGGATAAATGAAGCTCCCTGACAACGCCGCGTCACGACGCAGGGCTTGTTTATGTTTATTTTTTTTTGTTTCCGTCGTGCAATAGTGTGCGTTCCTTTGCGCTAACTTAGTAAAAGTGTACCTCATTGAACCTAGTGAACCTACATATAAGAGAAGCGACGTCTGAAACACAAAATTCTAATCGATACAAAAGAACTGTAAAATCGATTCCAATCGATCCGAGCATTTGTCGCAGATCTTTTACCTTTCTTATTGAAAACTCAACCAAGGAAGGTATTGTGATTGTTGTCATTATTGTGGTCATATGAATTTATGATTAGGTGCATTTTTTTTTTCAATGCTTTGGTGAATCGTGTTCCTAGTTAGAAAACTATCTGATTGTTAACAAAATTCAAGTCATTCATACCGTTTATCGCAATCCTTTGGGCATCGAGTTCAATGTTGTTTTGTATGATTGAAGGAGCGTTCACTTAAGAGCTTGAACATTGAGCCAGAAAACAGTGCTGAGTATTTTTTTGTTCAAGATTTTGGCGATGTTGCCACATACTTTATTTTAAAAGGGATCAGATGTCGCTTCTCTTATATGTAGGTTCACTAATTGAACCTAGCTAATGATAATATTTTTGTTTATTTCAATCTTACCGAATAAAAATAATAGTGCAATAAAGGCAATGAGGTTTTTGAAATTTGTTAACTTTATCTCAAGTAAAATGTAAAAAGTCCCAGTTTGTAACGATTTTTCTAAAAAAATTATGGAAATTGGATCACAGGATCATTACAAAGTTTTTGGAAAAAAAACTAAAGAAATTCCGATTTTTTTTCGTAAAAAAGATTTAAATTATTTTAAATGTTAAATATTTAAATTTAAGTTACACATATTTAACTTATTAAAGTATCACAACTTTATTCAATCTTCGTCTATAACCATTTTTATTGTCATATTTTCCTATCTATTTCCTGTTCTCTTCAAAAAGTGACGATCTAAACCATAGTAAGCAATTGTAAACATACAAAACAAGTTCCTTAATGCCAATTTGAAGGTATAAGTCGTTTCAAAAATAGAAATAACAAACAAAAAATCAATCACTTGTTTTTTTTTCAAAATTTTCTTTAATAAAAAAAGAATTAGCACGCAAGGGGAATATTCCGCAAACTAAAATAAGTGAAATTAAATATGATTTCCGTTGACAAATTTTTAATCGACCTCTTTTTTTTTATTGACTTTATTGCACACAATTTATGCCAAATAAGAACAATATTGCTTTTTCAATTGTTTTTATTGCTCAAATAGTGTCTGAAATTAGATAATTGTTTTAATTTTTTTAGTGTTATAGTTCCTTATTGAATGTTCGATGTATTTTTTTTTTTTTACATATTTAACAGTTTTGAATTATGCTAAAAAATGTCATTAAAACTTCGTGGACATATATGGGCTCAATGCACTAGAGGGTTAAATAATTATTTGAATCAAGTTGATGGTTTTTGTAGTTCCTTATTTTTTGATTGGATCTAGCGCCAAAATAAGGCATGGTCAGTAAGATGCATTAATTACCAGCTACCAAAATTTAAAACCCATAATTTACAAGAACAACATATCTTTAGAAAACGTTTATTGAAAGTACCAGGTATTTTTCAGTTTTCTCATAAACACTCTTAGTGCATAATCGAAACTTTTCATTCAATTCTTAATTTGGTTTTAAATAAACCAGAAATGCAACAGAAACAAACGTGAATGTTTGGATGCGATAAAAGAACAAATGGGAAAAAACATTAAAAGAACTGATGATTTGTCAACTTTTCGACGTTATTTTGAGGACTCATTATCTTGAAGTTGAAGTTAGTGCTGAACGAACAATTTTGTAATCGAAAGTATGTATTTAAAATGTTACACTTGTTTGAAGGCAAAAAAAAACAAGGCAAACAGTCAACTTGAAGCAGTTAACATTAACGAGTCTCTTATCAACGGCAATTAATTTTCAAGAAGGTCTCATGTTTCTGGTATCTATACAGTCATTAACGATTGCTCCGGGTCGAAATTGTTCTCCCAAGTGTTAAATGTTAATAATGCCATTATCACCTACCCTCTAGTGAATGTTTTTTTTTTGCTTCGCCCTACCAAGTGCATCAAAAAGGTCCTCCTAACTAGCAAAAAGCTCATAAACATAATGAAGAAATAACCATAGCCATCCGAAAAAAAAAATACTTAGCATCTCAGCAGGAATTCGCTACTGGAAAAAGCGTCTTACAGCTACGCGGATAAAGTCCGTTGCAAGAAAACCCTTTCCACCATAAAGAGGAAAATTTATAACATTCAGCTCTTTTACCGAGAAGCGCTTGATCTCCTCCTATATCTCTTGGGAAAAGTTTGTCAGTGAAAAAGGTCAGTAAATCGTTTTTACGTTAATCAAGATAATTAAAATACGGTGAAAAAATGTAAGCAATGCTTCTTTTTTCTTGCCAAAATATGCACAAAACCAACGAAAAAAAGAATCTCTCAGTGATATTTTTCTCATTAACGCTACCCCAGAAAACTGGCCGATCAACAACGGCGACGTTTTCTTTTATTCTTTTAAGGTACGACGACGTTTTCCAAAAGGAAAATATTTCGAGATTGATATCACAACTTTTATTGCTTTCGACCAACAGCAAATGGGAAAAGGTGTCCGGGAGCATTTTTTTTCATTTTTTTTTATTTAACTCGCGCTGTAGCGATAATAAGATGTTCGTTTTCGCTCGGTGTTTTTTTCATTAACGAGCCTTGTTTTATTGCCCCTCCCTCGACAGAAGAATTCTGAACAACCGGAAGGGTGAAATGGGTTGTTTCCTATGGAAATTTTGCAGGGATTCTTTTAGCCTAAAATTTCGGGTGAACCAAACAAACAAAGATTTTCTCTTTCAAGGGTTTTCTAATAGTTTTTAAATAGTTAAAAAAAAATCTAGTAGAAAAATTAAATTTGATTAAAATCTTTAACAAACGGGTTAAAAATTATAAATTTGTTTTCAATTTTTACTAAAAATTCAAAGTAGGACCTTCTTAGTTAACCTTCATCGATTCCTGAAATTTTTAAATGTTACAGTCCATGGAGTTAGCCTTGACATTCCTGACGTAAACCAATAAATATTTCTTATTTCCAAGAAAGCTGAAGTTAGAAGCTACTCGTTGCACAAACGGATATATATATTTATTTAAATGTAATGATCATCACCACAAAAAATGTAAAAAACGTGGTGTTAATACCGTACTTTTTGTTGTTATAGATTGTCAAATTACGAAAGTCATGATTTTTGACGAATTTTTAAAGATAGCTGGTTTTAAAACTTTTTGTCAATTTGCAATTTCTCAGATCTCTTTGCACTTAAATTCTACTTTGCACTAGATTTTGAATATATTAACGTTAGATTTTCGCAATAAAATTTATATTCACCAGAAAGCCAATTTCATACCCATTCTAGAGGTGAAATTACATAAGCGCTGAGATACAAAAATATGAAAATTAAAAATGTTAAATACTTTCTGAATAAGTCAGAACAAACTTCCGCTGGATATCTTGGATATCTTGGATATCTTAAATAATCTCTTATTCTCAAATAATCATTAAAAAAATAGTTAATTTCACAGTTGATTGTATAGTAGTATTTGTTTTTGTTTTTTTAAACATTCTTCGCGTCCCGATTAATGGTGCTTATACTGCCCCAGTGGGGGTTCTCATTATGCCCCTATAAGGATATATATGGACGTTAGTATTGGCGAAAAATTGGCCTCAGCCATAATCTCAAATTTTGATTTGCTGGCGGCCTCAACAGTGATGCTTGGTGCGTTACTAAAATCAGTATTTGCTTGTTTCAAACTAATTATGATATTTCTGAACTGATAACATTTTTTAATTATCAACAGCTAAACGTTTGAATTCATTACGGGGCGTTCCTAAATGGATGAAGATAAGCCATCTTTTGCTTATGAATTTTCAAGGTGAATTCAAAACAACTGAAATATATATATTTTCATGTACTGTTTGGTAGATTAAAATTAAAAGAAATTGTTTCTAACTTCTAAACGAATGCAAAAGCATTCACTGTTACAAACAAGTAAAATAATGAAAGCCCGTCTATGTTGATTTTTGAAAATAATCGCCTACATGCTCTGATTATTTTAAACATAACCACATAATTCGCTACATCGTTTAAGTGTGCGATACAGACAGTTGATATTTCGTTAGAATAAATGATGCGTTTCATTTCACATTCGAATAGAAATCTACGGAAAAGTTGCCAATTCTCAGTACTCATAAAAAGGTTTCCCAATAACAATGCAATAAAAAAAATATAGGTAGGGTAAGTACACTATATATTGAACACCATCTTTGGGATTCAACACATTTGTGGATATCCCCATCATAATGTATAAGACAAATGTAGATCGTGGCTTGTTACAAATTTGTTTCAAAGACAGTGAACCATTTTATCCAATCTACAACGTGTCAGGTTCAAAAAACTGTTTTTTCAAGAGATTTTTTTACTTTGACTGTAACTCCTGAGGGTGATGTGCTGGGACTTTGACATATTCAACAAACTTATGTATTTTGATCAGATAAACAACTTCGTCGAAGACATCAAAGCCCTAATTTGAAAAACAAAAAAGTTAGCATTTTTCTCTCACTCTATTGGTGGACTCCTCGGCAAAACTAGAATATGCTCCATGTAAAACTGAACAATGTTGCTGAAGACATCAAATGTCTATCTCTTCATACCTGGGCGCTATTACTTTCACATATTGTGGTGGCACGCACTTCTTACAACATGGAAACAAAAAAAAATCAAAGCGGGTAAAAAGCTCTATTTTTCGTGCTTCGTAGAGTGTTTGCAGCCAAACTGACTTCATGTCATATCCAATAATCTAATAACGTATTCGTTTATACCCATTTTAGCACCAAGTCACAACCAGTTTTGCACATTTTGATGTCATTTTTAGTAGTTTTTGCGCTCATTTTAGCATCCGTAATGCCCCAGATTTGATCTGAAAATGGACTGTGGAACACTGAAGATTCGCGTGTAAGCGAGTGAGGTAGCAATACACTGACGACGAATTATATTCGTTCTTGTATGGTAAACCTCAAAACTGAGGGAATGTAGAAAACGAATGCGGTATAAATATCATATTTTCAATGTCATATCACTTATAATGGAAATGATGCTTTTTACAGCCTGGGTTGGCCATACTGAGCTCTTCGTTTTTTTCTACAACATCTCTGCCACTTTCTCATACGATTTTTATCGATGTGTAAGGATTTTGGTGTTCTGTGCTTAGCTCCCGATATAAAAACCATATAGTGCTTATTTATATTTAATTTTTAACCACTTTTTTGTGATCCCAAACACAGGGACTGAAACCATCTACTACTGGCATTGACTGTGCTTTACAATGATTTAAAGTAAGTTTTGCTGCAAACAATCTACAATGCACCCCAGCTAACAATTTGGTAGGTATATCAAAAGATATACGTACATCTATGTCGGTAATAATCATCGTATACGATGTTAGAAAAAAGCATATACCAACCAAAATTGGAGGCGATATACGTACATGTTTTAATGATTTTCTGGTTTACGACTTCGATAATATGATATACGATGTTATTACGATGATTGATTTACTTTGGTACGTTATGTTGCTTTGGTGGTATGTTGTACGTTACATTATACCATTCGATTCGTACCAATTTACGATGATGAGATGAATGACAGTCCCAACCACACTTTATACGATGTTTGTTTTACCCTTTTACGACTTGACGTGATCTGATGATAAATTGGCGATTTAAGTCACCCTTTATGCGAGGTGTGTTACGGTCTTATACGATGTTCAGAGATTTGAACATCGATTGACGTCTTAACCCTTTCCTTCCCATGGTAGCACAGGTGATCCACAACTTTGCTCAGCTCGCATTTGAACTGGACGCTTTGGATCAACACCATTTTTTCATCGAATGTGTAGATATGAGTGAAGAAACATTGCACAAAATTTGAAGAAAATCGGTTCGCTAGGTTTTGCTTGGCAGATCAAAAGCTGCAAAAAAGTCGGATTTTTTTCGAATTTAAATCAAGTCGTCATTTGTTGCTCAATAACTTGACAAGTTTTTATAATTTCCTTCAAATAAAAATACTGACGTGCAGAAGGTTGCTTATGCAAGCAGAATCAAATGATGGTTTACTTAGATTTCAACTAAAACATATAAATTTTTGAGAAAGTAAAGTGGATCACTGGTGATACACTGGGAACAAAACGTACTTTTCTTCTTGTGAAGCTTCTTATCAATACTCAAGAAAAATCATTTCGTCAACAAAAAAAAATCGCTTCAGGATAGTTATTTCATCTGCTTAAATGACCACATGTCTCAAAATATTTGTAAAAGTTCGAGATTTTCTCGAAAAACGGCATGTTTTGTTTCCCTTGCGCAAAGTGTCATGGCGGCCAATTGTTCAAGGGAAAAATGAAAATTTCAGATATTTCAATAAATAGACTTTCGAGGGATGTGTATACCAAAGAAGTTTTTCGTCAAATAGGATCGTTTTAGTTTGTGATCAATGAAGTGATGAAACTCCATATTTTTTTGCAATTATTTCCTGTTTTTCATTTGCACCCTATGTGTTGTTATCTTCCCAATGGAGCACATATGATCCACCTCAAAACCCAAATTTATCAAATGGATCATTAAAGTAGGCTTAAATTATGCATCTTTTATTCTAGAACTCTAGCTGTAAATCAATATTTCTATTTTTAAAACGTGAAAAAACTCGTGGGAAGGAAAGGGTTAAGTCGCACTTCATAGGAAGTGTGTTGTACTCTTGTACGATGTGAAGTAATTTGATATTCGAATGGTAGTTTAAGCGACACTTTATGCGAGGTGTAATGTAGTCTTGTACGGAATGGAGCGTAAAACGATTTTGCGAACCGCTGTATGTAGCATGTTATGTGCAGTATTGTGATTCAAATACGATTCTGCAATATTGATACGCATGCAAATAAAATACTATGAATTTCATTATTATAAACGTGTTTATTATTGAATTCAGCTCACTGATATTTTTGTTCCTCATAAAAACTATAAAAAAAAAATCAGCTTCTGGAAAACCACCTTTTTAGTAAAAATCTCGCTCATCCGGGCGTGATAATAAGTATAACAGACCTTCTAATGGTTCGGATGAATTTAAGGTACTTGTTCTGTTCTTCGTTGCGACAATGAAGTAGAATCCCAGGAACACTCTTGAAGATTAAGCTTCGCTAGCTTTGTGTGTTTTTCACCGTCATCAATAAAACTATGGAGATTCTAGAAGTGTGACTAGAGCTTAGAGTCTAGACATAATTTAAAAACAAAACGATTTTATAGTTTTGATCATACTACCTTCGTTAATCGATTTTTTAACCAAAGCTTGCCAGTTTGAACAACTCCCTTCAGAAGGTAGAAAAAGACACCCGAATTACCGGAAGTTATTCCAAAAAAAATTATCGCTGCGAAATGATACAAGTATGAAACTGGGGCCGAATCGTACACGCTTCAAACGATCCTTGAGAGTCCTGTGAATAAAATTGAAAAAATAAATTAAAAATCAAATACTTTACAAAATTATACGACTTAAACTATTGTTCAAAATTGATTCCGAAAATTGTTTTTAAATTTCGAGTTTGACTTATATTTCTAATTCACAATTCTAATCAAAACATTTTTACCTAATTGAATCGAATTAATTGAATGTATAACAAACAAGAACTACCAACCTATTCAGTACTAACCTTGAACCGGACCGGTTAGAGATGAGCCGGTGACAACGAACTTGCTGATGTTATTTGTATCGATGAGAGTATTTTTGCGATCACTTTCAGCCGTTTCCAGATAGTTTCTCCCTAGGGGGGAATTCGTTTGTTTGCTCCTGCACACCTCGACGATGTTGGCAGCAATCTTACAATTCATTTTTAAAATCGTTATGGCCATCACCACAAATTCCAGCCAATCCACCAATTTTCGGAGTACCGGCCTACCCATCAGCGCGAATCTGAAGTTCCTTGTAGTCCAGTTTCTCTTCCACAAGCTCGGAACAACATGCGCGACTCCAGTTGTACCTGTCAGGACAGATTTAACTTTAATATGATGTTAGATTCTCAAATATGATTACCACTCACCTGATCCAATTTACTCCAGGGGAATTTAAACTGAATTTCGACATCCATGACAGCGAAAATAATTTTCTTCCGGGCGATGAATCTCCGGGGATAACCAAAGTCGACATCCTCAGGGCTGACTTGCTGGACCTCGCTCCAGCTTTTACTGCTAGCACCTGCTAGGACCTACCGAACAAAAAGAACTCCTCGAAAATGATTTAGAAACCGGTGTAAATCGATTCACCGCGAAAAACTGGTCAAAAACAACTTCCCAGAAATGGCGAAAGTAAACAAATCAGATTTCATCATTTTTGCGATGATGATTGCACGGTCAAACGCTGCTACTCATTATGTGACACTAAACGACATTGATTTGTCCCTTTATGTGATGATCGTTTGCAATACACAAAAGTGATGATAATCATAGCTTATGTGAGATTCTTTACGATTATATCTGTAATCAAGAGCGATTTCGATACCAAAGGAATTTATGAACGAATAAAATGTAACTTAGAAATCTTACACGATTGTTGTAAGATTTCAACTGACATCTTTCAACTGACATATCTTAACTAAATCGTATTTCATTTGGTTTTAACGTCTTCTACGATGAATATACGATATTGTCGAATGTTAAGTGTACACATTTACGAATCCGATTTGAGTTACACCCATATAAGAGTTTGACGACGATTTTTTTTACGACTTCATGTTGGCTGGGACGAAAAAATAGTGTGTTTTACCTGCTTTGATAAGTCATTTTGTTTCCATGTTGTAAGAAGTGCGCGCTACCTCCATATGTGAGTGCAGTTGTTTGACCATTATTTGTTTTCGATGCAAAAAAGAGATTCATTGTCATTATTTCTTTCATAACTCTTCAAGGAGTTGTGGCCCACTTTCGTGTCTTCAAATGTAAGTTGCATCATAAATAAAGCTATACAATGGTATTTTTGCTGAATATTCGGTGATGCAGACGATACTTTTAGACGCCATTTAAAGCTTATTTACATTTTTTATTTAGAAGATCATTAACTAATATTTAAAATATTTTATTTGGAAAGCTGATAACATTTCAATGCATTTTGATGTGCTATTTTGTAACTTCCGTTGAAGAATAACAGAGTTATGTAGCTTTGAAATATGGTTATTCTTTATTCACAAAAAAATCTAACCGAGTATAACTCAAATAATAAAAATATTAAAGATCTGAAAAAATACATGAATTTTTAAGTCGTAAAAATAAACCAAATTTTCAATTTTGAAGAAGATCTAAAGAACTCCGGAGCAAATTGTCAGATAATAAAAACATCCCATTATACAATAAACTATCTCAGAAAATGAATAAATAAAACTTGTTTGAAAGTAAAAGGAGTCTTTCAATACAGTACTTTTTTTTCTAAGTCAAATAATGTAACAAACTTAATAAAAAAACACCAACGTAGATACTCTAGATTTCGACAGAAGCTAGTTTTTGAATAAACATAGTTTCGACTATTTTAACATTCTTTTAGTTAATTTTACCATGCGGCCAAAAAATATGGTAATCCCGTATTAAAAATAGGTCCAATTCTACTATGCGGAAAGTTTTGGTTATCGTGACAATACTCTGGTAGATTTTACCATGTAATCAGTATAGACAATGCTTTTGTTTAGTCATCCTGCACTTTGTTTCATCTACCAGTTCATTTTATTATTACTAACTAATAATTTATCCACAGGAAGCCATTATAATCCCGAATGCATGAAACATCAACGAAATATCAAGGAACCTTCATCAATTTTGGTTTTGACGCATTAGTTTCTAATCCTTGCGCATTTCAAAGATTATCTTATTGCAATAATCAAATAGATTGAGAAATAAAATAGCATTTCGAATGTTTGAAAGGTTTCATTGAAAGCATAGCAATGCATAAATTACCATATTTTCGTCTTAAATACCATGGCACAGTAAAATTGATCGTCATTCTGCCATAACGCACCATAACACGTTCACATGGCAATTTTGACAAATCTTTAGTTCAAGGTAAAGAAAAACGTACTCAAAAAATCCATCTGTTTTTATTTTTAAATTTACCTTCGAATATGGTAACGGTTACCATGATTTTTCTTTCCGTTTATATATCTTTCTGTCTAGGTATAAAATTTCATAATCATGAAATGTTTTCACCTTGAAAGAACACCACTTTTCATTGTTAGGATTCTAATAAGTTGATTTTTCGATTTTGTGCGACATATTTTGCACACAATTTGGTTGCATAGAAGCCAAGACCAAGTTATTCCAATTTATTTCGATTTTGATGTTTCAACTTCGTGCTGTTGCAACTCCGAGAAACGTATGAAAGATTTCAAATTTGTCCCGGCCTTATAAGAATAAAACAATTTGTCAGTTAAATGAACTAAACACACGAATTGTTGAGGTATTATCGTTCTTTGGTAATTTTTTTAAGCATAAACTTGTTTGCTCTTTTTTTTTAACAGTTAAATAGAATTGGTTCCGTTTTTTCTGATTAGCATAGTCAAATTAATAAATTATCAAATAGAGTACTAGTCCAGTACCAAAACAAAACCAGTATAGTAGGTAAAAAAAGAAATACCTCTGCTTTTGAGAAAATGAAATACGGTAAAAATAATTCATTTGTTTTGCTGTCGATCAAATACAATCGAAACAAATAAAATTAATAACAAGTAACATATACCTACATATTCTTTGATACTTAGGGCATTCTGCTTGAAGAAGCTCGTTATCAGTCGTTAAATCTAACTTGACGACTGCACTGTTCAAGTTTATTGTTTTCTCGAATTTCCTCAAACCTCAAAATCAAATGACCGGTATCAGCATATCCCGTGGGCGTTATTAATATTTCAATCCCCCAAACTCGGCACCCGCCATTAAAACGATGGCACGTGCTGATGTTTTTAATTGCGCTTCTGTTGCTGTTATTCAAACAATCTCTTGATTTGTTGATATTCTGTGCTCCCCTGCTTCAGTGACTTTTCCACCTAAGCAAGGCAACAGCAGATTAGATAATTTTGAATATGTTATTAGTTCATTTCACCGTTCCTGGTTCTGGGGTGTGGGTGGAAACCATTTAGAGTTGGGGAAATTCGGTTAAGGTTCGTTGTCGGTGACATAGCACCGGTAATAAGTCTCGAACTCAGCCGTGCGTTGACGATCAGCGAGTTCGGAGTGTCCCAACAACGTAAATTTGTAGCCATCATCATCATCCCCTGCGGTGTTCGGATATGAGCAAACCATCATCCCTGAGCCGTGGCATTACATATAAATACGTATGGCAACAGAGTCGCGTTCCAGCCGGAAAGATAATGATATTCGGTGTTTCTGACACGTTTATTTATCCAAGCGATTTAAGGTGCTGCGGAACATTTTTTCGTCACCTTCAGAATCGTCAGGGCTGCAGAATGTGGTGGGCTCATCGGATTCATTTAAAGGGAAAACAGAACTTCCTGCCACGGAGGAAAAATGGATTCATAGTAGGACGGTAAGCTTATCATGTCATCACCGTTTGCTGCTTGTGGGGTTTATCATTTGGAACTGGGAGGCGATAACTTCAGTACATATCACAATATGTTCCGCTTGCAATTAGGATCGTCATCCTAGAGACAGACAATTCACCCCCAACTAGTCGTTTGGCAAACAGCGAGAATCAGAACGATGGCTCAGCATTATTAATTCGGATTTGGAAAGTTGTGTAATATTTTTTCTCTCAGCCGGTGTGACATTTGCCATAAACTTTTCCTGCCACGGCCACTGCATATGAAATCATTCAAGTTAGAGTTTGTGAAAGTAAGAGACAAGCAATGTGTTATGCCCTTGTTCATCATGGCCAGTAGATATTGATGTAGCCCAACTTGTTCGAAGTTTGTTTATCTGTGTCGCAGCTGTTCCTCAACAGTTTTGCGAGCTTCTTGATATTGCCATCTTGTTGACAGAACTACTGAGTAATGGCGGATTGAGTAAAATAGGGCACGGGTGCCCGTTTACCACATTTTACCAAAAGCGACTTTCTATACAACTTAATAACAAAATAGACAAGTCTGAAATTTTGGCACATGAAAGTCCTATCAAATTAAATGTTTCTTTAAAAAAAAACTAGAATGTACGGTCAATTAGCTAGCTTCAATCAAAGTTATGATAACAAATTTATAATTTCTATAAGACTGGAACAAATATCAATTTCCTTAATTGTCACCATCCCCCCTTCCCTCTTCGAAATTTCAAATAAAACCCGAAGGGTGGGGGGGGGGGGGGGTTTGGTTTTGGTGACTGATTTTTATCTATGATTTTTCGCCCAACAATTCACGAACAGAAAAAGAATTAAAACAATCTATGTTTGTAACTATATGATTATTCACTATTAAGTATTTTGACATTAACAGTTTTTGTTTTAAATCGTAACTTTTTTTCCTAAACCTTAAAGGGGAGCTAAATTAACTTTCATCAGTGGTTAAAGTCTTTGAATTTGTTTAAGACTCTGGTAGAGTTGATTTGGACATAAAATAAGCTTTTTTTTTAGGAGAAGCCTCCTTTCCTTAAAAAAATATTCTATACGCATATAAAACAATCTCGATCTTACTAATTATTTTGTTAATTCAAAGATTTTAACCTTTGATGAAAAAAAAAATCAAATTTTCAAAAAAAAGGAAGAGATAAAAAGCATCGGATCTTCGCAAAAATCTTTATTGATGCAAACTTGAACCAAATTAATGATTTTAGCATGAATTTTGGCTTAAAAAACTGAAATATTAACACATTGCGGACCAAATACGAGTTTATCCCTTGTTTTTCGCTTGTCACTAGTATGCTCCATCAAACAGCATAGTTCAATCGATATGAATCTAATATCGAAACCCAATTCTAAAAAAAAAAATACCGCCACACTTCACGTCACTCAAATATCTATATTAAATTAGCAATATTTTGCCGAATCTTGGTGTCCAAAATGTATTGATAATGTTGAACAATACACTGAGAAAATATAAACATTGTTGCGTTGCCACTTATTTTTATATTTGAATTCTTTTTACTGGCAATCTCAAGTTTAATATCTCTAGGTAGCGAATAATGAACCGGCCCTGTTGAAGCGGATTGAACTTCACGATCCGACGTCAAGAGGGCTACCAGAAGTAAAATGGCTTGTCGGTGTAGCGTCCATACAACCGCTGAGAAGAAATGCTGGAATTTCGCGCGCGATCTACTAGCATTGTCTTGGCAAAAACCCGAAGCCAACCTCATAGGGGGATGCGATCGGGAAGCCTTCTAGCTAGCTGGGAAACTGAAAACCGGTCTCTTAATATTCGAGACACTGATTGGAAAAGTCGCTCAGAAATCGGAAAATTCGTAGTCCGTAGTCGTTGGAATATAGAATCGGAAATCTAATAATTGCTGAAGCTGGTAGTCTCCGACACGTTATTGTTGTGCATTCGGTTCGGTTAACGGAATTTCGGGTAGCGGAAGTGCCTACTGGTTGTTGAACCTGGTCCTTGGAGGCCAATTGAAGGTCTGCGCTAAGACGCTTGACGGAAGTGATTGGCGCGTCGTCGGTAAGTTTATTTTACTTCTAAAATTTGTTCGCTATACTTCCGATATTTCCCTTGAGATTGCCTAGTTTCAACAAACGAGATCCGCGCAAATTTAAATTGTCCCCCCCTGGGGTAAGAGTCCGGGCTAACTGATTGATGACCGTTGGCACATCTACTCTTAGTGGATGGCGCTTAAGTGCCGACGGTATAGTTTGCGCCTTTTAATCTCGCAAGATAATTTCCGATTCGTAGCACATTTGTGCAGAATTTAAGTTAAAGATTAACACTAAATATTTTTCTTAAAAAATCAATTCCGTAATAAAAATCCTTTCGATGATTTTTTAAATAAAATTTGGGGTTTTCGGATAAACCAAAGAACTCAAATTTTACCTTTTATTTCTGATCTTCAATTGAATTGTATTTTACAAACTAAATTTGTTTAAAAAATTTAAATCTGGAAATTGAATTGACAAGAAATCTTAACTTATTAAGAACCGCGAAGAAATCTATGACGAGAAAAACTGAAATACGGCATTTATCTCAGAAACCCCTGGACTAAATTTAACAAATTTAGCATTCTTAAGCTACGGCACATGTTGTGTCGAATTTGGTTAAATAAAGTTTAATACTCAAACTTTGTCCATTCGAGTTATGCCACACGTTAAACTTCGAAGTGTAGCACACAGCGAAAAAAAAGATATCTCGTTTTTGATCCGCAAAGTGTTAAGTTCATGATATCTTGAATTCCTCAACAATTTATGTAGATTGAAAATTGTAGAAAAAATTAAAGTAAACTTTTTTTTATTTTTTGTAAAGAAATGAATCCAACTTAGATGAAATTTCAGGGACTAGAAAGGGAAAATTGATGTTGAAAAACATGCGAAAAAAATTCGCCTTGTCTCCCGGTGAGACTTGAACCCACATCTTGCGCCTCTCCGGGGCCCATGTATTAACATTCTACTACAGGAGACCAACCTGGCGTATGAATATTATACTGGTTGAGTGTCGATGTCTATCGGAATGAAGGGAATAGTTCTCCCATGTGATCATAATCATTTTTCTTGGTCTATTTCTATTCCCATCTTTTCATCTTACGGTAGTTGGACTCAAATTTGGATATTTTAGGCACGGCAAGATTTGCATTGCCTTCTCATATACTGCACGGGTTGTCAGTTATGATGAGAAATGATGCGTTTGCCGTATTTGGATATCCAACCAAATTCGGTGTTTGGCACCGCCTTATTTTCTATTTTTAAACTGTGACCCAAAGATGGGTCTTGACTCAAACATTCAGTCAGCGAAACTTTTTTTTTGTAAAGAAATGAATCCAACTTAGATGAAATTTCAGGGACTAGAAAGGGAAAATTGATGTTGAAAAACATGCGAAAAAAATTCGCCTTGTCTCCCGGTGAGACTTGAACCCACATCTTGCGCCTCTCCGGGGCCCATGTATTAACATTCTACTACAGGAGACCAACCTGGCGTATGAATATTATACTGGTTGAGTGTCGATGTCTATCGGAATGAAGGGAATAGTTCTCCCATGTGATCATAATCATTTTTCTTGGTCTATTTCTATTCCCATCTTTTCATCTTACGGTTGGTCTCCTGTAGTAGAATGTTAATACATGGGCCCCGGAGAGGCGCAAGATGTGGGTTCAAGTCTCACCGGGAGACAAGGCGAATTTTTTTCGCATGTTTTTCAACATCAATTTTCCCTTTCTAGTCCCTGAAATTTCATCTAAGTTGGATTCATTTCTTTACAAAAAAAAAAAAAGTTTCGCTGACTGAATGTTTGAGTCAAGACCCATCTTTGGGTCACAGTTTAAAAATAGAAAATAA
The DNA here is from genome assembly GCF_029784155.1 of Uranotaenia lowii. Classification (NCBI taxonomy): domain Eukaryota; kingdom Metazoa; phylum Arthropoda; class Insecta; order Diptera; family Culicidae; genus Uranotaenia; species Uranotaenia lowii. The sequence goes on along the minus strand of NC_073692.1, from coordinate 329,690,112 downwards.
GGCGGTGCCAAACACCGAATTTGGTTGGATATCCAAATACGGCAAACGCATCATTTCTCATCATAACTGACAACCCGTGCAGTATATGAGAAGGCAATGCAAATCTTGCCGTGCCTAAAATATCCAAATTTGAGTCCAACTACCGTAAGATGAAAAGATGGGAATAGAAATAGACCAAGAAAAATGATTATGATCACATGGGAGAACTATTCCCTTCATTCCGATAGACATCGACACTCAACCAGTATAATATTCATACGCCAGGTTGGTCTCCTGTAGTAGAATGTTAATACATGGGCCCCGGAGAGGCGCAAGATGTGGGTTCAAGTCTCACCGGGAGACAAGGCGAATTTTTTTCGCATGTTTTTCAACATCAATTTTCCCTTTCTAGTCCCTGAAATTTCATCTAAGTTGGATTCATTTCTTTACAAAAAAAAAAAGTTTCGCTGACTGAATGTTTGAGTCAAGACCCATCTTTGGGTCACAGTTTAAAAATTAAAGTAAACCTTTTTCTGAATTTTGAATCTGCATTCTAAATCTGAATTCTGAACCTGATTCAGTATCCGAATCTCCAGAGTCAAAATATTTATTTTAAATATCTGAATATTACTTTTCAATTTTGGATTGCCATTTCGAAGCTCCAATTTTTTTTTCAGGGATTGTCATCCTATTGGATGGTTTATCTCGAATCCCTTCGAAAGTTCAAATTTTTTAATTTTGTGTAAGAATTAAGATTAAGAACCTCTTATTTGAATATAACACTATTTTTTTCCTTTTTCCATATTCAGAAAACTATTATTAAAATATTGAAAATGCATTTGACCTCAAAATGATTTAAATTTGGTATGAAAGGCAAAACAAAATTTGAATCAGTATGGCTTCAATATGGTTAGTGACCACAGCGATATCGTCCAATTTGAGGATAATAGATCCTCATTTTTATATATTAAAAAAAAGAAATTAGAAATGTAAGATGGAACAAAATAAAATTGTCAAGTATTGAATTCGGTAATAAGCTGATTATTTGTTGAAAAAATCCTTAATGAGTTTTTTTAAATGCTGTAAGAAAGACTGGAAATTAAATGTTATTTGTTGTATACCTGAACATTAGTTTTAAATAAATTTAATTATTTTAAAAAAAAAAGCAGCTGTTTATATCTAATTTCTTATGATTATTTGAACTGAAAATCAAGAATCTTGAACTGGATACAGAATCCGAAATACGGAAATCGGAATGCAATTTTGTTTATGGAATTATGGAATCAGAATCTCCGAAATGGGTTTTGAATTAACGTTTACAAGTCTCTCAAGCAGGATAGGATATTATGATCTGACAGTTTATTAAATTCTAAGCTAGGATACATGAAAGGAAGTTTAAATATAGATTTTAAACATCTGTTCTGCTTATTACCGACTCTTTTGACTCACAGTATTTGTTTGCCTTTAAATTAATTGCCAAATGATTAAAGTGACTTGAAAACTTTATCATAGTCTTATTGCCGTAAAGATTTCATTCATAGTATTTGTTTATATTAAACGTTACCAACTCTCTTTAGCTTTGACTCAAATTGTTATTCTTCTATAATAATGATTCACACATAAACAAAAATTTTATCGAACATGATTCTATAATTCTATATCACAGTGCACATTTCATGCAAACTGTGGTTTCTTAAAAGGAAACAATTCCAAATGGTTTTGATTTGCCTTGAAATGATCTTATGCCTAGTGTTTAATTACTTGCCTAGATACGCTCCTTCTCCCATAATGCACATATGAAGGACAGCTGGTGTTGATTTCTTTTCTTCTTTAACTCCGGCAAAGAAGGAAGAATCAAAACAAACGTGGGAAATGCACCATATGGCGTGCTGGTGTTTGTGAGATTTTTCCCTGTCACCGGCTCTCCGATGATCAATTGCGATCCGTTCTCCGACTACTGATCGCGCTCTTGCTTATTTCACGAATACCAGTGCACTGCCTTCGATCCCGTCTCACTAATTCCCATTCATGCACATGGGAATTATTGGCCTCAATTTGCCAACATGCAGCTCCACACATCACACACTTCGGCTATCTGCGCACCCGATCCATGCAGCATGCACATTCCTTTCGGAATCGATTTCCTTTTCGGACGCGAAGACGTTCGTTATCGACGATAAATGACCACGACAAATTACCGTGCGCGTTCCCGACTGATCTGCTCACTAACTGAATCGTTCTCTTGCCCGCCCTATCGGGTGCACCTTGGTGGCGTTGAATACGTATAGAGAGGCGATTCTTTACCACGATGTTCTCATGTGTGTTGGATTTTAGGATGGGTCACAAAATTCTGTCGTGGGATCTGCTCCAGCACGATGTCTTAGTCCTCTCTGGAGGGCTTGTTTTCCTATCGTCAATTATGGCCTTACGGAGCTGCATTCGAGATTCCAATTGGATTTTGTATGACCTCGATCATCGGCCTTGCTTATCTTTTAGTAATGATCTAACTCGTGTTTTTCCGTATATGATGGTTCCTGCTACACAGCTCGTATTCATGCGATGTACGTAGCCTGGTACTAGCAATCGACGCTTTGCAATCACGTACGGTTTGTGGCGAACTACGTTCCCTGTCTGCTACTTTATGCGTTTTCAAGCGTTCTAAGTGGTCTGGTAGGATTGGCAAGTATTTAACGCTTTGCTCCGGATACACTGAGGTGTTAATTCGGTTGAACTGAGTGTCCTGACATGCACTTCATGCGATTCAGGTAGTCTGGTGGGAATTGCAGACGTTTTGTTGATTGCTCCGGATGCACTCGCGCGGTGACGCTGGAGGGTTCTGTTCCTTAAACTGTGCTGTTCAGCGCAGCTTGCATTCGTTGATCACAGGTTAAGGAGCTGTTTCTGTACACTTTAAAGGAACACTTAAAGTTCTCCTTCCACCTTTGCATGCATGTTGTACGGATTTCACGAGTAGAATGAGTCTAAGCGGAAATGGTCATTTACTGAGTTTGACAGCTACGCTGAGCTTCAAGGTTTGTCGATCCAAAATTTGACATCTGTAGGGTCTGTCTGTTTTTCTCAACAGTGATAAGTTTTGTTAGTTCAATTTACTCTCCATGATTTGAAATATTTCAGAACGGTAACATGCTGAATCTTCAATATCAATAAATTGGATACATTTGTATGTCCCCAGGCACTTATAGCGTACGTATATCGACTGTGTACAAAGCTATTAATTATATAGGTTCAGTAAGACATGTCTTGGCATGAAGTATGAAAATTTACGAATGATTCCACAGATAGGAGCACAGTTTTTAATAAGGTTAGATATATGTGGATTCCAGGATAAACGTTTTTGTTTTTTTGTTTTTCTGGGGTTTTCATGTGTAGATTGATGGGTAAAATATCATCTACAGATTAGCAGAAGATATTTGTACTAACATTTGTCAGCGATTCATCGGCCATATGGAGTTGGGTCTAGGCATCAGTACTTAGCAATTTCATTGCTTTAAAATATTCTTCATATCAGAATGAGATCGAATTGCAATTGGTTTAGAATTTGGAGTCCTTTTCAAAAGTATATTTCCATCAGCACCTGGCCAGATGTAAGCAATATTAAGCTGTTTTTGCTTGCGTTGCAATTCTTGGAGGAGTCCATAATTGAGGGGAGTTATTTCACTTCGAACAGAAACGTTAGATTGACAGAGTTGAGATTCTGAGGTAGCTATCTTAAGCTCACTCACGTGTAGACGACCATATCTACGTTTGTCCTCAAGAACCTTAAATTTTAGTAGACGGATTACTTAGAACAACACGAATAGGTGGTATGTTTTTGTTGAAGCGTTAGATTTAAATCTCTCACATGAGACAATAGAGTCTACAAGGATTCTAGATCTGAACGCAGATAGAATTTTTTGAACAACTTCTGGTAATATCTCATTGCGTAGTTCAGAGATACCCGTTATAATTAAGTTGCGAGCAACGGAAGCTTTGGGCAGGTTTTCAGGTGAAAATGATATAAAATCGGAGCGGCTAAGCAAGCAGGTTTTCAAGATGAGGATTGCCAGAATTATTTAAAGCACATTTTGAATCAATTTATTATTCTTCATTCAATCTAGAAAACAGAACTTACCTAGATGTTTGAATAGATAAGATTACAACTATCTGTGATATAATTGAGAAAGTCTTTGAGTATTTGAGTGTTTTTGTTTTTAGCTCATTTATCGACTGACTGCGAAACGATTGGACTTATGGTTTGAAAAGTATCAAAGATTTCATTTAGTTTTCATATTTCTTAAAATTTTGTCAAAATTCCCGTTTTTTGACTAACTGAGAAAAAAAACTTCAAAAAGTTTTTGCTCAGAAGACAAAATTAGTCGCGATCTTCAAAAATTTATTAATTGTAATTTTTTAAATCATTGTATCCCTGAAACAAGAACATCTAGGCGAGTTCTGATTCCTGGATTGGAAGAAGGATGATGAATTAATTAAAAATCTGCTTTTAGTTTTCATGTAAACTAGAGGTGAAAGACGAAATATAATAAACGTTTTGAATTCAGGACGATAAAATCTTCCAAAATCAGTTAAAACACAGGCACCAACAATGCTGTTCCCCTGTGATAATCTGATGAAAATTCCTTGACACAAATACACTCGTCAGTGCCATTTGCGCACACCTTCTGTATAGGGATCAGCAATAGCTTGCTTCATTGTTCGCCAAAACACATCAACGAAAGCTGATGTTTATGAAGAAAGTTTATCAACTGCAGCATGTGTCCATCGATTTGTGACTGAGGTTCTTGAAGGGCAAATGTCGAATCACACATGAAACTCATAACTGACATTAATCAAAATATGCCGTGTTATGGACTTTGAATGTTTATTCAAAAAGCTTGTGTTATATTTGTTTGAGATACCGTAAAACGGGGTAACATTGATCACCGGGGTAACTTTGACCAACAATAAATTTTCCACATTATCATCAATAACTTAGTCTATAGTTTGAATTTTTAAAAACTGTTTTCTACGTTTGAAAGCCTATTAATTGAGTATCAAATAGACAAAATTTGGTTTGTATTTGAATTTGGTTTCTTCAATTAAAAATGTAATTTCAAAATCTTAAAATATCTATTTTTCCCAAGGCTCGCAAACAAACAGCTCTCCTGATGATACCAAAAAGTATTTAGAAGCAAACGGGTGGTTGAATGTGAAAGAACTACTTATATTCTTTGTATATGTAAAGTTGTAGTTTTATTTTTATAGTCATTTAATGATAAATTTTTGATTGTTAAAAAGTAAGGACATTTTCCAACAGTAAGCCCTTATTGGACAAACGGATAGGAATCTTATCAAATGATTTATCTAGAAGAATATATGAAACTGGAAATAGTGGGAGAGCCTAGGGGAATGTGTGAAGGTAAAATTTCATTTTAATTTTGCAGCTAAAACTATTTAGCAATCATTTTAATTTTTGCCCCTAGATGTATGCCGCACCATTGTTTATTTTCGATTATAAATGTTTTTTAAAAGAAAACGTTTAAAAGCAAGGTAAAATTGATAAAATAGAATTCGTAAACAATTATGAAGGCGTTTTGTATCCTTTATGATCAAGAAAACTCGTTAAAACCGTCAAAATGAAGACTGATCAATGTAACCCCAAAGCATCAATTCCTGAACAGCGACGAAATCGATTTTTAAATCAAATTTAAAGTAGTCCAAAATATTTCTCCAACCACGTTTTACATTCATAGGAATCCAGTACTGGTTTTAAAAATATGAAACATGCCACATTCTTCTTAACAGGAAAAATAATCGAAAAATATTGAAAAAAGTGATCAATATTATCCCGGATTACGGTAACCTTAAATACTTCGCAATAGTCACGTTTAAAGGACAATTAAGTAATTTTTTTTTGAAAATTTCTCTTGGAAATATCTTAGCTTCAAAAAAAATCTTCCACACCATCATCAGCGCCCTAGCAGAAGCATATTATCGCCTACGAGAAATTTAATTTGCCACTCATCCGGGTGTCGGAGCTTCAAGTGAAAATGCCGTATCGTTAAATTTTACGATCTCATCATTTTCTCTTCAAAGGAATTTGATTTGCAAAGAAGGACTTCCGTTGGTCCGGAACGAAACGGCGAATGCTTCGAGGATAAACAGCTCGATTTTTCTAACGGCTGAAGGTTTTTTTTCTTCTCTCGTTCTCTGGGCGCATATTTGGAAGAAGCAGTCTGTGCCGCGGGAAAATCGCGCGGGAATAATATTGTGATTATTTAGCTTGATTGAGGTTAGGGATTAGGTGAAGTGAAAAACACGGGATTATGCGGTTGGTGCAGGTGATGAAACGCTGCCAGACTATGATATTATAGAAAAGGGCAGTCTTCTTAAGAGATAGATTTGAAACGATTTCTTTTAATGTTCAGAACGTCATCTTCTTTCATTTCAATCCATGGAAGTGGCTCCTGATAGCATTAAAACCAACACCAATGAGATTCAAACGTTTAAACTGGAAATGGACGAACTTGACAATAAAATTTCCAATAACGTGAACAAACAGCGAACAGCTCATGATCCTAGTTGCTCAATCGCTTCGGCAGCTTTGGAAGTTGAATGGTCGATAAAAACTTGTCCAGCGCTTGATTGATGATGTCTTCAAGAAGTAGCATCTTGTAGCAATCGGCAAAAATTTCCTCTTGAATTATGTATTTCAAAGTGCAGCATGAGGGAATCGAACCAACCGAGAAGTCAATGGGCGAAGAATCCAACAGTTTAGCTCGATTCACTTAACAGGAGCTATGGATCTGTTTATACTTGGAATTTTTAGGTGGTACACAGAATAAACATTGTTAACCTTCCCATGCCGTTCGTAAAATATCCGTTTCAGGGAAATTTGAATTGTAGTTTGATTTCGTTCTCCTGGCTGTAAATGTTAACCGATTTTGATGATATTATATTCATTGTGTAGGTAATTTATTCTTATTACTCAAAATTTAAAAATAAAGTCGATATGTATTACCAAGTTATCAGAAACTGGTTCAGAAAGTAAAAAGTCCGAAAAATCAATTTTATTTTTAAAATGCTCATCACTTTTGGCAGCTTTTTTGTATTTAAGTGTTTCATTGATGTTTGAAATCGTCAAGAATCCATCTATCCGACAGTGTATAGATATGTTGGGGTCCAATGAAAGTTTTGACCACTATCTCAGATCTTCCGGTAGAAAAAAATCTAACTTAAAAAAAACGATATCCAATTTTTGCTTTGCTTAGCTGTATTTCATTTCCCAATGAACCGATTTTCAAATCTCAAATTTTAATTTTTTGACGTTAATTTGATCATTATTTTCATAGAACATACTTGGTCTGTCAAAATTACAAGTTCTTCAGTATATTGGAATGATGTTAAAGAGATTTGAAATGTGCGCTTCGGGTCATATTGACCCGAACGGCATGGGAAGGTTAATGCAAATAAAGTTTATTATGGCTTTTAAGTTTTTAATTTTTTAACGAGGGGCAAACGCTGTGAGTTGCCTTGCAACTTTTTGAGAAAAAGAATAAAATAAATTGCCAGCAATCAATATGCAATAATTTGTAATATAATAAAGTTATGATCAATACAAATTTGCATTTATGTTATTTAACGTTCGGAATATTTGGTGAAAGTTATCGTCTGTTATTCAGGTCAGGGGCGGCGTGCAACAACAACCGAGCGTCTGTTCTCCAGGTCAGGGGCGGCTCAAACAGCGTCTGTCTTGCAGCAAGCGGCTGAATTTATGAAATGCGGCTCCCGCCAGCTAAGTCCAAGATGGCAGCCCCATCGCGGGATAGGGACTTTAGGCTAACAACCTACTGCTCCCGATTTGAAATTGTTACGGAATCCGAAAGAAATGACCGACCTGGAACTTTGGCGACGACTTTTAGCATGAAAACACGGACACGAATTGGAACTTGGAATGTTTTAACCCTTGCCCAACAAGGCAAACTGGAACAACTTGCTAGAGAGGCTAGCCGCTTCAAGCTTGAAATTCTGGGACTGAGCGAAGTCCGTTGGCCTAATACTGGAGAACACAAGACACAATCCGGGCAAGTCCTGCTTTACTCTGGCATACGAGGAGAACATGCTACTCGGGAACGAGGAGTTGGTTTCCTGTTAAGCCCGCAGGCCTACGCGGCCCTCATTAGATGGGAACCGATAAACGAAAGAATAATCGTAGCCAGATTTAGAACACGGGTTAGAAACCTTACAATGGTCCAGTGTTATGCGCCAACTGACGTTGCCGACTTGCAGGAGAAAGAGCAGTTTTACAGTCAACTGAACAGCGTGGTAGAGAAAATTCCGAAGGGTGACATTCAAATCCATTTGGGCGACTTCAACGCAAAGATTGGCTCCGACAATCAAGACCTTGAGCGTATCATGGGGCGCCATGGCCTAGGACAGATGAGCGAAAACGGAGAGCTGTTTGTAGAATTTTGTGGCAACAACAACATGGTGATCGGTGGATCGCTCTTCCCCCATCGACCAGCACATAAGGTCACTTGGGTATCCCGAGATGGCCGAACAGAAAATCAAATTGACCACATCTGCATCAGCCGAAAATGGAGAAGGAGCCTTCTTGATGTCCGCAACAAACGAAGCGCAGACATTGCATCTGACCATCACCTCGTTCTTGGCGAGATACGACTGAGAGTTGCGCGTGTCCAACGGCGCGAGGAGAAAGTCGGGTGTTGATACGACGTCCGCCGGTTGGAGAATCCAGAGGTGAAAAGGGCATACGTTGAACAGCTAGAATCCCGAGCCTCGGAGCTGCCGACAGACGGAACAGTCGAAGAACAGTGGTGTGGAATCAAGAATGCCTTTATCACGACGAGCCATGGTACTCTCGGTAAAGTTTGTGGAAGAAGGAGTGAATGGATGTCGGATGAAACTTGGAGGATGGTCGATGATCGGAGAAAGGCGAAAGTCGGAATTGAGCAGGCATGTACCGGGTCAGCCAAAGCAGCCGTCCGCTTACGATATGCGGAGCTGGAAAAGGCAGTTAAACGAGCTTGTAGACGAGACAAGAGAGCCTGGACAAACTCCCTAGCCGAAGAGGAAGAAAAAGCCGCCGCCAATGGAGATATCCGATTACTTTATGACATTTCTCGCCGCCTCAGTGGTGCAAGGACTAATGCAAGGATGCCGCTAAAAGACCGAGCAGGTCAGTTATTGACCGATCGAACAGATCAGCTCAAACGATGGACTGAGCACTTCGAACAACTCTTCCGAGTCACGAATAGCGATGGCCAACAAAACCCGCAGCTCGAAGCGCCAACAGTAAGTCGCATAAATGGCGTCAACTCGGAAGCGCCCTCGCTGGCTGAAATAGAAGCGGCAATCAAAAACATGAAATCCAACAAAACACCTGGGATCGATTGCATCCCTGCTGAAATGCTGAAAGCCGACCCTGCCCTGTCAGCACAAATGTTGCACCGTCTTTTCGCTGACATCTGGGATACTGCAACATTCCCGGCCGACTGGATGCAGGGTATCCTCGTAAAGGTCCCGAAGAAAGGAGACCTGACAGAGTGCGGTAACTGGCGAGGCATAACGTTGATCTGTACAACCCTCAAAGTACTCTGCAAAGTGATTCTGAACAGGATCCAGGAGAAAATCGACGCTACACTCCGACGGCAACAAGCTGGATTCCGATCCGGACGATCATGTGTGGACCACATCACAACGCTACGAATCATACTGGAAAAAATGTTACGAATAAATATGCAGCGGCTAGACCAGCCAAGGCAAGGTACTCAAGAGTACGGAACCTCAGGGCCGGCTGGCTACTGGGTAACCAAGGACTTTTACGGATAAAATACAGAAATCGGCAATTTCATGTTTCTATGTTTGCTTTTATTTAAAGTTTTTATGTGGCGTGTTGTCTGTGTGTATAAAACAATGTTCTGTGTCTTGTGTAGCGTGTATTTGGCTCACTAACCGTGATGTGCTGCTGCTGCTGTGTAGCGACGTCGCGGTTCCGGAATTCCAGTTCCGGAAGCAGGAGGACCGTCGATTTAAGGGCGTATCGACGGGGTGCCGAAACCGTCGGCGCCAGCGGGCGTTGCTGGACTCGGTCGTTGCAGGCGTCTTCCTTCGTTGGCTATTAATCGGCCTGCCCACGAGAGTGCCCCGTATCCGGACAGGCCGAGAAGGGAAGTCCTCCTTAATAATTAGGGATCCGCAGAACCCGAGGACGAAGATGATGATCCTTTACGCTTTAGGCGCGAGACCACAAAGGGTCTGCGGGCCGACCCGTGCCGAAGACACACCGGTATTCGGGTGAATTCCGTGGACGTTCACAAACACTATACAGGACACGACTTCACACACGGACGCCTGATTCAGAAGAGAGCGAATTTTACTGAAGCAAGCTTCCTTTTTGCCTTCCATGTTCTCTTTTTCTTTCCTCCTTTTCCTCCTCTGTGAATTGACAGCAGCCAGCAGTAAAATGTAGCCTACTGTGGTGCTATCTTGTTGTGAGACTCGACAAGGAACATGAATTTTCTAGAGCTAAATATACAATACTACAAAAATGAAAACAAAAATCAAACGATTTGTAACCAACCGGTTACACTATCCACCACTCCAATGAAAAAATGTGAAAATACGAAGTGTTTTGCATTTTTTTTTTGTTTCCAGAACAATCCTTCGCATTTATCGAATTGTGGCAGACATATTACATTTAAAACGACAAAGCATAATTAAATTTTTCATATTTGCAATGCATCTTAAGGGCTAAACATGCATAAAATAATAAATAAAAACAAACTTCAATTCAACGTGCACTGAAAATTAAAATTACTTTAAGACTATGGTGAATAAATAAATAAATAAATAAATGATAAACAGGCCAAATTATAAATAAACGTGCACGAATCATTAAAAGTATCTTACAACTAGAGAATAATAAATTAACATGAATATCACAGATCATATTTGAAAACGCACATTAAATAAAAATCCAAACGTGGTAATAAATAACACACAACAGGTTAAATTCATTTAAACGTGCATCACAAATATAATTTAAAACTATTCACTTAACTTATATCACTATTGTAATTACATGCACAATCAAGCTTTCAATTTCCACTTTATTTGTTTCACCAAAATCAACATATTTTTAATTCAACAAGCACTAGTTAAAAAAAAAAACAATTTAAAATAAACTAAAATACTTATCACTATGTTGCGCAACACTTAAACGATCGATCGTACTAAATATTTAACATTACAACAATTATTTCGAAATTACACTACCCTATTTACAACACAAATATATACAGTACCCTATTTGTGATTTAGATCACTTTCAAAATGATCATCACGAGCGGGCAAATAGCTGGCGGGCAATATCATGATCGATGATCATGAGATGTCATATCGAAATGTCACAACATACCGATGCGTGTTATTGTTTACTCCAATTAATAACGTTGAAAACGTGCAATTTCTACTGATTTTACGACCACGGATTCCGCAGCATTGCATCGATATGTTAAGGTATGTTTTCATAAACATTAGGACGTGTTAGGGTTTTATCGATTTATATATTTTATTTTCTTTCTAGATTGACGATCGTCGTACAATTTTGGGAATGGTTGGTTGCTGCAAAATGTCATCTTTCTGAATTAAAAGAGACATGCAGCAAACCGTAAAATGATCCCGAAACACCATATTAAAAAACCTTTGCAGCGAAAGATAAAATAGGTGAGTACACGAAACAAGTAATTACCATCATTGAATGGTTAGAGTGATTCTTCATTCTTCATTTTTAGAGCTGGCCAATGCTCGGTGGGCAATCCCCTCGCGAACACACCGCAAATCGAAGCACCATGGAAGAGCCGCAACGGGTTTCCTCTTCCATCGTCGGCGGTTGCTTGTGCCGCTATGGATTCCAAGATTAATTTTTGAGGTCAGTACCAATTGGTTGAACTTTTTTTTTTTTGTGTTACTCAAACACCCCACCTTTGATGACTAGCAAAGTTCTTGCAACTCTAGTCTATTGCGTGGGTGTGTTGAAATTTATGTTGAAAATTGTTAATCAATTTATAGCTCTTCATTCTTTCTTTTTCTAGGTTCATTACTGAGACGGGTGACCAGATTCAGATAGGTCCGTCTCTTCTCTTCTGCTCCCATGGATACAAAATTGCACCAGGAAAGCCGTCCGAATAACCAATCCATCTAAGTCTAGCCATCCGCGATCAATAAATAACCTTGAAGAATTAAAAAGAACAAACAGATAAATTGAATAAATAACAAAAAAGTTTACAAAACATGTATATCACAGTGTCCTTTCTTATTCCTAAATCACAGATCCAATTTTCAGCCGTTTTGATATTCCGAATTTGATAATTGATATAATTGATTGATAATTTTATAATTTCTTTCTGACTTTTGCATATTTGAATTTTTCTATAAGAGGATTTAAACGAGCATCTACCAGACACTCAACAATTCGCATCATTTTTTCTTCCAACCTGTCGTCTTTGGTTCTATATCCGGATGTACTAGAATCGTAATCCGCTTTACGATTGTTCGGAGGGTTATGTTTCCAGTAAAATCCGTTTATTTCAGATCCAGATACAGAACCGGGTTGGCGAAGTTTTGATGCGGTTCCGATTGATGCCAAAGATTGAGAACAGGAATCGGGACTTGAATTTATGGTAATTGAATCATAATTTGAAAGCACTGATTTTGGTTCATCATTTAATGGTTCATGTTGACGGTACTCGCAAGTACCAATGATCGGTAAGTATCTCGTCTCTGCATCCTTCAACAAGATCTGAAGACCGTGCTGCAAAGCGTGCATGAGCTTTCGAGTACTTACCAAATCCTTCGGCGCTAGCTTTCCCTGAGCATTCATGAAGTCAGCGATGATTTCAAATCTGCGGCTAGCCTCTGAACTGGATAATTAGGATGCGACGAGCTAACCGGACACGGCATTTCCATTAACCCATCGCAATCAGAATCGTCAGCATCGTAGTCCACTGATTGAAACACCACTGGCTCATATTTCACTTTGAATCTCTTCCGCTTAACCATGTTTGTTTTGATTAAGCGGACTGGTTAGTAGTGACAGCTTTTATATGCTACAAAGAAAACAGGTGTGGGTTAAAAGTGTTGCCATGAAATTTGATTTAAAAAAACATGTTAAAATAAAATTATGCTCTGCTACAACATTAAATCTCAACATAGATTTTATCTAAGGACACAAACAACCAAAACCATCGAATTCTTCAGTGGGAAAAATGGTTTTGAAAAACTATTAAGGTCCTTCTTCTGGTCGAGACCTTTACCAAACGCAAAACATCATATCAAGCACTTTTTTACATTAAATTGATGGGTGTACGGCGACAGCCATTCGTGGATCGCACGAATCCCTGCCACCTCCCGTCAGAAAAAAATCCTTAGATTTTTGTATTCCACGCGGTCGTCTCTTGGTTACCTTTCGCGGACTTTTAGTTGGGCGCCATTTGTTACGAATAAATATGCAGCGGCTAGACCAGCCAAGGCAAGGTACTCAAGAGTACGGAACCTCAGGGCCGGCTGGCTACTGGGTAACCAAGGACTTTTACGGATAAAATACAGAAATCGGCAATTTCATGTTTCTATGTTTGCTTTTATTTAAAGTTTTTATGTGGCGTGTTGTCTGTGTGTATAAAACAATGTTCTGTGTCTTGTGTAGCGTGTATTTGGCTCACTAACCGTGATGTGCTGCTGCTGCTGTGTAGCGACGTCGCGGTTCCGGAATTCCAGTTCCGGAAGCAGGAGGACCGTCGATTTAAGGGCGTATCGACGGGGTGCCGAAACCGTCGGCGCCAGCGGGCGTTGCTGGACTCGGTCGTTGCAGGCGTCTTCCTTCGTTGGCTATTAATCGGCCTGCCCACGAGAGTGCCCCGTATCCGGACAGGCCGAGAAGGGAAGTCCTCCTTAATAATTAGGGATCCGCAGAACCCGAGGACGAAGATGATGATCCTTTACGCTTTAGGCGCGAGACCACAAAGGGTCTGCGGGCCGACCCGTGCCGAAGACACACCGGTATTCGGGTGAATTCCGTGGACGTTCACAAACACTATACAGGACACGACTTCACACACGGACGCCTGATTCAGAAGAGAGCGAATTTTACTGAAGCAAGCTTCCTTTTTGCCTTCCATGTTCTCTTTTTCTTTCCTCCTTTTCCTCCTCTGTGAATTGACAGCAGCCAGCAGTAAAATGTAGCCTACTGTGGTGCTATCTTGTTGTGAGACTCGACAAGGAACATGAATTTTCTAGAGCTAAATATACAATACTACAAAAATGAAAACAAAAATCAAACGATTTGTAACCAACCGGTTACAAAAATCAACGAATTCCAGGACTCTCTTCTGCTGGTGTTCGTTGATTTCGAAAAAGCATTCGACCGACTTAACCATGAAAACATCTGGGCGGCTCTAAGGCGACGAGGGGTCCCAGAGAAACTAGTCCATCTCATCGAAGCACAATACGAGGCATTTTCGTGCAAGGTCTTGCACGATGGTGTCTTGTCCGAACCAATCCCGGTAACTGCTGGAGTGAGACAAGGATGTATCTTATCACCGCTACTTTTCCTCATCGTAATGGATGAGATTCTGACTGGATCGATCGACTGTGCACCGAACCGAGGATTGCCGTGGAATCCTTTAACAATGGAGCAACTGAACGACCTTGACCTGGCTGACGATATTGTTTTGCTCGCCCAAACACAACCGGACATGCAGAGCAAACTCGACGACCTCACCGAAAGTTCCAAGGCAGCAGGTCTCAAAGTCAATGTCGGAAAGACCAAGTCGATGGAGATCAACACAGGAGATCCCTCCAGTTTCATGGTAGCTGGGCAACAAGTTGAGAAAGTGGAGTGCTTCCAGTATCTTGGTAGCCAGAAAACGCCTGATGGTGGTACCAGGAAAGACATCGCATATGCGGTGACGACGCGAAAACTGCAAGTATTTGTAAACCGCTGCCTGCGGAACATCATCCGCGCTTGGTGGCCTGGCAACTGGATCTCGAATGAGGAACTACATCGCCGGTGTCATCAAAGGGCGCTAGAAATCGAGATTCGGGAACGTAAGTGGAGATGGATTGGGCACACGCTGCGAAAAGATGACAACGAGATTTGCAGAGAGGCGCTAGATTGGAATCCAGAAGGTCATCGAAGAAGAGGCAGGCCCAGAAACTCGTGGCGGCGAAGCCTAGCCGCTGAAATCCGAACTGTCGACGAGAATCTTGACTGGGACCAGGTGAAGACGCTGGCTCCGGATCGTCAACAGTGGAGGTCTTTTACCACGGCCCTATGCACCGGAGGATCGGCGCGGGATCATTAAGTAAGTAAGTAAGTAAGTAAAGGATCAAACTTCAGCCAAAGTTAGTGTGACGTTATTCTTTAAAAATATTTCAACTAAATACTCAAAAATGCATGTTCAGCTTAGAGTATCCATCTCTTGGCCATTTTCTCGTTCCCGGGAAACGGAAAATCTGAAGATCCTTTTTCCGAGATTTCTCGGGATTCCGAAAAAACTTCAAATGAAGATTTTAACACTATACAGTAAACTACACCATATTTATGTAGAATTTTTTAATTTTGAAGTAGTAGTATTGCAAAAAATTTCATATTTTTAATGCCTCAAAAAATCAATTGGCAATTTTAAAATCCAAAAACAAAGTACTTTAACTTGCTGCAGAACATTGAAATAATTGAGAAATATTGTTCACTATCCATAGAATTTTTATAGCTATACATAAAGTAATTCATCAAATCTCGTAAATTTCCATTTAACTCTCCGTTTGATTCAAAATATGTCATTCCTTTACCGATGATTTTGCTACTGTCAACAATTTGCGAAACGGAAGTTCTAAATGATGAGTGCTGCAAAATAGAACATTAAGATTTTTTACATAGCGTTTTTACATTGATATTGTTTGATTTTGTCTTCTTTGTCATTTTTCACTTTCACACAAAGTTGTTGAACGATAATAGTTTTTTTTAATCAAATTTAATTTTTAGAAAAAAAAATGTTAAAGTCTAAGCCATATACCAAGGTAGAACTATCATTTTCCTTGCTCAATATGATTCATTTTTTCAATAAAGATTGTGTAAAACTTAAGTAATATAGCTCTTTTAATTGGCTTCAAGAATTCCCGGGATTTTTTGAGTTTCCCGGGATTTGGGAATTCTCGAATTTTTATTATTTCTGAGAATTCCCCCAATCAGTTCAACTCATTAGCTTCGAAATCATCTTACCAGATAATCAATACGTTGTTTGATACGTGATACGTGTGAATAAAAAATGCATGTTTTAGATGACTGATCCAAACTTTTGGCCGATACACCAAACTGCGGGTCGATCCCAATTTTTGAACGATAACTCAAGTAGTTGTTTTATTTATTTTACGCACATTGCAATTTTTTCGCACAAAACTCAGTAAAAGTGTTTTGATAAGTTCGGAGTAAAGCTCGAGTGACACTTGATTTTTAAAATTTGGTTCACCTCATCCTAAGATAATAGAGTTTCAATTTGAGGTGCTTTAAGTTATGTTTTGGAAAATGCTACAAGTTTAAGCTAAGTTTAAGTTATATAAAAAAAAATTCATGTATCTTTCATATTACATAAAAAACTTGAAATATATTCAAGTTCAATGACCGTGGATTCTTCTCAAAAATCCCTACCTAGAAAGTTTCCACAATATGTTCTATTAGGTTAAAAAAAAATCAAATTTTAAATCAAACTTTGATAGTGGATTCAAGGCTCAAAATCTTGACTCAAATTTGAAATCAAAACCTCAAACACTCAGGGCATTCAAAAATCGTTATCTTCCGATTGAACTTGCCGTTCGAAACATCCGTGGGATTGATTTTTATCCGGAAGCACACTAGACTAGCGCTTATTAATTTCAATTTATATGTTTTTATTATCGACTTTTTTCGGCGAATAAATAACTACAAAATTACTTGCCAGTTGGTCCGGACGTTTCGAGCTACTTTTGGCTTTTCACTCCTCTTCAGCGGACCTTAAATTAAATTTATTTTCCTATAATATACATCATTATAATACTATTTTAAACTTACTTAATCTAGCGATCGTCTACACTACTGTTTGTAGTTATTTGTTTACTTTTGATGTTATGTTTACATTTGTCTGTCAGTGTTTTGATCTTAGGTAGAATGGAATTGTAGGCTGACTTAAAATTTATAGAGTCCTTCTGTTTATTAACAACGTCGCTGTCGCCCCTAATTTTGATGTGGAACATTTCTGCACAAATTCTTGTGTTATATTTTGAAACTTTTTCAAGAATGTTCGTGTTTTTAAAGTCAAAAATATGACCATATTCTATGCTATGTTGGGCTAGTCCTGATCCTCCAACCTTTTTGTTTTTAACATCGTTTTTATGTTGCTCTAATCTTTTATGCAAAAACTGACTTGTTTCGCCAATATAAGATTTTTTACATTCTCCACATTTTATGTCATAAACAACATTTGCTGTTTTTTACTTTGGAATTTTATCTTTAGTTTTTGTAAAAATTGTGTTTTTAACTTTGTCTAAGGACTTAAAGGCAACGTTGATGTCATATTGTTTAAAATATCGAGCTAGCTTTTCCCCTAGACCTGCGCAATACGGTATTGTTATAAAGTTTTTGGCTTGTTCAGTTTTGTTTTCGTTAGATGTGGTGTCCCTGTTCACTAACGTCCCAGTGGACTATGCTATCCAGTCAGTGGAACTGCGCTGGACAGAAATAGCGGAACACACAGACATAGAAAAGGAAAGCTTCATAGAGATGTTGAGAATTGTTTTACAATCCAACTTTTTCCAACTAAACGGTAAAATCTATGCTCAAAAGTTTGGTGTACCAATGGGGAGTCCGCTGAGTCCGGTGATAGCATCGATTGCACTGGAACGAATCGAAAAAGCTGCGCTTGAAGCGTTATCGGAACGAGACATTATTCCTGTTTTTTATAAACGGTACGTGGACGACTGCCTGGTTTGTGCCAAACTGAATGAACAGCAATCTATTATGGATATGTTCAATGGCATGCATCAACGGCTGAAGTTCACAATCGAGCAAGAAGTGGATGGCAAAATCAAGTTTTTAGACATGATCATACGACGTGAAGAGGGCGGCTTGACGACAGAGTGGTTTCCGAAGGATGAGAACGGACGATACCTGGACTTTGGATCGGTGAGCCCTTTTTCACACAAAGTAAACACTATAGTTGCATTAGTCGATAGGGCGTTGAAACTGACAAATGTAAAATATAGGGAAAGAACACTTAAAACTGTTAAAAATATTCTAAACATAAATAACTATCCCGAGCAACTAGTTGCAAAAATAGTAAAAGAGAGAACGCATAAAATGTACAACAGTTTAAGTGAGGAAAAAATCGAACAAGCCAAAAACTTTATAACAATACCGTATTGCGCAGGTCTAGGGGAAAAGCTAGCTCGATATTTTAAACAATATGACATCAACGTTGCCTTTAAGTCCTTAGACAAAGTTAAAAACACAATTTTTACAAAAACTAAAGATAAAATTCCAAAGGAAAAAACAGCAAATGTTGTTTATGACATAAAATGTGGAGAATGTAAAAAATCTTATATTGGCGAAACAAGTCAGTTTTTGCATAAAAGATTAGAGCAACATAAAAACGATGTTAAAAACAAAAAGGTTGGAGGATCAGGACTAGCCCAACATAGCATAGAATATGGTCATATTTTTGACTTTAAAAACACGAACATTCTTGAAAAAGTTTCAAAATATAACACAAGAATTTGTGCAGAAATGTTCCACATCAAAATTAGGGGCGACAGCGACGTTGTTAATAAACAGAAGGACTCTATAAATTTTAAGTCAGCCTACAATTCCATTCTACCTAAGATCAAAACACTGACAGACAAATGTAAACATAACATCAAAAGTAAACAAATAACTACAAACAGTAGTGTAGACGATCGCTAGATTAAGTAAGTTTAAAATAGTATTATAATGATGTATATTATAGGAAAATAAATTTAATTTAAGGTCCGCTGAAGAGGAGTGAAAAGCCAAAAGTAGCTCGAAACGTCCGGACCAACTGGCAAGTAATTTTGTAGTTATTTATTCGCCGAAAAAAGTCGATAATAAAAACATACAACTTATCGCGGCGATTAGCTAATTCAATAATTTCAATTTAGCTCTCAATAAGTTGTGCATTCCGATTCAAGTTGATCGTCTCTTTAACGTCAAGGTTAAGTTCTCGCTCACGAAAAAGAGAAAATTCCTTGTATTAAACTAAGGGCGCGGGTTCTTTTGTTCGCTTGCAGATTTTTTGGAGAATTTTGCCAGAACTAGAACTGACTGAGAGAAAATATTTTCGGGCGAGTGATCTTGAACGTCATTGGAAACGAATGAGAAGTCATCGCCTGCATGACGCTCATTAGACCGGTTGTCCTCTACGGACACGAAACGTGGATATTGCTAGAGGAGGACCTATGCACAGTCGGAATATTCGAGCGACAAGTTTTAAAACCCATCTTTAGGGGCATGCAGGAAAACAGAGTTCCAATCCGGTAGGAACGAGAAGAGCAGGGGTGCAACGAGCAAGGTGGTTAGACTTAGTGGATCTGGCGTATCACGGAGTAAAAAGTAAAGTTTTATCAACTACATTTCACCAATATTCAATCATATTGATGATTGATTCTCGATAAACTATATTTATTCAATATTCAACTATATTTGTACGATTGGTTTATTGAATTCAACTATAAATATGATAGCTTTAACATAAATTGTATGATTGAATCAACCATATATATAATAAATTCATCGATATATCCTGATTGATGCTGGGAATTCAACTAAATATACTATAGATTCAACTATTAAGCTATGGTTAATTGAACTATAGATATAATTGAATCAATTTTACTTCTATGTCTGATTGGAAGCGTTCATCTATATTCTATAGTTGTTTTTTGGTAGCTTTCCTGCATTTATTTTTATTTTCATTGTGGTTTGTACGTGTTTTGTTTATTTGTGAGCACAAAACAGGTTATGTTAACAACGAATAATACAAATAAAACGCAAATCGGTGACACCCAAACGGAATGTCTACTACCGATGCATCCAGCGGAATCGTTTCCATCGCTTGCAATTTAGTTACTTCCGCATTTGGCTAGCATTAACCTGAAGGGGGGAACATTTGTAAAAATTTCATTTAAACAAGCAAATTTGCTATTCTAGGGTTGCCATCCATCCCGCAATAGCGGGACATGTCCCGTTTTTTTGTTGAGTGTCCCGCTGTCTCGCTTTTTCCTCAAAATGTCCCGCTTTTTTTCTTGGTAAAAATTTACAAAGTTAACTGACTAACAATGGAAAAAATAAAACTTTTAGTCTCATTTTGAATTCTGTGGTGAACATTAAACCATTCAAATACTAATTTATGAGAATCTTCAGGCCACTTATGAAATTTAAACTTTGTCTTGTAGCCTGTTATAAAACTTAAAATGTTGCTTGGTTTTTCTCAAAATAAGCATCATTTTTCATTGTTTATTTAAGGCAATACTGAATAGCTCTAGCATTACGGTAAGATTTTGATTCAGTTAAGTGTTCTTGGAGCAAGTTCAATCAATGAATGAAGAAAATATTGTTTAAGTTGCCTCCAAGTAACTATAGATAATAGAACTAAACAGATTAATTTTTGCGCTGGAATTTTAGTTTAATTGCGTTATATTATACACTACCTTTTTCGACTCAATTTTCCAAAGTATATAAAGATGAAAGGTGATGGAAGTTTTCTTGAGTTTTCAAATTTTTAAAACAAATTACCTAACAAACTTATTTTTAAACAAATAACACAAAGATTTTTTTCACGGTATCAAATCAGCCGTTTTCATGTATGACTTGAAATATTTTCTTTCAAATAACGTGTTAATTCGCGAAAACCATGGAAAATAACAGTGCATATGGCAAAAAACCGAGTAATTAGAAGTCATGTAGAAAAACTGAGTAAAATCAATCTACGTTTAAAAAAACCTTAGTATACTTTCTATGAACAACTTGGCTGATGATAAAATTATTAGTTTGGCTACTCAATTAAGCTTTTTTCAAGATTTTCATAAATGTCTCACTATTTTCGGCTGTGTCCCGCTTTTTTGTGAAATGTCCCGCTTTTATCTGAAAGTTTCTGGTAAGCCTATGCTATCCAGTTATACCTTGTTTACTTATTATTGCCTGTTTTGACATTGATAAACACCAGCTGCCTGATTCTGAGGGCACACTAGCTACACTTATGAACATGTAGTTTTTGGATGTGAAGTAATTATTCAAGTATCACACAATCAATCATAAAAATATAGTTGAATTATCTCAATTTATATTTCAATGCCTAAAATCAGTCATACATTTGTAGTTGAATCTATCATATTTACAGTTTAATCAACAATACCTTTACAGTTGAATCTATCATATTAATTGTTGTATGTAAGTGCTAAACTAGGAATTGATAGTTGAATCTTTTACATTCACATCTTTCACATACATGTTTTTTTTTTGGTTTTTTTTTTTATTTTTGAAACACTTATTTACTACAAGACTATCTCCTCATTCTTACATTAACATGTTTCTTCTCTACTTATAAAAACTAACTTAAATTTATCCAACTTCCAAAATTTGCAGAAAATGCATTTTGTTTTTCACCTAGTTATTTTCTCTTATTTCTTTTTGCAACATACACAAATTGGGACTTTTGCGGGTTTTTTTTATATCAAGTATGATATCATTTTTGCTACAAACCAAAGGCTGGATTTTTCCTGTTTGTTATTGTCATTTGTTTTCTCCGTTAGCGTATTTTCGGGATCATTCGTAATTATTTTTAACCGTTGTTGCAATATGTTCTTCAACCAACTCCAAATTTCGTTTGATTTTCTACAATTTTTAGTTATATGACTATTCGATTCAATTGTTTGACAATGTTCACAAAAATTATCTGCTAATCCATCAGTGTTATACTCAAATATATATATATATTTTTTTTTGCTATTAACAAGGTCATTATACAGTAAAATTAGCTGTGATTTGCTCTCACTTGGGATAAAACTGAGAGTGATGTCAGACCACCCATTTTTCCACTGGATTTCCGGAAAGGTTATTGTTATTTTCAGAATAGTTTTCTGTTGATCGATGACGTAAGCATACAGCGATCACACCTCTGTTAACGTGAAGTTTTGACTTAAGAAAATTCCTTTTTCCAACCATTCTAGTGAATTTCGGCTTAAGCATATTGTTCTTGAAATACACCATAGCACTGTGTCGACGATATCAGAACTTATTCCTCCGAATACTGCACCTTTTATGAATAATGCTTTTAACTTTGATTCCATGTCCACAAGTTTTATTCCACCTTTTTCATTATCCGAATATAGTTTGTTTCTCTCAACTTTGAATATTTGTCCAGGTTTCCTGATGAAACGTTCAACAATTTTAGTTGAATGCCTAAAATTAGTCATACGATTGTATTTGGATCTATCATATTTACAATTGAATGTATCATATTTACACTATCTTAAAACCATCTGCCAGAGTAAAATTATTTTAGTGGAATGAAAAGGCAATTTGTTGATGATAAATTTCAACATTTGATTTGGAGAAATTTATCAGTTGTTTGTTCCGAATGAAATAAAAGTTCATAAAACAATTTTTCATTTATTCTATCCTTCACGATTTTGATGAACTTATTGACATTTCATACCAAATACAAAAACATAAAATTTTATGTGAGATAAGTTTAAGTATTCTGTACTTGTATATTCTCGACAACATCTATGATCATAAGAATTAAGCCAAAGGAGTCATATTCGGTGAACTGAGAACTATTAGTTTTGGTCCAAAAAATTGGTTTTTTTTTATCTTTATCAATTCTGCAAAAGGCCGATAGAAAAAGAATACCTTATAAAAAATTAACTCTTCAACACCAGGAATAGATGGTCTGATAATAGTTTAAAATTACTGTTGAAAATATTTGATGTTTGTAGTACGGCTTTATCACAACTTGATGTAGAATAGTGTATTCTTATTAAATACCCTGTATGTTGTATTTCAACCTCCGTTTTCAAAAGTGAGATGAATAAATTCATGGCACAGCAAATTTCACTTCGAAAATATAAAGACTGACTTGTGAAATTGGCGTCAAATTTGATGAACATCATTTAAAGTTTATTCGTGTTGTGCCATATTTGCAGTATTTTTGTGTGGGAGACCACGCCCCTTCACTTACTATAAGATGGTGAGATTTTCCAATAAAAAAATCATCTTTTAAACTTGAATGAATATAAATGTTGGTGATCATTTAAAACATCTTCGAACTGTTTGATATTTTTGGCTAATTTTATGTCCGTACATTTTGCAAACTATGGGAGGGGTTATCTGGTAAATCTAGTTAAGCCAAAAACTGTCTTAATATCAAATAACTCTAAACCTGTTTCAAAATTTCACAGCACGACATTCCCTCCTCTTCCTTATTTGATCAGAAACTTAGTGTTACGTTGTGAGAGTTTGATAACTAATTTGAAGAATTTGTTTATTCGTTGAAGAACAATATTAATATATATAGATAAACTTTTAAGCTCGCTTATGCTCACAAAATATGAAGAGATCAAATTCAACCATAAAATCATGAAAGAGAACATCCGAATTCAAGTGATAATCTTACCATTCATTCTGTCCTCATAAGAAAAATTGAATGAATCTTTTTCGGACACTTCGCACAGGCGGCTAAAAAATTTCCGGGTATCGCGTCTGGAACTTCGCATCCCGAAATGTTTGACACATCGGTTCAGCTCATTTCTACTCACTTCCCATCAGATTTTGCACCCAATGTTGCACGTTCTGATTTGTTCTTTTTTTGCTCTTTGAAACAAGAAGAAAACAATATGTTACTTAAGCGTAGTTTTTCAACGACTAAAGAAGTCAAAAGGAATTAACGGTTTAAAAAGTGCCACTGCTTGGTCCGATTGGGCCCACATAAATGTAGAATGAAACGATAAAATTATATGAGAAATGTAGGAAGAACAAAACTCATGAATTTTTCAACGTTTGTTTGTATCTTTCACCAATGAGCGAAGCACGGAAGGGCAATCGAATGAAGGTTTTGCGAAAAATATTACTTAGGAGATTTTCGTTGGTTAAATCATATCGCATATTTAGAACTATGAGTCTCTTTGATTTAGATTTTTAAGATTTGAAGCTCAATTTTTTATAAACTCATGCCTAGATATTTTTATCATTGAAATTGAGTACTAAATTTTATTTTTTTTTGGTACAGACTGACATGGATTGGGCCTCCTTGTATAGCGTTCCATCCTGAAGAAAAACCTCAAAAAGGAGAAATCGCACAGCGAAAAGCAAGGAATCGATGAAAATGTGGCATTCCATGGCCATAAAGATGACTTATAGGTTAAAATTTAAGACACTTCATTTTGGCACACACATGAAAGCAATCGAGCCGCGTCTCACTTTTTAAGCTCCCGTTTGGTCAGAAGCCAGGTAAAAATGCAACTTATGATTATGCGATGAGTCGAAACTTTAGAACAAACCTTGTACATTGACAAAGCATCTCTCCAAAAAGGCGAGAGAACGTTGAAAAAATTTCAACGACACATTGCCGAGCGTCTTTATTTATTGATTCCTAAGAAATTTTTCACCTGAAGTGATATCTTTATTATGTTCTGTGTTGAATGTCAGAAAATGCCGCACGTTGCACAACGTTTTCAATTTTTTTTTGTATTTGATTGCATTGCCGAAGGTTGAAAGATCGTTGAGAGAAAATGAAAAAAAATAGAATTTCTAATGTTTAAAAGCGAAATAAACACCTTGTTCTTAAATAATCGATTCAATTTTGAATCTTTTCCGATGTGTGGTAGGTATTCAATTCTATTCAACCTTTTTTCGATTTTTTATGTTGTTTTCTAAATGATGCATTTTGAATATTCATTTGTTGATTTTGGTTAAATTTCCAAATTTTCTAAATCAACTTCAGTGGTTTTAACTATTTAATTACGTCATCTTATTTCGTACCGCTTAATGTGAAACAATACTGCACCTAATTTATTTAATTTCAATTCGTAACGATAATGTCATTCGGAGAGCACCCCTTTTGACAGTCCAGGCAGTAAGGTTTTTCCATCGCAGTCATTATCCGTTGATGAGGGAAAGAGTTGCCTTCCAGGGGAAAACGATTGGCCATTTTTCAGCATTTAAATTCAACAGCAACAATTCCAACGAGACGGAAGGTGATTTTGACATCCGGCAGGATTCGTTCGGAAAAAGCAGATGTCACCCACAACAAGTCAACTGTGTGTGCGGCTTTCGGAAAAACCTTTTCTCCCTACCTCGGTCCAAAATGGCTCCATCCGAGATGGTAATTCTCGGATCGTAACCAAAAACATCTAGAACAGTAGGGTTGAAAACTCGAGCAGGAATGCGTTACAAATGAAGGTAATTTCTGACGGTACGAAGAGCAAGACTTGTGACTGAAATAAATGATGTGCAATTTGTACGACATTTGGAGCTAATTGCAGTTTGATAATCATTTGTTTGGAAATTGGAATTGTGGAGAAATGTTTCAGTAGGAATACGCTTCTGTGACCCTTTTTAGAAAGCATAGCGTCGAATCGAAATCATTCATGGCAGTTGCTAATAATGTTTTCGAAAAAATTGATTTTGCTGTTGTATGATAAGTTTTTCTCAGATTTTGAAAGTTCCATTTATAGTTTTCTTACATACTCACTTACCGTAAACTGGGTGAAATTTGATCACCGAGCTAACTTCGATAACATGAAATTTTTGCAGATAATCATCACAAAATATGTCTGAAGTTAAAATAACTGAAAACTGTTTTCTACGTTTGAAAGCTTTTAAATTTAGTTTCAAATAGGCTAAATTTTGTTTGTAGTAGGAGATTTTTTTGTATTGCTTAAAATGTAGTTTTAAGGCTTCAAAATATCTGTTTTTCTAAGACTCACAAACAAACACCTCTCCTGATAGAATGATAGCACTTAGAAGCAAATTGGTTGTTGTATATGAAAGTTTAACTAATTTCCTTTGTATAGGTATCAGCAAGGCGCGTACAAAATCGTAAATAAGCATGTTACGCTGGGTTCGATTCAATTTTTTTTTTAAATTTTGGGATAAATTATCATATAGGATGAAAATCTCTTGAAATGTTTTTCTTGTTTGGTTTGAGTGTAGTGGTTATGCAGCATTTTGCCTGGGAGTCTAATCCTTATGCCAGTAGTGCTTTTTCAATCATATCATCTTTGGTACATGTAGAGGTCCTCGATGAAATTGCCTTAACTTTTTGACCGATGGGTAAAATTTAATGGAAATTTGGGTGGATTTAGTTCATAGTGCATTGTTAACATCCTGCAAGTTTTAAAGTCTAGTGATCAAAACTCGCGGAAATGGAGTCGAAAGAACAGCTTGTGCGTGTTAAAATCTTGCGCATTCATTACGAGAACAAGGATCTCTCGCATCGTTCCATCGCTAAAACGTTGGGAATCGCGAATTTCACGGTGTTGCGAGTGATTAAGCAGTTAGAGGAACAATTGACCACCGATCGGAAGCCCAGAAGTGAAGGAAAAAGTATTCCTTACCATACCAAAAATCACAACCGCGTAGTTGGGGCCTTCAACCAAAACCCGAAAGCCTCCGTTCGGGATGTGGATAAGAAGCTGCACCTAAGCTGAAGTTTTGTCCAGAAGGCCAAAACTAAAGCTGGGCTTCGAACGTTCAAGGTGCAAATGGCCCCTAATCGCGACGAGAAGAAGAATAAGTCCGCCAAAACCCGTGCCAGGAAGTTGTACCTCAACATGCTGACGAAAGTTGAATGCTGCATCATGGACGACGAAACATATGTGAAGGCCGACAGATCCCCGGGAACCTGTTTGTCACGGCCAAGGGTAAGTCAAATTTGCGAACAAATTCCTGGTTTGGCAAGCCATCGGCACGTGCGGAAAGCACAGTGCACCTTTTGTGACCCAGGACACGATGAACGGACATGTAGTACAAGGTGTACATGAAAGAGTGCCTCGAGAAGCGGCCTTCTCCTGAAGGCCACAACGTCCCAACAATCTTCTGGCCGGAGTTGGCCTCATGCGGCTACTCCAAGGACGTGTTGAAGTGATATGCGGACAATAAGGTCAATTTCGTGCCGAAAATGTTCAACCCTCCCAACACTCCGGTGTAGTCTATGTGAGCTATGAAGTTCAATTTCTCATCAAATTGTATTCCTAGGTACTCTTCCGATCTCACATCCATCAATGAGCAACTTTGGACTAACTCCTATTTTGCGATTTCCAATAATCATCCAACTGGTTTTATCGAGATTCAGACAAAATTTTCTTTGTTTAAAAAAATCAGCAATATTTTTCAAATCGCATTTGCTTTTCGAATAACGAGTCCTACATCCTTTCCACTCTAATAGTAGACTGAGTCATCTGCAAAAAGTTTGAGATATCCGTGATGTAAACACCTTTTCATGTCATTGAAGCATAGGATAAATAACAAAGGGCCTTATAGGCTTCCTTGGGGAACTCCTAAATTGTTTTCCCTGTATCGTGAGTACGATGAACCATATTTTGTTCGTTGCATTCTGTTACCCAAATAATTCTTGAACCAATTTAGAACAGTACCATTGATGCCAGTTCTAACCAAAACTTCAAAGAGTTGTAGACGATCAATTGCCTCAAATGCTCTCTTGAAGTCTATAAACACAGAAACTGTGTAGTTCCCGTTCTCGATGTTTATCTTCCAATTACGGAGTATCAAGTTCACTGCGGATTCTCTTGAATGCTGCTTTCTGAATCCAAACTGTTCAGCAATCAATATGTATTCACACTCAATAAAGCGAACGAATTGCTTATTTACTGCCAATTCTAGCACCTTTTCTTGAATTTCCAACATGTTTATGGGACGGTATAACGTCGCCTCTCGTGCATTTTTTTTGCTTTTCAATAAGAACTACAGTTGAACACTTCCACGTATTACGTATTATTCCTAACTGCAAGCTAGTGTTTATAACATGTCTCAAAGGATTGGCTAGTGTCGGTAAGGAATCCTTAAAAACTCTTAGAGATACATTTTCGATACCTGCTGTAGGTTTCATATCGTTCACTATTTCATCATAATCTTGGCTACTAATTGTTTCGAATGTATGAAAGATTCCAGTAATGTACATAATCTGATTCACGCAGCCATAAGAGCTTGTCGGAATGCTGTTATGAATTTCCATGACGCTATAAATAAAAAAGTCATTAAACTTCTCTGCAATGTCTTTTTCGTCTGTGATTTCCACTCCGTTAAATGTGACTGAATTAGCAATTGTATTGTTAGACTTCATCAATCGTTTTATTGTTTTCCATAACAGGTTTGCATTGGATTTGTTCCTCTCCAGCTCTTCTTGAATCGATTTATTTTTAGCCTCTTTGATTTTACGTAAATATTCGTTCCTGACAGCTTTGTATTTTTGCCAACTTCTTTCGCATTTCATTCTTAAAAATTGTGTGTAAAGTTTGTATCTACGTCTTTTAATTTCACTAAGGGCTTAAGTGGGGCATTAAAGTTTTTCAAAATTTTCTCACTTCAGGAAATTTAGGTCGCACTTGTTTATAGAAATGTCAGGTGTCGACATTTCAGAAATCGTATAGAAATTTGAAAACAGACTCAAAGTTTAGAATTCAGATTTAAAATTATGAAAAAGATTTAGCTTGTATGTAAATGAGTTTTGCAATCAGCATTAAGTTGTTTAGAAATTCAAGAGAACATGAACTTAAAAATTTGCTTGTAAATTCATTTTTCTGATTTAAAATGTTTCAACCAAAATTAGTTTGTATACACAATTCAGCTGAAAATCACAATAATAAAGTAGGTAGAATTTGAATTAATTTTCACAGTTTTGGAATAACAAGATTTTCATTATGGAATTGATTCTATATGAAAAATATTTGCTGTAGAAGAAATATGTACCTGGTCTTTACTTAAAAATATGCACAAAATTATATATTTTCTCCGTGTATTGTTTAACATTTTCAATAATGCAGTTTTTTTTTAAAGTCAAATTTCGGACTAAAATCATAAATTTGGTTCAAGTTTCGTCAAGCAAACTTGATCCGAACAATTTTTATTCCTTACTTTTTTGGAAAATTTTATATCTTTTCTTCAAAGGTTCGAACCTTGGAATTTGCAAAAGAGTTCGAAAAATTGGGTTTTTTTGGTTTGAGTATAGAATACGTTTTTTTTTCAAGAAATTGAAGGCTATCCGGAAAAGAACTTATTTTATGCTTAAATCGAATACTTTTTCCCTTCCAGATTCTTAAACAAATTCAAAGATTTTAACCATCGATGGAAGCAAATTCCATATTAAGTTTCTTTAGGTTTCATTATAAAAATTTAACTCACTCATTAGGTTAAGGACCACTTTAAAACGATTTAATACTAAAACTGTTAATGCGTACTTAAAAATGAATAATCATAAAGTTACAAAAATATTTTGTTTTAATTTTTTTATGCTTGCATTGTTGGGCAAAAAATCAAAGATAAAAATCAGTCAGCAAAACCCCCCCCCCCCCCCCCCTTCCCCGCGTGAGTCAGTTCTTCCTACGGCCCTGTACAGACAAGACATTTGAGCACGGGCAGCTGTTGAACGAAGTGATCCTTCCGATGAATATACAAATCAAAGATAAAATCCACGGGCGTAGGGGATGCCCCTGATATAGGATCATTTTTTACTTAACTTTCTTCGTAGTGGATATTTCACGAGTGGACAACACTCTAAGAGTGAATAGAGTGGTTTTCGATTCTGGGTGAGTTATTTGAGGTGGTGTAGTATGACGTCTTCTCAGGGAGTCATTTGAGTGGTATCGTAGAGTTCCGGGGCGTCTTGTGACAGGTGCAAATCTAGGATAGGTATCATTTGAACGGCTCACGAGGGCAAAACACCCTAAAGGGCTCTAAAGAAGTTTTGAGGTTATATTTTGGTTCAAAATTAGTAAAAAATAAATAAGGAAATTATTTCGTCGTGAAAAACAACTTTTTCATCAAAAACGGTTTTTCTTAAAGCCTAAATTATGAAAAATATTTCATACGAAGACTGCATTCAGATAAGAGTTAAGATAAAAAAGTTATTGGGCTACAAAAATGGGTATGCCTGCAGCGCATAACACTTCACAGGTTTAGAATTTCCCATTTGGGGCATGCTAATGTAAGCCCATACTTTCTTCAGCTCCTCGACTGTCTTCACTACCGTTTAAGAAAGTGCAGCTTCATAATCGCCCAGTTCCAGAAGGCCAAAACTAAGGCTGGGTTTCGAACGTTCAAGGTACAAAAGGCCCCTAATCGCGACGAAAAGCAGAACAAGTCTTCCAAACCAGGAATTTCTTCGCAAATTTGGAAATCTTCTGAGTGTGGACATGCTCCGGAACGCTGAACTTATCCTTGACCGTGAAAAACAGGTTGCCGGGGGTCTGTTAGAAGTCGGCCTTCACATATATTTCGTCGTCCATGATACCCATTCAACTTTCGTCAGCTTGCTGAGGTACAACTTCCTGGCACGGGTTTTCTCGGACTTGTTCTGCTTCTCGTCGCGATAAGGGGCCTTTTGTACCTTGAACGTTCGAAGCCCAGCCTTAGTTTTGTCCTTCCGGAACTGGGCGATTAGGAAGCAGCACCTTCTTAAACGACCTAAGGTAGTGAAGACAGTCGAGGAACTGAAGAAAGTACGTGTTTACATGCAAAAAACGGTTGATTCACAGGTTGTGCAGAATCTTATGGCCGGGGTTAAGGCTAATGTGCTGGCATTTGTGTATGGACTGTGAATAAAATACGAGAAAAATGTTAAAATGAAGTTTAATAGTCATTCTTCAATCTCTGAAAATTTGATGGCAATCGGATGAAAACTCGAATTTTGCGAATCAATTTTGTGTGTGGCAATTTCATCGTGGACACCCTTTATCAGAAGAATGCGAGAGAGCTCAAGATTTTGGACTCATAGCCATCAAATCGTTGCGACAATATTTTCCAGTTCTCTCATTGGTCAATATTAATCAATTCTCATCTGATTTTCAGCCATCTGGATGCACTGCTGGTTGCAGAGAGAACATGACAATGGTTTTCTCACTTGAAGCCCGGGTGGGAGAAAATCATTTTAAAATTTACAAACATGGCGGACTATCTATCATATCGGATTTATACTGACTTCAGACGACAATTTATACGATCTTTTAACTTTGCAGTTGGAATTACGATTCGCAACACCATTGTAAACGACTTAAGTTATCATTTCTGATAGGATTTCATGTTTGCTGGGTCATTGATCTTAGGCACTAGTCGTGTTATATATATAGACACTAGTAAATACAAAAAGAGTGAGAACAATACTGTTATTCGTTTAAAATTACAGAACATTCCAAAATATGATTAATTTATGAAACACTTTCAATATCCATTTGAACGATTGCAAACCTCATCAACACAGGCAAGATGCCTTTGTACGAGATAATTCCTATGTTATCATCATCGCATTATTCAATTTTCAGAATAGCATATCGCTTACCCAAACATGCTAAAATAACCTCTCGAATCGTTTGGTAGATATGTGTCCTTAAGCTCAACAATCCAATAAGTAATATTTGGATCACTATTTCGTCAGTTTGATCACATAATTCCTCATTGCTCTCTTTCTATAGATAGTAGTAGGGTATTCGATTTACTACCGGTGTGTGCGTGCTTATCTGGCGGGTACAAAATCAATATTTGACTGAACGACACCTTGTGTGTTTGCCGAGAAAGCCACTCGTGACTTGTCAATTTATTGGCTGTCGTAAATCATTCAGCGGTTGGCAGCTACCTTATATTTAATTATTGCCGTGTGCCGTATGACGTGTTGATTAATAGATAGTCAAAGGGCGAATTTTGAATGTCGTATCAATAAAAAAACAATAGTTCTTGCGTTTTGGATTCAAATTTTTGGGATTTAGATTCTATTTTTTCCTCTTATTTTTTCCTCTTATTTATTTCTGTGAATTTAACAAGTCACTTAACAAGTCACTTAACAAGTCACATAAACATCATGATTAAAACCAACGTTGAAGTCTAAATCTATAAAACATTCAAAGGTTTTTTTCCCTTCAAGTCAAATATTTGAAAAATCGAATATTAAATTTTTAAAATTATCAGTGAGATACAAGATGACAATCATTCAGTTCTGAAACGCCAAATGACTTTTAAAAGCCTTTTGTTCGACATGGCAAGTGGTTTACCGAGAGCGCCTCCCCATCTAAGATTCATTCATGCTCAACCGAAATCCGGAAAGTGAGGGGTGTGATGTGTTGTAATAACAGCCACTTTGTACCACACCCTACGTTTCTAGGCTGCGGGCGAGTGGTGCGTGTGAAACATACACAGGGGAAGTTTAATTTTGCTGCTGACTCCTTCTTGGAAGAAGGAAGTCCTTCGATGAAAAACCCCTACACACCCACACACCACAAGTACAGGTTTCTGGTTGTCCTGTGCTTGTTAAAACAAACTGGATCATTCAGGAGTTGAACCGGATTGTAATTAATGCCGTATAATGTGCGGTTATGGGTTGCAAAAGTTAAGGCTTAATTTTACGGCATGTTATCGTTGCCCGGATTTTCCAAGTTTTGCTAATGGGGACTATTCTAGCCGAGGCTTAAGTTAATAATACCCTTTATTTGGCTATGATAGAATTTAATGGCAGTTCTGTTAATTGTAGGAGAAGTTGTTGTCGATACTGGGCTAGGGAGGCTGATGAAGGCAACGAGTTGTGGATTAATGTCAATGTGATTAATGTTACTCCACATGTCGCTGATGATTTTGTGAAGATGATTTTTCAACTCAATTCAGAATCTTCACCAGCCTCTTTGAATTCTTTTTTGTGTTAATCAATAGGAAGATCAGTTTCTCATCGATGAGCAAGATATGAAAAAAAAGTTCTTAATATTTTGATACCAAAAAACATAAAAAGCCAATTTTGGTTACTTTATTTGATATTTTTCTGAAGATTTATTAAATCATGCTTGATTATTTTTTTTTTTAAAGGGTTTTTTTATGTGCCGGTAGTGTTTTTCTAATTTTGGGTCAGTAAGAGAGGGTTCTCGAATCTTGCTCAAAACTTAAAATTATAAAAAATTGATGGGGTACAATCATATCGAGCAATGATTTCAAACTTATTTTTTTTAAATTGAAACGCTTTATAGATTTTCGTAATAACTCCTAAGTTAATTGAGTAGGGGAGAGTGGGTTGACGTGGGCCATGGTGAAACGTGGGTCACTCTGAATATCTCAGATGTGTGTTGAGATAAAAATCTCAATCCTACTGTCATCGCCGTCGCTTTGCGTAAGCATATTTTTCTATATGTTGTTGACTTAAATATGCATCATATGCTTCTTTTATTAATCAAGCTAACAAAAATTTGAAAAAGAAATTATTTACATAATTAAACAAGCACCAGATAATTGCATCGATGGGAAACATGAAGTTCATAGCCAAAATATGCTCATACGCTTATGATCTTAGTTTTGTAATGTTCTTTGTAATGGAAAAGGAATTTTTGATGAATCATCAATAAGTCACACAAACGCGACTAATTTGCTTATCATAGCTTGTGGGAAATCGGGAACCTTGTGGGGTATCTTGAGCCACCTATATTTTAATGTTTTCATACACATTCAGAACTTGAAAAACGTAGTTTCTACCTGTGAAGTATTCTTTTACTAAATGAAGAGTTATGGAAAATATTTCATCCAACCTATATTAGGAATTTTGACGAAACGTTCCCGAGCCAGGCTTTCGAAACTATTCGACCATACACAACTCTCTTTTCATCATTTGAAATTGCTTTAAAATAACCAAATGAATTAAAACTACAGTTTTGAGTCAACTCATCAACTTTGCATGTTAATTGGTCAATTTAGATTTGATGGTCCACGATTTCTCACCATTTATTAAAATCTAAAAAATATCTATGGTTTTTTTTAAAATTGTCAGAGTAAAACAACTTTTTATATTTTTTTAAATTGCCTACGAAATGTTAGAAATTTAAAAATACCATACCATTCATTTTCTATATATGAAGAAGTTATGGATCATAGAAAACAAGTGGCCCGTGATGGAATGGACATGTGGCCCACGAATTTAAGAGAAAGCTTATGAAAACAGTATTTTGATGCCTGTTTTAATCTGGTAGATTTTTCGTCCTGAACTAGAATCTTTTTTTCAGATTAAGTCTATTGCCTCTGGTTTTGGTGATGTAGAGTTTAAATAATTAAAAATGAAGAAGTGTTGAGTGAAATCAATTATTGATAACTGATGAACTAACAAATTTATATTAATGAAAAACCAGATACTGAATTTGTTTATGGTACTATATTCAATAAAGGAAAAATATTTTGATCATTATGACGATGAATGATCAAAAAACAGAAATTCTACAGTTTATTTAAAATTGGAAAGATATTATAACAAGTATTATTATTACCGAGGAAAGTTTTAAAAAAGGTTTTATATATTATGTATACCTATTTGTTAAGCCAGCAAACAGATTTGATTTTTGCTTTTTTTTTTTTAACAATTTCTTAATTTGAAACGGCTCATGGGTTTTTGCTTTTAAAAGTATAAAAAAATGGGGGTTGAAACTTCTATTTAAATCTGTCAAAATATTATACAAAATAAGGTTAATTAAAAAAATTAGAAAACATCTTTTCGCAAAAAAAAAAAAAAATACAAATACAAATTTTTCGCAGAAAAAAAAATAACTTGAGGTCCTAGGTGTAGGATAGATATGAGATAAAGGAAAGTATAAAATCAAATAATGTTAGAAGAAACAATGTTGAAAAAAAGAACGTACTTTGATAATTTCGAATTCCTCAACAAGCACTAATGGTTGATGGACAAATGAACAACATGCGGAATTAGAGAAAATCTGGCTACTTCAATTGGAAAATATGTTCATTTCGTTCATTGTTGCGCGGTTACTTTTACCTATAAATAGATCGGCACTTGTGCTAATCGATTCATTCTTAAATCGAATTTCGGAAACACCAAACATCACTCTATGGAAACGGGAGTACCCCACCACAAGAAGACGGCAAACGTGGCAAGAAAAATCCTCAGATCACGACAATGGCGCAGTTGGCAGCAGCAACGGATCTACCATCCGATAGGTTTTAAACTAGAAGACTTGTAAAAAAAAGTCTTTTAGGAAGAAATCGCAACTTTAAAATAAAAACCAAAGAGTTTGATCTTTTGCCGGGTTATGTTTTGGACTTTTCAGCTAGAATGGAACTCACCCAAAAGTGAGTTTCGAAAGTAAAAACGAAATTTACTTTGTCAATATTGGTTAGAATAACTTCGGTAGAATAGACGAAGTTATTAGTTTGTAGAGTTCTGATGGAAAAGGCAGAAACTCTGGGATGAATCATGAAAAAGGCTTAATAGTGTCTCCGATGAGAAGGCGGAAGACCAATATAGAGTATTGATGGATTGGACAGAAACTCTAACAAGGAATCGAAAGTATAAGGAGCGAGCAGTAAGGCTCAATTTTGTCCCCGATGAGAAAGCAGAAGACCAAGATAGAAGTCTAATGGAGAAGGCTGAACTCTTACATGAAAAAGAAAATATTAAGGGCAGAAAGGCCTATTTGTGTTCCGTTGAGAAAGCGGAAGACAAAAATATGAATTTGGAAAAAAAACAGAAGACTGAAATCAGAGTTCTGAAAAACGAAATGGCCGAAACTATAAAAAAATCATTCGTGAATCAATCATTTATGTTTCAGAGAGGAAGAAAGCCGACTGGAAGTAGAAAAATCTCGGATTAAGAAGCGAAAATCTCCATATTGAATCGCTTATAGCATACTGATAAGAATGAAATATATTCGCTAAAAATATAGATAGAAGCAACTTGAATTTATGAATCATTTAAACTTTATGACATTATTTGGAAGAGTACAGCAGGGAAGTATTGTAGGATATATATGAGATAAAGCAAAATATAAAATCAAATAATGTTAGAAGAAACAATGTTGAAAAAAAAGAACGTACTTTGGCGGCATCCATAAATTACGTAACGCAAAAAGTGCACTTTTTTGACCCCCTCCCCCCCATATGTCACAAATCGTCACGCTTGGACGTATTATTATTTATTTTATTTACATAGTATTCCGTCTCACGACATAACTTAACGAACATAATTCCTAAAATTCACTCGGTTCATAGCAGCCGTTCTCCAATTTCTTGGGCACCCCACGTTCGCCAGATCACGCTCCACTTGGTCTAATCACCTCGCTCGTTGCGCCCCCGCTCGTCTTGTTCCTACCGGATTCGTGGCGAACACCTGTTTTGCAGGACAGTCATCCGGCATTCTCGCAACATGTCCCGCCCAGCGTATCCGGCCAGCCTTCACCACTTTCTGGATACTGGGTTCGCCGTAGAGTCGCGCGAGCTCGTGGTTCATCCTTCGCCTCCACATTCCGTTCTCCTGTACGCCGCCAAAGATGGTTCTTAACACTCGTCGCTCGAATACTCCGAGTGTACGCAGGTCCTCCTCGAGCAATATCCATGTCTCGTGCCCGTAGAGAACAACCGGTCTAATGAGCGTCATATACAGGTTACACTTCGTGCGAGGGCTAAGTCTTCTCGACCGCAGTTGCTTGTGGAGTCCACAGTAGGCACGACTTCCGCTGATAATTCGCCTCCGGATCTCACGGCTGGTGTCATTGTCTGCGGTCACCAGTGAGCCGAGATAGACAAAGTCTTCGACGCTTGGACGTCCCCCCTATGAAAATTACGTAACGCTTAAAATTACCCCCCCCCCCCACCATCTTTTAATTTTTTTGAATAGATAATGGTTTTCGATGGTAAGAAAAGATGTTAATATAAAATTTATTAACGTTCTTCGAAAAGGAATTAATATCTATTCAAATCGCTTTTTAGTACTCATTGATGATAACTCTCTGATAAAATAATATGATTGTCTTATTACTAGTTGTTCTGTGCTTGCTAACTGATGATCTACCTTGTTTAATTTATTTTGTTCAAGGAGCAAAATAAATTAAACATTTATGTAAATTATACTCCACTAAGTAATATTCGTCGGAATAACCAAAATTGCATTTTTTAAATTAATTGAAAAAAAAAATAGTAAAATTTCCGTCTTAAGGTTGAATAGAGTTCTTGGGGGTAAATGTACACATCTAATATTCGGTTTTCTAGCGATTATATCTTGGATATCCAATACACAGTTTAAGGAGTCTATCTCAGAATCATTAAAAAGGGAAGGTCACAAACCAGTTTAATCATATTGAAGCTTACAAATTTTAAACTGATTCTGGTGGGCTTATCATTCTGCAAAAGTTGCATGACATCATAATAGCTGCGATTAGACTGAAACTTTTAAGGAAAAAAACGTTACGTAACGATGAGTAAACCTCCCCCCCTCCCCTATGTCACAATGCGTAACGCTCGAGCTTACTCCCTCCCCCCCCCTAGGAGCGTTACGTAATTAATGGATGCCCCCTTTGATAATTTCGAATTCCTCAACACGCAATAATGATTGATGGACAAATGAACAACATGCGGAATTAGAGAAAATCTGGCTACTTCAATTGGAAAATATGTTCATTTCGTTCATTGTTGCGCGGTAACTTCTACCTATAAATAGATCGGCACTTGTGCTAATCGATTCATTCTTAAATCGAATTTCGGAAACACCAAACATCACTCTATAGAAACGGGAGTAAACCACCACAAGAAGACAGCCAACGTGGCAAGGAAAATCCTCAGGCAAGGAAAAGTTGATAATCATTTGAAAACCTTAATTTTTATTTTTGTGCAATGTTTTAAAATATTGTTATAAAGTGCCGAATTTTCTAAGATAGTTTTTACAATATTTCATACTTATTTAAAAAACCAAAAGCTGATAGAAAACTAATCGAATATTTAAATTCTTAACTCAAAAGTTCTTCCCATCCCCCTTCACACGGCCTTGACTAGTCTCAGAGATACAATTCTTCATAATATTAAATTCCACAATTTACGAAAAAAAATATAGAAAAAATCATCTATTAGGAGCTTTCAAATAATTTTTGACATCAATTGAAGACGCTGGGGGGGTGTCAATACAATAAACTTTATTATATTACAAATGAGATGAAGGGTGGATTTGTGTTATGCTTGACAAAGTATTTAAAACCGAGTTTCAACGTTCTTTTAAATTTCTTCATAGAGCCGGGACAAACTTGAGATCCTTCTTTTGTCACTTGAAGTTGGAATATCAGGAGTGGGGATAATTAATATCAACGTAAAATTTTCAATAATTTGGAACAATTGGACGAAAGAATAATTCTTTCCGTCCGAATGTTTTTAAATGAGTTAAATAAACAAAAACTAAAGTTCCGTGACTTTTTTTTATAATAAGAGGATTTTTTATATTAACAGATAATTTGCACCGGAGGCCTTCAGATCTTTCCCAAAATTGTAAATTTGATTTATTTTAACAACTTAAAACACATCAAACTCAAGCAGCTGTTACTTGCAATTCTCTGAACCGAGTTATGCCAATCAACTTCTGTTGAATTACTTAGAGTGCTGAATTTGTATTTGCTTACCTTTTATCTATTTAATATTTTAGTAAGGTAATGAGATGTAGGGACATTTTTTTTCATGTCACTAATATCCCTCATATGCCTAAATTTACATAATCAAATTGTGATATATTTTGTATTTGTTTCAAAATCTAAGCTTCTTAATTCTTCATTATGTTTTGAATTTTAATGAAATGACAAATTTGAAAAAGTCAAATAGGGGGTGAATATTGTTATAACACTGAAATACTTGAGTTTCTTTTCTTCTGAAGTCATGCATTAATTGCCTTTACCATGCAGTTCTGTCAGATAGAAGAAAACAATAAAAATACTCAAACTATATACGGAATCATAAGATTGGCAATTTCCTTTAACTTTCAGAAATTAAATTGCCTTTTTAGTAAGAAACTTAAATTGTAGTCACATCCTCCATTGGAGTGATCAGTTTTCCAGTAGACACTTAAGAAACGTGTGACTTCAATTGACAGTCTTTTGTACCTTCAAATCTTTCTGTTTGACACCAATATTTGACAAAATAAATTTAATCGTAATATACAACATATTAAGGCCTCATGAAATCCATTTTAAAGAAAAATTCAGCAACGTAAAGTTCCTCAATATGATTTTTCTTTGTAGTTCAAAATATCTTAATAACCGAAGGAATCGGGACAACTCTACTTCAAGATAAAAAGCTAAGACGAATCTGAAATTCAATTATAAATTTCTATTGTTAACAGTTGGTTTATTGATAATTTAACATTTTTACAAGGTGAAGTCTAAATCATTCCAAAATCCAATGCAGTACTATTCTCATTTGCGCTTACAAGGAATTCATGATTAGATTGCAAAATAACGATTGAGTTTTTGAATCACAGTAAAGATTCTCTTGCACGAATTCATCTTCCCCTCAATTTAAAATCATTCAAATATGAATTATGAAACTTCAAACTAACCTATATTAAGAAATTCAAAAAAAGATCCAATTTAATTTAATTTGGTTTTAAATCTATCACATTATGTATTCATATAATGGATGACCGTAAAAATATTCAAGTATATTCTACCAAACAGAAATTGAATATGAAAATTTTAAATTTTGACAGTTACAGATTAAGATCTAAAAACTTTATAAAGATTTCTTAATTCAAGTTAATGCGTTAATAAACACAACAGATTCCAGAGCAATAATCAATCAAAAGAAGAAATTGTGGGCAGTGTTTGTAATTTTTGCGTTTCTTATGAGTTTTTAGAGCCAAAAAGGAATAAAAACAATTTATAAAAGCTGTTTCAATATGATGGAATGGGTGTTTTGAGAAAGAGATTCAAATTCGTCCCCAAAACTCAAAATCTGCATTCACAATTATAACACAAAAAAACAAAATTCACATTTTCCAAGGTACAAAGAATTTGTAAACTAACTTTGACTTATTTAAGGGTTCTGAATGCATATTTGTATTTTTTCGATCTGCTCTGTTATTCGGTATAACTTAAAAAAAATTAAAATTCATTGAAAAAATTTGTGCACTTTCTAGCAAAAGTATACAGTATAAAAAAAATTTAGAAAAAAAGGTTCTAACTTCATGGTCATTTTTTCTGAAGACTGTGAGTAATTTACCGTGACTTCTGGACGACAAAATTATAGAATTTAAAAACAATAAATTATATTTTTTTTTCAAATCGTTGTTTTTTAGGAACAAAATCTGTATTGATTTTTTTTTTTTGGAATTAACCATTTAGTGGCATTCTTCCCTTAAATCTTAGTAAGAGTAAGACGAAAAAAGTCGTACAAAATAAGAAAATTCAAAGTAATATAAAATTATCCTAAGGATAAAATGTCCCACCCACTTCTAAAGAAGCGTATGGGGTGGAGGAAGGACCCAAATGGGCCTACGGGGCCATCACAAAAAGAAAAAAAAATCTGCATCGATGAATGAATAAAAAATAATGTATGGATCAAAATAATTATTTTTTGTTCATGTAGGTCAGTTGCTTCATCAGTTATCATTGATCGATGGAACTCTAAACTAATTAGTTTTCTGACAACAAATCTGACAAAAAAATCGAGTTAAGGGCGCAAATTTTTTCCAAAATCAGTTTGCCAATGTTTTATTTTTTCCCTTGTGGATTAAAACTTTCCCGTTATCAGTCGATTATTTTTTCGGCAACAAGGCATCAAGCTCACATTCGAGAGAGTTTTTTCTGACTTTTGATTTATACTGCTGGAATTCAAGATCTACACCAATTATATCGCCGAAATCTTATCTTATCTTTCAGCTCATCCTAATAATTATTTATTTAGTTAAAATCAAGTTTAAGTTTTGAAACTCTACATCTGAAAGTTTGGCCATTTCAATTGGAATTGATAAATACTCTTCATTAAATTAACCTTTCATGGCTTCCTTCCATGTTTTTTATTATAAATCAATATCATTTTAAGAATTTGGAATAATAAATGGAGAAAAAAACGATTTTTCACTTTCTTAATAATTTATGTGTTGCTATTTCATTTGTTTCAGTACAATTAAAATTGAAATTTTGTATTATAACATTAAATTCAAGAGCAAAACAATTAAAATTAAGTTCAAGAAGCTTCATACTTCAGTATCTGATTTTTATAATCTTATTCTTCAACAAAATTTATATTTAGAGTGTTGATTTTTTATATTGAGAATTTGAAAAATCAAAACCAGAATTTTGAACGAAGCTTGTGTTTTCAAATTGAAAATAATATTACGAAATTTCCAAATAACTATTCAATAAATTACTCCAATGAAAAATTTAATAACCGTTAATGAGTTTGTAGTTCATAGCAATAATAAACTTAAACTTATCTCAAAACTATATTTTTTTATTTGGTCTAGCAATAAAAAGTATTCAGAAGCTCATCAACTTGTGTATAATTTTCATTTGTAAAATGACATTTATAACAAAAAATTCTTTAAATATCTTTGAAAGTGACAATTTCAAACTACCAGATAAACAAATTAAGACAATTTTCTTTTTATAAACGTTTTTGCAGCGAATATTAAAGATTTTCTGGTTATTCTATGAATACAGTAGTTTCTCGATTTTATCACTGTTCGATTTTATCAATACTCGCCAAATTCAC
This sequence comes from Uranotaenia lowii, assembly GCF_029784155.1. NCBI lineage: Eukaryota > Metazoa > Arthropoda > Insecta > Diptera > Culicidae > Uranotaenia > Uranotaenia lowii. The sequence continues at coordinate 329,648,342 of NC_073692.1, read as the reverse complement.
GCTCGATTTTATCACGGTTATTGTTTCGATTTTATCACGCTTTTTAAGAAATCATTCAGAAACCATTTCCAGGACTTAAATTTTCGTTCAAAAGCGTAGAGCGTCTTTGTTCATGATATTTTTTATGGTTTAAGTACCGTCAACTGGGGCAACATGCAACAATTTTCAAATTCAATAGCTTCTAAAAAACTTATGTTCACAGTTAATCGTATCCTTTATGCATCAAAAGTTTTAACGATGCTGGGGCATCAAATTGGCGTAGTTAAAAAAATTATTGGTTTCTTCAGTTATTTTTAATTTTCTAAAAACATGCGATTTTCACCCTCCTTAGAAAATGGGGTAACTTGCAACAAACTTTGTTTTTAATGAAACATCTTATGAACACGTACGAAAATTCATAATTTTTAATATATTTGTGATGTCTTAAAGACCATTAAGCATGACAACACCAATTGCAGTAGTTTTTGGGTCTGTAAAAACAAATTTTCACATTTTCTTCTGAAAATAAGGATGCTGCATACATTTAGGGGTTAAATAATACTACAAAAAATTGTAAAAGCTGAAATCATAAAAATAAATGTTTGGATGAATGAAATTTAAATGTTTACAAACGCGTGATGCAAAACATTCATATTCCAACACATGGAAACGGGATTTACAAGATATTTCTTTGATTTGCATTTTGTTGCATTTAACCCCAGACACCTAACTGAATATTAAAAATATTTATTGAAAAAATTGGGTGAATGTTCGAAAAATATTTTTACACCAACAATGTTGGTATAACATGAGGAAGCCTGTAAAAAGTTTGTAGGTAATTTTATCAAGCCGATCCGTCATACTGGGTAAAGTTTTTTTCGACATCAAAAAATGTTAAAATTTGTACATTTATTGCTCGATTTTTCAAATTTTACATAAAAAGAAAAAACTTAAGACAACTAGCTTAAGATGCGAGAAATTATGTCATCATCATTTTGTTATCATTAAAAGATAACTTTTTTACAATACATTAAATTAAAAATTGATTCAATGTAGTGTTATACAAATGTTGCATCGAACCCCGCTGTTGCATGATGCCCCGTTTGACGGTATGTTATATATGTATTCAATAATATGAAAATGCCATTGAACTGCTTATTTTAGCTTATAGTGTTCAAAATCGTTATTTAGATTTTAAAAACACTTGTAATAATCAACATAAGTATTTTAACGTCAAGCTAATAATTGTCTTGTTATTTGTGCTTGGTTCGCCGCTCTAAAAAAGTAAACTTTTTTGGTTATGCGAATCATATAAAAATGTGGGTGAATTTAAGCATTTTTGAAAAGAGATAAATTGCTCTGATTTTTTGTTGAATTTGTTTAGTTGAAAGGGTGGCGTGCGCAATTCTGATTTGACAGACTTTGGTATTGTCTGAATGGATAATTTTGGAAGATCAAAATGAAATTCTACTAGCTTTGCCTTAAAATATGTTAAATGGACTAAGATTTCTGTTTTTCTACAAATGAAATACAAAGGATTATCTGCCCATAAAGCAAATTTCGAGAACACACACTTTAAAAGTCTAAGTTGAGCAAATTTCAAAATATTTTTCGAAAAGATAAACTTTTTAGTAATTCAAAGGTGTGAAGATTAAAATATTGAAATTTGCAGAAGATATTTTTTTAATGCATCTTTGAACTCTTCATCAAAATCAAAATAAGAGATAACGACTGTTAAAATTTCATAAAAACTAAAAAAATCACTGTAATTAGATGAAGACTATCAAATAGAGATTCTACATGGTTTTTTTTTCAAGAAAAAATTTAATAATTTATTAATTCAATAAGAATAATTCGAACTTAAATCGATCCTTTGTGTTTAGTAGTATTTGATATACATACTTCTTATGATCAAAATTTATTGATACAAAATGTTTCCACTACTTTAAACATCAAAAATTATTGATTGAAGACAATAAAAACACTTTTTCCACTTTAATTTTTAGTTTCGCCAAATTCACGGTGAATTTTTTTTTTACCGTGATAAAATCGAAAAACTACTGTATTGAAGAAGTTTGTTAAAAGATATCATTATTCTTCTCTTATTTTATATTTTTCGAAATACATCTGATTTTGTTCATTGAAAATTGTACTCATTTGAAAGTGGAAACCCTAAATCCCCCCTCCCCCCTTTCCCGCCACCCTCACCATTTTTTCGCTTTTTCAAAATGATCGTTTTTTCATCAGATATTAGATTTTTGAAAATTTGGGAAATCACTCCCCCCCCCCCCCCCCTTCCCGGAGAACCAACACTAGGATTGCCTCTGGGGAGATTATAGTCTAAGGAATCAATTGCTGTTCTTGCTTTTTTTTTGGAAAAATAACTTAAAAATTTCTAAAAATAAGATTTGTAGCACTAAGGTTGTGCTTTTACCCCACCCAACTCTTATATAAAATTTAAAAAAAAATACAAAATATAGTGAAATATGTCAAACCTACCCTATATCTCAGAAACCATTGGGCAAAATTCTACAAGTTCAGTATCATTCAGATACGAGAAGTGTTGTGTTTAGTTTTGTAGAAAAAAGTTCCATTATAAAATTTTTACTATGAATGCACACTTGCCGTAAGCGAAAAAACGAACATTCTCGTGTTTGTTTTACAATGTGTTAAGCGCTTTTTTCTATTTCACCAGAAACTCTACCAAAAAGAATCTTTCTGAATCCACTTCTTACTATATTACGGTCAACTTTTTAAAGAGATTTCTCAACGCTCAATTGATTATGGAGGCTGTTATCTAAATCAAACGCTATATGTTTAAATAAGTACACGTTGCACATGTTGAAGCTTAAAATCAATTAAGCAATGTCGGATATAATATCCGGCTTTTGTATAAGCCGTTCAAAATCGATTAAAAACTACCTGTGTTCTAACTAACAAAAAACTCTAATCTATTGAAGGGACGCCTCAGTAAACGTCTTCATTATCATATGTATGCTAGTAAGTTATTTTGTTTGGCATATATTTTTAAGTGGTGAAAACAGCTCTCACATAAATCATTCAGAATTCGAAAACATTATCTTTGGGGTAGTTATTTAACACCTATTTATGCAAATGAACCAATTTTCAACATATCACATTCCACACTCCACAAATAACTGCCCTCAATCCTGATTCTAGGTGTCCCCCCTGCAAACAAAGTCCATTTCCGCCCACTCCTAAACTTCCTCTAGGTGACCAACTACATTCCTCCGAGACCTGTGGAACAATTGCCAGGTCCGCTTGCTTACAGTCCACTTAAGATAACTACAATATCTGCCAGGCACTTTCCGGACATCTTCCGGAGCGCATAAAATGTCACACGTAATCTTAGCTGTACAACACCCTTTCGCATCTCACCCCCGTTTTCTTGCCTTCGCTTGTTGGCTAGTGTCTACATTTTATCTACACCTACCGATCCAAACTCACCCCCAAAATCTGTCACCGGCCAGGGCTTAACAATCGCCCGGAACAAGGGACACAGGTCAACAGTCCCATTCATTCTTCATTCCAAGGGCGTGCCATTCTGCTTCCGGAACGTGGCAACTTCTAAGAAGATCGGGAGTGGGGGAGTCCCTTATTAAGAATTCATGTCATCTTGGAAGTCGGGGAGACAATCTTGTTGATGGGAGAATTTCCATATTTGTGGCAAAAATCTGGGTGAATCATTAGCTCTGGGAAATGCTCGGTGGGATCTGTTTCGAATTCAAACACACATACATATATTACGTTACAAATGATAGTTTTGAAGACGGTCGCATGCTCCCTTGTAATCGTTTAAGGATTCAACAATTTGAGATGGTTTGTTTTCTTGGAAGTTCTGGGAACAATTTTCAACCGGCCAGCACTCCGAAGGACTTTGAAGACGGTTAAATGGTTTTATGATTGCTACGCCCTAGCATAAGACATTGGAAGAGTTAGTCTTTATGTGGTTAAAAAGGGATTCGTTCGTTTTTTGCTTTTGAAAGGCTGGTTCAAAGAAGTCGTTCCGTCGTCTCGGACTAGCGGTTTTGCGGTAACGCCTTTGACAATCTCCTTTAATTGGCTTCACCAGAAAACAGCATGGATGGCGGAGCTGATTCCAAATCGTTTAACAATGTTGTTATTTTGCGAGAGCAACCCCAAATTTGTGGGTCTTTCGCTGCGGTTTGCGCAACCTGGCTGGTGGGTCCGTACACCCCAAGAAAGTATCGAAAGTTTGTTTGTAGGGTTTTAGTTGTGTTCCAAGATCCGTCATCAGCAAACATATGTATAAACGCAAAGACCGCGCGTCATAAATGGTGATTTAAGACCGATATGATCGTTAAATAAATTGACTCCGGGTGCGCCAATATGGTTGAATTAATGGCTCTGAGAGAGCTGCAAGTAATTTGGGTTCAAACCTTTGGCGCATAAATCAATTTTAAACTTTACTGTACGTAAACTGAATCAGTTGAGAACCTCGATAGTCGTTCTATGTAATACATTGTGTGCAAAGAGAAACAGTTAACTACACTTTTGAAAAATTTCAAAATCGAGGAATATTGGTGTAAAATGACAAATGCATAAATCGACAAACGAGAACCATTAATGTTTAAAATATTGGTAAAAACCACTCATGACTTTTATGAGATCTCTCCATGAAATATTTAAGAAATAGTTTTTAATAACTCACAAGTCTTTCCAAATCACATTTTTCGTATTTCATAGTTTTAAATCTAGGGGACAATAAATAGAATGTTTATAGTTGGATTAAAACTGATTTTGTTTTATTGTAGATACGATAGAATAATCAGGACTCATTCAAAAGTCCTTAACTTTATGTTTTATTCTAGCTTTCACCGAACTTTCAAAACATACAAAGTAAAACATGTAGCAGATAAGGCTTACTTTCAGTTTCTGACTGCATGTAGTTCCAAGCGAGTTAAGAATGTAGGATCCAAAAATTAGGAGATACTCCAGTTCTTGCTTTGATACTCAAAATATGGTTCGATAGGGTTTTGTTTTGTTCAGGTTCAAATTTTTTCACGACTATTTTCAAAAAGCACTTAAATTTATTTGGAAAGGTGATTAAATGCTGCAAAAATAATGCAGCTATGCCCTATTTTCCTTACTTGAGGTCCAATTATTCGCAGCGAATCCATGTAATGTTTTTTACAGCGTATATTTCTATGTTTGAAACTATGTTATAATATTTTTTCATAATTTTTTTTTTCGAATTTCAAGCAAATTTCCTTTGATGTTTGATATTGTGGTCATTATGGGACTTACTCTACTCTAAAGTTCTAAAAGTTGATTCATAAATATGTTTTGACCATTTGTTAGATTTAGATAGAAAATTATTTCTCAGCAGGCTGGCTATTCGCGAACCCTTTTAGATAATATTGGTAATATAACGGATACCTAATTAACATAAGAACGGAAAATGTGTATTAATACTGATTTTAGTTCGATGTCTGTCAAACTGCTTTCGTAAAACATTATTTTTATCATTATTTTTTCATTCTAATAACCTTTTCTGGTGTAGTGGAGATTTGATAAGGTTTCCAGAATTTTTTCAGCGTGTATCCCAGCCGGACAAATCCGGGAAAATTAATCTAAAACCCTGGAAAAATCCGGGCATTTCGAAATTGTCGACCAAAAATCCGGGCAATACCCGGGACAATTTTATCAAAAAGAAAGGATTTACTCAACAATAATAAAAAAAAAACTAGAAAAAAATTTTTTTTCATAAAATTTGATCAAAAGATTTTAAATCGTATTATAGCATTTCAAAAAACCTTTCATGATTATTTTGATGAAACTTGATAAAAAAAAAATCGTTTTGGACACATAAATAAAAAAAAAATTACAACACAATTAGTTTTTGAGAATGAGAATGAAACCTGGGCCAAATCCGAGCATTTTCAAAAAAAAATCTGGGTAATCGAACCGAACCGGATTTTTCCTAAAGTTTTTCTTTAACATCCGGGCAAACCCGGATAAAACCACGCAATCTGGCATCTTTAAGATAAGAGCATAACAAAAATCCGGAACGAAGTGAGCTCCCCATTTTTCAATGAAAATATACAAACCACAAACCAAACTTGTACGCCAGAAAAGATATTCGATGTTATAGAAAAAAAGTTTTAGAAATTAATTTTAAAAAATTTCCGCCGATGAGGTTAAAAAAGCTGTTTTGTCTTTTATAAATGTTGTATAAGTCCAACAGATTAGGAGTAGAAACAAAACGCTGTTCTACAATGTCGCATTTATGTGTTTGCCTTCTCATTAAATTTTTTCTCTTGTATTTTCAAGCCATTGTTTTCCTGTTAATATGGATCAAAGTGCTTTTTTAGGCTTTCTTGTCGCCGATCTTTTTCCTTTCACTGCTGTTTTTTTTAAAAATATGCATGTTTACGACATTCTCAAATTGCCAGAATTTCCTTCATATAATGACTGCATTTTTAACGCATTGGTTTTTTTTTCGCTACTCCTTAAAACGGATCAGGATGTCATCTTAACTTCCCTTTTCTACCCTAGTTGTTCAGTCCACCAAACACGCAATCACTAGGTTGTCTTCACTACCTGCTTTTCGTATAACAGCGATCCTTTCAACGCACTGTCCACTCAACTCGCCTTTTTTCCTACTACAGCTTTCCTCCCAACACGCTGTTTTTCTATTCATTTGGTCCTCCCAACACGCATTCATTAGGTTGTCCCCTCAACTCGTCTTTATTCTACTGTGGTCATGTGGTCCACGCATTCTTCAAACTGTCTTTTCAACTCGCCTTTTTTACAGCTAGTCTTTCAAAACACTGTTTCCAATTCATGCGGTCCTCCCAACACGCATTCTTTAGGCTCTCTCTCGCCTTTTATTTTTCACAGATTTCTTCTACACACTGTTTTTCTCATGCGTTCCTCCCAACACACATTCTTCAGCCTGTCCTCTCAACTCACTTTTTGTTTTCTACAGCTGTCCTCTCAACACGCTGTTTCCTATTCATGTGGTCCTCCCAACACGTATTTTTCAGGCTGTCCTCTCAACTCGCCTTTTTCAACAGCTGTCCTCTGAACACTCTGTTTCGAAATCATGTGGTTCTCGCAACACGCATTCTTCAGGCTTTCATCCTAACTCGCCTTTTATCTTCTGCAGCTGTCCTCTCAACACGCTGCTTCCAATTTATGCAGTTCTCTCAACATGCATTCTTTCGACTGTCCTCTCAACTCGCCTTGTATTTTCTATGGCTGTTCTCTCAACAGTCTGTTTTTTCTCATGCAGTCTTCCCAACACACACTCTTCAGGCTGTCCTCTCCACTCGCCATTTATTTTCTATGACTGTCCTCTCAACACACTGGTTTTTTCCTCATGTGGTCCTCCCCACACACATTCTTCAGGCTGTCTTCTCAACTCGACTTTTGTTTTCTACAACTATTCTCTCAACACACTGTTTTTCCTCATGCGGTTGGCCCTCCCATCACACATTCTTCAGTGTATCCTCCAACCTTACCTTAGATTTTCTATGGCTGTCCTCTCAACACGCCGTTTCCTATTCATTTGGTCCTCCCAACACGCATTCTTCAGGCTGTCATCCTTACTCGCCTTTTATCTTCTACGGCTGTTCACTCAACACGTTGCTTCCAATTTATGCGGACCTCTCAACATGCATTCTTTAGGCCGTCCTCTCAACTCATCTTTTATTTTCTATGGCTGTCCTCTCAACACTCTGTTTTTTCTCATGTGGTCCTCCCAACACACATTCTTCAGGCTGTCATTTTAACTCGCCATTTGATTTCTACAGCTGTCCTCTCAATACACTGTTTTTCCTCATGCGTGTTTCTCAACACACTGTTTTTTCTCATGCGTTTCTCCCAACCAGTCTTCCGAATATCACTCAATTCTCATGAGAGACACTGAAACGTTTTCAGCAGCGAAAGCAAAACCTAAATTGTCGGTTGGTTTATCTCCCAGTGGGGCAAAGATCGTGTTCGACAGCGCTGCTCCGAGAATCAAAGAAATAAAATTTGAAAGAGAGACGTTTCTTCTCCAGTTGGAATTCTCAACTGAGTGAGGAGCTACCTGATTTTCAGTTTCTTTTTTCAGTCAATAACTTTTCTTGCTCAATCACTCACTCACTCACTCGTTTACTGATCGATGATCGAATGCTGTCTGCCTGATACATCTTGCTTTGTTGTTGCTGTTGTTGGGGAGGATTAAAATAGTCATTCAAACACGCAGGCAGTACGTATGAACATATGTTTCTGCCGCTTTGCCAGAAAGTACGCAGGCAGTATGAACCGATGCAAGGCCGCATTGATTGAGTTTGAGTGAGTGAGTGAGTGGATTTTCGAATTGGATCTTGTATCAGTCAGTGTCTCAATCACTTCTGATACACCAGGTAGTGAGCTTGAGAGATCGACTTAGATGCGAGTCCGCTCTCGCTTTTGAATCTTGTTTACATTGACTTCGCATTGTCGCTCTGCCGATTCTCTAGGGAACAACAGGCAGCAGCAATCGGCTTTGAATGTTTCCAACTAGAAACCTATCATGAGCGTTTCTTCCGAGTGATTTTCGGAAGACTGCTCCCAACACACATTTTTCAGCCTGTCCTCTCAACTCGCCTCTTGTTTTCTACCGCTATCCTCTTAACACGCTGTTTCCAATTTATGTGGTCCTTCCGATACGCATTCATCAGGCTGTCTTCTCAACTCGATTTCATGCTACTGCAGCTGTCCTCTGAACACTCTGTTTCCAAGTCATGCGGTCCTCCCAACACGCATTCTTCTGGCTAACATCCTAACTCACATTTTATCTTCTACAGCTGTCCTCTCAACTCGCCTTTTATTTTCTATGGCTGTCCTCTCAACACACTGTTTTTCCTAATGCGGTCCTCCTAACACGCATTCTTCAGACTATCATCTCAACTCGCCTTTTGTTTTCTACAACTATTCTTTCAACACACTGTTTTTCCTCATGCGGTCCTCCCATCACACATTCTTCAGTTTGTCCTCTAAACTCACCTTTTATTTTCTATTGCTATTCTCTCAACACTTGTATTTTTTCATGCGGTCCTCTCAACACGTTTTCTTCAGGATGTCCTCCAACTCGCCATTTATTTTCTTTGGCTGTCGTCTTAAAACACTGTTTTTCTTCATGCGGTCCTTCAACACGCATTCTCCAGGCTATCCTTTCAACTTGCCTTTTATTTTCTACAGCTGGCCTCTCAACACACTGTTTTTCCTCACGCGGTCCTCCCATCACACATTCTTCAGGTTGTCTTCTCCCAACACACATTCTTATGGCTGTCTTCTCAACTCGCCTTTTGTTTTCTACAGCTATCCTCTCAACACGCTGTTTCCAGTTCATGCAGTCTTCCCAACACGCATTCTTCAGGCTGTCCTCTAAACTTGCCTTTTATTTTCTACAGCTGTCCTCTCAATACGCTGTTTCCAATTTAAGCGGTCCTTCCAACACGCATTCTGTAGGCTGTCCATTAAACTCGCCTTTTTTCTTTCTACAGCTTTCCTTCTAACACACTGTTTTCTATTCATTTGGTCCTTACAACATACATTCATTAGACCAGTGGTTTTCAAAGTGGTCCCTACCGCCCCCTTGGGGGCGTTTAGAGCTTTCAAGGGGGCGGTGAGCTCAATTTTGGAATTTGGGGGGTGTTGGAAGGGCTCAGGGGGGCGGTGAGATCGTAGTTCACATTTTTGCAAATCACGAAAGTGCTCATTCGTGCTTTTTTTTTTATAATCCATTCTAAAAATCAATTGTGCCATTTGCCATGGATAAACTTTTAATGTACCTTATTGGAAATCACTAACGTGGGCGGAATTGAGTTTTTTTAAACTTGGTTGAACTTTAAGGCCCGTGAATGCTGCATAACTTTGAACAGGATTAAAATTCAGATATCAAGAAATAAAACTATTTTTTACGTTTCACCGGCTTGACCGTAATTAATTTGTATTCAATAATGAAAAAATAATGGAGAACATAGAATTTTGTATACCAAAATTTAAGATATGTGATTTTATATCAAACCAAATTAATCAATCAGTTTAAGATTTAAGAAACTTTACATAGAATTAAGTGTTTACTGGAGGTTATAAGCAATATGAGGCCCTTGAAGCCAAAAGGGTATAAATAAGAGTTGCCAGCTTGCCTTTCATATTTCACAGAATAATTGAGGAAAGTTCGGTCCGGCCCATTTGCCCGGATTTTGTTGAAGGAAGTCCGGATGTTGCCTAGATTTTTCAATTTTATTATTTACTCAGATTTATCCGGTCCAGACACGCCTTAACAAAATTCTTACAAACTTGCTATAAAGCTATTTTCGATAAAAAGCGCTTTTAAGTTATTTATTATGTTTGTAAATTTTCTATTTTTAAAATTTTCATTTCTCTTTCTAACGAAATAGTATGTAAATAAATTCTAAAAATCTGAAATATCACGAAATAGAGTTTAGTTTCTACACTTATAAAACCCCCTACCCCTTTGGCTATGAGGGCCAAATTAATGAGTTATGTTAAGTCTCAAAACAACATAAAGGCAAAAGCTAATGGTTTTACGACGATTCCGATTATCATTTTTTTAAAAAGATTTTTCGAAAAATTTTCCCAAGGCGGCGTTGAGCTCGAATTTTTTTAAAAGGAGGCGGTGAGTGAAAAAAGTTTGAAAACCACTGCATTAGACTGTCCTCTCAATTTGCCTTTTTGCTTCGACAGCTACCAACTCAACACACTGTTTTTCTCATGCGGTCCTTCCAACATGCATTCTTCAGGCTGTCCTCTTAACTTGCCTTTTATTTTCTACAGCTGTCCATTCCACGCTGTTGCCAATTCATGCGGTCCTCCCGACATACATTCTTTAGGCTGTCCTCTCAATTCACCTTTTGTTTTTGACAGCTGTCCTTCCAGCATTCTGTTTAAAATTTATGCGGTCCTCCCAATTCACATTCTTTAGGCTATCTTTCCAACTCGTTTTTTATGTTCTACAGCTATCCTCTCGTGTAGCTGTTTCCAACGTATACGGTCCTCCCAACACGCATTCTTCAGGCTGTCCTCTCAAACGACCTTTTATTTTCTTCAGCTGTCCTCTCAACACGCTTTTCCCAATTCATGCAGTCCTTCCAACATGCATTCTTTAGGCTGTGCTCTCGACTCGCCTGTTTTTTCGGAAACTCAATATAAATTTGAACTAATATTTGTTCTAATATGAAGAATACTTACAATCTGGAACTATAGCGACACTAATCGGTCTGCTCTTCTGTCAAATTCCACGGGTTTTTCCTGCTGGGTGTTCTCTGATGTAGGTTCGATTAAATATAGATGAAATGAGTTCTTTACTCGTAACGGGCAAACTTAAAATGTTTTTCCATTTGCAATATGCTACTTAAAAGGTAGGTCCTGTCACGGTCGCCAAATGAGCAACTTGCTTCCCAGCAGAGAACACCCATCATGATATGGTCAGCCGCTGAGCTAGCATTGCGACTCACCTGGCTAACTGTTCTGCCATGACTGATGTCTATGGGAGTGCTCCACACAGTGGTGATATGTACAGGGTTTTATATGGCAACACATTGAATAAATCAATCTTATTTTCATCATTGTTTTCCAAAAACTTTATGCAAAGTTGAGCAGTCTATTCATCTGAGGCTATTAGATTCAAAATCATTTGATTTGAAAATGAAATTTCGTCGATAGCAAAATCTTAAAATCAACCGGGCACATATATAGTGATCAACAATGAAACCTTACTGAAAAACAATCAACAATTGCCCTGATACATATTTTGTGGCTAAATGTTTTCAAAGAATGGACATATTTTCTTCAAACATTTTTTATCGTATTGTTTATTCAGTTTCTAAAATTTATTCAAATATTTAAAATGGTGCAAAAAAAGAATATTTTTAATTATTCATTTGAAATCTCCGTTAAGTCATCTCCGTCCTCATTATAATATAAATCTACCTCATATCTCATTTCTTCCCCTTTTGCTTGATTTTGATTGTGAGTATTTTTAACAAGTTTGATTCTTTTTTTTTATCTTTTAAGTTGTATCATATTTTGATCTGAACATGGAATGTGATAATGAAGTTATATGTACTGAATGTAAAAACGTGAAAAATAACCTTAATAAAGTTATAACTTGTACGTATTGTTTTAAAAGTGTCCATCTGTTACGACTTTGCCTTACCCGGAGTGCATCATAACTCAACACGCAATTGATATTCTTAGATGAAACAATTTTATCTTTATTTTAATTCAAAAGGCCGGAAATTGAATCGGCATTCATAAGCTCACAGCTCTATATGCGCTGTTGGGCTCAACAAATCATGTGGCTCGTTGCCAATAAACATCTCACAAAACGACTATCACGACAGTAATGATTTCATACTTGAAAACTCTATTATGCTTATCTAATAGGGGTATACTTAAGAGCTAAATCGAACCTGTACCGCTTCTAAAGGAGGTGCCGCTGCCAACCAACTCACAGCTGTTGATGAACGTTGACGGGGCCCCGGATCCTCACGATGCAGTCTCCGCATGCAATGGTTGCACACACATCGCTTGACGATGCGCGCAACCTGATCAACACTGCTACTACCGCAGCTTCTCCTTTGCTTCACTGATGTTTCGGAGTCACTCGATATTGGGATTGGGCCTGCTAAAAAGAATAAAGCTTGCTCTTTACTGTTACACAGATTTTCACAAGAATGACAGCTAATCGGAGTGAAATTGGAGTGAAGGCTATTGCTTTCTCTGTTTAACACACGAGAAATGGTATAACCTGGTTGCGAGCGCACCCATCGCCCATAATCTACACATGCACTTGTTGCACACACATCGTTCGACGATGCGCGCAACCTCAACAATATCACTACTATTGCAGCTACTCGTTTGTTTTCTTCCGCTCCTGCTCCAAGCCAAAACATGCATTGGTCCTTCTTCAGGGCTCTCTCTCTCTGGTTCAGTGTCATGCAAACACGTGCAAAGGTCCTTCCTTAGAGAGCACAACCGCTCTTGTCGGAGTTGCCTCCCTTTAATGCTCTGCTCACACACGATGCAATAATGATCTCACACACATGCACTAGGAATGGACTGCGGACGATCAGCTGATTCTCCTTCTTGCGTCTCACGCAATGTTGCTGTGTTTCTGATTTCCCGAGGGAATCAGAATCGGGTTAAAATAAAAGGCCCTAAAAGAACATTGTTTTAGTGTGCTTAAATATGGGCTCGCGAGCTGTGCCATACCTGCGTCAAAGACGAGGACCTTTCTCGATAAGCGAATCCGATGATTCACCCTGCAATGTTGTAGGAGTCAGCTGTTCCAGATGTGTTTATCATCAGCTGTTTTCGCGAATGATTCCTTCCGATGTGACATGTGGATGGATTCGTGAGGAGCTACGTCGATCTGTGTGTATATTTGAATACCTTAGGTATACTGTGAGCAAGACGGAAAAGGTTTATCCTTACCTTCGGGTTGTTGTTGATGTCACTTCTTTCTTGAGAAGTTTCCTTCTTTTCAAATCATCCTTTTCTGATCGCAACCGAGCATGCAGGAATTTCTAGAGTTGCAGTCTGTTATGATCGAGTTTTATTCGATCTTTCGATTAGATAAAGTTGATAGCTCTGGATTTAATGTTCCGGTGGTTCTTAGAGATTTTCTCAACTTTTCCAACTCCTCAACCTGGTTTACTCGTTGGGTCTTATGATCAGCAGTAAGTAACGGAATGGTGTTCGACCAGTTAGGGAGAAGTGAGTACTTCGAACTCGTGTGTAAGTGCACGATGAGTCGGCGATTATTGTGATCGTAACGAATTTGTTTGCTGTTGTCTAACTGTGTCGAAACCGCTTACTTGGTGGACTTTATGCGTGCTTGTAGGTTGAGGAAGTTGTACTTTCGTTTTTTAGCGGAACTGGTAGTGTCAGTTGCTTCGGCCTACAGTAGAGGCGATTTTTATAGACCGGCTATCGAGTGAGTTTTGCTTTGAGCGGTACAGTAGTTGCTCGGTTTTAAATACAGTGTATGACAGTGTTTCTCATCCATGGGATGCTGAGAATACGATGTAACACATCTACGCTGTTTTTAAACTAGTTTCTAATCAGTTGACTTCGGTTAAAACGGATATGAGATCAGTTACTTCTGCGGTAGAGGCGTCACAGGAATTTTTATCTTCGAAGTTTGAAGAAATTCAGACAGATTTCAAAGGTTTAAAATCCCGGAATGATACTCTTGATGAAGAAGTGTCTGGTCTCAAATCCAAACATTCCAAACTTTCAAATCAAGTCTGTACGAGGTTGAACCTAGGCACGCTACTGAACTCAGCCCATCAATCCCTCCTATTTTCGATGCGGTGGGCCATTGGAAGAAGGTTTCCACGATCGGAAAACAATAGATAAGCGAAGGCGATTCTCTCCAAAAGGCTATATTCACCACACACCGGCAGGCTGGTTGTTAGCCGATGATCGTCAAGTCAGTCCTATTCTGAGTCCCGTCCAGTCCAAGTTTCCATTCGTCATCGTCACACATATCGTTATTTGTAACTTAGTATACTTTAGTTTATGTCTAGTTTATAATAAACTAAGTACAACGAGTTGTGTGTCTTTTTAAAATTAAACCTTGTGTTACCATTATTTATTGGATGACCGATATCTCAAGGGCCAAAATTGCCAAGAAGACGCTGCATGCAACATCCAACAACAATAGAATGGAACCATTGTTGGAATAATCTTCATCGTGCCCCCATCGATGTTGTACGGAGGAACGACAGCACCAGCTATCGAAGGCTCTAAGGTAAAGTGCCCGGAAAGAGTTCGGTGACCTCCAACATTTTGGTCCTTCGAGCCGGATTTGGGGCCATCTACGAAGGAACCGAGGCGCAAAAAAGAAACCATTTTGTCCAAGGAATCCAAACACAAGCCAAAATCGCCATTGGACCCAAGTTCTGGGAAACAATACCCTTTGCATTCGCGCCATTGTTTCTCGTTTGGCTTGGCTTGGGATCAGCCGAACAATTGCTGCAAGCGACTTTGGCTCAACTGTGTGCAACTTTCTGAAGGCTTGCAAGCGGAAAACACACATCGACTTGTGACAACTAAAATTGTGGTACCAACGAATTCGGTCGTTGGTTTTAGACCTCGATGACTCGGACTCAGCTTTAATTCCCCTGGATTATCCGTTGGAATATTCATCCTGATTGGCGACGATTGAAACATCGCTGTTGGCCATCATTCCAGTTCACGGACGGAGATTGGAACTTCGTCATCATCTTTATTATCATCATCATCATCATTATCGGGTGCAGCTCGACCGAGCCGATAAATTTTGCCACCCGATTGGTTCGACGGTGAGCACACATTGGATCGCATCAGTGGTGCACAACTTACGATGCCCAGCAAAAAGTTAACTTTGCGTAGGTTGATAAAAATCGAAAAGCAAATGTTATTATTCAATAACAAAAAATACATTTTTAACCGTAATAACTTCATCCTCAACCCAAACCTATCTACTTGAGCCCTGGCGTCATTCGACAAGAGGTAGATGACTCAAAGTTTTGTTTTTGTCTGACGAATCATTTGGTTGGTTACCTTTGTCCGGGGATTCTTGGGTAATTTGAAAATCGTTTTTTTTGGAATTTTGAAAATTAATGGCAAGAGAAGTAGATCGTCGAGCGTTTTATTGCTATGTTTGTTCGTGACTATCCAGTTGATTTTTTATTATGAATATTGAGTATAAATGAGAAAATGAGCTTGGTTAACACTATAAGATTATAATTTATTTTTGAAAAGCATTAAATGTCTTGGTTACGAATCATAAATCAAACTTGCGAGTTCCCTGAGCTCTTATTGCTTAATTTAACACAATTTGCTTGTTAATCTTTGTGTGAAACGCACAGATTTCGTTTCCTTAAACGGTGTTTTACATCAACGTGCAGCAGTGCTTTCACACATTTAATGTGTCGGTCTACTTTTTCTGTAACGTGTAAAATTTTAAAACACTTTGGTGTGAAATGATTTGTCAGTGTAGAAAATGCTGATGCTGTCACAGGGCTGGAAAACAGAAAAAAACGCACCCAAACGTCAGGTTGGCCTGATTAAATCACCGGCAGGTAACAAATGTTGTTTCATTAGTATGATCATAATTAAAACTTTTTCAAGTCTTAGGGGAAGTTTTGCATTGATCAGGTTCACAAATTTTACCGAACGGAGCATGCCTTATCTATAAAAAAATAGTTTTGTTAATTTCGTTTGGTTCCGGCACAAGTTTTTATCTTAAACGATTACAACTCTTTTCGAAAAGTGCCCAGTTTTTTGCCGAAAAGTAAAAAAAGCTGCAGCAAATTTCTATTTGTCTGACGTAGATGCTGTGTTTTCATTGTAAAGAGAACACGACTGTGGTCAATTAATATTGTGTAAGTATATTTGCTTACATATATCCCCTTTTAATTTATTCCTGTATTGTTTTATTTCTAGACATGTTGTTTTATTTTTCTAATTTTCACAAAATCCGATGTATTTTTTATAAGACTATAAATTTTATAACATTTTCAACTTTGTGGAGAAAATAGCTGTTGTATGTATGTATGTATGTATAAATCCACCTTGGGTTTGCGGCAGCGCCGCAGTTATGGCCAAGAAAATAACCCACGCGACCATCTTGGCTACCACGCAACACAGTCATAACCCCTCTATGAGACTTTTAAGGGAATGGAATCGCAAGCAGAGGCACTTACGGTATCCAGGGTTAAAGGGGAAAAAGTCTCGAGAAGCTAGAACCGTGTTGTTGACTAACCAAGATAGCATGCAAGCTATAATCCCGCCGCCAAGGCTTCCGGATAAAGAGTGCGTCCTTCTTTTACAAAAAGTAATCAAATACGATCATTTTCTCAACCATGCCAAATTCCCTTGACATAAATTAAGAAACGCCAAGTATTCGAAACGTGTAACAAGCACATACTGCTACCCGCTCCTTTTGCAAAACAAAGATACCCTGATGCCCCTAACCCATTTTTTGCTTATTAAATTTGCATTTGTGTAATATAATGTAATAAAATATAATATAATGTAATTAATAAATATAATATAATATAATACAAAATAATATAATTTAATATAATATAATATAATATGAATATGGTACACTAATAAGGTTCATTTATTGTTTCCTGAAAGATAAAATAAAGTGAGTGAGTATTTGCTGAGAAAAAAAAATGAAATAGAATAAAAATGGAAAAAAATAAAAATGAAAAATTAAAATTAAAATTAAAAAAAAAATAGAAAAAATAGATAAAAAATAAAAAAAATAATTTAATAAATAACAATAATAATTAATAAATATATATATTTATATATTCTTATGAAGGTTTAACAAAAAAAAAATTAAACGAAAAGGAATGAATTAAAAAAATGGTTCATTTTTTTAATTTATTTTCCTTTTTTTGTAGTGATTGGCGGCGTAACGTTAATGTTGAAAGCTTAATACATCAACAAAAATTCTGCTCCGGTTGCTTGACGGTTCATTATTCTGGAATATATGACATCTGAAAAATTGATTTTATACAGAACATTACTTACATAAATATTAACTTGATAGTGATTTGTGCATCTGTTTCACTTTCTCCATCTGATATTTCACTATCACTCTTATTGTGAAATCAGTTTAGAAATTACAAATATTAAGAAATATGATGGAAATCGGTGACGCAGAGTGATGATTCTGATGCTAGATGAAAGGATTCAGTAAGATGTTGTTTTTTTTTATAGAATTATGTAATGTGATGTGAGCGTCCGGTCGTGCAACTATAATACATAAAACATCAATAAATTGTCTTGAATAAAATAAAAATATATAATATATATAAAAATATTGACCTTTTCAACTATTCGGCCAAACGAATATTCGGCCGAATATTCGGTCGAATATTCTGTTAAGTTATTAATAGAAATTAAAAAGCGACAATTTCATTTTTCTTCTATTTCTTCTATCTCATACAGCATATGTTTTTGAACCGATTATTTTCAACCAGATGTCTAATACATCAAATCTTCTTTAAGTAGAAGTCTATTTGATTTTCAAAATGTCACCAATAGTTAGAAGGACATCAGGTAAATTGTCGCTTCTAGAACGTATATCATCAAAGAGATTGGGTTCCAATAAAATATGGGACAAAACATGTCAAAACAGGTGCCAAGCTATTTGAAATGGCTTATTTTATATTGAATCAGATGAATATCGAATTTTAGCTAGATGTCTTCAAAATAGTTGCCAAGAAACGATGATCTTCAAATTAAAGAAAACCATATTTTCTACCAAACAAATCCACACGGCCAGATCTAGACATTTTTTTGAAAAAATGTATAAAAGAGCATATCTCAACAGAATCTTGGCATTATTCTCAAACATACAAGAGGAAAAAGAAAGTAAATTACTTGAAATATAATGTTTTCATCGAATCACAGCAGTAGTGTTAAAATCGTATCTAAGGCCTTGGGTTAATGAAAAATTGATGTTTTTATTTAAATTTACTCTAACAAGTTGTTTTGAACACAAAATCTAAAAATTTAATAGAAAATTTTGAGTATTTATTTGATGTAGCAAATAATCTGAATAAACCCGGGTAAAATCTGGAAAATTTCATATAATATCTGGCCATCCCGGTCAGATTTGACTTTTCTTGAATTCTTTATTGGATTTATGGACAAGCTTGGATGTATGAAAAAAAAACTGGAATAAACGATAATTAATCAAAGTCTAAAGCTATCTACAGTGAAATATACACGGATACACCTAAGATCTTTACTGAAACCATAACTTTTTGATGATTTTGAAGCATTTTCATTATTACTTTTGAATATTTTAGAAATTATCCAAAATCAGTTGAAAAATTTGACAAGTATGTTAGTGTATAATATTTGAAAAATAAGTATTCGGCCTATTCGGCCTATTCGGCCGAATACTTGGCTCAACTATTCGGTGAGCCGAATATTCGGCTTAACGGTTTTTCGGCGATATTCGGCGCCGAATATTCGGCCGACCGAATATTCGGTACATCTCTAATATAGATAAAATAAATTAAACATAAAAAATATAATTTAAAAAAAACACTAAAAGGATAAAACATAAAATAAATATATTCCAATATATTTCATTAAAGAATAAATAATTAAACAAAAATAATAATAGAGTATTTATTTTAGAACTTTTAACAATAAATATCAAATGGTTTGTAACAAATGTGTAAAATGATAACTGGAATTAAAATTAATTAAATTTAGTTCATATCTCACACAAGATTAGGCTGAAAATGACAACATAAGGATCAATGATTAAAAAAGTGCTGAAATTTCTCCTGTAAAAAAAGAGCATAAAAGATGTATGGCACGAAAAACACTTTTATACTATGGCTGATAACACTATGGTACCATGGTAAATCTGATATCTGGCAACGTCTGAATAAGGAAATGATGCCCTGGATGGAATCTTGAAATAAGATTTAAATTTCTGTGAAAAAATTACCGCTTCCATGTTTAAAGATCAACAGAAATTGAGCATCGGTATTAGTAAGAAATATGATAGGAATTATTCAGCGTCCTCGCATTTCAACTACTGTAGGTAATGATAAAATTCTTTACATCGCTTTGTATGCGAGCAATAAAATATAATTTCGACTGTAATGTAGATAAACAATGAATAAAACAGAAAAGTTAGTTCATTAAAAGAAGTCTTCATGATAGGTCTTTGTAAATAGTTTCAAAACTTTTAAAAAGAGTGATAGATGCTGATGACGTACTAAAAACATAATAGAATTATCACCTGAAAATCGATAAGTTTAAATTAAAAAGATTTATTGAAATAGGTTAATTGAGCAGTCCAATCAATAAAACATTGGTAGAAATTAAAATGAAATGTATAAGCGGTATATTGATGAAATTGAATCCTGGGTGCTGTCAATCATGACATATTCTTTGAACGCTGAAATCATATTTTAGATCATGAATTAAAAGATAGAAAACAGTTTCAATTGTACGAAATGTTAAAGAAACATGAGGCTAACATTTACGCTTTGATCTTAGGGTGCTGTTATGCTGAGTCGACAAACAGCGCGTTGGTTTGCGTTGTGTTCACGCGACATACCTATCATTTGATCTCCATGGAAAAAGTGCAGACCTGTCATACTGAGCACTTTGGAAAGCGCGACAAAGCTGATGCGCGAGTGTTTTGTAGCGTGACAAGTAGGAAATCCAATGGAAATATTGTTTTTTTTTTTCTCGTTTTGAAAAAGTGATTTCGGGTTTACTTTGTGGAGAAAATAGCTGTTCATCAAAAAGTATTTTTTTCTCATACAGGAAAATTTTTCGAAATAAAGATTCGATATTTATTTATTTATTTATTTATTTATTTGACGTCAATCATTTGCGTAGACCGTTTTACATGTTTGCCTTAAATCTATATAAGTATAATGTTATGATAGAAGCACTCTCTTCAGTTCATTTTTGTTCATTGTTATATCAATTATGGTGCAGTATTTGTTATAGCAGATCATGATCTTATTTATAGGTCCATTTTGGGCATAGTTTGTTCTTTGTTTATTTATGTAGAAAAGATTCCTGTTTCTTAAATACCGAGTGGGAGAATAAAAGTTAAGTTTTTCTAAAATGTTTGCATCATTTACTCTTTGCCCAATAACATCATTTATAAAAGCTAACATTGCAAACTCACGTCGTTTATCAAGACTATCTATTTTAATTAACATACATCGAGATTCATACGAAGGTAGCTGATACGAGCTCCAACCTAACCTGCGTAAAGCATATAATAAAAACTGTTTTTGTACTGACTCAATGCGGTCTTTATGTGTACCTTGATATGGAGCCCAGACAACACTGCAGTACTCAAGAAGGGGCCTAACATATGTTACATACAGTGTTTTGATGGTATAGGGATCATTGAATTGAAAACTAAACCTTTTTATAAACCCGAGCATATTACTTGCCTTGTAAATTATGTTATTGTAGTGTTCTACAAAGGTCAGTTCAGAATCTAGTATGACTCCTAAGTCTCTGACTTGATTGCATCTTTCTACAGATTTTTGACCAATGGTGATGGTGTCCTGTCTTACATTTCGCTTTTTGGTAAATGAGATTGAGATGCATTTTTTTACGTTTATCTCTAGCAAGCTTTTTGTACACCATACATAAAAATTATCAACTTCTCTTTGGAAGGATTCAATATCAGATGGTTTACGTATTTCCATGAAAAGTTTCATGTCGTCTGCATATATTAAAACATTTAAATGATTTAAAAAGTGTTCAACATCATTGACAAATAAAATAAATAGTAAAGGACCCAGATGGGATCCCTGTGGCACTCCTGATGTAACATGCACAACAGACGACAAATTTCCTTCAAATCTTACTTGTTGCGTTCTTCCGTGCAGGTATGACTGAACCCACTTTAATAATTTATGATTGAAACCTATTTTAGATAATTTGAAAAGCAATAAAGGAATATCAACTCTATCAAATGCTTTGCTAAAATCAGTATATAATGTTTCAACATAATTCCCTTCATCTATGGCATTTATCGAGAAATTTACAAAATTTAGTAAATTGGTGGAAGTAGAACGTCCTCTAATAAAACCATGTTGTTTAGTAGTGATTGCATTTTTAACTTGAGAAAAAATGTGTTGATTAATTATTGATTCAAATAACTTAGGGATGCAAGATAATATAGCAATTCCACGATAATTTTTAACATCTGACTTTTTGCCGGTTTTGAAAATCGGAACCAAATACGATTCTTTCCAAATGGGGGGTAGTATGCCGCTTTTTAAAGATGAATTGAACAACCAAAACAAGGGTTTCACTAACTCATTTGATAATGATTTCAAAAATACTGGCGGCAATCCATCAGGACCTGCCCCTTTAGAGGCGTCTAAGGTGTTTAAAGCATTCAAAATTTCGTTGGGTGATACATTATCAACAGTGATATTTAATGAAGATTCAGGAAGATACGAGAAATAATCATAATCTCGATCCTCTTCGTTACGGGTTGTGTAAACATCTTGAAAAAAATTAGCAAATAAGTTACTGATTTCCGCAGGATTTTTACCGATTTTGTCGTTGAACTGCATTTTTGTCGGAAAATTGCTAGACTTCTGTATATCTTTAACTAGGCTGAAAAATGATTTTGGGTCTGATTTGATATTACTTTCTATTCCTCTATTATACTCCTCGTGTGCGATTTTCATTTCCATATTTAGTTGATCACAGATAGTCAAATATATTGTGAGGTTCATATCATTTGCATCTTTTTTATAGTTTTTATGGGCTTTCTGCTTTCTATTTTTAAGATTAAGTATCTTCTTACTATACCACTTCGGATTTCTATTCGGCTTTTTTCTACGTTTTTTGGGTACTGCAGACTCTAATATATCGAATATGTTTTGGTAGAAAAAAGTTACAGCCTGATGTGTTGATAAACTACGAATTCTACTTTGCCAATCAATCGAGTTTAATTTGTTTTTAATTAGTTCGTAGTTTGCATGTTTGAAGTCAAAATAAGGTTCAGATAAATTGTCATCCGACATTGTGGCGTTGTCATGAATGAAAATGGAATATTCAATAGCAGAGTGAAATACTTCATTTTTCCAAAGTGGATTTGGTGCCTCAATCACACAGAAATCATCCGTCATATTAGTAAACAATAAATCAAGGTAGCAGTTATTCTGATTTCGTACGTGATTTATTTGATTAAGTCCAATCTCAGAACTCTTTTCAAATAATGTTAGAAGTGTTGAGTTTTCCCCAATTATTGGAATCAAAAGAGATTCGTTTTGGTCATCTACAATAAAATCAGCAGCACTTTGATTAAAGTCGCCATATATGTGAACATTGGCGTCAGACTCGAATTTTGAAATTATATTATCAGCAATACTAAAAAACATTTTATAGGACTCAGTTTTGGCACCTTCAGGGGGAAAATACACAGATCCAAAAATGTGAAATTGATTTCCTATCACGGATTTAACCCAAACATGGTCAAATTCCTTGTGTTTATTAGATGGGATTTCTTCAGATTCATAATCAGAAGAAATTGCAATTAAAACGCCACCCCCGGATTTCTTGTCGGATAACAATTTATCACGATCGTCTCTATAGACATTAAATTTATCAGCGAAGACTTCGGAGCTTTTAACGCAAGAATCCCAACTCGTCTCAGTTGCTAATATTAAGGGGTAGCTACAAGCAGCTACACGCCTGTAAATTTCATTTAATTTTAAGGCACTTTTCATTCTATTAAAATTTTGACAATAAATTGTTATTTCTTTACTGTCGCATAGAGAGGAATTGATTTTCTTGCAAGCAGAGTTTTTCATATCATACCTAACTACATCGTTGTTGTCCTCCAAGGGGCCCGTCAGATCCTGGCAAAACACGAATGCCTACATGCACACGCTTGACATGGAGAAGGCCTCTGGGGCGAGCGCGCCAAATCTGGATTTCCTATCGTCGAGACCGTGCTTACTCGTGCAAGCTGATGATCTGCCGGATATGGATTCAGTACTTCACCACGTTGGAACCTTATACCACGCTGATTTTCTACTGGAGGTTTTGAAAATGTTGCTTTTGCAGCTGCTAGTAGCTTTTTATCCGGAAGCAGAGAGTTGATAACTGGTTGATGATTGATGTGGGGGATCCTGGTACTATTGTAATCGCTGTAACTACATGAAGGGGTATCCTGGTCTATGTTGCTGTTTCTATTGTTGTTGGCATTGTTGTAGTTGTAATAGTTGAAGGTGTGCTCCTCATTTCGGGCGTTGTTACTATTTAAATTACGTAAATTGTTGCTGTTGTTGTTCTTGGATTTGTTGCTGAGATTCCCAATTTTTTTATTGGCTTTCCTTTTCTTCGATGCTTTATCTCTAGCCTTTTGCTGCTGAACATAGCGTAATTTACGCGCGTCATAGTCAGTCCAGTCTGAACGCCACACTTTTTTAGAACCCAGGAGGCGCCAACCGCAGTTGTCAGAACTGTTAGCAATTGTCAGTTCCATTAATACATTAGTTTCAATTACATTTAAAGCGTCCTCTGTAGTGTGGGACATGGTAGGGCGGTGATCGGTGCAATGAGCTGCCATATCCACAGTAACGGAGCTTATATTTTGCACATCATCACAAATGCGTTTGAGTTCTTTCTGTAGGTCCGTAGTGAGATCAGACACATAATTTTCGATACGGTCCCTACTTGCTTCCATTGAAATATTAAAAAGGGAAGTGAGGTGGTTTTTTACATCTGCGAGCTCACAACTGTTTGTGCCTTTAGTATTTTCCATACACTGCGATAATGTTGACACAGCATTGTTGACTTTTGTTGCCGTATTGTTGTTTATCGCCGACACCGCTTCTTTCAGTTGGAGCTCCATATTTTCAAACAGCTCACCCATTGCATTGAACTTTTTTAATTCGGCAGAGATGCGCAGGCTGGAGCCCGTTTGTGAGTTGAGTGAGCTAATTAATTGCTCTTGTTGACTTAATACCTTGCTCGTATTTTCCATACACTGCGATAATGTTGACACAGCATTGTTGACTTTTGTTGCCGTATTGTTGTTTATCGCCGACACCGCTTCTTTCAGTTGGAGCTCCATATTTTCAAACAGCTCACCCATTGCATTGAACTTTTTTAATTCGGCAGAGATGCGCAGGCTGGAGTCCGTTTGTGAGTTGAGTGAGCTAATTAATTGCTCTTGTTGACTTAATACCTTGCTCGTATCAATTCCAGCTTTCAAATGATGCTGGCAGTCTTCACAGAGCGGGATCATGTAATGTTGAATAACGTTCTCCTGATGTCGTTGAACTCCAATACAAGCCGCGTGATAGCGCTTTTTACAAAATTCACACTTCAATAGGAAGCGATCATCACTGACACTGCAGCTTTTGATACAGCAATTCATAATAAAAAAATAAAATGACCGAGTGCGGCGCGACACAAAACAAAAAAAAAAAATATATATATATACTAGAAAAAATTATTGCAGACCGTCGTTAAAATGCGTCCGTACTCACGAACGGCTAGAAATGAAAAAAATCTACAAATGTTGGATATAAATTAGTAATTCAATTTCGAAGAACATTAGACAGCGCTATACATAATTCAAACATGAGTGCAATAATTAAAACCAACATGCTTAGTACTTGACAGCAGCCGCAAACTTCCTTTGTTGCTTCTGTGGCCAACGGAGCTAGACCACTGAATAAATCTTCCAAGTAATAAACCATAATTTCATTTAATTCCTGCTAGAAATACCTCCCGTCTACAATTGCCATCTTCTATTCTCATAATTTCCCCGGAAAAACTCCGACTTACAGAACCCGAACTTGTCATCCGTGGCAAACCGAATGCGGGCCTCCGCAAAAAGGCGAAATTTTTCGCGCCAAAAGTTGAACCACCCGTGTCGGCAACCAGCAGAGGTTGAACCAAAAACGATGGAACGGCGAAATTTGGCAACCACCAGGGAAAATTATTGTATCAACCATATATTTCCGGTAGGCACCTATGTTGCTTGAGCAAGTCATACGTGTTCTTCCTTGTGTAATAATCGCCTCTATGTGGCTTGCCGCTGGGTTACAAGATTTAATAGTCATGTTTATGTACACTTTTATTATTAAATTAAACTGGCATTCCTACGATTCTCCTTGGTGGCAAGACTCAGGTCCTATTCATTCTAACCGGAAGGTATGCGTTCTGACATACTGGATGGAGGATTTTTCCTGCATCGTCCTGGCTTTCTGTAAAAGGAAAGCTCATTCATACGTGTAGTTTCCCGTTGATGAGGGGTGCTGATGCTGCTTATTGCCAGCAACAATTATATTTTATGTGTAGCTTAATCATGTGTGAAATATGTTTTCCCATCCCGCAGGGCGAAGGTCCTCTTCTTGTGCCGGAATGTATGCCTGCAAGCGAATTCCTTGGGTGAAAATAGCCGGCAAACATTGTTTGACTGAAGTACAATCTTGAAAATAGGGGAAGAATCAAACGATTTTTTCTTCTATAGTAGCGATGATCAGTTTCATCAATTTCCCTGTAAACGATGGAAAAAGCGCTTGAGATAAAAATCTACGTAAAATATCATATTTCGTTCCATTGCCAAAGGCACTCTTCCGACGCTTTTAATCAAACGATTAATCAGATTCTAATTACACAAAGAAAAAGAAAATAATGAAGTGTTTGTCTGCGGATCTTTCAACGTTAGAGTTAAAAAAAACACTGCGCACTTTTTAAACCAATTAACCGCTATTTCTTCCATCCACCCACCCATCCATCTATCCATCAATCTTCACCTTCGCTACGAAATCACCCAAGAAGATGTAGCAAAAATAGATAACCACGTTTCACGGGAAGACAACCAAAGCTCTGATATTAATTTTCAGGAATTTAATTTAATAAAACATCGTACTTTCTGAGGCAGACTCAGAAAGAGAAACGCGTTAGGCAGTTGATACCGATGCGACCCTCTTCGTTTGCAATGACCGCGTGACTTTTTTCCTACTGCTGTAATCACCCAAAAAAACGGGAACCAAACCGGTCGGCGGAAAGGGACATTTGGCCGCTATCAGGTCACCCGCCTAGGTTAAGAACGCCTATAAGAGCTAACGATACCGGGCGAGATTTCTCTTTCCGCAAAATATTATCAACCTCGTTAAGTGTCGTTCTAGAAATCACTCATTACGACACCCGAAGAAGAAAGCGCGACACAGTCCTCCATATTGGTCGAAATTTTGATTTTAAGGCTTTCTTCTGTGTTGTCTTTCGAAGTGAGGGTTGTGGTTAGGGTATGTTTCTAAATGTTATAAAATACGAAATGTAGAAAGTTCACTAACGGTGCTTGTTTTACTCCTGCAGTATTGGAGTAACGTTGAATCTCTAGGGATCAAGTTTTAGAAGCTAAATGTGTGCAGTCCATGTGTTGACATATTAACGGGATTCCGAATCCTCCTACAACTACTCGAAAGGTTCGCCCAGCATCTAGAGTTTTTCTATTCTAAAGTCTAAAGGCATATCTCGACAGTTAAATATTTTTTTTTCTATTAGATCTAGATGAAGTTTTCGTTAGAAAAGGCACAACTCGGAACTCGAAAATTCCACAGCGATTTCTCGCACACGACGTACCCACGGTCCACTGCGCAGAACTTCTTGTTATATTTTTGTAGTTTAACTAGGTACTTGTCTCGGTCGCACTGTTCAGATGATCACTTACGATGGAGTCATTTCACATCGTTCAAGTTAATTATAACAAGAACTCATAACTCAAATTTTTGACGACTTCGCTCATTCTCTGCGTCTACGTAGATTCTCATTCAAATCTTGGGAAGCTAAACACCAAGTGGGACGAGTGTTTTGTCCATATCACCGCTAATCGTCTACTGTGGGCTATCCCAGTTTACAATTGGCCTTTGAGGCCTCTGTATCGTTTTTCTCAAGTTGGACCAAGATTGGAGTAGTCTAGGCTCATTGAATGAGCAGGATTGATCCTCATTGACCTGGATTATGCCAAACTGCGATGTTCCAAAGAGTAGCGTTGAAACTACGATACGGATGAGCGACCTGGATCTCTGCCAAAGAGGTAGAGCGCAACAGATCCTAAATACAGCATTTTAGCAAATGCGGCTTTTGTGATCGCGGTGATGGGTAAGGAACGTTAAGAAACATGAAGATTGCCTAAAGCTCAACAAGCGGAGTCAAAGCTTAAGTGACAGAAGCAATGATACGCATCGCATAACGCAAGGTAGACGCATAGGCTAATCGCGCAACCTTCAGATTGAGTAATTCGGAAGTATCTACCTGACGCAGTTCTATCCGGGTCATGGAGTATTCGGACAATACTTTCAGCGATTCAAGCTAATTAGTTCGCAATATTGACCGGAATGCGTAGATTCGGAAGAATCGCCATAGCCTGCAATTTTTGTATGTTCCAGGGCAAGGCGTAGGCAACTTTTTAGCTTCTTTTCTGGAACGTGTCTTCTTTTTCATTTTTAAGTCTCACAATCGCTCGTTAAGGTTCCCAATGATGACCCTGATGCTCTTTCTCATATTTTACAAAATCATTCACCATAGTTCCAAACCTTTTCGAGGACCATCTGAACGGGGCATAAATTGCAGTTCAACAATCAGATTCCGTCAACTATAGCTATCTGGAAGCCTTTTTCATCGAGAAAAACCATATTTTGAATTGGGATTTGCTCTGCTAATGGGTATTAGAGCAAATCCCAAGTCCGTAGGTACTGCCCCAAGCAACCAAAAGTTTTGATAAACAGGTCAAACACAGCTTAATCAGCTCAATCAATGAACTAACGTTCGTTTTATTCAGCCCAAAATTTAAGTTCTTATTGAAACTTTGAAGTTCCATTACAAATTTAAAAAGCCTTCTGTTCAGCTCACAAGTAATCGTTTATTGAGCGAAAACAAAAAAAAAAATTTCTCCTCTCCTCTCGTACTTCGGTCACCATCAGCCCTATATCTTGATACTCTGTTGGCCTCAATGTGGTGCTGCCGGTTTCTCGACATCCCTTTTATTCCTCCCATCATCACAACACATCTCAACTGTTTTGATTTTGACTTTGTTTTTTTCTGCTTACTCAAGCAACCAAATGACCTAATGGAAACATTCATCCTGGCTAGTGAACGGTAGACAATGTGCAACTCGAGACCACATACACCCAACCTTCGGGTAGTGGTCATATAACCTCTTGTCTGCAACTCCGATTCTCTACCTCCCCGTGGTGCTAGCTGGGGTGCGAGCAACCTTAGCGGAGATCGGATACCCAATCCCGGTGGATGCTCGCATGCAGACTGAGTCAGGGGGCTTCGTACGCGTCTGTTCTCCATGTCAGGGGCGGCGTGCGGAGTGCAACAATGTCCTGGTGGTGTTCGGGACCAAAAACAGCAACATCACGACGGTCCTCTTGCGAGATAGTGGGGTTAGCTGCGGGCCTTGCGAGCTCGTGACTACAAAAAAACATAAGCAACGAACAACGAACAACAAATTTCGGATGGAAATCGGCAAAGACCCACGCGACGAAAAGGGACTAGCGATTGGAAACTTGGAACATGGAACTGCCGATCTCTAAATTTTGTGGGCAGTACCCACGTGTTCTCCAACGAATTGAAGAGCCGCAAATTCGACATCGTATCGCTGCAGGAGGTATGCTGGAAGGGCTCCACGGTACGAACGTACCCAGATGTTCGTGCCATCTACCAGAGCTGCGGCAACACACACGAGCTTGGAACAGCTTTTATAGTGATAGGAAAGATGCAAAAGCGCGTGATCGGGTGGTAGCCGACCAACTCACGAATGTGCCGGTTGAGAATCAAGGGCTGGTTCTTCAACATCAGCATCATCAACGTGCACAGCCCTCACCTCGGAAGTACCGGTGACGACAAAGACGAATTTTACGCGCAGCTGGAGCGTGAATACGCCCAAAACATGATATCAAGATCTTCATCGGGGATTTTAATGCTCAGGTCGGCCAGGAGGAGGAATTTAAACCGACAATTGGAAGGTTCAGTGCGCACCAGCTGACCAACGAAAACGTCCTTGGACTTATTGATTTCGCCACCTCCAAACGAATGGCCGTACGTAGTCCCTTTTTTCAGCACCGCCTCCCACACAAGTACACCTGGAGATCACCGTACCAAACGCAATCACAGATCGACCACGTTTTGATTGACAGCCGGCACTTCTCGGATATCATCGACGTCAGATCCTGTCGAGGCACCAACATCGAGTCAGACGACTATCTGGTGATGGTGAAGATGCGCCCAAAACTCTCCGTAGTGAACAACACACGAAACCGGCGCCCGCCTAGGTTAAATATCGCGCGACTGAAGCAAATGTCGAAATGTGGAAAATCACCGACAGCGGAAGAGGCAGCGAGTCCGAAATTTCCAGGAGAAAAAGCGCCGCTTGGAGGAAGAGGAGCTCGAGGAGCTGGAGCACCTGCATCGTTCCCAAGAAACACGAAAGTTCTATCGGAAACTCAACGCATCCCGCAAAGGCTTCGTGCCGCAAGCCGAAATGTTACGGGGGCATCCTGACGGACAATCGTGAGGTGATCAAAAGGTGGAAGCAGCACTTGGATGAACACCTGAACGGCGCACATGCAGGAGATCAAGACGATGGGGGAAGGTACATCGCCGGCGTAGCCAACGACGTAGAGGAGCCACTCCCAACGATGAGTGAGGTTAAGGAAGCCATTCGCCTGCTGAATATAAACAAGTCGGCTGGGAAGGATGGCATCGCAACTGAACTCATCAAAATGGGCCCAGAGAAGTTGGCCGATTGCCTACACCGGTTGATAGTCCGGATCTAGGACATAGAACAGCAACTGGAGGAGTGGAAGGAGGGGGTAATATGCCCCATCTACAAGAAGGGCGACAAATTGGACTGTGAGAACTACCGAGCGATCACTGTTCTCAATACCGCCTACAAAGTGTTGTCCCAAATCCTACTGCGCCGCCTAACGCCACAAGCAAAGAGATTCGTGTGAAATCATCAAGCCACTTCATGGAAGGACAGTCTACAACGGACTAGATCTTCACATTACGGCAAATCCTCCAAAAATGCCACCAATACCCTACGCACCATCTTTTCATCGACTTCAAAGCCGCATACGACACAATCGACCGTAACGAGCTATGGAAAATCATGGACGAGAACGGCTTTTCCGGGAAGCTGGTCAGACTGATCAAGGCGACGATGTATGTAACGCAGTGCTGTGTGCGGATTTCGGGTGAATTGTCGAGTTCATTCGAATCGCGCAGGGGGCTTCGACAAGGTGATGACCTACCCTGCATGATGTTCAACGTGGCGCTAGAAGGTGTTATTCGATGAGCGGTGGGCGAAATGCGGGGCACGATTTTCAACAGATCCAGCCAACTTATCTGCTTTGCCGATGACATTGATATAGTCGGCAGAACATCTGCGGCGGTGGGGGAGATCTACCGCAAACTGAAACGCGAAGCAGGAAGGATTGGGTTGATGATTAATACGTCCAAGACGAAGTACATGCTGGCGTGCGGATCCGAGACCGACCGAACCCGCTTGTCCAGTAATAACAAAGTCACGATCGACGGCGACGAGCTGGAGATAGTCGAAGACTTCGTCTATCTCGCCTCACTGGTGACCGCAGACAATGACACCAGCCGTGAGATCCGGCGGCGAAAAGCAACTGCGGTCGAGAAGACTTAGCCCTCGCACGAAGTGTAACCTGTGTACGACGCTCATTAGACCGGTTGTTCTCTACGGGCATGAGACATGGATATTGCTCGAGGAGGACCTGCGTACACTCGGAGTATTCGAGCGACGAGTGTTAAGAACCATCTTTGGCGGCGTACAGGAGAACGGAGTGTGGATGAACCACGAGCTCGCGCGACTCTACGGCGAACCCAGTATCCAGAAGGTGGTGAAAGCTGGCCGGATACGCTGGGCGGGACATGTTGCGAGAATGCCGGCCGACTGTCCTGCAAAACAGGTGTTCGTTACGAATCCGGTAGGAACAAGACGAGCGGGGGCGCAACGAGCGAGGTAGTTAGACCAAGTGGAGCGTGATCTGGCGAACGTGGGGTGCCCGAGAAATTGGAGAACGGCTGCTATGAACCGAGTGAATTTTAGAAATTATGTTAGTCAAGATATGTCGTGAGACGGAATTCTATGTAAATAAAATAATAAAGCTAAATATATTTTGACAAAACTATTCACAACCACTATTCAATTGTTAAAATTTTTAAATTTTTTATGACTTTGTAAAACAATAAGAAAAATTTCATGCCATGCGTCAAAAGCAGAATACACGCTTCTTCTTTCAAACTGAAAATTAAGTTGTTTTGGGTCAAAAAGCACTTCAGTGGCAGGCCTCATCTTTAAGTTCGACTGAGCAATCTCAAAACTAAATTTGATAGGCATTTACTCAACAAAAGGAAAAAGGGAATAGTTTAAAATTCGCAGTTCGAATTCAGTTTTGAACTATCGCAATGAGGAAAAATGGAACTTAACTTTATGTTCATAGAATCGAACTATGTTTTGAACCTCGGTCAAAGTTAATTTTGAGTTTAAAAAAAGGAGCATGTATCCTTTAACTGCTAACTGCTTAAGATATGTTGAACAATCAGATATATTGAACAATCAGATATGTTGAACAATCAGATATGTTGAACTATCAGCCATTTTGTCAATAGGCTGTACGCGCTAATTACCCAATATGGGCATTAAGGAACACTTCCCCTAGTAATAAGCTTTCCTACACGCAAATAAATTTAGAAATTAATTCTACGGGATTTTTCACGTAAACAAAGCTTTTGATGCATCCCGTCAATTCTACGTGCGTCTTGTAGTAACAACATCGATTCCAACTTACATCCGAGCGGCGTCGAAGTCGAAGTCGAAGTGGATGACTAAAATCCCTTCAGATAGATTTTGCTTTAATTCGTATAAAAAAAATCTACAATCCAAAAATAGCTGACCCAGGATGCAGGAAAGTCCCAACTCGGGAGAATTTTAACAACATTTTCCGCAGCCGCAATATTCGCAGGACCACAATACTGGTCCATACCAACAGTTTAGCTCCTCAACTAGCAGCAGGTATCTCAGCAAGAGCAGTGAAGGTAAGCAGCTATTTCTTTTTATTGACTCTCTTGAAAATAAAAGAAATGTGGAAATTGATTTGTCAGCATTTTTTTTTCGTAAATTAGTCCTAAATCAATTGAATGAAAATAATGTAGTTTTTCACGTATTTATGACGTTCAAATTATTTTGCGTGTAGAATATCTGCAGAGGCAGCGAGCGGCCAGCAGCAAAGCTCATGTTTTCTTAACAACATTACGGAACGACATATAAATCAAACATCCTTTTCCATAACATCGGTTGAAAAAAATTGAAATTTCATTTTTTTAACTTTTAAGCATAAAATCATACAGTAACTTGATTTTATCTAATTATTTAATTCGTGAATTGCTTAAATTGACTTTCAATATGTCATAAATTCGTGTTTTGTAAATACAGTAGGACAAAAATTTTTAAGTTAACAAATTTAATCTTCCAAAAACAATCCTTTGCGAGTTAACTTTAGTTGTTCTGTGTTAAAGTTTCAATATAAATTATACATTTCAAAATTTTCGTTCTGTTTGTATGTCTTTTTATGGCATAAAATGATTTAAACTAAGAAAATATAAGGTTAGTTACCCTACTTTGAACTCTTTAAGCGATGGTTTTTCCAAATCCATAAGTTTTTCATAGATGGAAGAGAGTTTTATATTTTACAGAAAGCCTAGTTATAGAACTATAGATTATTAACTTATCCGCAAGTTTCAACAAAAGTTTTAAACATAGGTGTTGCCATTTTTGAAAGATTTACAAAGAAATGAATAATAATCATATCCTATTTTGAACCTGCCAAACATTTATAGAAAAGATCAATATAAGTTCTAAATTATACTCCAGTTTATGATACGCACCTTATTGGATGAATGGTTAGTATTAAAACTAAGTTCAGGTGATGTAAGGTCTAACAATGGAATATCATGGTCAAAGGTGTCCTATTTCTGGACCCTTTACGAATTTTTTGGATTTTCCATTGATTTTTTTATGTTTTAAGATAAATTGGTAGGTAGTATAGATCATATTCATAGCAGTAGTAGTGGTTTCCTTTAAAGTTTAAACTATGGCTTGGACAGTTAAAAAAGTGATTTTTTTTATTCGCTCTGATTTCTCAAAAAGCGCCCCACTAACTTAGCCAAGCATTAGCGTTAAAAAACTTTATGCTCCCCAAATCACCGTTAATTATTACGATTTATTATATACTCTTATCACTTCCCCCAAACAGCATTCTGAAATGAACCCTAAACTACTTCGGGAGCTTCCGCCAAGTACTTATCCAAGCGTTTTCAATGATTTTTTTTTTATTTCTATAAAAAACTTAAATTCAATTTAATTTTTCGATGGACGAAAACAAAGACGCGTGCGTCGCCCAAAAGTCAAGGCTTACTTTTTCCTTGGCATATTTGTTTTGTGATTTTGTCCATACTTGTGTTGAACAGAATCCATGCTAAAATACGTTACGCCTCTGAACCGTTTTTTTTTTCACAGAGCTCTGACACTCATTTGCAAGCTTCAACCACAATTACTGACAATATTATTCCCCTCATCACGCCAAGAGGCGCAATGAGTTCTTAGCGAGCATTTAGTTGACTAGAGAGAAGAAAAAACACAACGATAGAGCTTAAAGGGCATCTGTTCGATTTTTTTTCCACAGATTTTTCTGGCAAACAGCAGAGCCTGTCTTGAATTTCATAGATTTACCCTGTTTTTGGGATTTTAAATATTGTTTGGTCGATATGGAATCATTAGTTCGAGCGTTCATATTCGATTGAAATAGAGAAGACACGAGATTCGTGAAATTTTTATTACAAGTAGGTATTGAGCAAGGTTTTTTATTCTGCAAGCAGTGCCCATGGATTTTTCAATATGAACCGGAATGCATCGAGCGATTTTTCATAACCAGTTCGAACAGTTAAAAAAAGTTATTTAAAATTTTTGGTTCAGCTCTATTATAATTCAAAACTTATACCCACATTTCTGACAGTTGATCTAGATGCAATAAATTTCAAATCAAAATTCACATAAAAAAATCGTAGGGATTACAATATTGAACAAAAAGCTGTTTTGTTCTATAGCCGTGTAATGCTCCTACGAACTCTTTATGACCGATGCAAATTTTCGCCGAACGGAAACGTAATTTTGCATATCGAGCAAACATCAAACAAAAGCTTACAGGACTTGGAAAGGCATCCATCTCGAATTGACGTTCGGTTTCAAAATGTGATCGAACGGATGTTTTCCGATCATTTGCCCGGTCACCCACCCAAATCGAGCGCAACAATAGGTGATTTAAATATCTCGGTGGAAAATACTCGCCTACTGTGCCACAATAATACGGTTGATCGTTTTTCTTGACTCCCCACGATGGCGATGACGCGTTGGAAAAGTATGAGGCCCTACAAAAGTCCGCACAGATGCTGATCGAAGTTGCTGACCCATTGGTGGACGAATGCCGGCCGATAAGTATCGCACTTTTACCATGTTCAGCCAATAATGCAATGGCGAAGCAAGGGACAATCAATCAAGCTGAATCGCGACAACCGCCTTGTCATATATCTATCAAAATATTCAATAAAATTATATTCAATTAGATTGCAGTTGTCCGATAGCCGATCCTTTCGAAGACTGTGAAACCGGCCTCAGGCGTTCATTCTTTACTACGAAAAGTGTTCCAGAAAGAGTCCTCTGTTTGATGTGTCTGTTTTTTGAAAAACGAACACACTTATATAGGAGGATCTCAGTGTTTCTTTGAAGAGATCTAAATTCTACTTGGCACTAAGCGTACGTCTTTCCACCAGCCCACAGAATCAGTACTATGTATGCCGTGACCGAGATTTGATCTCATGACCTCTGGCTTAGAAGACTTTAACGCTTTCCACTAAGCCACGGTCGACGGCTTGTTGCTTTCGTAAGCCTTAAGCCTTGTCCTCACTCGTCAACTTGAACTATGATTTCGGTTGCAGAGACTTGTTTATGTTTACATCTTGGTTGCTGAAAGGAGCAGTACCCAAGTAACATTTGAAGTTTTATAGCAGACTACTAGTTAAAGTTTATATAAAAAGCTTGAGGAGTCCAATAAAACTATCAGTGTTGCTTGGACTGAAAGTCTCTATAATAAAAAAAACAGTGTTGCTTGGGGTAGCCTACTGCCAGTAGGTCTCCCATACTTGTCGTGAAATTTCAGGCATGCATTTCATCGTCTTGTTCTAAATGTAAACTAAAACAAGTCTCAGCAACTGGAATCGCAATTCAAGTTGCCTAGTCTGGACCAAGGTGTGCAGGAGGTGTAACCGTATATCAAATTTCCGTTTCAGCCTTTTTGGCTATCTAGGCTATGCAACTGCGGAACCAATGGAGTTTGTTTACCAACAAACCTCAGAAAAGCTG
Organism: Uranotaenia lowii; assembly: GCF_029784155.1. NCBI lineage: Eukaryota > Metazoa > Arthropoda > Insecta > Diptera > Culicidae > Uranotaenia > Uranotaenia lowii. The sequence goes on along the minus strand of NC_073692.1, from coordinate 329,612,323 downwards.
AGCAAATAATCTAATGTTTGTAAACAAACTCATTGACCGGAATGAGAGCCCCGCTCACTCCTCGCCTACTTACTGTGAAAGTCGGAGAACCTCGTATTTCAAAAAACCTTGGTGTGAACGAGGCTTTAAAAAGCATGTGTTTCACCAAGATTGTCCAAAAACTGCCTCTACTCACATAAAATTAGGGATTTTTATACTGTTCTACCGTCAAGCTACTGCTCAAAACTCAGAGCATGTCAATAAATTAGATTTCTTTCAAGCACAAACGGCACTTAAAATCAATAACAAATCCCATTAAAAGTGATCCCAGGTGATATATTTTAGCAATTTTCTCCACTGAAACAACCCTTTTGCCGTTTTCCGCTCCGTAAACTTTGCATGAATTATGTGCGAAAATGTGCAACCCTTCCGACTGACCAGGGCATTTATCCCACACTGACCAATCGTTTCTGAATATTTTCTTTCTCCCTAGAAAATGTGATAAAAAGAAAATAGATAGTCCTACAATTCTACCATCCTAATCAGTTTTAATTCGAACCGATTTAGAAAATTCTGCCACATGCCTCCTTTTTGCAGCCCAGCTCAAAAAAGGTTTATGAACAAAACAACACCCGAGCATGTCAGTATTAAAAAACACAACTCCCAAACCAGACAACTCGACAAATCCTCCGATTACACAAGGGGCTTATCGCAGTACTGCCATTTTCGGAAGATGATTTATGAGGCTGTACCAGCACTCCCCGAAACACTTGTCTCTTGTCGGTTGTCTACTTTCGGCACGCAAGAGAAAAACTGAAATACTCATAATCTCATCCAACTGGACCCCAAATCAAATCCTGTGATTCCACCCTCCGGTTCCAGTAGCAAATTTTTGCATCCGAAATCCATCCGGACAGCCCACATTTATGTTTTATTGGATAATTTCCAAATTTATATGATAATTGCGTGGATCAAGCCCGGACAGGTCACATTCCGGCCCAAAACTGACCCACAATCGAAGACTGAGACGAAGGTTTTCCCCCTCGAAAAAGAAACTGGTAGGCAACAGGAAACAAAAAAAAACTCACCCACAATCCTAAGAGCTCCGATAAAAGCCAAATCGAAAAGATGAACGACCGATAATCGTCATAATCATCATCACATTTTGCTCATCTCGATTTTGTTGCTCACATAAACATTCAGCGTGAATGCGGGGAGAATTTTTCTTGGAAGCTGCAAATCGAAGGGCCGGTCACTTATATTTTGTGCGAATAACATTGCGTTTTTTGTGCATTTTTCCCTCATCTTAGCGATCTTTTTCGCATTTTGTTTTTAAGGATTCTTTTTAGAAACATTGTTTGATGTTATCATCGACTTTTTTCGGCGAAAATAAAAACGAAATAACTTGCCAGTTGGTCCAAACGTTTCGAGCTACTTTTGGCGTTTCGCTCCTCCTCAGTGGACCTTAAAATTAATTTTATTAATAGTATAATTTTCCATTTTACAAGAACTAATTATCTTACTTTATCTAGCGATCGTCGTACTGTTATTCGCTGTCTGTTGTTTGTTTTTGATGTTATGTTTACATTGATCTGTCAGTGTCTTGATCTTTGGTAAAATGGAGTTGTATGCTGATTTGAAGTTAATTGAATCTTTCTGTTTGTTAACAACGTCGTTGTCGCCCCTAATTTTAATGTGAAACATTTCAGCACAGATTCTGGTGTTGTACTTCGAGACTTTTTCTAAAATTTTGGTATTTCTAAAATCAAAAACATGACCGTACTCGATACTATGTTGTGCAAGTCCGGTTCCTCCTATTTTTTTGTTTTTAACATCGTTTTTATGTTGTTCCAATCTTTTTTGTAAGAATTGACTTGTTTCTCCAATGTAGGATTTTTCACATCCTCCACATTTTATATTATAAACCACATTTGCTGTTTTATCTTTTGGTATTTTGTCTTTAGTTTTTGTGAAAATAGTGTTCTTAACTTTGTTTAAAGATTGGAAGGCTACATTAATATCGTATTGTTTAAAATATCTGGCTAGTTTCTCACCTAGACCTGCACAGTATGGAATTGTAATAAAATTTTTGGGTTGCTCATTTTTTGTTTCACTCAGACTGTTGTACATTTTGTGGGTTCGTTCTTTTATAATTTTTGTAACAAGTTGTTGAGGATAGTTATTTATCTTTAAAATATTCTGTACTGTTCTTAGTGTTCCTTCTCTATAGTTCACATTAGACAATTTTAAAGCTCTATCAACTAATGCTACCACTGTATTAATTTTGTGTGAAAATGGACTTAAAGATCCAAAATCCAAGTATCGGCCTTTCTCGTCTTTCGGAAACCACTCTGTTGTAAAACTTTGCTGTTCCCGTCGAACGATCATATCCAGAAATTTGATTCTGCCATCCGTTTCGTGTTCAATCGTAAACATTAATCGTTGATGCATACTATTGAACACTTCCATTATGGGCTGCTGCTCGTTCACCTTTGCGCACACGAGACAATCATCCACGTATCTCTTGTAGAGTACCGGGGCGATACCTTGTTCGAGTAAGGTGTCTAGCGCAGCATTTTCGATCCTCTCCAGTGCAATTGATGCTATCACCGGACTTAACGCAATTTTGGTCAAGTTCAAATGTAAATAAAAAGCTTTAAACAAAAAACACCTCTCCAGTTTTTTGATATAGTGTAGATTTTAACATGTTCTTTCAAACGAATTAAAGTTTGAATTTTTTGGTTTGCTCCATTTGAAGTTATGGCTCATACAAAACGGCAATTTTTGAACACAAAATTCATGATAACTGCGAACCAAAAGCAGATATTAGAAATCTGTTTACTACAAAAGATGCGCACAATGATTTGCTAAATACTTGCCGAACACATGATTTTGATAAGTTGATACCCAACAAAGTTATAACTAAAAAACTTGTTTTTGTAGGACCACCCTAACTTGTACACGAAAAATCATCATAAAACCTAAACGTTAATAGATAGACATTCAAAGTCTTCTACAAAGTTTCATCAATTATGTTGTTCTACATAATTGCTGAACATAATATAGCGCTATCTCCTCACAGTAAAAAAATAATTTTCGTATCTAAGGAGTTTTATGAACCACCCTAAAAATGTTTCATACAAAAGTAGTGCCTTGTGATGTTGTACAACTTTGTCTTGGACACTAAATGTCTTAAACCTAAGGCAAGAGCGCAAATAATTGTTTCCCGCTAAATTTCATTTCTGGACCACTGTGCAGTGGTAGCAATAGTTGATAGAGCTTTAAAATTGTCTAATGTGAACTATAGAGAAGGAACACTAAGAACAGTACAGAATATTTTAAAGATAAATAACTATCCTCAACAACTTGTTACAAAAATTATAAAAGAACGAACCCACAAAATGTACAACAGTCTGAGTGAAACAAAAAATGAGCAACCCAAAAATTTTATTACAATTCCATACTGTGCAGGTCTAGGTGAGAAACTAGCCAGATATTTTAAACAATACGATATTAATGTAGCCTTCCAATCTTTAAACAAAGTTAAGAACACTATTTTCACAAAAACTAAAGACAAAATACCAAAAGATAAAACAGCAAATGTGGTTTATAATATAAAATGTGGAGGATGTGAAAAATCCTACATTGGAGAAACAAGTCAATTCTTACAAAAAAGATTGGAACAACATAAAAACGATGTTAAAAACAAAAAAATAGGAGGAACCGGACTTGCACAACATAGTATCGAGTACGGTCATGTTTTTGATTTTAGAAATACCAAAATTTTAGAAAAAGTCTCGAAGTACAACACCAGAATCTGTGCTGAAATGTTTCACATTAAAATTAGGGGCGACAACGACGTTGTTAACAAACAGAAAGATTCAATTAACTTCAAATCAGCATACAACTCCATTTTACCAAAGATCAAGACACTGACAGATCAATGTAAACATAACATCAAAAACAAACAACAGACAGCGAATAACAGTACGACGATCGCTAGATAAAGTAAGATAATTAGTTCTTGTAAAATGGAAAATTATACTATTAATAAAATTAATTTTAAGGTCCACTGAGGAGGAGCGAAACGCCAAAAGTAGCTCGAAACGTTTGGACCAACTGGCAAGTTATTTCGTTTTTATTTTCGCCGAAAAAAGTCGATGATAACATCAAACATTTCATCGCGGCGATTAACCAGTTAATCAATCAATTTTTAGAAACATGTAAAAAAGCGTGATAAAATTTGTTATCAAGATTTAGATTTAAGACTCAGATTCAACATTCATATTTGTTGTGGATATATGTAGGTAATGAAAAAGTTATTTATAAAAATTAATTTGTTTAATTCTAGAGATTGTTTTGATTAGGTCGTAAATCGCAGTTAAAGTTCTGAATCACATTTTCAATTTTTATTTTCCAATTCATCTGTAAATTTTTAAGTCAACGTAAAAATGGACGCAAAACATGCTGACGTAATAGAAATAGTCATTAATTAGTTCATCGAACTGTGTGATTCGGAAAACTGATTCGATTGCCTGAAATCTTGAGTTATTCATTCGGATGTTCTTGAAGAAATACTTTAAACATAATAATCCTTCCAACTAGTACGCGGAAACTACATTTTCATGGGAGCCTGCAATTTTTGCTATCTGGATGTGACCTTTGGGAATCCACCTGGACATTTCCGGGCACAAACTTAGAAGCCAACTGGCCGATCGAGGTGTTCGAAAAAGCATCCATAACTTTCAACTTTCAACTATTTTGGCTGTCTCTGTAAAAACGAAATACTACTGGCCATTTACAAAGTAGCTTATTTACTCACCTGGGACCAATTTGCCGCGTCGCACTATGCTATATGATCGTTAAAATCACTCCTTCAGACAGTATTTTTTCTGTTCCCGTAAATTATTGATAGTAGCCGAAAAACTTTTCGCGATGAAGCATTAGGTCGTAAAACCAACTCGTCAAACTGTTTATTTTGCAACCTTTTGCATCCCTGCAATGCACGGCAGCACAAAACGACGAAAATCCCAAATTGCACTCAAAAATTAGAAAATTATCATACGTCCTAAATTCATTTCAATTTGGTAAAGTTTTTCATTGATCAAATGAAGCTAAATTTTTACCGATCATAGAATATATCTTTATCAGTCGTGTGCAGTAGTTAACTCAGTTTTGTTTTTATTGGTTCATCAGATGCAGCACAAAATATTGAATTGAGATTATGCGATTCAACTAGTTCTGTGAGTGTGTGAGTGAAAAACTTATACCGATTTTCCGGTATATGTATACCGTTTTTTGAAGAAATTTTCGACCAAGAATCGGTATATACAGATTACCGATTTTTGGAAAAACATACCGATGTTATACTGATTTTTTTTTTAATTCGTTCAGATAGAAAAAATATTTACAAAATATCGTTATTTTTGTTTGATTTTTTTTATGAATATAAAATTGAAAGCGATTAATAAAGAGAGGTTTAAGGTAACCTTAAAAAAAATCAGGGTCTGTCTGAATCTAAAATAGATTAAATTTGAAAGATGAGTAAAATGGCTTGCAAGAGAACAAGTCTTTTTAGTTCCCCTAGTTTCATATGATCATGAATAAAAGATGGCTTTTAAGAGGACTAGTCCCCATTGCTTTCTAATGAAAATTAAATAAAAGATGCCTTGGGAGAAGACCATTCCCCATTGTTTTGAAGGATCATAATCATAAATAAAAGATGGCTTGCAGGAGGACAAGTCCCCATTGTTTTTAAATAAAATCAAATTTAATATTGCTTGCATGAAGACAAGTCTCCATTGTTATTGAATAAAATTATATAAAAGATGGCTTGCGAAAGGACAATTCCCGATTGTTTTTTTTAATACAATTAATTTTAAGAAAGCTTGCAAGAGAACAAGTCCCCATTGTTATTGAATAATGTTAAATAAAAGATGACTTGCAAGACGACAGGTCCCCATTGTTTTTGAATAAAATTAATTTAAAGGAAGCTTGCAAGAAGATTTTTCTTCATTGTTATTTAATAATATTAAATAAAAGATGGCTTGCAAGAGAACAATTCCCCATTCTTTAGACAGATCATAAATGAAAGATGGCTTGCAAGAGGACAAGTTGTCATTCATTAGAATAAAAAATAAATAAAATATGGTTTGCATGAGTACAAGTTCCTTTTATTTTGAATGAAAGATTAAAAAATGATGCCTTGCAAGAGGACAAGTTTCCTTTGTTTTTGAATATAATTAATTTAAAGAAAGCTTGTGAGAGGACAAGTACCCATTGTAATTGAGTAATATTAAATAAAAGATAACTTGCAAGACAACAGGTCCCCATTGCTTTTGAAAAAAAATAAGCCATTGGTGGACTGTGGGTGCGGCGCTTGGCAAAACTACCACTGCTTGCCTTTTCCCCCTCAGGGATTAGGCTTTGACAAGCCCTGGTGGTTGCTAAACAGTGGAGGCAGGTCCGCAGACTGTCTCCCTGGAGGCCAATGCCGGGTCGTTGTGAGCGCTTGGGAAACTACCACTGATGATCCGCTCCCCTCGTGGGATTGGACTTCAAGAGACAACCACGCATGGTTGTCCCATCAGTGGATGCAGGTCCTCATGACGCTGCCTGGCGGCCAAGGCTCGGGGGGATCTCAATCGGCCTGGTTGAAAACAGCCGATTGTGGCAGCTGGACCCGAGAGCAAGGCGTCGGAGCAAAGCAACGAAGAAAGCGCAAGACACTCTTTCTTGACTTATATACTAATTTTATTTCTCTACTTCTACTTATATCTACAATATACAAATTATATACACTTTTCACTACCGTCCCATCTTGACGGTCTGACGGTTTGATAACGAATGACTTCTAGGCGCATAAAGAATGCGCCCTTAAATAGGCTGACGAGCAAGCACACAAGAACGTGCTCGCGCCAGATGTAACCGCCTAGAACATTCTAGGCGCTTTCAGCGAGAGCAGCCATCTTGTTCTCTCAGTGCGGTACTGAACACACTCGCCACCAGAAAAAAAATGCTCGCGGAAATTGCCTCGGCTGCTGGAAGGATTATCGTCGACGTTGGCGGCCTTCGGGAATGCGCTGCTGCTGGATGAGGCTTTCCTGGAAGCACCACTCTTTGATGGCTTCCTCTGTTGCTGATAATGTTCTCGAAGATAACTCCTGGCCGGATCTTATGTCCTCTAGATTATATCGGTACCTCTCTGAACCGATTTTGCTCTCGGTGTGGAATTTGGTTAGTGCCAGTTCGTTCTCGAAGATTCCACCTCTCGAATTGCTCGTTTTCTCTCCGCTCTTCGATGCTTGATTTCTTCCTGCTCCGCTCGCCTACTTTGCTGCCCGATTCACTCCACACACATTCATGACGGAGGTATCCCGTCAGAAGGTACCGGCTTCTACAATCCGGCTCGAAGGACCATTCCATATTGATTTATTTTTCTCTGTTCACTTTCTCTAACTTTATTTATTTACACTCCGGAACTTTCTCGAACACTCTGGATAAGCGATCACCGTTTCGCTCTCGCGACGCAATCGGCTCTGTCCGAGCACGACGACGATGGTGCTAGCAGCTTATTCCTCTTAGCTGCTTTTCCTCTCTGGCTGGTTCTCTCTCGCTGCTCTTTCGGGATGGTTTCGTGTTGGCGGTTGAAATAAACTGAACTCGCGCGACCAGCAGGACTGCACTTTTTATAACCTCGGCTCGTCGCGCGCTGCTCGCTGATTGGCTGATGCTGTTTCTCCCCGCTCTCCTTCTTCGCGTCGCGTCCTTACTTCAGACCGCACTGCGGACTGAACAGAAAACTTGCAAGAGGACTTGTCCCCATCGTTATTTAATAATATTAATTAAAAGATTGCTTGCAAGAGAACAATTCCCCATTTTTTTTTGACGGATCATAAATAAAAGATGGCTTGCAAGAGGACAAGTTGCCACCATTTTGAATGAAAGTTAAATAAAATGTGGTTTGCAAGACAACTAGTCCTTTTTATTTTGAATGAAAGTTCAATAAAGGATGTCTTATAAGAGGACAAGTTTCCTTTGTTTTTGAAAATAAAGTCAATAAAAGTCGGCTTCCAATAAGATAAGTCCCCATTGTTAATGAATAATATTAAACAAAAGATGGCTTGCAAGGCGACAGGTCCCCATGTTTTTTGAATAAAATTAATTTAAAGAAAGCTTGCAAGAGGACTAGTTCCCATTGTTATTGAATAATATAAATAAAAGATGGCTTGCAAGAGAACAATTCCCCATTGGTTTTACAGATCATAAATAAAAGATGTCTTGCAAGAGGACAAGTCGCCATTGTTTTAAATGAAAGTTAAATTAATAAAATGGCTTGCTAAAGATCAAGTCTCCATTGTATTGAACAAAATAAAATGAAATATGGCTTGCAAGAGGTCAAGTCCCCATTGTTTTGGATAAAATCAATAAAAGATGGTTTGCAAGAGGACAAGTTCTCATTGTTTTGAATGAAAGTTAAATAAAAAATGGCTTGTAAGAGAACAAAATCCCCATTTGTTTTTTTTTTTTTGAAAATAAATAAATAAAAGATGGCTTGCAAGAAGATTCGAATGAAAGTTATAAAAAAGATCGTTTGCAAGAGAACCAGTCTCTACTATTTTGAATGAAAGTTAAATTAAAGATGGCTTGCAAGAAGTGTGGCTTGTGATATAGCTCAGTTGACAACACAGTTGCTTCCTGAGCCGATGTCCGATCGAGCCCAAGAGTAAACATCGATCACAGTTGTACCGGATAAGTTTTTCAATAACTGCCTGCAACATGGCTTGCAAGAAACGTTAGTAAAAAACGTGATAAAATCTGTTATCAAGATTCAGATTTAAGATTCAGATTTGCGGTGGATAGGTACAGTTGCGTTAAAAAAAGAATGAAATCGCGTGGAGCTGCGCACCCACTTCCAACTTTAACAAGCAGTCGTTCCTCTCTCGGTTCATATTTTTTCATGAAATTTTCACACAATCTAGTTCAATTATTCAACTAACGCTCTACAAATTTTGAAATTTTTTCGATTACTGGAAACAAAGATACAGTTTTTCCCGTAAAAAAAGGAAATTTGGAATTGCTTTACTAAATTTGCTGCATCTTTGACAATTTTCCTTGAAAAATCTTGAAACTTTGTACAAATATGTAGAAATGTTTGATCTGTGGAAATGTGGTCCATTTTTGCCCAGCAGGCGATTTCATTCATTTTTGGACAGATGTTTGTATGGAAAACATCGTAATCAATGTTTTCTTGGTTTTTTCTTTCACAAGATCAAAATTCATCATAAAGAGTCTTGTAAATTGATAAAAACTTCATTCCTGCTTCGTTTCGAAACAGAAATGGTTCCAACAGAGCTGGGGTTTAAAAAACAAGAGCGAATATAATACTCGCTTTTATTGTGTATCAAATTTGTTAATCAGTATATTAAGCAAGTCATTTCTGAAACTCTGTTTTTCTTATTTTGAACTCTGTTGAAACATTTTCTATTTCAAAATTAAGCACGAATGCAGTTTTTATCTAATTACAACATTCTTTGTGATAAAATTTGATTTTGTGAAAGATAAAACCGAGAATTCATAGATTAAAATATTTTCCATAAAAACATCCGTCCATAAAAAAATGAAATCGTCTGCGGGGCGATAATGAACCTTATTTTCTACCCGGCACCATTTTTGATCACGTTCATCGATTTTTACGAAACTTGACCTGGTACTAGATTAAACATTTCTTTGGACCAAATTTCATTATTGTTCAATGAAAATTGTCAAAGATACAGCAAATTTAGTGAAGTTATTCCAAATTTCCCTTTTTACGTGAATAGCTGTATCTTTGTTCCCAGTTATTGTATAGACTGCAAATTTTATATAGTGTTAGTTGGATAATTGAACTGGATTGTATGAAAATTTTCATGTAAATAAAATTATGAACCGAGAGAGGAATGGCAGTTTGTCAAAGTTGGAAGCTGGTGCGTAGCTTCACGCGATTTAATTTTTTTTTGAACGCAACTGTAGGTAATAAAATCATGTAATTTATAAAAAATATATTTATTTAATTTATTAACTGTGTGTATGTTCATATGTACGTATGTATGGTTCTTCCATCGGTAGCAAGGTCCAGCCTATGTCTGTGTGGCTTGGCTTTCGAATTGCTTCTCAGGCTTCCACGGCCGATGGTTCGTCGAGAGAAGACATCCAACCTTCAGAGACCTACAATTGTTGGCAATCCACTCCGCTAACAATAGTCTCTTCAGATTTACCCCAGACGCATTCCCTCTGAAATATATAATTATTTATACAATGAAACACATCTTAACTGTCGGTAACTTATGGGATTCGAACCCAAAAGTTTTTCTTGCCGATACCGGGAATCGAACCAAGTACGCCAAGACCACATCAGCGCTCTATTTATTTAATTTATTAATTGTGTGTATTAATTAAGCTTATGCGATTAAAAATGCAGATTCAAGATTCTTTATAAATTAAATTGGTATTTCAGTCAGAAAGAAGCAAATACTTAAATTTACAATTTGCCATTTGGCCCATTTGCCATAAATTTTAGTATTTGCTTCCTTCTGACTAAAGTGCCAATTTAAATTATAAAGAACAATAATCATCAGTCGTTAAAAATTACTTAAAAAAAATTCAAGATTCAGATTCAAGATTCAGATTTAAGGTTCAGATTCAAGATTCAGATTCAAGATTCAGATTCAAGATTCAGATTCAAGATTCAGATTCAAGATTCAGATTCAAGATTCAGATTCAAGATTCAGATTCAAGATTCTATGAAGAGATTAACCACCGTAATTTTTGTTTGTTACTTTGATTTATCGGCCTAGCGGTGAAAAGTGATGTCCTTTTTAGTAGGGACATCTAAAGATTATGAAATTTTTATATAGATGGATAGAAGGTTAGAGGAAATGAAAGATGGTGAAAATGAGCGGGTAGAATTTGTCTAGAAGCATTACCATCACATACCAAATTTTTGTTCCTCACGAGCCTACTACTATGAAGTGGTAGATACAGATAGAGTTGCATCTACCACCACACATTAGTAGGCTTAGCGTGGTCCGCCCCACAAGCGAGAACTTGTAGTGCGGACGAACAAAAAGATGGTATGTGATCGCTCAGATAAGCTCCCTTTAACTCAGAAACGCATCTATCGATGTTTAAGTCTTCTCAGTTTGTTATCTTCGCATTCGTTACATGCGGGGTTTGCATGCGAAACGGTACGGTCGATAGTCTGATAGTGACCAACCACCGATGCTATGATGTCGTGTTTTTATTTCTTTTTGGCCAAAGTTATTTAATTTTATGAAGAGATTAACCACCGTAATTTTTGTTTGTTACTTTGATTTATCGGCCTAGCGGTGAAAAGTGATGTCCTTTTTAGTAGGGACATCTAAAGATTATGAAATTTTTATATAGATGGATAGAAGGTTAGAGGAAATGAAAGATGGTGAAAATGAGCGGGTAGAATTTGTCTAGAAGCATTACCATCACATACCAAATTTTTGTTCCTCACGAGCCTACTACTATGGTTAATCTCTTCATAAAATTAAATAACTTTGGCCAAAAAGAAATAAAAACACGACATCATAGCATCGGTGGTTGGTCACTATCAGACTATCGACCGTACCGTTTCGCATGCAAACCCCGCATGTAACGAATGCGAAGATAACAAACTGAGAAGACTTAAACATCGATAGATGCGTTTCTGAGTTAAAGGGAGCTTATCTGAGCGATCACATACCATCTTTTTGTTCGTCCGCACTACAAGTTCTCGCTTGTGGGGCGGACCACGCTAAGCCTACTAATGTGTGGTGGTAGATGCAACTCTATCTGTATCTACCACTTCATAGTAGTAGGCTCGTGAGGAACAAAAATTTGGTATGTGATGGTAATGCTTCTAGACAAATTCTACCCGCTCATTTTCACCATCTTTCATTTCCTCTAACCTTCTATCCATCTATATAAAAATTTCATAATCTTTAGATGTCCCTACTAAAAAGGACATCACTTTTCACCGCTAGGCCGATAAATCAAAGTAACAGATTCAAGATTCAAGATTCAGATTCAAGATTCAGATTCAAGATTCAAGATTCAGATTCAAGATTCAGATTCAAGATTCAGATTCAAGGTTCAGATTCAAGATTCAGATTCAAGATTCAGATTCAAGATTCAGATTCAAGATTCAGATTCAAGATTCAGATTCAAGATTCAGATTCAAGATTCAGATTCAAGATTCAGATTCAAGATTCAGATTCAAGATTCAGATTCAAGATTCAGATTCAAGATTAAGATTCAAGATTCAGATTCAAGATGCAGATTCGAGTAAGAGTTTTTAGAATGCGTAGTTTGAGCATTAAGATGTTTGTTCCACCCAACAATGTTTGACTAACTCATTTAACAATGTAAGATATCAAATTCCCATGCAGCATTTGAACCGCTCATCATTAAACTGCTCCCATTCAAACAACCAAACGGAAGCCGGCCTCAGCTGATAACGACCCGCGACCGATAAAAAGTGCCATTTTTCCCATAACTTCAACCTTCCGGCAGCATCCCGTCTTTCTAAGAATAATTCCTAGCAGCCCATCGCCGCAGTCTCGCTAAATAATTAGCGGGGTGCTATCGGTATGAGTTTGTCACCGACCGCGCGCGTCTTTTAATTAAATTGTAAAACCGTCTGCTTTTACCTTTGAATATTAAAATTTCTTCTTTCGCCGTTGAGGGTTTTTGCTGGAACATTACGGCATTACGACAGATCCGGTAGGACGGTTGAAACACTTAACGGAATCCTTAAAATTTCTCATTCCGCTGATGATAACAATTTTTCCATCTTTCTCTGGGGGAGAAACATTTTCCGAGGGGTTGCGCGTTCTCTCGAAATGATTAGCTGCAATAAAACGACATTCCGCTTGTTTTCCCGTTTCGAGTGGAGTGGAACAAATACTGAACCAACTTGCCAGTTGACAGCTTTCAACAAGATTATTGGAAGATTTTTGGTCGAAAATATACGACCCGGGTGGTTATTTCGTTCATTGACATCCCTGAATGGGTACGGCAATATTTATCACGTCTCCCATAATCCGTTGAACGACGTGTCCTGGTCAGGTTAATGAATGCGTATACCTTTTAGCATGGTTTCGGATGCAGGTCCTGGTCCCGGTGAGGATGCAAATTGCACACAGTCGTAAACTAGATGCAGTTCGCACCTCGATTTTCGCAAAAAATAAAAACCATAAAACGATAGAAAAGCGTTGACCAGTCCGTTCGCACCAAATATATTGGCCATAAATTACATCCGGTCGGGGAGGGAATGATCGAGAGTCTGCTGCCGGTTTCCAAAAGTATACTCAACTTACACTGGCAAATTTTAGGCTGAACAAAAAAAGCTGATAATTGTGTAACTTCAACATACTTGTACCGCACAAAATGCCCATTGCTCACTACGGGTTGAACATAATATTGAGAGCCTACTCCAGAGCCATGGGGCACTTATTCATTGGGGATTCTGTTGGAGTGTCCTGTTTTTTGTTGTTTTAGCCCCTTTTTGGAACACGGCACCAAAAACGATTCCTGCCAATAGGTGTTATTGCGTGCTTTGTCAATTGTCGTTACCATGGTGCTCAGAACTCTATAGAAGAGTACAGAATTTTTTGTGTATCTATACGTTGTATGTTTCGTAACGTCCAGCAGCATTTCTCCTACCCCATGGATTGGTTTTGGCTACTCGGACCGGCAGTAAATTGTTGGTCGAACGCAGGATTTGGTTCCTGCGGTAAGATAACGGTTTTGTCAATCATTCGAAAGCTCTTTACCGTCAGAGTGGTGAAAATTTAGATTTATTGCTTTCGATTTCTAGGTTTAAGTGGTTGGTTTTTTTTTCGTTGCGCTCATAGTCTTTGTCTTTAGCAACCTTTTGTTAACGATGCAGAAAGGTCATCCTTTAAAACATTAACATTAAAACTTTTTCTCTTTGCTCACTCTTGGGTTTGAAAATGTGGTCATCAGCTCGGAAGGCAAGTGTTCTACCAACTGAACTAATACCGATCCTGAGAAGCAGAGATGCTTCAATAGTTGTTGTTGGCCAAAGGCCGAATACTGATTATTGTATTTTTTAACTTACAACTATTCTGGCGAGTTTTGAAGAATTAAAAGAAAACAAGAGTGATTTTTTCAACTTCCATCTATTTTTTCTATTTCTATTTCTTCTTGAGTCTATTATTTTCGACTAGATGTGCATTCGAAAAAACTTCTCCATGTATGGGTCTCTCGTTTATCCAAGATTTCAAGAGTTCAATTTCATTGCAGTGCGCTCCATTGCTAGATCTAATGATTTTCCAAAAGTATCCACTTACTAAAAGGGCATCAAATGAAAAAGTTCGAATTTGAGCAATATACATCTTAAATAAGTGGTTTAAAAGAACGAATATCCTTAAGGATAAAACCCTTAGCATTCCATATTTTTGAAGTAGAAAGTCTACCACCGTATCCGCACGTCCGGGAAAATCTAGACGGTTTTATGAAAATTTGGAAAAAACGGCAAACCTGATCGAAATCAAGGCATTATTTATTCTTAAACGTACAAGATGAAAGTGAAGGAAATTAGTTGAAATTCAAACTTCCTATGGTGTCACATCAGCAGCGTTCAAATCGTAAATTATTTCCCTTTTTCAAATTTATATTGTTTTGGAGACAAAAACTAAAACTTTTCAAAGAGAAGTAGTAGGGTATTAATATCGTCTACAACCGTGCATAAAGCTTAAGAACAATCCAAACTATCGTCTTATAAAGCTTAATTCTTTGAGAAATGGGACACTTTCTTTCGCTGATAGCTCATTAAATAGTTTTCGGACATTCAATTTTTACAGCATTTTGTTGCCTGTAAAAGTTACTAAACGACCTATTTTGTTTTCAAAATTTTAAGTTCACGCCTTTTTGAGATATTAACGATTCAAGAGAAAAAGAAAAAAATATATTGCACAGTTTCTTTCAAAAGCCATCATTATCAAATTGATAGCTGACAAAACCGTTGATTATTCAAAGAATTACCGTGTGTGATTGAAGGAAAAGTATGCAAACACTGTCAAAAATGTTCACAAAGTTCAAATCAAGCATTGTAGTGAAGCACATGATCGGCAACTACGGTTAAGGGTCATCAAGGAAATCAAGTCTCATACCAGCAATTTCAATTTTTAATAAGCGAAAAACTAAGTGTAGATCGCTCAAATGTCCAGCAAATTTTTCTCCGATAAGCTGAAAGTGTTGCCTCGTTATGAGGCATGCAAACTTAACCTCAAACAACAAATTTTTGCTTGTTCCAGAGCTCGTAAGCTGAATAGCCGGTACCAAAGCAATGAGACAGATGATTTCTGATGGACGATAGAACTTATGAAAAAACCTATTTCAAACAAATTCCTGCGTTTGAATCCTATTACATTTCTGCTCGTTGCTAGTAGAGTGTCCTACTCGGGATTTCCCGGTCGAGAATTCTCGGGAATAATAAAAATTCGGGAAATCCCGAATCCCGGGAAACGCTTAAAAAATCCCGGGAGTTCCCGAAACCATTAAAATGTGCTAAATTACTACAAATTTACACGATCTAAATTGGAAAAATGAATCAGATTGAGCAAGGAAAATGATAGTTCAACCTTCATGGCTCAACCTTAAATATATTTTTTTTAATCTGGTTGATACATTGAATTTGATAAAAAATGTTTTTCCGATCTAAAACTTAGTGTAAAAGGGAAAAACGACAAAGAATCTATCAAACCAAACAATTCCAATTATGAAACGCTACGGAAAGAATCTGAATGTTCTATTTTGCAACGTTCATCATCTAGAACTTCCGTTTAGGATACTGTTGACAGTAGCTAAATCATTTTTGAATCATATTTTGAAACAAATGAATAATTTTCTGAAAATTCACGATATTTTATGAATAAACTGAAGTCTTGCTAACCAACTTCTATCGATAGTGAAAAATCTTTTTCAATTATTTCAAATTTTTGCAGCTAGAATCAGTTCAGTTTGTTGGTTAAAATACTAAGTTAGAAATGTTTTGCAATACTTCTACCTAGGTTAAAAAAAATTACTTATCGATAACAATTCGTACGCAGTAGATGGGTGGGATCTTCATTTTCAATTTTTCCCGGGATCCCGGGAATTCCCGGAAAAAGGATCGTCAGATTTCCCGATTCCCGGGAACGCTTAAATGGCCGGGAAATGGACACTCTAGTTGCTAGGCCCCTAGCATATTCAAGTATGTATTTGCTCGTTGTTTAGTAAAAAATATGATGATTTGCCAATATTCTGCTCCTGTGGAAAAAACAATTCTCAAAACGGAAACTTTGCTTTTTGCAGTTTTGAAAAGCCTAAAAAGAGTAATCTTGTATGTACCCTTCGCAACCTACGATCTATACTAACCGATTATACTTGAATATTGATCTCATGATAGTACAGAACAGACGTACAAGCTCGAACAAAAAATCTTCAAAAAGTGTGTAAAATTTCAAATGCTGACATCCAAAAAATCCATTGAATATTGATTTGAAACAGTGCCATCTATTGTGTCGTTCAAAAGTTACAAATCAAATTTTCAAGAGCCCAGTTTTCGAAAAGGCATAATCGCATATGAACTCATTAATATAATTAAACTAATGCCGCTCTAAAATAGACGGGTTCAATTTATTGCTACATAAATACAATAAGAGTTACCTTTGGCTGGACAGAATTTCACTTCCTTTATTTCTGCACTGCTAAGGCAGTCAAAATAACTAACAGTTTTGGTAAAAGTTTTTGCACTTCTTGGACGAATCGGCAATATCTAACCAGTTAGAAGCATTCTTGACGATCAGTCTTACCCATCAGAACTGATTCTTAGATATCTCAAAGCGATTTACTTTTGAGTATCGCTTTTGCATTTCATTGTTCAAAATTTAGTACTTCTTGCTTGAAGTAAATAGCGATTAACTTTTAAGATATTTTTCCATGATGCAACGTAACGAAAGTGTCACGAAACATCAACAGAGATATTATTGAAACATGCTAAACAGTCCAAACGACCTGTTCAAAACTGACCAAAATTTTATTTTTATTTCTCAGTTTGGTTTTGACAGTTCTCTTTGGTGTGTTTGGAGACATCTGGTGGCCCAGCCAGCCATTTTACACAAGTTTCGTAGGCTAGCTTATACGTCTGTTCTCTGTAGTTTTACTTCGTTATTGTCTGGTTTTACCAACAGAAATTTTATTTAAAACGCTTTTAAGTGGCTTAAAAATAATCAAGTTTTGTTACTTCCGGAACAGCTGTATCCACTAAATTGCCCTCAGTTACTTTTAAAAGAGAAGCATTGGACCAAAAAGTAGCAAAAGTTGAAGCAAATGGATGCAGCCATCTAAAATACAGATTTGACGAGGCATAAGTTGGAAAAACAGATCAATACCATGAAAGTGAAAAAAGAGTGCGCCGGCCGATGGGAGGTTTCAAGAATAAAGTAGAAATTTTTCCTACAAAAAACGATAATTTTTTTTTATGAATTTTCATAAGGTTATCTTCATTTCCTTTATAGAAAGTTTATCAATCAAATGAATGGTTTTTGTGATACACGCATTCGTAACTGTCCCATTTCTAAAAGAACTAAGCTTTAAGATGATAGTGACTCCAAATCGCAACAATAATCAAAAACAAGATCTCGGAAGCTGTATACGACATTGTTGACAATCTGATTGCGTGGTAACCGACGACAAAACCTACGCCAAAGCAGACTTCAGACAGCTTCATGGACAACAGGAATATTCAGCAACCGTAAGAGGAAAGGTGGCAAACATTTTCAAGCATATTAAACTATCAAAGTTTGCCAAGAAATATCTCGTTTGGCTATAGCTATCTGTACCTGTGGCTTGAAAAACGACATTTTCGTTGCAACCGGGACCGTCAAACAGGAAATTTACGTGGAAGAGTGTCATCAGAGACGTGTACTGCCTTTTCCGAAGAAATTTGCCATCTTGCCATTATTGAAAAAGGCTATGGACTGGTATGCCGCTAACAACATTCAGGTTGTGCCCAATAATGTTAAGAACCCTTCCAACACACCAGCACTTCACTCAACCGAAAAATATTGGACGATATTAAATCTATTGTTCTGAGCTCATCTTGGTACATTGAAAATAATCACATTTTCAAAGTTGGTGCAAAGAATAAGGGAAACATGAGATATCAAAGAAAGAAAAGACATAAGCCGAAACTATCATGTATTTTTTCGAGTCGATGGGTGGTGATAGAGAAACAACAGAGAAATCAATAGTGCATGGGCAAAGTATGCTAGATATACATGGAGTTTATCGATAGAAGATCTACACTTACAAATTAGACTCTACTCCAGCAATGAACTTCGTTGGAGATGGAATCATCGGTATAAGATTGTATGCCGGACCAGCATAAACAAGCTATCTTATAACTGGCATTGTCCTTCCAGCGCAACCGCAATGCATATGTTTGAAAGAAACCAAATGAAACATATTCCATATCTTATCACAAAACATTGAAGGATAGAAACAATCAGCCATGAAGGATATTTTCGAATAATGAACCGAGTGCTGTGTGTATGTAAAACGGCATTAGAAAAAAAAACATTCTTTGTTCAACCGACACCGATCACCAGCCAAGCAGAGTTGCCAACTATTACTTACTCACTCTTAGGGAGATCGCCAATAGCCCCTAATTACTGGTCAAACCACGGCAACCGTCTGGGGTGGGCTTCATAAGCCTCTTTTGCTGGGCCAGCTAGAGTCTAAGAAACGCTTTGAGCTCAAGGTCGGCTCTCGATTTTGAGGAACTGGTCAGATATTCAAGTAAAAACACGCAAATGATTATGAAATGTAAAAATGTTATCCATTAAAAAATTACTTTTTTGTGTAGTGTGGGTGTGTGCTTCTTCCACATCCTGGCAATGCTATATACAAACCGTATGGAGCCCATCTCTCAGATTTCCCCTCAGATTTCCCCTTTTTTGACAGATTTAAGCTTTTTTCTTCAGATTTGAGCTTTCATCTCCTATGCTCTCAAGGCAAAAAAGCTTAAATCTGAGGAAAAAAAGCTTAAAAACGAGATTCACCAACACTTAGTTAAAAAAATGTTGGTCACACGATACATAGACAATTCCTGTATCGTTGCAGGGACCTGGCTTCTTCGGCTGCTGCTGCTGGTACCGGCCGGACGTACTTTTTTTTTCTCAGATTTGAGCTTTTATTTCCAATTCTCTAGGCAAAAAAAGCTTCAATCTGAACCGTTGCGAGTATATCAGCCAATTTTAAAACTGATTATTTAATAATACATACTCGTAATTTGTCGTCGGGACAATGAATGATGTGTAACTTTTGTAACTTGGAACTCTTGTTGGATGATCTGCCGCGGCTGTTGGTTGGTTTTGATTAATGGCTAAGAGAGCCGGATCTTTGGATGTGTTGGCAGCTTGCCTCAGCTTATGTTGAACCAACAATATGGTGCTGTTATCCGATCTCTGATTAGAATTTGCACTTGATCTTTTAACGCCAAAAAATAGTAAGGCAGCCTGAAAAGATCTGCGGACGAAAATTCAGTTTGGACTTTGCGTTTGAGACTTGCAATTTAAAAGGAAAGAAGACAGACAATTTCAGACGAAAAAAAAGGCAACAAATGCGTCTAACGTGCACAAATGCACGAGATTATTGTCCGTGTTTCAGGAGATTCGATCGAGTTCCTGTGAATTCGAATAAACTCCATCTCAGATTTCAGGAGTAAAGAAACGTCACGAGATTCGAATGTATTTCTTTTCGAATTTCGTGACATCCGAGCAGTTTCCCAGTGATTCGTAAAACCGTGTTCCCGAGCTGGATAATTGCAGTTTATGAGTGTACCCACTTAATATATTCTTCTGTGGTCGGGAAGAATTTGTTCTGTATTTTCTACAGCTGAAATAACAGGACGATTTCGAGATAAAAAAAACAGCTGAGGAAAACGATCTGCCAAATTGTCCTGAGTTTAGATTTATTTTTCTGTAGTAATGAAAAGCTTTATTTTGTTTTTGCTACTCATTTGTTTGAATAGATTGAATAAAATAAAATGTGAAACGCAGAAATATAATCAAGTAATTTAACTTTATTCAAAAACATAAATATATTTACAAAGTAACAGTCACAACATCACTGTCACAACTGGATAAGTATGAAATTTCGCATTCCCCTACACGTTGTTACTATAAGCCGCAGCTGCGCAGAGGCATTTTCTCCGGGTGATGGTGTCCTGCGAGGGAAGGACTGGCTGATCCGATGATGTTCAGTAGTTTTCGGTGACAACATCGATCAGTCTATGTCGCTTGGAAGATGTTCTACTCTAAGGAGGTCCTTTTTTATTAAAATTTTATGGCGATGACCATCGTGCATCGAATGATTCATTTAAAAAGGGGTCCAGCACAACACTTTCGCAAGCATGTTTGCAAGGAGAACATGCAAGGTAAACGTGACAGTTATCACATAGATAGAATAGAAGGATAGAAACAAAGGACATGACAAGAAATTCGCGATAGCTGATGAGTTCACGTGAAACAGGTCATAACTGTCTTCAATTCAGCACAATTGGTCGAGTAACTGTATACTTGTAGAAATTTCATCCTGGATTACAGGAGTAATGAAGCGTCCCTATTTTCGGGAAGATTACCAATCGAATTTCGTTAAAATCGAGCTATTTCCCTGTGACTCGGAGAGCCATTAGGTGGTATGAATAAGAAAATAGTAATTGCTTCGATAGCTTTCACTTAGCTCGAACTTTAGAATGGCCAAAATATGAAAGCATTTGCTCAACAGTTATGAAAAAGCAGAGTGGAACATTTACTTTAAACTAGCTCCAGATTAAAAATATGCATGCCATTCGAAGTATTTGACTCACAAAACTGCTCGAAAATAGAAAAAGCAATTGCTAGAGCTTTATTCACATCAGCCATTATCCCGGGAGGGAAAATTTCAATCACAGTGTGTTCGTTTACTAACCGACTCAGATGGTGCAATAGGTAAGATATCGGACTGGAAAGCTGAGATGTGATGTTGCAGTGAGTTCTATTCTCACTATATTTTATTTTGGATGAAATATTCAATTTAGGATATATTGACAGTTCTACACGAACACCACCTCAGCAGGAGGCCTCAGCCTTAACCTCAAACCATGGGAGAACAGAATCGATTTTTGAGAAGGGCGCACGATAATCACGGTTTTCTGGTACTAATATCGACCAATTTGCCCTATGGAAAAGCGATACACAGATGTTCGTGTTTTGATTTTTTTTTTGGGGTTTCAGGGGTGCCAAGTGTATTGATATTTGGTTGATGATTATATTTCGGTATCGAATTTTGAATACGGTGTATGCGCCAACTGCAAACAAATCCAGATAATCACATTAATGAGTTAAACTCTTTATTTTACATCCGAAAATATGATCTCCTTTTAATTTTTCTTATTTTAGTGAAGTTAAATTTAATTTTTTAAATAAGGCGAATAGCTTTTTTTTATGAGTGTGTAGTCCCACAGTTCATTCGCCCATTTCCCCTCAAAATTTCGTCACGAACAAAAGGGTCAATAGTTAATTCGAGATGGAAAAAGGGCATTGAAGTTTTTGAAATTTGTTTCCCAGGACGAGGAGAAGCACAAATCAGCATTTATAAGATCGTTGAATGTGCTAATGTGTAAATGTGATCATTTGGACCCGCTTTCAAGCCGAAATTTGCTCGAATATTGCTTCTTTAATGAGTGATCCAAAAGGCGAACAGTCATTCTGCAATTCAAAAGGGCGCTCCAATTTGGCGAACGAACAAAATAAGAGCACCAGTCTGTGGTAAAAAGGCCCACAGTTATATTTATTAATTTTTTGAAGTTATTAGTACGGAAAAGCTATATTGATCGATCGGGTTAGTTAGTTAGTTAGTTAATGATCCCGCGCCGATCCTCCGGTGCATAGGGCCGTGGTAAAAGACCTCCACTGTTGACGATCCGGAGCCAGCGTCTTCACCTGGTCCCAGTCAAGATTCTCGTCGACAGTTCGGATTTCATCGGCTAGGCTTCGCCGCCACGAATTTCTGGGTCTGCCTCTTCTTCGATGACCTTCTGGATTCCAATCTAGCGCCTCTCTGCAAATCTCGTTTTCATCTCTTCGCAGCGTGTGCCCAATCCATCTCCACTTACGTTCCCGAATCTCGATTTCTAGCGCCTTTTGATGACACCGGCGATGTAGTTCCTCATTCGAGATCCAGTTGCCAGGCCACCAAGCGCGGATGATATTCCGCAGGCAGCGGTTTACAAATACTTGCAGTTTTCGCGTCGTTACCGCATATGTGCACCAAGTTTCGCACCCGTACAGCAATACGGATTCGACGTTTGAGTTGAAGATTCGGATTTTTGTTCGTAGAGAGATCTGGCGTGACCGCCAGATGTTTCGGAGACTCGCAAACGCAAATCGGGCCTTTCTGATCCGTGTTTCGATGTCTTTTCTGGTACCACCATCAGGCGTTATCTGGCTACCAAGATACTGGAAGCACTCCACTTTCTCAACTTGTTGCCCAGCTACCATGAGACTGGAGGGATTTCCTGTGTTGATCTCCATCGACTTGGTCTTTCCGACATTGACTTTGAGACCTGCTGCCTTGGAACTTTCGGTGAGGTCGTCGAGTTTGCTCTGCATATCTGGTTGTGTTTGGGCGAGCAAAACAATATCGTCAGCCAGGTCAAGGTCGTTCAGTTGCTCCATTGTTGAAGGATTCCACGGCAATCCTCGGTTCGGTGCACAGTCAATCGATCCAATCAGAATCTCATCCATTACGATTAGAAAAAGTAGCGGTGATAGAATACATCCTTGTCTCACTCTAGCAGTTACCGGGATTGGTTCGGACAAGACACCGTCGTGCAAGACCTTGCACGAAAATGCCTCATACTGTGCTTCGATGAGATGGACTAGTTTCTCTGGGACCCCTCGTCGCCTTAGAGCCGCCCAGATGTTTTCATGGTTAAGTCGGTCGAATGCTTTTTCGAAATCAACGAACATCAGCAGAAGAGAGTCCTGGAATTCGTTGATTTGTTCCAGTATGATTCGTAGCGTTGTGATGTGGTCCACACATGATCGTCGAGATCGGAATCCAGCTTGTTGCCGTCGGAGTGTAGCGTCTATTTTCTCCTGGATCCTGTTCAGAATCACTTTGCAGAGTACTTTGAGGGTTGTACAGATCAACGTTATGCCTCGCCAGTTACCGCACTCTGTCAGGTCTCCTTTCTTCGGGACCTTTACGAGGATACCCTGCATCCAGTCGGCTGGGAATGTTGCAGTATCCCAGATGTCAGCGAAAAGACGGTGCAACATTTGTGCTGATAGTGCAGGGTCGGCTTTCAGCATTTCAGCAGGGATGCAATCGATCTCAGGTGCTTTGTTGGATTTCATGTTTTGATTGCTGCTTCTATTTCAGCCAGCGAAGGCGCTTCCGAGTTGACGCCATTTATGCGACTTACTGTTGGCGCTTCGAGCTGCAGATTCTGTTGGCCATCGCTATTCGTGACTCGGAAGAGTTGTTCGAAGTGCTCAGTCCATCGTTTGAGCTGATCTGTTCGATCGGTCAATAACTGACCTGCTCGGTCTTTTAGCGGCATTCTTGCATTAGTCCTTGCACCACTGAGGCGGCGAGAAATGTCATAAAGTAATCGGATATCTCCATTGGCGGCGGCTCTTTCTCCCTCTTCGGCTAGGGAGTTTGTCCAGGCTCTCTTGTCTCGTCTACAAGCTCGTTTAACTGCCTTTTCCAGCTCCGCATATCGTAAGCGGGCGGCTGCTTTGGCTGACCCGGTACATGTCTGCTCAATTCCGACTTTCGCCTTTCTCCGATCATCGACCATCCTCCAAGTTTCATCCGACATCCATTCACTCCTTCTTCCACAAACTTTACCGAGAGTACCATGGCTCGTCGTGATAAAGGCATTCTTGATTCCACACCACTGTTCTTCGACTGTTCCG
Organism: Uranotaenia lowii; assembly: GCF_029784155.1. Classification (NCBI taxonomy): domain Eukaryota; kingdom Metazoa; phylum Arthropoda; class Insecta; order Diptera; family Culicidae; genus Uranotaenia; species Uranotaenia lowii. The sequence goes on along the minus strand of NC_073692.1, from coordinate 329,588,321 downwards.
TCTGTCGGCAGCTCCGAGGTTCGGGATTCTAGCTGTTCAACGTATGCTCTTTTCACCTCTGGATTCTCCAACCGGCGGACGTCGTATCGACACCCGACTTTCTCCTCGCGCCGTTGGACACGTGCAACTCTCAGTCGTATCTCGCCAAGGACGAGGTGATGGTCAGATGCAATGTCTGCGCTTCGCTTGTTGCGGACATCAAGAAGGCTCCTTCTCCATTTTCGGCTGATGCAGATGTGGTCAATTTGATTTTCTGTTCGGCCATCTCGGGATACCCAAGTGACCTTATGTGCTGGTCGATGGGGGAAGAGCGATCCACCGATCACCATGTTGTTGTTGCCACAAAATTCTACAAACAGCTCTCCGTTTTCGCTAATCTGTCCAAGGCCATGGCGCCCCATGATGCGCTCAAGGTCTTGATTATCGGAGCCAATCTTTGCGTTGAAGTCGCCCAAATGGATTTGAATGCCACCCTTCAGAATTTTCTAAACCACGCTTTTCAGTTGACTGTAAAACTGCTCTTTCTCCTGCAAATCGGCAACGTCAGTTGGCGCATAACACTGGACCATTGTAAGGTTTCTAACCCGTGTTCTAAATCTGGCTACGATTATTCTTTCGTTTATCGGTTCCCGTCTAATGAGGGCCGCGTAGGCCTGCGGGCTTAATAGGAAACCAACTCCTCGTTCCCGAGTAGCATGTTCTCCTCGTTTGCCAGAGTAATGCAGGACTTGCCCGGATTGTGTCTTGTGTTCTCCAGTATTAGGCCAACGGACTTCGCTCAGTCCCAGAATTTCAAGCTTGAGGCGGCTAGCCTCTCTAGCAAGTTGTTCCAGTTTGCCTTGTTGGGCAAGGGTTAAAACATTCCAAGTTCCAATTCTAGTCCGTGTTTTCATGCTAAAAGTCGTTGCCAAAGTTCCAAATCGGTTATTTCTTCTCTCAGTTTCTGTAACAATACAAGATATCAGGAGCAGTAGGTTGTTAGCCTAAAGTCCCTATCCCGCGATGGGGCTGCCATCTTGGACTTAGCTGGCGGGAGCCGCATTTCATAAATTCAGCCGCTTGCTGCAAGACAGACGCTGTTTGAGCCGCCCCTGACCTGGAGAACAGACGCTCGGTTGTTGTTGAACGCCGCCCCTGACCTGGGGAACAGACGTGTGCGGCCACCTTCTCAGTCTGCATGCGACCAAAGCATCCACCGGGGTTGGGTACCCGATCTCCGCTTAGGTTACTCGCACCCCAGCCGGCACCGCGGGGAGGTAGAGATAGGATTTGTGAATAAGAGGTGATATGACCACTATGGGGTCTCGTGTTGCACATTATCCACCGTTTACCGGCTCGATCGGGTGATGAAATTAAATCAATTTGAAAGCGTTTTAGTGGCTTATTAAGGAAAATGATTGTACGCAGCTAAATAGAAAATTGATTTTATTTTCTGAAACTTGGAATGCGTTTTTCTCAAAACAAAGGTCTTGGCGCATTCGCCGTATTCAAAATTCGATACCGATTTTATTAAATTCATTGTTATTTAAAAACCTTTCCATGAGTACTGAAAACTTGTGACTTTCGCGTAGATTTCAATTTGAATGTTAAACCCATCCATCATGTATCTGAACGAAATAACAACTTACTGTATCGCACACTTAAACGATGTAGCGAATTATTGAGTGGAAATGTTTAAAATAATCAGTGCATGTAGGCCATTATTTTTTGGGAAGAATGACCGTGTTGTTAAATTCCCAGAAAAAAAGGCCATTATCTTTAAAGTCAACATAGACGGGGCTTTCATTAGTTTACTCTATTGTACCAGTGAATGATTTTACATTCGTTCAGAAGTTAAAAAGAACTTTTTTTTAATCTATCAAATATTTTTTCGATTTTTGAATTCCCCTTAAATTTCGTCAGCAAAAGATACTGATTTTAGTAACGCACCTAGCCACTCTGGTGAGGTCGAAAGCAAATCAAATTTTGACGTTATGGCTGAGGCCAATTTTTCTCCAATACTATCGTCCATATATACCCTTATATCCCTTATTATTTTATGAAAATCCCATAAAATGTTTTTCTTGTTTCGCTTGAATATAGTGGTCATGCATCATTTTGTTCGGGAGCTCTAATCTTTATGCCAATGGTGCTCTTCCAATAATATTATCTTTGATACAGTACACTTTTCCGCACCTTTTCAACACAGAGATTAGCTGCTGCTGGATTTTCGCAACCTCTTCTATTGAATTAAAAAGAAATGCATTTTACAAAAATAGAGAAAAAAAATATTCCGTCGTTTGCTTCTTATCCAAACATTGCCAACGAATTGTAAAACATTCATAACCTCTAACCCTCCTTCCCAAAAAACCAAGTCCCCAGTCTCGGTTCCGACTCAACACCAGGAAATGACAGCTTAAGTGTGGTTTTCCGTGTCATACAAGCGTTCCGTGCCATAAAATATATCGAGGATATCATATCAACACATATTACCACTTCCGAATGAATGATTTCTGCCCTTTTTTGTGTTAGGGTTTGTGTTTGGTTGATCTTCTCCTATCAATCTCACCGAACCGAGCCGAAAAGGAAAGGAAAATTCCTCCCCTGTCTTTTGGCGGCAAACGAAATTCGCACTTTCCTTTCGCGTGGAAAGGGTGAGTAGTTTTCGACTGTTTACGATTTTCTTACTAAATTTACATACCGGTTCCGGATGATAGACCATTTTCACCATGCTGACGGGAGGTTGCTTTCGTTTTTTTTGTGTATTTGAGAAAGGATTTTCGGTAGCCGGAATTTTTAGATGGTTTATTTATTTTTTGCCCCATATCGGAAGCTGTGATGTGCTTTTCTATTTTTCCGTTTTCATTTTTATGATCCATCCTTTTTCATGCGTGATTTACGTGGATTGAGACGTCACTCAAATGGTGCAGGAAACCATCGAAAGGATATTTAGTCCTTTCTTAGTTCGCTCCTGCCCTGCTCATCTGCATATTCAGCGGATTGTGGGTGATGAAGGCGATTATTCACTAGTGACGAGATTGACGGAATTTTCTGTAGGATATTTGAAATTGTGAGATGGTCCAACCAAACGGCTCAAACGTACATGTAAGTACAATGTACATGTTGTTTTTTTCTAATCTCAGGAGCTTTTTTTGAGCTGAATATAGTTGCTATTTTGATGCTGTTTGTAAAATTCATTGATTTTCTAAAGGATAGCATAAAATAGATAACAAACATTTTTTCCATGTAATAGGCGAAATTGTTCTCTCTCTGGATGTGTGTTGAGATAAAAATCTTAATCCAACTGCCATCGTCGTCGCTCTGCGTAAGCATGTGTTTCCACATGTTGTTACGTAATTTATTAAGTGGCAGTAAATTCCATGGGTGGGAAACCTAGAGTTCACATCGAAAATATGCTCTCCTAATGCTAATCTTCATCTTTTTGAACATGTAAAAGGAATTTTTCTTGAATAAGTCACTCGAACATAACGATTTTTTTTGCAAATCAATGCTTGTGGGGTATCATGCGCCACACGAAGTGGGGTTTTTTTGAGTCACCTAAAGTTTAGTCATTTTATACACATTCATAACCTTAAATACATTACCATGTGAAAAAAATCTATCAATTTTATAGAATGCTTTAGAAATGGATATGAATCCTAAATTAGAAAAATGGCCAAAACATCGCGAGCCAGGATTCTGAAACAATTTGATCATAAACAACTTTCTTTTTTATTTCCTTACCTGAAACTGTTTTTATACTAGGTACTAAATGAATTATGGAATTACAGTTTTGGGTGTACTCATAAACTTTGATTGTTATTTGGTCATTTAAGAATTCATGGCTTACAATTCCCTATTATTTTTTAAAATCCAAAAATAAATTACTTTTTTTTACACAGTCAGAAATTGGGGTAAGAAGTTTATTAAAAAATTAATATTATTGCCAAATGAAACGTTAGAAACATAGAAAACCACTCCATTTAATAGTGACTTTCGTTTTTCGCATTATTCTCTAAGCATTTATTTTTTTATTTCATTTTATAAAACTAAGATGGGGCGAAGAAAAAAGTGGCCCACGATACTCTACTCTCCTATTCATTGATTTATAATTTCTTATCGGAAGAATTTCACAAGACTCTTTTGAAAATAAAGCTTTCACAAATACCAAAATTCGGCATTGGATATCTCAAAAACCGCTGAAATAAATTTTTCAAATTTATTATCGTTGAATCACTGAAATTATACTGTTATATTTTATAGCATTAAGTATTGTTATTTAATTTATAGCATTTGAGCTGTGCTTCTAGCGGCAAACGAAAAAAAACGAGATATCTCGTGTTTGGTCCGCAATGTGTTCAAACGTCTTATGAATATTATAATAAAAATTTGCCAGAGTGATTCATCTGGTTCAAACTTTCTATGACTTTGGCAAGCAAGCCATACATTTTTCAGTAGTGACATTGCTTCCAAAATGTAGAGTGCGCTGTAAATTTTAGTTTCGATGTTTTCTGTTCTGCGATGAAGTACAACCTCGCAGGTTCAGGTTGCGTGCCACTAAATTATGCTGGAAACATCGCTTAACTTGTGTGCAAGCTTGAATGCGTGAAGCTTTGCAAGTCGAACTGGTATAAATGATCAACTTTCACACAAGCTTGTTTAAAACCAATTATACTAGTCTCGGACTTCTATGCGATCGGTATGATTCTTTTTATTTCCGCTAGAAGTTTATTTTTCATTAACAGTGGAATTTATTATCGATTTTGGTTGATATTTTTCGGTGAAAATTAGGTTCAATCTAAACCACTTCTTTTAGGATTCGGCTTACTATTATGTTTCGACCATCTTCAGAGAAAATGTATTTCAAAAAAATTAAAAAAAAAGACAAAAATTAGAACGCAAGTGATATTTTTCACTGAAAAATACCACCCAAAATCGATATTAACCATATTCCCCATTAAAACAGAGGAAGAAAACATAGCCGTTTTGCTTCTATTCTGAATCTTATTCAAAACCTGGTTGCAAATTCATTATTTTTAGCAAATTTCAAAGATTGATAAAAATTTGTAAATGAAATTTGATATACTTCCAAGGTACATCAGATATTTTTAGAACGAAGAAAATCGATCAAGTAACAGCAAAGTTATTCGACGTGTGTGTGGATGTCAATTGAATTTATTGTTTATCAATGCGAAAAGACATACCTCTGCCAAACAGCTAATAACTTTTTTGTCTAATAAGATACGAAATTACGGTCTTCTACAAAGTTGTTCAGCGGAAAATTTCCATTCGGAATTTATTAATTGGCACAAAATCTGTCAGCTGGCTCGGTTTCACAGAAGAAACAAAAATGATATTGATTTTTCAGTACAAAATATTCAATTTTCCCATACAAACTTAAAAGTTGAAATTTACTCATGTAAACGTTTCTTAAAAATTCTGCCAAAAATCATAGATGAGCTTTGGACCATGACGAAGCTTTTCAGATCCCAAAATTTAAGAAATTCAGAAATGACCCTAAATCGAATCAGTCTAATGTGACATAGTCTAATCATGAGACATAATCTGAGCAGACAGAATATGTGACAAAATCCGATCATGCAACAAAATCCGATCATGTTACATAATTCGACCATGCATCACAATCTGACCATATAACATAATCGACCATGTGACATAATTCGATCATGAAGCATAATCAACCATGCAACATAATCCGACCTTGCAACATTATCGACTATGTGACATAATCTGACCAAGCAATATTAGCTGACCATGCGCCATATTCGACCATGCGACGTAATCGACTATGTGACATAATCCGACAATGCAACATAATCTGACCATGCAACATTATAGAATATGTGACATCATTTGATCAAGCAACATAACCGGATCATGTTACATAATCCGATCTTGCAACATAATCGACTATGTGGCACAATCTGACCATGCAACATAATCTGACCATACGACCATGCGACATAATCGACCGTGTGTCCGACAATGCTACATAATCTGACCATGCGACATAATAGAACATGTGACATAATCTGAACATGCATCATAATCGACTATGTGACATGATGTGCATACTATGTGACCATGCAACATAATCGGACCATGTGACATAATCCGAAAATTCAACATAATCGACTTTGTGACATAATCCAATCATGCAACATAATCAGACCATGCAATATAATCGGACAATGTGACACAATCTGACCATGCACCATAATCGACCATGTGAAATATTTTGACCATGCAACATAATCAGACCATGCAACATAATCGGATCATGCAATATAATCCGATTACCTCTGGAGGGTCCAAACTAAGCGCGAAGCGCAGCAACGTTTGTTCAGTTCGACGACAAAAAAGAATGGAACCAAACCGACTTTTTTACTTTAAATTAATCTTTATTCAGGCGTTTTTGTGTGGTTGCATATTCAATTTTAAGTGATACAGAATCTTCTTTTCAGCTTTAGTGGAATTGTGGTTTTGAGATTGTCCTACATTTATGAAATTTAAATGTCTTCGAAAGGTTTTGTCCCATCTTGTGGAATTGTTCAGTTTTAGGAACCGAGCCGACTGAAGAGCCCTTTCTTTTATACCTTCAGTAGGCAGGGAAAATCAAAATCCATTAAGAGGCGGGGCTTCCGTGTTTTCTCTTTTATTTACATAATCACCAAACGTCATGATCCTTTAGATGTGATGTCTCTTAACGAGGCTATTTTCGTGACGAGAGATTCGTTCGCAAAATTCAATTTATCCACCTTTAGTGTTGCCGTTAGACGTAATTCTACGTTAAAAACGAAATTCATTGCTACTATTTCAAAATTCGGTTTAAAAAAGTCTTTGGGTATATGATATTAAAATTATGACCTCCATTATCAACTTTGTTCATGACTGCAAACGATTTGACTTATATTTTAAAAACTTCCGAAATTCCTTTTGGTTCAATATTCCATTAAGATTCCCGTACGTTGCAGAATTAGGGAAAAATAACAAAATAAAAGTTCTTTATCATGTCAAAACTAAACTCACGGTTTCGGAAAAGTTGATCATTTATTTTTAAGACCTTTATAGGGGAGAATGAGGATACTTGATCCCTGGGGATACTTGATTCTTTAGCTTTATCTCCAAACTGGAATGTCGTACAAAGATCAAATGTTCTAGAAAAATGTACCAAATGGAACAAAACAGCAATGGTTGAAGCTAAAACATTTTTAACAAAATATGTTTTTGGGCTATTGAAATTTGTTTGAAAACTTTCACAAAATGTGACTTGAAGATCTTTTTTCATCATTTTAAAATGTTCCTAACATGAAAATATTATTAAAAAAAAATATTGATTCCAAAAAATCAATCTTTCGAGTGTAATATTAAGTTCAAAATACAATATTTTCAAAGCGATGGAAAACTCCCAACTTTTTTCAGAAAAAGTTTTCTAAAATTTTGATTTTGGGTACAATTGATCCCTTAAATATGGGTACAATTGATCCAAGTATATTCTTCTTCTCAATGGATCGTGGTCATTGCTGATTACGAGATTACTAATATTTATCCACTAGCTAATATTCATCCATCAATTATCTGAAGGGCTAAAATAATTGATTTTCTCTTGTTTATAAAAAATTGCGCCCGTAGGTATGCAATGTCATAAGGGTTGAGAATAAGCTATAGAATTTTTCCTTTCAAAACAATTATAAATTGTGAAATAAGAACAAACATGACCAAAATAGTCAATTAACATTCTATCTTGGGGTCTTGTTTGATTTTTTCCATGGATTAGGGCTACTTGAATAAAAGATCAAGTCTCCCTTAACTTCAAAAATATCGCAATTTTTTTACTCCCACTAAAATGCTTCTAGTTCATCTCCGTGTTCAAGTATCGTTCTTATTTTAGGAGCATAGAAACTTGAAGTTACACGCTGTCAGAAAATGTAAAAGAGTGCGAGTTGCTAAACTTTTCTAAAAAGATATGGTGAAAATAAGAAAAGGGGATCAAGTATCCCCACTCTCCCCTAATGTTCTACATGCAGTTTGCCAAAAAAGTTTCTTAAATGAATTTTTGCCTATTTTCCTGCCCGGAGTCATTTATAAAATTTTTGATTTTTATAAGGCATAGAAAATTATAACTTATAGTAGATTTGAGATAATATTTACAAAATTTATTTTAAATTAAATCGATTTTAAATTTGAATTTTATTTAAATTAATTACAACATTGTTCAAAAAAATTAAATTTATTTCTTAAAAACAAGGAGAATTTGCAGATAATAATGCTACTTCTTCTCGACTTTATAAATTTTATATTAATTTTAGCTAATCATGGCAAAGGTTTCTTTATAAGGCTATGATCATTAAGAAACCGGGCAGGTACAAACGTGTGTATTTTAAAAACTATTCATTTGATCGAAAAACTTTCTATGGAGGAAATGAAGGTGTTAGTATGATAATTAATGCAAAAATTAAAAAAAAAATTGTTGATTACAAGAAATTCTATTACTTTATCATAAAATTTCTTTTTTTTATCTTTGCACACTTTTTTCAGTCATGTTTTGATCTATTATTTCCTCCACAGAAGCAAAACCTTTGCAAAAACATGTTATTTTACACAAATTCATTTGAAAAACCAATTGGAAAATCTGGTTGGAACATTTCATGAGTAGGCATCTCGAAGAACTTGACCTCTTAAATTCGGTTTTACACTTTTTACCTGCCGGAAACAGATTTACTGTATAGTTAAGGGGTCTGCAGTCAGTTATTCCCAATAATCATAGACTTTTAACCATAGTTGAGATTTTGGGGAATGATATTGATTTTAACGGAATAAGATATTCCCCAATATTCGGATACGAATTGAAACTCGAATGCGCACAACTTGTTCGGTTGAAAGTCAAGTTATAATTAAAGCTATTTTACAGAGTTTGGGATACATAAAGAAATCACTTGCGATCGGGTGATCGCATTGTTCGCTGGCCGACGACCGTCATCATCGCACGTAGTGGTGTTGGTGGGCGATCGGCCAAACGATCATCGGATGATGATCATCGAATTTTTGTTGGTGTGGTGAATAAAGATTTTGTTCGCTTGTGCGGACGATTGGATGATTCCGCCACAATACTCCCCCCTTAGACCTTCCAATACTGGCGAGGGATGTGTACGTAGCGGCCCAATCGTGTTTGGTACGGCTGTTGATCGGGTTTGACCGAAGTTGCATTGTTGCTTCTCGTCGCATGGTTTGCAGATTGTTGTGTGTCGGCGGCGTCTGCCGAAACGAAGGCTGCCTTCAAGCGATCGACAGAGATGGGTGATGGTTTTCCGTTGATGTCGATCACGAAGACTTTTTTCCGACGGCGCAGTACTCGGTACGGGCCATCGAACGGTTGCGACAGTGGTGGTCGTACGGCGTCGATTCTCAGAAACACGTGGCTGCATGTTTCCAATTCTTTCTGCACGAACGATGATGGCTTGGCATGGTTGCTCGTCGGCGTTGGACGGATTTGAGCCATTGTTTTCCGCAGATCGGTGATGTACTCGGGAGTTGGTTTTGTGTTGCGAACTTCCACGAAGAATTCGCCTGGTAGTCGTAAAGTGGTTCCGTATGTCACCTCAGCTACAGATGCTTGCATGTCTTCTTTGATCGCCGTTCGCATACCAAGAAGAACCAGGGGAAGCGAATCAGACCACTTAACGTTTTCATGGCACTTTATTGCTGCCTTGAGCTGACGATGGGTTCGTTCTATTTGGCCGTTGGCTTGGGGATGATAGGGTGTCGTCCGAAGATGATTGATTCCGAAAGTTTTCGCCAGTGTGCGGAACAGATCGGACTCAAACTGCCTACCCAAGTCGGTGGTAACATTTACAGGCACACCAAAGCGAGAAATCCAGCCACTCACGAATGCCTTGGCGACTGTTGCTGCCGTGATGTTGGGAATCGGGACGACCTCGTGCCAACGGGTGAATTTATCGATCATGGTGAGACAGTATGTGTTACCATCAGATGGTGATAAGGGACCGATGAGATCGATGTGGATGTGTGCGAATCTGCTGCCTGGAGTGGGGATCTGTGTGATCGGCATTTTATTGTGCCGATGGACTTTGGACTTCTGGCAGGGAATGCAGTGTTTGACGAAGTCTCGGCAATCTCGTCGCACCGAAGGCCATACATATCGATCGGTCACGAGACGGGTCGTGACTCGTGCACCAGGATGGGACGCACCATGGAGTTTTCTTATGATCTGCTGACGGAAAGCTTTAGGGACGAAGGGGCGAATGGCTTGTGTGGAGATATCGCAATACACAGAATGTGTGGAAAGTGGGGATTTCAAAGCTTTCAGGTTCAACGTTGTGTTGGGTGGAGGTGTTATCAAGAAGTCTCGGAGTTCGGAATCGGATTTTTGATGTTCGGCTAAAGCATCGAAGTCAATATTTTCACTCGTGGATGTGGATGAAATCGATTCGACTCGGCTCAGCATGTCTGCTACTATATTCTCGTCACCGGGTACGTGCCGAATATCAGTGCAGTACTCGCTGACGAAACTGAGCCTGCGTAGTTGTGTGGGGTTCGCCTTTTCGGGACGTTGGAGGAAGGCGGTGACCAGAGGCTTGTGGTCGGTATATATACAAAATTCTCGGGCTTCTAGCACATCACGAAAATGTTTTACTGATGCCTACATACCATACAACTCACGATCGTAGGTGCTCGCTTTGAGGAGGGTACCGGTAAGCTTTCGGGAGAAAAACCCGAGAGGTTGTCGTCCAGCTTCGGTAACCTGATGTAAAACCACGCCGATGGCCGTGCCCGACGCATCAACTTCGAGGGCGAGCTTGGCATCGACGGATGGGTGAGCAAGCAGGGTGGCATTAGAGAGGTCCCGCTTACACTTTTCGAAGGCTTGAGTGGTGGTGGAATCCCAGACGAGTGGGGTTTGGTCGTTTTTTACGTTGCCGTGTATCATCGCTTGAAGGGTTTGTTGAGTTTCCGCAGCGCGGGGTATGAAGCGACGGTAAAAATTTATTGCGCCCAAAAACCTTTTGAGCTGCTTGGCTGTGGTGGGTTTCGGAAACTCCGAAATGGCTGCGACTTTGTTGGGATTCGGCTTGATTCCATCGGCTGTGATTTGGTGGCCGAGAAATTCAACCACGGGTAAGCCAATTTGGCATTTGCCTGCGTTGATCACGAGACCGTGCTCTCGCAATCGTTCAAACACGAGCCGAAGGTGTTGTTTGTGTTCGGCGATGTCGTCGGATGCAATACAGAGGTCATCTACGTACGGAAAAACGAAATCTAAGTTACCCAAAATTTCGTGTAAGTGTCGTTGTAGCGTCTGGCCGGCGTTTCGGAGTCCAAAAGTCATATACTTGAACTCGAACAAGCCGAAAGGTGTTGTGATCGCCGTTTTCGGGATATCTTCGGGCGCAACCGGTATTTGATGGTATGCGCGCTGAAGATCGATACAAGAAAATATTTTCTTATCGTGAAGAATATTAGAAAAATCTTGTATGTGTGGGACCGGGTAGCGATCTGGTACAGTGACGGCGTTCAGGTTTCTGTAGTCGCCACATGGTCTCCACTTGCCGTTTGGTTTTTTAACCATGTGCAGTGGACTCGCCCAACAGCTTTTGGATGGCTGGCAAATTCCCTGTTCAATAAGGAAATTAAATTCAGCCTTCGCCTCTCGAAGTTTGTCGATGGGGAGACGTCGAGGGCGACAGAACACGGGTGGACCTGTTGTAATGATTTGGTGCACTGTGTTACCTTTGGTCGGGCGATGGTTCATGTTGAGCACGGTAATATCGTGGAATTGCTTGAGCAGGTCTGCGAAGGGCATGTTTACGTCGTACGTAGTGATCGTGGGTTCTGCTACGGCGTTGATGTTATTGATCTCCATCCGGGTGGTGTTGTCGATCAATTTGTTTCGCCGAAGGTCAACGAGCAAATCATAGTGCTTTAAAAAGTCGGCACCTATGATTGGAGATTTGACCTCAGCGATGGTGAAAACCCAAACGAAATTCCGTCGAAGTCCGATGTCGATGGTCAGACGCTTGGTGCCGTAGGTTCTGATCGGACTGCCATTGGCGGCGTAGAGTTGATTGGCTGATGCAAGCTGAAGCTGTTCTCGAGGCGAGGGAGGAAGCACCGAGATGTCGGCGCCGGTGTCTATCAGGAACTGGTTCGATGTTTTCTGGTCACAAACGTGGATTCTTTCGATTTTTATTTTCACTGGTTTTTTAGCACTGATAGTTTTTTGTTTTTTACCACTGATAGTTTTTTGTATTTTGGGCTGAGGCCCAGCACTTTTTATATCACTTTTAGTTTTTTGGGGTTTGGGTTTTTGCCCAGAAGTTTTTGAAGTTTTCACTGATGGTCTCGGGGACGAGTGTACACGGGAAGTTTCCCGTCGAAAAAAATGCACGGAACACTCGAATTTTCCCCTTTTTGTTTTTCACATTTTTGGGCGTGCACACCGTGTCGGTAGTGAAACCAACAAATCCACCGGCGTGCCGCACGCGATTGCGATGGGATTCTTTCCCGGGGAAACTGGGGACGGGCTCGCGATCGGCCACGATTTGGTTCACGATCACGAACGAGTGAATTTCCAGCGAGCGCTTCGTCTAGGCGGCGAGCTAGAGCGTCAATTTTCTTTTCAAGGGTTACCGAATACGAATCAGGGCACTGAACTGCGGACACTTCACTGTGTGGCGCTTCCATAATTTTGTCAGCCACTTTAGATTGTTCGGCGAGTGTTGCCGACGGCATAGCAGCGATAATAGAGCGCACAGTTGTAGGTAAGGCTCGAAGCCACAAGTTAGTTAAAACACTATCGGTACACCCTTGGCCGCCTAGACGGCGCATTTCACTTAAGAGCACACTGGGTTTTTGATCACCAAGAACGATCCCAGACAAAAGGCTGGTCAAACGCTGTGTTTCCGATGGTCGAAAATGGGAAATGACGGCTTCTTTCAACCGATCGTACTTGTCATTAGTGACCAAAGAATTGCACGTGGTTATTGCACTATGGACGAACTTAGCTCGAGATCCGAGGGCAACGATAACGGCATTGAATTTATGTTTATCAAGCCGTATCGCTTTTACACAGAATGCCGCTTCGAGGCATATAAACCAGGTCTCGATATCTTCTTGATCGAAAACCGGATAACTAATTTTCGCGATCACAGGAGATTCCATTGTTTCGACGTCCACATGGAGATCTTTTGTCTCGACAGAATTAGTGGCGTCACTGTTCTCCATTTTGTTTTCGCGGGTTTTTCACTAAAGCGCGGTTTGCTAAATGGTTCACAGATGTGGCTTTAATTGAACATCGCGACTCGCGGTTTGACTTTTCGAATAACTGTTCGGTCGGGGTCACCAATTTGGGGAATGATATTGATTTTAACGGAATAAGATATTCCCCAATATTCGGATACGAATTGAAACTCGAACGCGCACAACTTGTTCGGTTGAAAGTCAAGTTATAATTAAAGCTATTTTACAGAGTTTGGGATACATAAAGAAATCACTTGCGATCGGGTGATCGCATTGTTCGCTGGCCGACGACCGTCATCATCGCACGTAGTGGTGTTGGTGGGCGATCGGCCAAACGATCATCGGATGATGATCATCGAATTTTTGTTGGTGTGGTGAATAAAGATTTTGTTCGCTTGTGCGGACGATTGGATGATTCCGCCACAAGATCAAGGGTTCCACTCCGATGCTCGGTTTGAACTTCGTGGGCATTCAAGAGTAGCTTCTTATATTTCTTAACCATTTGGACCAAAAAAAATTCAGAAAAATCCAACAGTTCCTTAGTTTTCAAGTCGACAAAGAAGAATTTCCGAGGCGATTGTGCTACATTATTTTTACCATGTCTTTTTGCATCGTAAATATCTCAAACACACGTTTACTCAAAATTTGAAAAAAAAAAAAAGGCAAGATAGTCCTTTTCAGAACCAACACAACGCTGCAAATTTTCAACTATCCGAACTCTAGTAACGTAGCTATCACCTGAATGAAGTGTCTGGATACAAAATGATCATAGCCTTACTTCAAACTTGGTATGGTGCATTTTTCAGGTTTTTAAAATTTAATCTACATATTTTAATATTCCAACGAAAATACATGTTTTCCAAAAATATATGAAGAATGGTCAAAAACGGTAACTATACTTTTGCTTATGCTATTTTGAGCTTTACCCCTTTGACTACATTTGTCTCATTTGTGAAGAAATCTCGATTATTTAAACAATTTCATCCTCCTGAAGACGAATAAAGTTATTTGTAATTTTTTTTCCAGATTTTATCAAAAAACTCTTGATGGTTCAGGGTAACACATTAAAAAATATCATTTTCGAAATACTGGAGGCTGGAGGTGTCATGTTTAGCATTGACATGACAGTTTTATAGTTAAACGAAAAGTTTTCAGTTATTCTTCCTAAAGTAACATCCAGACTGGAAGCGATAAAAATATGAACACAGACACGTAAAGGACGATAATCACGGATTTTCCGGTAGATAAAAAAATCTTGCTTGAAAAATGACATCCAAAGTTTTGCTTTGTTTAGCTAAATCTTATTTTTAAATTAACCGATTTTTTTTAATCAAATTTCAGAAATTCCTCGTTACCTTTTCTTATTTTTTAAATATTTTCTTAGAACATACTTGGTTTCTCATTTCTTCAGTATCTTGGAATGCTGATCATGATGACTTGAAAGTATGCTTCATATCATATTTACCCGAACAGCGTCGGAAGTTTAGAAATCTGAATCAGCTTGAATTCTGTTTCAAATTCATTTTAAGAATTTACAATCATCTTTGAAACCCAGATTTAAGTTTTCTCATATTTCACTTTCTGCGCTATGTTATTGAAAGAAAAAAAAATTAAAATCAAGGTTCTAAAACTTGAAACCAAAGCAATGCTTAACATTTTAAGCATGTTAGCTGCAAAAAAACTCTAGTGCAATTTGAAGCACCCCATCTGCATATGTCAAGAAGTGTCTTCGTATTTAATACTTAACTCCAGTTGGTGAAACTTATCGTTCATGGATTATGAAAAGAAAAAAAAACGTTTGCCATTGAAACATTGATACTTTGCCCCGTTGCTGATTGAACAATTCATTGCAACGGGCACGTTTATACAATCAATATTTGCCCCGTATAAAATCTAATCAATAAGCCGGTGATGTGAGGAATTATTCTCATAAAACGGAAAAGTATCAACTATAAATAATCTCCACCAGGCCAGCTGCTAGTGGGACTGCTTCGGCAAGGATAAGCCGCCAACAGCCAACTTCCAGCGAATCAGTGGGTGGGTTTCGAGGTTCCAGAACGAAGCCCATTACGAACTCATCAAATAGCTTCCATTCTTCTATACTTTGCCAGTTAGGTAGCAACAATGTATTTATAGTGTACCCAAAGTATACTTTTCCCTGAAACCTGTGCGCCTACCTGTGTGTGTGTGTTTACCTTTGGGCACGCACGTGTAGCTCCAGGCTCCGACTTTTTCAAACATACAACAGAGGATGTAGGGCTATGTAGAGAAAAGCCAACCGTCGTCGTCGGTAAGTAAAACTTTTACCCCAGAACGAGCCTCTTTCCCCGAGGATGATGGAGGCCAAACCATCTGATGCAATCGATTTTTCTTATGTTCATTTCCGCCGGCTTCGCCAAACCAGCGAACGAGACGAACCTCGGAGTTTATTGCAGCGCACTCCCCTCAGTTTAGGGTTGGGTTGGAGGTGTAGTTATGCGTCTTCGGCGGCAAAAAGTAGAACTGTCGAGTACCTTGCAGCAGCAGCAGCAGCTGGACTGTAAAAACAAAATTTACTACAAACCTAATTTCATCCCGAGTCGACGTTGCCGTCACGCTTTTGTTGTATTCTCACCTTGCCTTATTCGTCAAGTCAGCCTCTAGGTGAGATTTTTCTTTTCTTGGCAAATTTCGGTAGAACGGAGCTAGAAGATTGCTTTCGGGTTTTGTAAAAAAATGTCGTCCACAGAAAACGCTAAAATGATCTCTATGTACAATGATGAACGACAAAAAAATTGCCTGGAAGTATGCAACACTTTTTATATGCTCAATATTGCATTTAACAAGATTTGATAATGAATCATTTTGAACATTATTTATGTACATAAGTAGATGTGTACGTACATAAGCAAAAAAATACTCAACAGCTGCACTTCGATTTAGAAGAGATTCGAAGAGATCTAGTATGAAGTGTTTCGAATTTCTGGATGGAAGCGGCAGATAAATGAGTCGATAATTTTAAACCGTAATGTGATGCGATGCGAATGTAAATAAAATATGAAAAATGATATTTAAAGCCTATTCTGAAAAAATTTTAGTATTATCATATATAGATGTAACTACAAAATTTTGACAATATCTATAGTTAAGCTCATTGAATTAATCATAAAAATATAATTGAACATACAATATCATACACCAGTTGAATATGTTATATCAGTATAATTCTAACAATCGATCATAAGATAGGTTCTTCGTTTAACGGTATCATAATCGACGATGCATCCATATCGAAAGCTACAGCTAAGCTGAAAAACTCTACATGTATGGGCCCGGATGGTATACCTGCTACTTTTTTGAAGCGTTTTATGCCACTTTTGCTGTTTCCTATTCGGCATATTTTCCAATCATCGCTGGATGTTGGAATCTTTCCCTCACTGTGGAAGGAAGCCTACATGTTTCCTGTTCACAAGAAGGGTGACAAGAGAGATGTTAACAACTACCGCGGAATTTCAGCTCTATGCGCGATAGCCAAATTGTTTGAATTGGTTATCTTGGATCCCATTAATTCGTTCTTCAAGCACCAGCATTCCAAAGATCAACACGGGTTCATGCCTAAACGATCCACGACTACTAACTTACTCACCTTCACATCTTTTGTGCAAGACAGCTTTGCTAGGAAAACCTGAACTGACGCCATATATACTCCCAGACAAACATTTGGTGGGTATTTCGCAACGCAACGGGTTGCAACGCAAATATACGTGCAAATATACGTGTAAACATATCGTATATACAAAACCAGTATATACGTATAATTTTGGAGGCCATATAGGTACATTAGCAAACATATTCTTGATTTGGATTGTATTAAATTACGATTTGCACGACTTGTCATCCGCATCATTTACGACTACCCTGATTCTTTTTGGAATATACTATGACAATTTACATCATCATATAGATTATTGAGGTTGTAATATTCGACATTTTTCTTAACAATATGGAAAGTTTGACGACTTATTTGGTCGTCTTTTGCGACTTGAGTGCAGGGCTCTCATTTTCCGTCAGTTGAATAAAAATAAGATTTTTTTTTGTACTTTAAACCAATTGGTTTATTCATCCCCTAAAATAATAAAAATATGATTATTTCAAAGAAATGCGTTTTTTGTTGTCATATTCGAGTTTATATCGTACAAATTTATTATTTGCCTGATTGCTGATTTTTTCAACGTTCATGAAGTTATTGTTAGTACCTGGACTTGATCTCCTGACGATACGATCTGCAGCTCATGATGGTTCCTCGACGCTATCTGGATTATATAAATTCAAGAGGATTTGCTTCAAAGGCATTAAACCAAAAGCAAATCGTATATTTCTATAACTCAAATCTTTTAAATCGTAGAACACGTCATCGATGATCTAAAAATAGATCAGCATTTTGAAGCCTCCTTAAATACGAGTCTAATCATCGATGTTGTATTATCATAAAGGATTTTATTGAACTTATTTGTATTCTCTTAAGATTGCCAGCAAATACGTTTACGAAAATCAGACATGCGAATTAATTTGCAAAGGTATACGATTGCATGGTCATTATTACGAATCAATGCAGTTATATACGATTTTATAGCATATATATCCAAGTGGCAAGCAAAGTTGCGAGCTTATTTTCTTTCTGCTAAGATCTAACACCTGGTTGTTATAATAATATAAACTGTATTTCATGTTTAAAAAAATCTTAATTTCGAATAATTTTATGCATAGCATGCAAAATCTGTCAATCATGGCTGATCATCGTCCCAGACAACCATTTAGTGGGTATTTCGAATTTGCAACACAAATATACGTGCAAATATACGTGTAAACATATAATGCAGCAAAAACAGTATAAACGTATTATTTTGGAGTCCATATAGGTACATTAGCACACAATTTCTTGATTTGGATTGTATTGTCGTAATAAAATCATGCAATGTATTCAAATACGATAAAGAATATGCATGGCCCGCACATTGTAGGTGCAGATCTACGAAAATGAGTTTAAATTACATTGTATACGATATAATCTGTAAAATAAAATACGTCTTCTGGTTGTCTGGGGTATATCGGTCGTTTCACAGATTTTTTTCGAATTGTCGTACACAATGGTCGAATTCATATGTACATAAATACGAGTCTCTCTTCTTGTCATAATAAAATTATGTAATGCGTCTAATACGATGAAGAATGTGCATGGGCCGCACATTGAAGGTACAGAAATACGAAAATGAGTTTAAATAACATTCTATACGATATAATCTGTAAAATAAAATACGACTTCTGGTTCTATGGGCTGACCTTTCTGCTGCATTTGACAAGGTCCGACAAGGCTTCGCTATCGCAAAGCTGAAACGTCTGGGTTTCTGTGGATCCCTTCTGCACTGGTTCCTCAGTTGCTTAACAGGTCGAAAGTTATCCGTTCGTATTGGTGACTCCTTTTCAAATCATTTTCTTGCCTGCTCCGGTGTGCCTCAAGGAAGTCATTTAGGACCACTAATTTTCGTGATATATTTTAATGACGTACTCTCGCTCCTTGACTGCAAAAAACTTGCATATGCCGACGACCTGAACTCTTTCAGACCATAAACAGCCAAGAGGACAATTTCCTGTAGCAGCAGTTCAATGTGTTTGCTCAGTGGTGTGACTTGAATTTCCTGCCCCTGAATCGCAGTAAATGCTCGGTCGTAAACAAACACGTTTTGCTGGACGCGGTGCTTGTAGTTCTAGAAATTCAGGAATGATTTTACGTTTATAATTTTCATATTTTTGTGAAATCTCACAGCGTAATTTGTTGCAGCTCACTAGAATGTAGATTAAATTAGCTTTCCAATGAATATACTTTTGATTGGTCCAAACAAAGTAAAAGCACTGAAAATCCGGGTACAACCTGACGGTGGACCACAAAAACAGATGAAATTTCAATTTGTAAAAAAATTGTGCAAAGTAGTGAACTTTGAAAAATTCCAGTAATTTCAATATTTGTTGCATCAAAAATCTAAAGACAGCAAAATGTTAGAATTTTGATAAAGTTTGTTGTCCTATTTTTTCTAAAACTCTACCATCGCTCAAACAGTATTTACTAGCAATCGAATGAAAAGTAGGTTTTTTAGACCACTTTTTTTAACTTTTTGTGACCATTTCATTAAAAAAAATTTTAAAAAATATTTCTTGTCTTCATGATGTAGGCATTAACTTCAGCTTTCAAAAACATAAGGAATATATTTTTTTGGACGTGGAACATATGAACTACAGCAGTTTTCGTGAGGCATGTTTTTTTGGATTTTTTTTCTTTCATGCTGAATAACGAGAAAACTTGTAACTTTAGCTGTATATAATGTTCTAAACATATTTTACTGACACTACAAGGTTTTTATTGATATAAGTTTTATATGAAGTTCATAATAATTCAAACGACTTAAATAGATTTTACTTTTGTGGTGTCAAAATGACACCAAAAGTCGGAAAAGGGAGTTTTTTTGTCCAGGCTTCTAAGGTTCGTCCATAAAAAAAGTAAAGATGCAATATTGAAGAACTTTTGAATTTATTTAGGGTCCCCGAAGAAATTTTTGTATTTTGAAGCTTCTGAAAAAAGTCACAAGCCTTCAAAATTGCAATGGTGTCAAAATGACACCCTAATGCGGATGAGGGTTAAAGGGCGAACACGAAATTATTGCGACACATTCAACAGGGCGTAATTCTTTTACCATTGGGTAAGAACAACCAAATTTTGCTCACTTTCTCATTGGTGTGTATTGTCTACATGCTGTCAAACTCTAAGTCGTATTTTTCAATTCAACGAAAATAGAGGTGAACCAACGCGAGTCAAGAGAACAAACACATGGAATTTAGAGAAGAAAGCTGGACTACATACATACATGGTACGGAACTCCCCAAACAGCGATGAGCGGCAACAATCGACGGCTAAAACTTGGGCAATACACGTATATAGAAGCGGATTATCCGGCAATGGAGTTTTTCACCAGCAGGAGGAAGTTCAATGGCCCTTATTCTGCGCCGCGCGTGACGTGATGATAGTTGAGTCACCTAAGTCACTCTATTCCAGTAGTCGGTTTAGGTGAGGATTGTCACTTCGGATGAACTTTGTGAGTTCTTACCCCATTTTCGTAGTCACCGTGGGTGAGAATCGTCGCATTCGGGTGACGATTTTAGGTGACAATTGTCGGTACGTTTTCAGGTGACGACGAGATAGAAATGAAATGAAAAATTACGAAAATTACAGTAAAGCGGTGTTGTTATTTGTGAGAAATCGATCAAAAAAATATACCCAGCATGATTTAAAGCTTTCAATTATCTATCAATTTGTAAACGACGAAAATTTCTTTTTATAAACGGATTGGAGTTGAGCGATTGTTAAGGGATTTCTGCTAAATTTGGCTGAATGAAATTCCCAACTGTTTGTTACCGATAAGTTTTTTTTGTAACATCATTATTTGGCTCATACCTTTATGATTTTAGGTGACAATTGTCAGTACCTTCTAGGGGGTGACGACTAGGAAAAGAAATGAAAAATAAAAGATGCTGCTGCAGCCTTGTTGACTTCGATAATAGTGCTCGGCTATGATCTATTGGCGACTGGGCTGTGGGATTATGATTTCCGGCATGTAACCTCGGGCCGTCGGGGAAAGCACTTAGATCGGCAGCACTAACTGGGAACAAAAAAAAACACATGAATCGCTTATATCTTGTAAAATGACACAAAAGAAAAATCACCTTACTCACTTGAATTCGACTGTTGGACACCGGTTGGTAGCAGCAGCAGCTGTCGATTGTTATTTTTTCCTTATAGTTGGAGTTTCCGGTTTCAGCTTTCTCCACTTAGGACGCACAAAAATGCCCGTTTTTCTCTTAAGTTGCTTGTTGTCACCTTATGACTCGTTGGTGGCCTTTTACGAACCGGAATTCTCACTACCAGCTTTAAAAATCAGTTTGGAAAATTCGAAGCGCGAACGAAAACAAATCAATTAAGAACAAATTCTACCATTTTGACAGATGTGTTCATTCAGTCACTCACCTCTGTCACTTTACCCACATCGACTCCGGGAATAAGGTGGCAAAACTCACGGTGACTCCGAGGTGAGGTGACAATCGTCACGTCACACGCGGCGCAGAATAAGGGCCAATGTGGACTACAAATTTAAAAGAAGAAAATGTCGAAGTTCGTCTCCAAATATCTCGTTTTGCAGGCCATCTGCTCTTGCGGACTTTCGTGACAAAGGGCACAGTAAATGGCGAGATCAACAAATCTGAGTGCCTCGAGAAGCGCCTTTTGTCGTTCTTGCAGCAGCACGACGAAGCTCCGCTATTTTGTCTAGATTTGGCATCATGCCACTATTCTAAAAGTGTCCTGGAGTGGTATGAGACCAATTCTGTTCATTTTATTCCAAAGGACATGAACCCGTCAAGCTGTCCGGAACTGCGTCCGATGGAGCAGTACTGGGAAATTATGAAGCGGGAACTTCAGAAGAGCAAGAAGACAGTCAAAGACGATAAGGACATATTAAGAAAAATGGAAAAAAAAACTTAGAAACTGGTGCCGTGTGACACCGTAAAGACTTTGATGGAGGGCATCAAACGAAAATCCGATAAATTTTACACTCAAGGTTCCATCGATTAACTTTCCTTTTATTTTTGAAGTAAATATAAAAACTACACTAAAATTTTGGTTTCATTCTCAACATAAGAAAACTGGCACAACATTTTCGGTGTCGCAATAATTTTGTGTTCGTCCTTCCGAAATAATTAAGCTCCAAACGCCTAGACATTCTGAAAGCAGTTGTCATTCGCAATGTTTTTGGGTTCAGAAGGCAAAATTTTCGGCCCATTATGACGCCAAAATTGCATAATATCAGGCGTTTTGAAAGCGATTTTCTATAAATTTTATAACTTGTTTTTTTTTTCAAACCACTTAGATTATGTGCATGCATTTAGGTCCCAATTTTAAGCAGTCGATTGCCACTTGCCTTATGTTGTACTACCCTTAAAAATTCGAGCCTTTAAATTTGAATCATTGGAATATTTCTGAATCTGTGGACTGGACCCTCATTCTCTGTCCAATCTAAGGACACTCCCCGAGCAAAACCATTCATACTAAGTACTTCTCCGATTGAAGGATATCACCCAAGAAGCAAACACGACAAGAAATGTTCTAGTAGTGGAGACCAAGGCTGGGAAAAAGTTTTTTCATTCATACATCAGTTAGTTGTTTGAGTTTTCCTTCGGCACAGGCAGAGTGTGTTTTTATGGCTTTCCTTTCTTGGGTACAAAGTTGGGAGCCAAGTCGTAGACGATCTTCTTCTGGTGGCATTTCCGCAAGAAACGCACTCACTCGGCCCAGGACTACTTGTACGAATTCCCGGCTGGGCAATGCCGATTTTCTGTTTCAGTGCCGAGTCGGGGGAGCAAACGGTGGAAGCACATGACTCGGGACTGATGCTGTGGGGGAAACTGTGCTGCAGAAATAGTTGGCGAGATTCAGTGGGAAGCCACAGCATGCTTCTTAGTGTGTCACTACTGGCGTTGCATAAAAAAAAAACTCTCCAAGAATACGAGTGCAGAAACTGCGATAAAAACTCATTCAAAACAAGAACTTGTGTAATATGGTTGTGGGACGAACCATTGGAGAAAGTTTTCCCCCTCAATTTTGCCTCCCGGAACATCGATTCGCTTCCTGCTCGCCAAAGACCGCCAAAGACTTCCCAGTTGTTCGAGAGCCGAGCTGTCTGGGAAATTGTCACCACCAAAGACTGCAGGATTTACGAACCAGTGCACTTGTAATTGTGGGGCCCCTTTAACGAGGACACTCTTTGATTGGGACTAGCCCTGGTTCGCATCTGTCCTCGCTACTGCTGCCGGTTGCTGTTGCGGGAAATGTTATCGGTTCGGTTTCAAACCGGCTGGAAGGCGTACAGCTGTTGCGGGTTTCTCGGTTGGGTTTCAAAAACTTTTGGAACCATATGGCATATCGATTAATGTTTTTAGTAATGAAAAATTTCAACATATCAACAGTTTTAGTACAGAATGTTGATATAGTTATTTATTCATCAAGATACAAAAAGTGCATTGTTTCAATGTTTCAGCACGAGTCGTAAACTCGTCGCCAATTGGTAGCAATATTTAGAAACCAGCATTTTTGCATCTTTCGAGCCCAGAAAAGGACCAATTTCACTTCTTTGAGCGTCAGGAAAATTGAACCGCATGTTGTTGGTTCAATATCTGTAGAGAATACAAGGTATGGGAGGAACGTTAAGAAGGACGCTAATTTAACCATAGAAAACAGTCATAATATGTGACTTATATATACAAACATTGTTTCGAGTTCACTTAACTAAAAATCCTATTTCCTAACGGACTAAAATTCAAGGAAGTAGATAAAAACGTTTAAAAATGCATTTTAATTTTTTTTTTCGTTGAATTAACTAATCGCCGCGATTTTTTTTCCAAAAGCTGAGAATCAGTCACTGTAGGAGCATAGTGAGAACCCCCACTGGGGCAGTATAAGCACCATTAATCGGGACACGATGAGCATTTTCTGGCGTGGAATCAAGCATCGAACTCAACTTGATGATGTCAACTGAATTAAAGAGCTACATCTTGACTAGTTTCTTATGTCGATTTCTCCTATTGGTTAGGTGTCGGAGAAGTAATCAGAAGACTCGAGTTCGATTCCTGGTCGAGGGGATTTTTTTCCATTTACCGTTCCTGGTCGATGCATTTTGCACTAAACGGTGAGTTAGAGATTTATCAAATAAAGCAATAACAAAATAATGTATGTCTGTTTGTAGATTACAAACAATTCACACACACTCATACATTATGTTTTTGGTGCATTGTTTGGCAGATGATGTTACTAGCTAATCATAATAATCAATCATGAATAATAGATGAAAAAATACACCTCGACCAGGAATCAAACTCGAGTCTCCTGATTACCTGTCCAACACCTAGCCAATAGGCTTAATCGTCAGATTTAAGTAGTCAAGCTGTGACTCTATATTTGAGTTAACTTCATCGAGTTGAATTAGCTGCTAGGTTCTACGGCAGAAAATGTTCATCGTGCCCCGATCAATTGTGCTCTATACGCCCGAAAAATATGTACATAATGTTGCAATGCGTACTTTTCATATCAAGATGATGATCATAAGAGCTTATTTTCCGGTACTCAAAAATTATAATATTTTCGTCACTTGAGAACCAAGTTGGTTTTTTTTTTAAATATTTCTGTCATTGATAAGGAGATGAAGATGATTGGGATTTCTTTTATGCTGATAAGGAGATGTATTTTTGGTGAAAAATGTATACTATAGGAACTACAAAACTGTTCCTCATAAAAATTTATTTGAAAAAAATCGTACTTTTGTGGAAAAGAGGAGTGCTCACTATGCCCCGGGTGCTCGCTATGCCCTTATCTTCCCTAGAACAAAATGAACGACCGTCCGTCACAACTATCAACTGGACGTACAAAATCGTCCATTTAAAGGATATTTTCCTCTCTGATGAGTGTTCTATCCCAAGCAACCAAAAGTCCCATCAAACTTTTTAATACTTTTAAGTTCCTAAATAAGTCTTAATGACCTTCTATTCAGCTTCTAGCAACCTTTTAATTAAGCTTTCAAAAAATCTTAAAATGAGCCAAAACTTCTCTCTTCATCTCAATTGCAGCATTGAAACCTTCTCTTGATTATTTACAATGTTCAGTACATGGTGCCGCCATGATGCCAAGCGCTGGATTCCAAACTCGACCATTTGCGGTTTGTCGAGATTTGTTCAATTTGCTGCTCGATTGCTTCTTTCCTACATTTCCCTTTCTACATATATCGCATCAGCATGGTCACTCAAGTAATCAAATTAATTAGGACGTAACAAATTTCAAATCCTTCTTTTGTCACTCGGAGTTGGAGCATCGCGAGGGGGGGGGGGGATAGTAAAAAATAATGCCAGAAACAAATTAATTGAAATACATTGCACGAAAGGTTGTATGAAACAAAATTGCATACAATATGATTGCACAAGGCTTTGTGCAATGATATTGTATGCAATTTTTTATCAAAAAAGTTCAATAAAATCAAAAATATAAAAGGTGAAATAACTCCCATCTTTAAATATTTGTTTTTTGGTCATGCAATCTTTAGGATGTATAAATTTTATTTTGAAATTTGCATAAAATACTTCAAACTTTATTTATTTCCCCCTTCGGGTATTTTGGAAATTTCAAAGGGAGGGGGGGGGGGGGGGGTTACAAAAGAAGAAATTGATATTTGTTCCAGCCTTTATTTCAAAATAAAATTTAAATATTGTGGAGATTACATGACCAAAAACAAATATTTAAAGATAGGAGTAATTTTTGATTTTATTGAATTTTTTTATACAAATTACTTGATTAATTGGTTTTGTGCAATGATATTGTATGCAATTTCGTTTCATAGAACCTTTCATGCAATTTATTCCAATTTATTTGTTTCTGGCATTATTTTTTATGAACGCCCACCCCCTCTCGCGATGTTTAACTCCGAGTGACAAAAGAAGGATTTGAAATTTGTTCCGGCCTTTTTGAAAAAAAAAAACTTGCCCGTCTTGGGGATCGAATCCAAACCTTCATGTTGATAATCGAACACGCTACCAAATGGCCAAGCCTAGATGTTGTTCTAACTGAAACTAATGTTCGAAGTGATGATATGATTTTGTTGCATACCTGCAGGCGCGACCCGCCCAACCAGACAGCCAGGAAAAAGCACCTCAATGAACTTTTTTGACTTAGTAAATCCCGTTTTGAGTATCTTTGTGCCCTTAGTCCCTTACAAAGTACATATGAATCACTCTTGCAACTTTCAAGTTGATTAATGAGTACATATAGTTCACTCATGGGAATTGGGCAAAATGAGTCACATACATACAACGTACCTGTCACTTTTGCAACTTTCAAGTTCTTTTATGCGTACATATAGTTCACTCAAGGAATTGAGCAGTTGTTTTTCTTTGTCAGCCATTAGGACCTAACTTTGAAAGCCTTCATTTAAGATAATATGTGACTTTTGGTTCCTTAAGATCCAATTTGATCGAGTTAGTAGAAGTCAAGTCGCTGGTTCTGTATCAGAAAGTTTACAGACAACATATGGCTAAAAATCTTTAAAGGTTATTTCAATTTATTTTTTGATGATTTTTTTTTGTTTTGAATAACGAATATAAGATAGTGTTATGATTTTCAGCTCTATAAATAATTATAAAACATTCGAAAAAAAAAAAATAAATGAAGACTTTATCGCCATAAGGATTTAAATCAGAAAACTTTTATAAGGTACATGTTGCGTTCTTTTCATAAAATTAGCTAGAAAGCGTCAAGATTTTTTTTGAAGTTATAACATTTCTTTAAATTGTTTTAAAAAACTCAACACGCTTAATGCAGTTAAGACAAAGAAAGCAAATTTCGCTCCTTAAAACTTAGTCATATGTGCCGTTTCTAATAAATAATCTATTATATAAAATTCTCTTGTAACGGTGTTTGTAGTACTACTCCTCCGGAATGACCCAACCGATTCAAATGATATTATTTTTAGAATATTCTGTGGGCGTGCGAATCGGTTTATATCGAATAAAAACAACAAAAAGTCGCATCGATTGTCCGTTATCATTAAATTTGTAACAAATTGAATCAAATTAAAGTCATGGCCTTCAATTTTTTCGAGATTTTCTTTCTTTTGGGCGCCGGGCGGTTTGTTTTTCGTCTCCATGGTCGAGGCGTCGTGAGCAACGTCGTAGGAGGTTAGTAACTATGGCATAGCATACTGTTTAGTGGAAATATTTGGGCGCGCATTTCTCAACCAAGCATAATTTCAATGCATGTGGTGGCCATATGAAGCCTAGATGTGTTTTTTCTTCTTGATTCCTAGATGATTTGTACAGCACATAGTAATGAATGACGCCTACATTTGATCCAGATTGATATTTTACCGATCAAATCAAAACCATTTAAACGATTTGAAAAAATTAAACTTTAATTCGTGTTATTTAAAGAAGGAATTGTTGTCTGAATAATATGAATTTAGTACTGATGCATATGAAATAATGGTATGACTCTTTGCGGACATTTGAAAAAAGAAAAGTGGAAAGATTTGGATTATAATCCAATACGCTTTCGATCATGTGCAAATGTGTTTCACAGAAGTTGTATCGAGCGCCTTTAAATTTATAGAGCAACCACAAAATCCGTTGCAAATGAACAGACACATGAACTGAACAAGAGCCTGTCCTTTGAAATGGATTAGATATATAGGGTTGATGTTCATTTAAAGGGCGAATGCAAAAGGTGCAAACGTTCAACATTTACAAAAAATGTATCCATGATTTCTTAATTTATGAATGGTTAGGCCCAAATAAACAA
The DNA here is from genome assembly GCF_029784155.1 of Uranotaenia lowii. Lineage (NCBI taxonomy): Eukaryota > Metazoa > Arthropoda > Insecta > Diptera > Culicidae > Uranotaenia > Uranotaenia lowii. The sequence continues at coordinate 329,560,648 of NC_073692.1, read as the reverse complement.
TCTGACTAAATAAACTTTACTTTTTTTAAAATTGTTCACCAAAAAACTGTTTACAGATTCCCTGTTTGTTTAAACAGAATTCAAGTACGTACTTAACATAAATGTGTGTTTTTGTTAAACATATTTTGGCTACATAGAAGAGACTTTAGATCTGATTTTTTGTTGAATTTGTTTTTGTGATTGATATTCCAGAAGAATAATTTTTTTGATAAGTTTTTATTATGACCTGAAAGTGTTAAAAATAATATTAACTCCTGTTATTTCCCACGGTTAAAAAAACAAATGGCAACGCGCCTTTAAGCCATTAAACATATACCATTTTTTCTCTAAAATAGTCAGATAGGGTATCCCGAGTGAAAAAAGAATGAACTCATGAAATCATCGTAGCCTTAAAAGCTAAGTTCTTTTTTATGTATTTAATTTGTTTAAACCTGCATTCCAATTAAATGTTATTGAATCTTGAAAATATCACATAATCTTAAATAGAATAGCAAATCATCTTCAACACTGTTTAGGAAAATTTTAAATCAGACAACAATGGTTTAAATTTGCAGGAATGTCTTTAAGGATAAAAAAGAAAATAAAAATGCTTTAATTCGGTTGAATAACAAAAAATTTAAACCTATATTCTCTTTTTATCAAAACCAAATTAAATTCCTTTGAACATTAACCCAATAAATCAAGTCTTTTTGATTTAATTTGCATTTTTGCTCGAACAAATAAATTAAGGGCGAACTTTTTTTTGACATGATTTAATGAAAATATGGATATAATTAACCACTGCTTCCAAAGGTGAGGAAAGTGAAACTGCTTGAACATGGTTTGTAAATCCAAAGCTACTCGGGAGCTAAAAGTGCTGGGCTAGGCAAAATATTGGGCAGACACTCCAAAAATTTTCCCGATATTCAAAGTTCTTCTTCCATAAAGTTTCAAATGCAATGAATTTACAATAAATGAGAAAATTTTGATTTCGATTTAATCCTTAAAGTGAACTCGAGCAAAGCGGAGTAAATCAACTAAATGGTATACAATAAATAAAACTTAGATATAATCAACATATGTTATTTATGGAACAAGTTATGAAGGCTTGCCAAGTTTGATGGTAACGTTGAGTGCTGAAAAAATCGAATTTGCAACGGGAAGCTGATACCTGATACCATTTGGCAATATTCAAAGCATCCGAATCAAAGAAATGTAAATGAAAAGGATTCATGTAAGATGCATTTAAAATTAATTGGAGAGAATTTTTTAATAATTTATGAAACCCGTAGAATTGAGTTGAAATTCTTAGATTTGATTCCGATATAATTAAGCGGGACAATTCGAGCAAACGGAAAAGATGGATGGATATGTTAAAAAAAACTAGAACATGTTCAAGAAAGCGAGACGATTAACAACTCAAGATTTGATGCTTTTTTTTAAGTCAAACAGCGAAAAAAATGCAAATAGATGCAAAGTTTAACATGGTAAGACGAAGTTTACCGGGTCTGCTAGTATAATAATAAAAAAAATCTTAATGCAGTTTGAAAGGAAAGACTTTAAGAATGATACATAACTTTTCGATTTAAAGAATGCCGTTCAAGCTAAATTTTCAAATTCCACACAATTTTATAAAACGAAAAAGTTTTTAAAAAGTGTATTAGTTTCATGAGTGATTTCTAGGAAAAATAATTTCGTTTTCTAATTGTTCAATAACGGCTTTTATGAATTTTGTTATTATCGCCATATTCATGGCAATATGTTGTGATTTTAATCGCTTGTTTTCAGTTTTAGAAAGAAACCTTCATCTTATTTATGATTTTTATAACCTTGGACATCCGAATGTCTGAAATTATATAAAAATTGCTTTATCGACCCTTCCAAAAATTTCAACATTTTAAATCAACTTATTTTTATATCTTTTTCATTGGATTTTCATGGGTCAAAGAGCAAATAACGCAGGCTTATTATTTATGTTTAAAAAGTATTTTGAAGAATCCCAATACCGGAACAGAATTATTTGAAGATGAGAATAATAGAATCAAACGGTTTTATTAGCGGAATTTATGAAAAACTTTGGAAATTGATTTGGCTTGCCAAGATTTTATAATTTGCTTTACAGAAATTCAAATTAAGCTACTAATATAATAATAATACCAAAAATGCACAATAAATCCAGTAAGTCATTAAAAAAAATATTCAAAATTACTTAATTTCATGATTTGATGCAAATATCGAAAGAACAAAGTACTTCAAAAGCAAAAAAAAATTGTTTTAAATTTGCTACTTGTAATCATTTTTGGAATTCTTCATAGATTATCGCAAAAATCAAGATCGATTTGAAAAAGATGATTTAAAACAATAAAAAATTAAGCTCATATAAACTTTTAAGTGCGGATAGCATAGTTTTGTATATCAAGCTCTGAATATGTTTTGCTTAAAATTGAAATATTGGGTCCTAACAAGGACAAAGGGTAGAAACTGTGTTTTTCTTCCCAAAATTTAAACAATTTCATGTTTTCAGTAAACAAAAATAAAAATCAAGGACAAACTGTTTATAAAAAAAATTTAAAAATTTTCTATAGTTAGACTATAACATGCGATCAATTTATTTCAAAATAAAAAAAAATGCTTTAGAATTCGGTAAATTCATTTGAAAGTATAAATAAATTTAAAAACATTTCTTATCATTTCAAAATTGAATTTATAGAATTTCATTGAAAACTCAAGAAAACAGCATTTTGCTGCCTATGTTAATTTGGTAAATTTTGACCTCCTGAACTCCAATCAATCCTCAGATTTTGTCAATAGCCTCTAGTTTTAGTTATTTAGAGTTTATTAGTTTGAAAATTAATCAGTGTGAGTGGAATCAATCATTGATATCTGATGTACTAACAAATCTACAAGAAACTTAAAAAAAACTGGTTCTGAATTTCATATTTTAATCATTATGATGTGAATTATTTAAAAAAGTTAAGTTCTACAGATTATAAAAATTGGAAAAATATCATTACAAGTATTGCTGCCATTACAAAAGAAAATTTTAATAAAGGGTTTCATTTAATTAAACCTATTTGTTGAAGAAATGATCTAATTTCTATTTTGCAAATTTCGAAAATTCAATTATGATTGAAACTTGTTTCCAAATTTGTTTTAATTACCTCATCTGCCAGAATGGGGAAAAGTAACATAGAAAACTTCCCTAACTTTTTTCGCGTAGATCAAAATAACTTGCGATTCCAAGAAAAGATGATAATTGAATAAAAACCTTTGTTTTGAAATTTTTTGTAACGTTTTATCTTAAAACTTCCGAGTTTTCTTTAATGATTTTTACATATTTGTAAAAGAAATTTTAAAAATCTATAGCTGGTATTATATAATTTTACTAGCAGACCCGGTAAACTTCGTCTTACCATGTTAAACTTTGCATCTATTTGCATTTTTTTCGCTGTTTGACTTAAAAAAAAGCATCAAATCTTGAGTTGTTAATCGTCTCGCTTTCTTGAACATGTTCTAGTTTTTTTTAACATATCCATCCATCTTTTCCGTTTGCTCGAATTGTCCCGCTTAATTATATCGGAATCAAATCTAAGAATTTCAACTCAATTCTACGGGTTTCATAAATTATTAAAAAATTCTCTCCAATTAATTTTAAATGCATCTTACATGAATCCTTTTCATTTACATTTCTTTGATTCGGATGCTTTGAATATTGCCAAATGGTATCAGGTATCAGCTTCCCGTTGCAAATTCGATTTTTTCAGCACTCAACGTTACCATCAAACTTGGCAAGCCTTCATAACTTGTTCCATAAATAACATATGTTGATTATATCTAAGTTTTATTTATTGTATACCATTTAGTTGATTTACTCCGCTTTGCTCGAGTTCACTTTAAGGATTAAATCGAAATCAAAATTTTCTCATTTATTGTAAATTCATTGCATTTGAAACTTTATGGAAGAAGAACTTTGAATATCGGGAAAATTTTTGGAGTGTCTGCCCAATATTTTGCCTAGCCCAGCACTTTTAGCTCCCGAGTAGCTTTGGATTTACAAACCATGTTCAAGCAGTTTCACTTTCCTCACCTTTGGAAGCAGTGGTTAATTATATCCATATTTTCATTAAATCATGTCAAAAAAAAGTTCGCCCTTAATTTATTTGTTCGAGCAAAAATGCAAATTAAATCAAAAAGACTTGATTTATTGGGTTAATGTTCAAAGGAATTTAATTTGGTTTTGATAAAAAGAGAATATAGGTTTAAATTTTTTGTTATTCAACCGAATTAAAGCATTTTTATTTTCTTTTTTATCCTTAAAGACATTCCTGCAAATTTAAACCATTGTTGTCTGATTTAAAATTTTCCTAAACAGTGTTGAAGATGATTTGCTATTCTATTTAAGATTATGTGATATTTTCAAGATTCAATAACATTTAATTGGAATGCAGGTTTAAACAAATTAAATACATAAAAAAGAACTTAGCTTTTAAGGCTACGATGATTTCATGAGTTCATTCTTTTTTCACTCGGGATACCCTATCTGACTATTTTAGAGAAAAAATGGTATATGTTTAATGGCTTAAAGGCGCGTTGCCATTTGTTTTTTTAACCGTGGGAAATAACAGGAGTTAATATTATTTTTAACACTTTCAGGTCATAATAAAAACTTATCAAAAAAATTATTCTTCTGGAATATCAATCACAAAAACAAATTCAACAAAAAATCAGATCTAAAGTCTCTTCTATGTAGCCAAAATATGTTTAACAAAAACACACATTTATGTTAAGTACGTACTTGAATTCTGTTTAAACAAACAGGGAATCTGTAAACAGTTTTTTGGTGAACAATTTTAAAAAAAGTAAAGTTTATTTAGTCAGATTGTTTATTTGGGCCTAACCATTCATAAATTAAGAAATCATGGATACATTTTTTGTAAATGTTGAACGTTTGCACCTTTTGCATTCGCCCTTTAAATGAACATCAACCCTATATATCTAATCCATTTCAAAGGACAGGCTCTTGTTCAGTTCATGTGTCTGTTCATTTGCAACGGATTTTGTGGTTGCTCTATAAATTTAAAGGCGCTCGATACAACTTCTGTGAAACACATTTGCACATGATCGAAAGCGTATTGGATTATAATCCAAATCTTTCCACTTTTCTTTTTTCAAATGTCCGCAAAGAGTCATACCATTATTTCATATGCATCAGTACTAAATTCATATTATTCAGACAACAATTCCTTCTTTAAATAACACGAATTAAAGTTTAATTTTTTCAAATCGTTTAAATGGTTTTGATTTGATCGGTAAAATATCAATCTGGATCAAATGTAGGCGTCATTCATTACTATGTGCTGTACAAATCATCTAGGAATCAAGAAGAAAAAACACATCTAGGCTTCATATGGCCACCACATGCATTGAAATTATGCTTGGTTGAGAAATGCGCGCCCAAATATTTCCACTAAACAGTATGCTATGCCATAGTTACTAACCTCCTACGACGTTGCTCACGACGCCTCGACCATGGAGACGAAAAACAAACCGCCCGGCGCCCAAAAGAAAGAAAATCTCGAAAAAATTGAAGGCCATGACTTTAATTTGATTCAATTTGTTACAAATTTAATGATAACGGACAATCGATGCGACTTTTTGTTGTTTTTATTCGATATAAACCGATTCGCACGCCCACAGAATATTCTAAAAATAATATCATTTGAATCGGTTGGGTCATTCCGGAGGAGTAGTACTACAAACACCGTTACAAGAGAATTTTATATAATAGACTAGCAGACCCGGTAAACTTCGTCTTACCATGTTTAACTTGGCGTCTCGCTTTTGTGAACATGTCCTAGTTTTTTCACATCTCCTTTTTTCCGTTTACTCGAATTGCCACGATTAATTCTATCGGAATCAACCCTAAAAATTTTAACTCAATTTTTCGGGTATTTTCATAGATTATCAAAACATTACCTTCAATCAATCTTACATGCATCTTACAGGAAAACTTTTAATCTACTTTTTTTTGAGTCGGATGCTTTGATTATTGCCGAATGGTGTCAGGTATCAGCTTCCCGTTGAAAATTTGAGTTTTTCAACACTCAACGTGACCATCAAACTTGGCAAGCCTCATGCAGCATGCTTAAAAAATCCACTCTTTGTAGCTTGTTCCATAAATAACTTTATGTTGATAATATCTATGTTTCATTTATTGAATGCCATTTAGTTGATTTACTCCACTTTGCTCGAGTTCACATTAAGGTTGAAATCGGAATCAAAAGTTTCTCATTAATTGGAATTTATTGCACATGAAACTTTATGGAAAAAGAATTTTGAATATCGGGACCATTTAAGGAGTATTTGCCCAATATTATGCCTTACGCAGTACTTTCAGCTCCCGAGTTTCTTCGGAGAGAAGATTTTTTACTAACCATTTTCAAGCAGCTTTTTGTTCACTATTTTCACCCTTGGAAGCAGTGGTAATTAAATAATATCCATATTTTCATCAAAACCATGTCAAAAAAAAAGTTTACCGTTTTATTATTTATTTCAGCAAAACATGCTTATTAAATTCCTTTGAACATTTACCTAATTAAAAAAAACGATCGGGTTTGAAAGAAGGAAAAAGTATGGCTACAATGAGTTCCATGAGTTCATTCGTTTTTTTTTTTTTGGAAGTTTTCATGTACATGTACCTCGAAACCTATAAAAACATATATGTGTCTTTCGGCTATCATCACAGTTCAACTTTCATATTCTTTCAAAAAAAAATATCTAAGTAAAGGTACATTTTCCCCATTTACTTATGCAAGTGAAAACACATTGCTCTTTCTCAGATGCGTCAGTGTAAAGACTTTAAAATAAATTAAATACATTTTCCTGTTTGTCTTTTTTATCAACTTTCATTGATATATCTGCAGTTTTTCAACAGAATAAAATAATGCTTGGTACTTCAATTTCACTGCACACTGTTTAACCATAAGACCTTCATTTACAAAGACATTTAGTAATTTTGAATATCCGCTTCAGATTTAACATTCGGTATACCCTTTCTTATCATTTTGGAGAAATAATTCTTAAAAGGTATATGATTCATGACTAAAAGGAGCGTTGCCACTTGTTTCACCATGTGAAATGACAGGAGTTAATATCATTTTCGACATTTTCAGGTCATAATAAAAACTTATAAAAAGTTTCTGCTATCAAAAAAATAATGCTTCTAGAATATCAATCACAGAAAAACTTTTCAACAAAAAAGCGGATCAAAAGTCTCTTCTATGTAGCCAAAATATGTTAAACATAAACACACTTTCATGTTAAGTACGAACTCGAATTCTGTGTAAACAAACAGTGAACCTGTGAACAGTTTTTCTGTGAATGAATTAAAAAAAAAGTTGAGTTTATTTAGTCAGATTGTTTAATTGGGCTCAAAGATTTAAAGATGAAGAAATAATGTGAACATGTATACATGAGTAATTTATATATTTTTTTGTAAATTTTGAACGTTAGCACTTGCTCTAGTGTATCTTTTAACTGAAAATTCTTTCATTTTTATTGATAACTTTCAAAAAATTCTTTGCATTAGGCCTTAAAATAAACATCAATCCTATATCATCTTTTTTAAAGGACAGGCTCTTGTGTCTAATCATCCTCAATGGATTTTGTTGTTGCTCTGTAAATTTAAAGCACCCAAAACATTTTCAGTTAAGCACATTTGTACATGTTCGAAAAATGTTTCTAGGGGTATTGGATTATAAAATTGTATGTAAATCTTCCCACTTTCTTTTTGCAAATGTCCGCAAGGAGTCATACCATAATTTTATGTGCATCAGTACTAAATTCATATTTTCAGACAACAATTTCTGCTGAACTTAAAATAGTTTTTTTTTAACTGTTTAAATGGTATTGATTTGATCGGCAAAATATCAATCTGGGTGTCATTCATTACTATGTGCTGTACAAATGATCTAGGAATCAAGAAGAAAAAAAAACACATCTAGGCTTCATACCGCACATGCATTGAAATTATGCTTGGTTTAGAAATACGCGCCCAAATATTTCAACTAATCAGTATGCTATGCCATCGTTACCATCCTCTCTTGGTGTTTGCCTGCGACGCCTTGGACGACCATGGAGACAAATAACAAATCACCCGGCGCCCGGAGTAAAGAAAATCTCCGAAAATGGATGTCATGACTTTAATTTCATTCAAAAAACTACAAATTTAATTATAACGGACAATTGATGCCACTTTTTGTTATTTTTATTAAATATAAACCGATTCGCATGCCCACAGAATATTTTAAAAATAATTTCACTTGTATCTTTTGGGTAATTTCGGAGGAGTAGTACTACAAACACCGTTACAAGAGAATTTTATATAATAGATACACAGCAAAAAAAGTGTTGCGATATTACATCAAAAACGTGCACATAACTTGAGTCGCCAATGCTATCTAATATTACACTGTTTTGATGTATAGTTTTGTTATGTAGAATATTACACTAAATGTATGTATCGCATATATCGCAGTAGACAATCGAGAACAAAAGGATATAATTTAAAAAAGCGATAATATTATCAATCTTTGCTCAAGAACCTTATACATAATTTGTCAAAAATATTCGTGTTTTTAACTCGATTCTTTGCCAAGAATTAACTAATTGAATTTATTACATAAGATGGACTCAAGTGATGGCTTGCGATTTATTTTCGTTATCACAATAAAAAAAATGAACTCAAATGATGATTTGGGATTTACTTTCAATTTTTTATTGAAACCTTCAACTGTCTGATGCGTTCAAATTTTTGAAAAATTACATTTTTGAAACCATTTTTCCTACAAAACTTTGTAACAAGTCGTTTAGTTTTATTATTGATATCAAGGGGACCTTTAAAATTAGCAATTAGTCATTTTTCCTTCTAGAATTTTTTGCAACTCTTTGCCGTCCTAAAACTAATTCATTATTTTGCACGATAATTTTATCGTTAGGTGAGGAAGCTTTTCTATTGGACTCATTTTCTTCAGATGCCGTGGTAAGAAGTAACACAAAGCTGCGCTCATATTTTTACAATTAGAATAAAACGCTTCCTTTCCGAATGAGCCTCCAGTTTTTGTCATCACCCTCGGACTGTAACTGCATCACTGAGGTCGTACACTGTTCATTCCTGGAATGGTAATTTGAACACAAATCACTTTTCGGATAAAGAATTGATTACCTTTACATCAGTTGTTTTGAAATCATCGAACCTTTTTTCTTCAGTCATATCATCGGTTAAAATTCCCTAAAAACGACAAGAAAAAGATATTTAAATATAACAAAGATTTTGCTTGCCTAAAATATTAATTTTGATAGTACTTACCGATAAAACGAATCCTTTTTAACTTCACAATCCGTTTACAACTTTTCAATATGAGAAATATTTTTAATGTCAAAAAAATCAAAAGCGACTACTTTGCTAGAATAATACATAGCGGATTGTGAAATTACACTGAACGACATGTTCGCTTTGTGTACGTCGATTGGATGTAATATAATAACCAAAATCATGTCCGTCGCCTAAATTACATCGGCGAGCCTTACATTTTTTTTTGCTGTGTAACATATATGGATTCATGGCATCCAATTTGATACAAATAATAAGCTCAAAAGTAGAGTGTCCATTTCCCGGCCATTTTCTCGTTCCCGGGAATCGAGAAATTTGGTGGCCTGTTTCCCGGGAATTCCCGGAATCCCGGGAAATATTCAAAAACATGTAAAATATATGCACTTCGATTCAAATATAGCTTATCGAACCTTTCGTGCAAACAAGCCCATAATTTGTTCAAAATGCATTCTTGGTAATGTTTTGGTCCTGAGGTTCCTCCCGGATCGATTAAATTCTTTACTGATGGGTCAAAAATGGATAATAGAACTGGGGCAGGGGTGTTCGGAGCTAGACTCAGGATCTCAATTCCTATGGGAAACTGGCCAACAGTATTCCAAGCAGAAGTTCAAGCAATTCTAGAATGCACTTTAGCCTGTTTGAAAAGAGGATACAGGTACACAAGTATCTATATATTTTCTGACAGCCAGGCCGCTCTCCGGGCACTTAGTACGTTCACATGTTACTCCAAGCTAGTATGGGAGTGTATTGTTGCACTAAGAAACCTCGCCATACGGAACAGAGTATTTTTATTCTGGGTTCCAGGCCACTGCGGTATCCTAGGGAACGAAGAAGCAGACCAGCTAGCTAGGGAAGGATCTCAGGGCCTGTTAATTGGACCAGAACCCTTCTGCGGAGTATCGAGGAGTGCCTTAAATATAGAACCCAAGAACTGGGAAAGCACCACTATTGGCTCCAACTGGAGAACAGCAGAGGGAGCAGCTCAGGCGAAAAGATTCATAGAACCAAGCGCACGACTCTCCAAAAACATGTTGAACCTAAATAAGCACGAGTTAAGTACTTACACAGGTCTCTTGACCGGACATTGTCCAACAAAACAACATCTCAAACGGATGAACATTATTCAAAACGACGACTGTCGGTTCTGCGGGTTCGAAAAAGAAACTGCAGAGCATCTTCTATGCAACTGCTTCGCCCTCCTAAATAGGAGAGAGCGTGCTCTTGGGGCAAAGTTAATAAGCGCACAAGACATATGGTTGCATATCAGCCCTAAGAAGGTTATATCGTACATCTTTGATATCATACCCGATTGGGATAAAATGCTTAGTCAGCAATCAACTGTCACTTCAACCCATAGTGCAGGTGAGCCTGATAGCATACAGTAACGCGGGGTAATTACCACAATAGATCAACTACTGGTCGCAGTGGGCTCTCCCCTACAAGGAAAAAAATATGTTTTTTAACCTTATTTTTTATCAAATATATTGAATTGTTTTCAACAATGATAAATTGAAAACAGTCAAACAAACTATAAAATAACCTGAATCAGTCAAATGAAAAATTCATTCATGCAATTAGGGGTTAATAAAAAAAATATCTTTTTATTTGATTAATTATTCCAACCTTTTTTAATTTTTCTGAACACTTTACATATTTGCTCTTCATATGAAAAAATCGATGTATTCTTAATTTTTAAGTTTTGATATTCATCTGTCTTTCAAAGCCAGAGGGAAACAACTGCATAAATGTTACTTTCGAGAAAACACAATCTACCTACTTGCTGCGCGATTATACATATATTTTTCGAAGTTTTGTGGGTTTTCGTTCAATGAAAATGGTGTGGAAATTCATATAATCTTTTTAAACTTATCAATTTGAATAAAAATAATTGCACAAAATGGCTGCAAAATCTCCACTGCCACAGAAATCGGCGTACTCTAAATGAGTTTTGTAGGACTACATTTTCAAATACAACAATTAAAAATGGATCCGGAGGCTATCAGGCCTCTCCAGAGGAATAATTTCATACATGTCGGGAATTCCCGGAAATGAAACTATGATTCCCGGGAATCGGGAATTCCCGAATTTTTCTATTTCCCGGGAATTCCCGATCTGGAAATCCCGGGACAGACACTCTACTCAAAAGTTCTTTGCTCCTTGAAAAATTGTGAATTTTGCGGCCTCGCCAAGCTTATATATATATTTCTTGAAAAATATTTATAATCATCAGAGGATAGTGACGTTTTTAAATAATCAAAGAAATTTGAAGTTTTAACTCTGTTGACTATGATTAGTATCAAACGCCTGTCATATGACTGCTAATTTATTGAAATTTGAAATTAATGATTATAAGTTATAATGGTTGGATTCAAATTTTGAATTATCACTTATTTCCTTCATATGCCTAAATTAACATGAGCAAATGTTTATAAATATTATACTTACTTCGAATTCTGAGCTTCTTAAATCTATATTTTGTTTGGAATGACAAATTTGAAAAACTCAAATTGGTAAGTGAATATGGATATAACACTGGGATACTTTTTCTGCTGACATCATACATTTATTGCCTTAACCATGCAGTTTGTTCGTTTTCGCTCAGATAGAAAAAAAAATGTGTGAAGAAATTGATATATATTGGAACACCGAATGCAATTTTGTATTTTTTATATATCATTCTTGTTTCCAATATTGCTTTTGAAAATACAAGATAAACATTCATTGCATTTTTTTTTCACTTTTTTGTACATGTTTAAATCATCAAAAAGATTTTAAAAAATTGTTTTAACTAAATAAAATTTCCTGAAACTGTGAGTAGTTTACCGTGACATCTGGGCGAAAAATATTGTTTGTTTAAAAAAGTAAGTATGTTTTTCTGTTTTGTAAAATACGGGAATTTCGAAAACATTCAAACCAAAAACAAACTTGGATATTTTTCAATGCACAAGTGAAAATGCTTTTCATCTTTCAATAAAGTTTTAATTTAGATCAAAATTTTCTATATCAAACACTTAACTAAACAAACCTTCCATTTGCGATGTTAGCAATTGTTGTTATGTTATCGATTCAATTTTCAGATCGAAAATGTTAATTTTTATTCAAATCGTTGTTTCTACGTAATAAGATTTGTGTCATTCTTCCTCTAAACTGTATCATTGAAAGAATGAAGGATAGTTAAAAGATTCAAAATATTTCTGATATCTGATAAAAAACGAGTTTAGGACGTAAAAATTTTCCAAAACCAGTTTGCCTATGTTTCAATCCAATCAAAGGTATGATAATGTGCATCTGAAAGTTTAGCCTTTTCTATTGCAATTGATTAAAACACTTCACTAAAGAATAGTATTCACTATCAGAACCAAACTTCCATTTTATATTTTTTTTATATTAATTCAAATGAATTTAAAAAAATTGGAGCATGAAGAAAACCAAAAAAAAAATGGTTTTTAACTTCCTTTCATTCGTTTCAGTACAAAGGAAATTGAAAATTAAGCATGATTACTAGAAACAAGAGAACAAATTAATTTTAATTATGTTCCAGAAGCTTCATACTTCAAGAACTGATTTTGATAAACTTATTTTTAACCTAACTTACATTTATATCCTGTTTTTGTATATTATGAAAAAAAAATATCAAATTCAGAAGTTTAAACGAGAACAACTCTCGTTTAAACTTCTGAATTTGAGATTTTTTTTTCATAATACACACAACGTTTAAAAATAAAAAATTGTATTACGAAATTTTTACATCACGATTCAGTAAAATACTTCAATGAAGAATTTCATCACCGTTAGTTATGTATGTTAATTAGTTTATCGGCCTTATCTGTGAAAAGTGAAAAACTTTAGAATAAAATTGGAATTCATAGCAATAAATAATTATCGCTCATTTCAAATGTTTGCATTTTCAAACGTAGAATTGCAAAATGAGAATCCTTAAAATTTGTTTTGAGACTAGCGCTGATATTCAGAAGCTCAGGAAAAAAAACTAAGTTAACTTGATGAATTTACTCTACTCTTTCATCTCTCAACAACGTGTGTATTATTTACATTTATAAAATTACATTTATAACGAGAAATTTTTTGAAGAGCTGTCAAAGTGACAATTTAAAACTAAATACCGGATATTTTAAATACGACAATTTTTCTCTTATCAAATTTTTTTCGCTGTGAATATTATAGATTTTTGTTGTCGAAAAGGATGTATAAGTTGTGTAGAAGGATATTGAAATGAGTATTGTAACGGTTTTCTCTTGTACCGTGAATTTAGTATGAAAACTTTTATAATTCAATTCAATTTATTTTTGTTTAAACGCAGATTTCAGTGGTAGAATAGAATTAATGTTTATTCGTTTTGTTCGTCAAGTCCTTAAATAACTACTTATAACATAAGCGATAGCTATTTACATTATTCACTGAAGTGATATCCTCTCTCATCAGTTCTCTCATTTTCGTGAGATATTCTGAGCTAACCACTCAGAATATCTGGCAACACTGGTGAGTTACCATGAACCTAAACTAATGCCATATTCGTTTTCATCTGGTGGAAAGATGGTGGTGCACCAACTGCTGTCATCTTCATATAAAAAAAACGTATTGACAGCACTTGGTGCACTACCGGTGCACCACCAGGATGAAAACGAATATGGCATAAGTTGATTGGCTTCACAGTAGCTGCGTTCAATCGTAAGTAGCGATTGGTTTCGACTAGTTTCTGTCAAGTGGTCGTTGTTCAATGCGCTCATGTTTTGGTCGAAACAGGTCTGGTCGTTGTTCAACGGAGCAAGTTGAAATCGATCGAAACTAGTCGAAACCGATCCAGCTCGAAAGCATGATTCATTTCTACCACACTAACACACATGCAGCGTGTGTGTCAGACAGAGAGCATGTTTTTGTTTCGTTTTCGCCATTTCATTTTCGTCAAGTGCTCTGGATGTTTGGATTCAGTCGGCAGTCTGTTCTGTGTGTTTCGAGTCGGTGGATCGTCGCTGTGCTAACTCTTCCTGCAATTATTCCTGTGCTGTGAGGTTTGCACTTGCCCCGGGGGGAATGAATGGAATAAAAACTTGTCATAAAGTTATCTTATTTATAAGAAATTTAATGGTTTTACCTCACGAATGCGTTTGAAACAAGTCCACGCAATTTTTGTTATTCATTTTTTGTTTGCGGACGGCTAAGACCAAGATGGTCTACTAATGTGAACACGTCCAAAAAAAGCAAACCGCCAAAATGTCGCGGAACTTTGCAGATGCATGGGAAAATAAATTCAGATTGTCCCATCATCGCTTTTTCAGTCTCATTTAATATTACGAAATTTTTTATTTCAATACATTTAAGGATTCCATGCATATAAGCTATTGTTTTCTAGCCCGTTACGATACGCGTCTAAATTTTCACGTGATCTGTTTCGGTCTGTCTAGAAATTCGTGGGCAAAACGCACAGAATACGCATTAGTATTGGTGTAAGTATGTTGGTGCCTCTCTCTTGGTAACGCCTTCGTGAATGCGTCAGCTGGCTGATCCTCAGTAGAGATGTGTCGCAAAGATAGCTGACTGCTTCTATCGATCTCCCTGATGAACGCATTCCTTACGTCCAGATGCTTCATCCACTGATGGGTCCGCGCCTCCTCCAGGTACTAGATGCAAGGGATGTTGAACTTCGCTTCGGTCGATGCCAAACTGACCGTCGGCTGACATTTCGTTGACCATAAAGTAAGATTTCCGATGTCTATCCGTGTTCGCGTTTCAGCGGTATACTAACGCCAACGGTCATACGTCGATGGTATCGCAGAATACGTTGCAGGCCTCGCCAGTGGCTATCCGCCAGGCTGGTCTGGTATTTACTAAGTGCGCTAACCGCTGCACAAATATCTGATATCGATGATATCGCCAGATACTGCAAACAACCGATCAAGTCTTTGAACGGCTGTTCAGTGATAACCTCACCAACGTTTAGCTGCGTCCATCGACAATTCGTACCAGAAACAGAATGGGTTTCCTGTAACCTGGGTTAAGCTAACCACTTCCCAAATCTCGCTCTCATCCAGGGCTGCTTGATAGTTGCTTAGTACGCCAACTGCAGCACTGATGTTCGGCCTCGAACACTGCAAACAACCGATCAAATCCTGCCTAGTGATAACCTCATTTCGTCCAGTCCGAATTTCGTTCTTTTTCATGACTGCCCTTCCCTTGTCGATGGTGGTCTTCCGGAAAAAGCAGTCCCTTTGGCTCTTAAGCTTGCTGACGATTTGAAGTTGCTCTTCCTCATCATCAGCGGCTACGTTAGTCACGTAGCGTTGATAAGCATGTCCTGTTCGCTGACTGCGTCTCTGGGCCGGTTCAGGATTGACGGAATCTTGATCATCATCGTCCTCGCTACTCTCGTAGTAGTCACTTTCTTCTTGGTCTCGCACGATATACTGACTAGCACCAGAACTGATGACAAATCGAATCATTCGTTGATACTGGTGGCTGATAACCTCAGCGTGCGATCGTACAGCCTATCTTACATGTTGCTTTCTGATAACCCCAGATAAACAATCTCTTGCAGCTTTCTTCGCGTTTCCGCACAAAGTCTTCATATCGCGATGACTTCGAGCATTTGCACTCTCGGCAGATATCAGCACCAAGAATTGGTTGACTCCGCTAGCGACTAACCGTCATCGAAACCACCTCCTCCGAAGTACCCGAAACATCAACCATCCGCCAAAAACAAGCTCACGCATGCTAATCGCAGCGCAGCTACTAAGCACGAGAATAATCCTCTCGACTTGCAGCTTCATGGCTTTTCGCTCCGTTGCTTCAACGCTTCGAGCGCTCCATAAAACCGAAGGGTATCGTTCAGCTGCATGCGACCCATCTGGATCCAATGCCATGCTAAAGTATCTGGCAACTAACCGTCGCCCAAAACATCTCCTCCAAAGCCACAGGAAAATCGTTCTGTAAGCTTCGATGAGCTTACGTGTACTGATCGCAGCGTAGCTCCACATCACGAGAGCAACCCTCTTGGCAAACAGCTTCTTCCTAATCCTCCATCTGGAGCATTAGTACCTGACCAATCCCGGTTGCAGATCCCAAGAGTCCTCCTCCCAGCCGTCGGAACTGAAACCATGCTGCTAACCGCAGCGCGGCTCGTGTCGGCATCGAAAGTGACCCTCTCGGAACCCGACTTCCCGGTCTCGAACTCCAGTGGCACCTTCTGGCTGAACTGAAGCATCTCGTGGCCTCTGCGCTGGTGGTTTTCTGCGATTGGATCAGCTCATAACTGCTGACCATAGCGCACATCCACAGCACGAGAATAACCCTCTCGGCTATCAGCTCCACCCAATTTTTCCGGAGTGGACCTACCGACCTTTGCGGATCCTGGGACTCCTCCCGGCCCTCGGTCGTGAGCTCACGCTTGCTAACCGCAACGTGGCTCGTGGCGAAATCGAGAGTAGCCCTCACAATCCGCGAACCTCCCCGGGCTCTGGCGGTACTTCCTGGCTGGCCGTGGACTTTTGGCTGCCTGGCCTCTGCTCTGAAAAACTTCTTAAAGAAAACCCATTTTGAATACAACCTATTTTTGGGTCAAGATTAGAGTTTCTATAAAGATAGTCTTTTGAATTACAAACTGAAATTTGCAATTAAAAATTAGTATCAATTTGGAAACGTTTTAAATTAAAATATCTTAGGCCTTGAGCGAGTCATGACTAAATTACGCTGGAGGCCGGCCTATTTTTTGACATGTTTATTCAAATTTATTTTTTAATACCTGTGCGGGATCAGCTTGTTTATTTATAGGCGTGTAAAACTATTCAATTGAAAAGTTCCACGTGGGTTTTATTCAAATTTTTACTTCATATCACATCGGAAAAGTTGGCTATTGCATACTTGACATCAGTGAGATTTTCCAAAATAAATAACCGGTGATTCTGCAACTGATCTCATCATGATCAAAAGTCATCATTGTACGCTTCGCTACACGGACACAACGCATCTGCCGCCAATCCTTCCGGGATCATCGAAATGGTTCAAGTTCAAGCGCTACATCCGGACCCTGATGCTGGTATCCCGGGAGCATCCGGATACGAAGTACTACCTCAAAAGTGTGGCCCAAATTTCCAACGAAAACAAACGGCAAGTCAGCAGCTATCCGCCGTTTGTGGTGCATCCGTTTAGCGAGTTTCGGTTGTACTGGCACATGGTCATATTTGTGGCTTTAACGACTCATCTGTTCATTTTGGCGTTTGATTTTTCGTTTTTGATTTTTATGACACCCCACTCGTATGCCGGTGCTATGCGGTTCGATTTGCTGCTGTGTGTCATATTGGCTACGGAAATTGCACTGAAGTTCGTTACCGGATACGTTGTCAAGGACACCAGCGAGATTGTATTGGATCCTAGAAGAATTGCCTTCAACTATTTAGGGTTCCGGTTCCTGTACGATCTTATTCAAGTGGTGCCGTACATTTTGTTGTTGAACTATTTTGATCGAGAGTTTTACACCTACTCGGTTTATGGATACTTGACATTCATGGTTTTCCTGTACGTGATAAGCATTGCGAGGTTTCAAGAAATTTTTCACTACTTTGCCGTAAGTTAAGTAGTTGTAGAACTTCTAGTAAAACTGTTAATGCTCTGATTGTTTTCAGATAATTCCAAAATCCCTTCGCATGAACGAAACGATGCTACTGATTTTGAAAATGGTCATTAGCACCGTCTATGTCTTGCACTGGACGTCCTGTTTGCGTTTCATCATTCCGGAACTTTCTTATGTAGCTGAACCTGATATCGACGTCTTTTCTATGACACCACCGGATTTTACAAATTTTTCTGTTAGTCAATTTTTGATTGACATCTACTGGCGTCACTACCGATTCGAAGATGCAAACAACTATCCGGTCGAAAGTCGGATGACGCTGGATCCACCAAGCTATGAAGTATACGCCAGCTATTATATTGCAACGAGGGCGATGGACCAAAGAGCAAACGACAATAATTATTTTTTCTCTAGAATTGATTTTGTCCGTAAGAATGCACTACTTTCGGATAGATATTTGGCAAGTATGATGGCAACGGTGCAGATTTCGTTCGCCGCGACTACTGATGATGTCGCCGATATGAAACCGATAATGAATATTATGACGTCCTATTTACTCATCGCCGGCTGGTTCTGGTTCACTTATATACTCATCCACATGGTCAAGACCATAGTTTCGACCGAGCGCAGTAAAACTAAATATGAAGAACTGATTAACGAGTTTAATGCCTACGCTTATAACAAGCGACTCAGTAAAGGTCTCCAAAATAAGATGATCCGGCATCTTGGATATCGATTCCGGAACCATTATTTCAATCAGAGCATAATCCTCCGGCTGATGTCTGACAACTTGCGTCGTAAGGTTCACTTAGAAATTTGCCAGCACCTGATTCATCGGGTAGAAATTTTCAAAGGTCTTCCTCCCACACTCGAAGAAGACATCGCCGATCAGCTCATCTATGAAATTTTCTTAGCCGGCGATGTTCTTGCAGAAGCAGGATGTACTTCGGATTCGTTAATCTTTCTGGCCACCGGAACAGCTGCCGTTTACACATCTACTGGAATAGAAATCGGTCACCACATAGATGGAGCTAACTTTGGGGCGGTATCGTTGCTGATTCCTGGCCGGGAACGGACTGCTACCGTAATTGCTCTAGAGAACTGTGAGGTTTATCGGCTGACGTGTTCGGATTTCCAGAGGCTGATCGAACCCTATGCGCATATGTTGATGCCGATGCACCGATTTGCCGAGGAAAGAATCGCCCAAGAGGAACGCAACAAAGGTCGCGTACCGGAAGAGGATATGTACGATAATTTTTTGGCGTAGTGAAAGCTATAGAACCACTTTTTTAGTTTTCTCATTACTGCATAAAATACGTTTAAAAATAGCTCCTAAAATTCGTTTTCTTCTTGAAAAAACTTTTTCTTTATAACTGAAATTTAAAAATTATGAATTCATTTAAGCCCTAAGTTTTTAAGGAAAACCAGTCCTAAAATATGTGTGATTTTTTTTAATTTCATACTCAGAAGAATTGTTCTTTCTCTGGGGGCTTATTCTGCGACGCGAATGACTTGACTTACGAAGTTTCATATCGTTTTGCTGGCTTAAATAGCCTCTCTAGCCTCAAATGTTTTTTTTTTTTCTGAAGTCAGGACAAAGAAGTGAAATTTCGTGAGTCACGTCACTCGAGTCGCAAAATAAGCCCAAGATTTCATTAGATACGACTTATGAACCACTTTTTTGAGTCCGAAAGTTTGCATTAGAGTGTTATGAATTTCTTAACGTTTTCATAAAAATTTGTTTTAAAATATGGAAATAGCGGCGTTGTGAAAAAATAAGGAACACCATGACTCATTGAGCGCATCAAATGAACAAAGAAAGCGGCCTAACTAACACAAATCTTGCTTGAATTTCGATCTTTAAAAAGGTTAGTTTTACTTTAAATTTACATTATTTTAATTTAAATGGTGTTCTGTCTTACGACATTACCTGTTGAACAATATTCCTCCTTTAAATTTAAATAACAATGTTTATTATTTTATGGGAAAATTAAAAAGTTTAATTTATTGTTAATTTGTTTTCGTTTCTATGCTTGCTGCCTGGCCAAAAGAGTGAGGACAAACGATGGAATTCGGCAACGGATAGATTCTGGATGTTTCAGGATGAGATAATCGAAAAAGATATTCCCCAAAGTCCAACATTCCGAGCTATAACAAATACCAAGCACTCTTTTGTTTTACAAATTTAATAAATGAAATTTAAATGAAACAAATCTATAACGGACTTATTTAGGACCGGGTACATATTTTGGACCATCTTTCAGCTTTTTACCAATATCTCCCTCATAAAACATTTTAATCATGAAATTTTTTTACAAATAGAGTTCAAGCTACTTCTTATGATTCTAATCGTACATAACATTCAATTTAAATAAGATGATAAGGGAGAGAAAATTGAAAATAAAGTTTTGAATTTTCACAGTTGAGCCGAATCAAGCCCATTTCAAGAGGACGTGCCATCATTGAAGTCAACATTCAAGAAGTTTTCTGTATAGCTGTGATGAATTTATCAACTACAAACATGTTCACAGCTATGAAAAAATACTTGAAAACAAGTTTGCAAGCTTGAAGAACCGAAAAAACTTGTTTTGATTGCAAATTTACCCACGTCGAAAATAGGTCCTACTTAATTCCTTAGGAACTTATTTTGGTCCACTCAACATAACCTTAGTAAACCTGTTAAATGTTTGTGAACGTACGTACGTTGTACGACGATATGAAAAGAATTTTGCAGACTATTTCAAACGCTTATTAAAAATAAAATTTGGAATTTTGGCATTATTTTATTTAATTAACTCGCTAAAGCTCAAACCCACTTTTAAACGGGGTTTACTCCAATCGGCATAAAACCAAGCCAACGATTGTTTTAACTTACTTTTTGAGGTTTAAACCTTGTTAATCTAACACTCCGCATTAATGGCAACTGTTTGATAAGCATTTGTCAAAAGCTACAGCTTAAAGAAGCTTAACCCTTCATTTCATGATTTTTTATTTTTCCTTAAAAATTATTTTTAACAGTTGGAAATGATGAGTACATCAAGAAAAAAAATTAAAATAAAATACGATTTTTCTCTTTTTCCATACATTAATTGTTGCAAATTTGTAACTTTATGAAACGAAGGGTTAAAAACATGAAAAAAGTTAGTATGCACGGTTTCCTAAATAAAGTCATTATTTTTTATGCTTCATGAAAAATTATTGACAGTTCGGTCTAAAGGTTAAAAACCAAAAATATACTTGGTTTGGTAGAAGAGACGAAATATAAACCCCATCTAAAAGAGGGGAAACCCCGAAGAAAAACCAACAACAAATAGGCAAATATGTAACGAGTTCAATGTTTGTAACAGTTGAAATATCTTAATTAATAGTAGTTAAAAAATAAATATCTAACTATAGCTAGCTAGATCAGCATTACTATGTTTAAAAACTTAGGAAAATATTGTTAAAATGTGTAAAAATCACAAGCCAAAATGTACTTTTGTGAAGCTTTCAGCGGTGAAAATATAACTTTCAAATGATAAAAAAGATCGAATGATTCTCGCATAATTTTATCTTTTTTGAATCTACAAAACTGAAGCCAAACCAAATCCATTAAGGTTTTGGAAGTCAAAATGCATCAATTGATGTCACGGAGTTAATGATGTTAGACATTATTAACTTATCATTTGGTCGCCTGAAGGAGATTGCGTTCTAAAAATTGATCCTAAAGATAAGCCAACTGGCCAGTATTTACCACTGCAGATCAAATTTCGTCGAAATTGCAGTGTGCTATCGGCATTTACAAAACATTTGAAACACACAATATAACAGAGGAGTTTTTTTCGTTTTTATTCTAATCTTTTCGAAAATTATTGTTTTAAAGTATTGGAAAAAAGGTTGTAGTAAAAAATATTCAACAATCAAGTTTACCTAAATAGAGGCTGGAGAAAAGTTGAAGAAAGTTAGTTCAGGAATAAATTAACGCGAACAAACCAAACTTGTCTACAAGAATAACAAAGGAAAAGCATTACTGAATTATTCGCATAATTTCGCATCAATCGCTGTCGTAAATCTAGCAACATTTAGATTAAGTATAAGGGTGGTCCAAAATAGGTCCAAAAGGTGGTCCAAAAAAGAAACCTGGTGGTTCAAAATACCGACCAGAGTAATGATCGAAATACGAGTTTAAAGGCTTAAATCTTGATATATTGCAACAAACGACGATATGTTTCGATAGAAAAAGCCTCGATTTTTGTAATGAATGAATAAAGCAGTCCAAAATTGTAACATGTATTTTTTTTATTCAGAAAATAGCATAGCCACTTCCCAAAGCGGTCCAAAATAGGTCCGTTACCCTATAATTTTGAAAAAAAACTAACCATTCTGTTATTGTATGAAATTTTAATTAAATATTCGGCCTTTTCGGCCATTTCGACCAAATACTTAGGTAGCTCAAATAAATGCTGAAATAAATAAATGAACAAATGAAATAAATAAAATAAACAGCAGTTATAACAAAACTCGTGGAGAACTAGATTGCCACTGCTTTTAATTGAAAACGCAATTTGTGAACAAATTGCGGACCAAGTCTGAGAATTATCGTTCTTTCATTTCTGCGAATGAGATACTCTTAGAGATATCACTCAAAAGATAAACACAGCACTTTCGGTGGCTCAAATATACTAAACTTTTAATTTTTGGCCCAGTGAATTCTGAGATATTGAATATTAAATTTCAGTAATTCTTGGTTTATGTTTCTTCGCGGTCCACAAAAACAACATCGCATTCCTTTATGTCTTAAACCCGAACAACAATTAAAATCGAAAGATGGACAATGATGTTGCTTAAATAAAGGGTCTTAGTATTTTAACATTACATATGAAAAAAATTTAACAAGAAAAACAAATAAAATTTGGACTTCATTCAATTCCCTAAGCCCTTGCAATATTCCCCTTTTATTTTTCCCCCTTCTAACTTTACCATTTGATAGAGTTTCTAGCTTTTTTCCCTAGACTCTACTCTAGAATATGTCCTTATTTTATTAATATCAAAAATTTACCTCAAACTACAACAAAAACTACACTCAAACTATACCTTCACTAAGGAAAAAAATTGAACTCTGGCATAGATCAACCTTTTTGTTTCTTAACGCTTTGGTTTAATCAGGAAGACCCTTCCTAATTGTTTCAAAATTTTGAGATTACATTTTGAATTACATTTGAAATTTTCAAAATCAAATTAATTTTTTACCAAATTTGAAACTCAACTTACAGGTTTTTAAATCTAGAAATCTACGATTTTGTTCTGAGTTGTTTGATAAATTTAAGGTAAGTTAATGGCATTATCTTCTAGATCACGCTTTGAGAATGCTGCCACCAGCCGCTTGGAGGAACAATTCCTGGAATATTTAGAGAGTTTTATTTAAATTACTCTCGTACCAGCAGATGCGCAGCAAAATCTGATGTTCGATTAAGAGTAATAGAGTTCTTTGAAAAGTAACCAATGTTTTAAATAATTCATTTAGATTCGAATCATAAATTAAAATAACGACCCTCTAGAGATCATATTGCTTAGTTTTACACATGTGAATCTATGTTCATTTCACACATTTTCTTGATTTATACACTTTTTGCATAATGTATTTGCATAATAATAAAAAATAATGACTGTTTAACAACCCTATTAGTGATATAATGTTTTAAGGATAATTAATCCAATTTGTTTTCAAATAATTCAGTTTTTTTCTTGAGGTAAGAAGCATAAAAATGCAAACCGAAGAAACGCCTTGTAAACTTCGTTTTCACACACTGGCATACGATTGTTTTGCATAACACGATTATTGACATTTAATTTTCACCCAACCAAGCATCTATTTCTATAATTTCAGTTTCTGAATTTTTTTACGCGTAAAGTGACAGAAAAGATCTAAAAATACACAGTAAACGAAAATTACCAAATCGGTAATTTTTCAACGGAAATACTTACATGTGGAGTTCGTTAATCTGTTCGGTAAGTTTTTTTATAACCGAGAAGTGACAGCTGTCAATAATAACGATTTTTTGGCGAAAAAATACCGAAACTCGACTTAAACCATCTGTAAAATATTGACAGTTGTCAATGAGACAGCTTGTTGTATTACCAAACGACCGGTAGTCACCGAAACCCGGAAATGTTTACCCAAAAAATTACCGAAGTTCGGTAAAATATATCGAACTACCCGTTGAGATTACCGAAAAAATGATTGTATCCCATTTACCTGAAAACCATTGCCCAGAATGAATTTTTCCCAGAATGACAAATACCCGAAATCAAACCCCAGAATGAACCATTTCCCAGAAAAAAATTTGCCAGAATGCACCATTTACCAGAAATTTTTTTCCCAGAATGGACCATTTCCCAGAATTTTTTCCCCAGAATGGAACATTTACCAGAATGGCACAAATCCCAGATTTTTTCCCCTAGTATTTTTGTTTGTTTTTTTTTTTCTAATGAATTCTTGAATATTTCATATGATTCGAAATTAATTTTTTCAAAATGATTTTTTAAATGAAACTACGACTTTGAAATTTTCCAACTAAATTTATTTTAGAACCAATATTGTGCTTTGTTTATGGTTTGGGTACTTTAATTGATTCAATGCTTACCATGGTCTTTTAAAAAACCGTTTTGGTATCCGACTCCTCACGCTGCGCGTTCGAACTTGAAAGACGTTTTGTCCTTCACGCTGTCGCGTGGCGGACGGGGCTAAGGGATCACCCCTAGCTTTCACGCAGACCTAAGAAGCCCCGGCAGACCTAGACCAATGTCTTAGGGCCGCCGCTTCCGACGGCGGGTCGGCGGCCTCCTCGGATTTGGGAGCTTCGGCGGCTTTGTGCCGCCTCAGCCCCTTCATCGCTCGTTGGTTGCGGCCTTGCCACAAAAGAATAAAGTTATGAAACCCCATTTTTTTTAATAACAATTCCTTTTTTTTAAATAATTTCTAGCAAGGATCAATGTTTTTTCAATTTTCTGGGAAATGGTACTTCTGGCGAAAAAATGTCTGGTACATGGTTCATTCTGGTGAAAAAATTTCTGGGAAATGGTACATTCTGGCGAAAATTTTTCTGGGGAATGGTTCGTCTGGGGAAAAAAATTCTGGGGAATGGTTCTTTCTGGCGATTGGAATTCTGGGGATTTTTCATTCTGGGCAATGGTTTTCGGGTAAATGGAGTACAACCCGAAAAAATCTATTATTATTAACTAAATATTTGTTATTATTATTTAACAGCTTGTAACTAGTACCGAAATTCTGGTTAATTTAACCAATTTTGATTGACTATGTAAGTTCGAATAATACTAAAAATAATTGAAATTGTATGCGTTTTTATGCCATTTGGCATTTATGGCATCACAAATTTGTTAAAAATTTTAAATTTTTTAATTTTAAAAATAATTTGGAAGTGGCAAGTAACCCCTTCCTCTAGGTAAGATTGAAAACGCATAATTTTGGGAAGTTAAAAGTTACTGACGAAACCAAAATTTTTCTGACAACGTCAAATTGATGTACCTTCAACTTTAAAACCTTTGAGGCATAAACCGTTTGATTATTCGTGGACATAAATTTTTAGAAGCCATTAAAATCAAAAAGTGTTACATGATGCCCCAGTTGACGGTACTTGTAAACGGCCATAATTTGGAGGGGAGGCACATTTAGGAGCATTTCAGTTGGTATTTTTAAAGTATTAATTTCAAATAATCCACAGTTTCAAAGCCAAAACATGTTTTGCTGCACCCCAGGCTGGAAAGTATTTAAATTTGTTGAAAGTCATTCAGAGGAGAACGTATCAAGGTGGCTACTAGGCTCAAGAATGCTCCAAGATCACCTGTATCCGTGGTCTTTTCTTGGGTCTAATTTATACAAGAATTGGACCAACGAAATTTGATCCGATCCTCTGAAAAACCTGGCAACTTCACTCGTGCTCCATTAACTGTCAAACGGTATAGTACTATTGATCGTAAACGTCAAATTGGGTTCAAATCTCGTCAGTTTTGGACCAATCCCTAAACCGGTTCTAAAAAAAGTATTTTTTTTTTGGATTTATTTTTTTTAACTGACATAACAGTTAGTTTTCGATTATTTGAAAGCTGAATTAAAATGCCACTAGAAGCTGTATAGAAGGTTATTTGGACTTGTTTGGAACTTGGAAGTATCAAAAATAACTTAAATTTTTAGCGGCTTTGAACGTACTTCAGTTCAATGTTGGGACTAAGTGGGCTGTTTATGGGAATTTTGGTTGCTTGGGTTGTCTTTGAGACGTTTTAAAAATTGGTGGTTTGAAATTTATTTCATAGAAGGGAAATGGGGTATCGTGGGCCATGGCGAAACGTGGGCCACTCTAAATATCTCAGCTGTGCGTTGAGATAAAAATCTCAATCCAACTGTCATCGTCGTCGCTTTGCGTAATCATGTTTTTCTATATGTTGTTGACTAATTCACGCATCATATGCTTCTTTTGTTTAACTAGCCTAGAAAAATGTACTTACATAATTTAATAAGCACCCGTAAATTGCCTCCGTGGGAGACCTAAGGTACATAACAAAAATATGCTCATACGCTTATGATCTTAGTTTTGTCATGTTCTTTCAAGTGGAAAAGGAATTTTTGATGAAACATCAATAAGTCGTGGAATCGTGAGCCACATTTTATGGGGTATCTTGGGCCACTTATATTTTATTGTTTTTACACACATTAAGAACTTAAAATTCAATTTCCCTATCTGACAAGTTTTCTTATGCCAAATAAAGAGTTGTGAAAAATATTTTGTCCATTTTTTCCAATGCGATAGAGACGAACAAAAATCCTTCATAAGGAATTTTGACGAAACGTTCGCGAGCCAGGACTTAAGGAACTATTCGATCATACATAACTCTCTTTTTTATTTCCTCATCTGAAATTGCTTTAAAATAACTACATAAATAAATTATGAAATTTCAGTTTTGGGTAAACTCATTCACTTTGCACGTTATCTAGTCAATTTGGATTTGGTGCCCCACGTTTCCCCACAGTTTTGCAAAATCCAAACAAAAAAACTTTTTAAAAGCAGTCAGAACTCGGGAAATTAATGTATTTAAAAAAAATTAAAATGCCTAACGATACCTTAAACATGTAGAAAACCTTTCCATTTATTTTTTTCATTTTATCTTTTTTAATACAGAAGTTATGAAGCAAAGAAAAATGTGGCCCATGATACCCCACCCTCCCCTAATACATTTTTCATCGACAACTTAATGAAAATATGAAAATTTTGCCCCAAATTTTATATAAAGTTTGATAACCCGTAATGCCTTGCTTGAATTTATTGAAATAATTTTAAATGACGTTAAGTAGATTGAATGTAAAAATACTGTTTTTTTTGTTAAAATGTACACGTGAAAAAACCAATTTTTCCAGTTGAAATTAGTTGTATAGATACATAATAATTGTTTGTTGTTTTTATTGTTCAAATTTAGTTTTGTGACGTAAATTTAGTGTGTAATTGATATTTTATTCAGGGGAAAAATAATCTTTCGCGGATTCATCTGTAAACAGCTTTCAATTTCAAATTCATTCTGAACATGAACAGAAAGCTTCAAAAATGCATCATGAACTCTGGATAAAATCCTTTCTCTCAAAAGCTCGCCAACGATAAATGAACTTCTCTTGAGAAAAGGAAAAATCTTCTCCTCGACCTAAGTTCAGTCCCAATCCATCTCTCCATTCATCCTTACTCTCGTTCACCAGCTCAGTCGCTTTTCATCGGTCCCATGAAAAACAACCCTCCTCAGTAGCTTCGCTGTGTGCTTAGAAAATCCGGAGCAGGGTTTTGGAAAATTCGTTTCCATCTGCCTGGCGTCCTAGTCTGCGTCCGCTGAATAAAGCAGAATTAGTAGGTATTCAGTAGGACCATCTATCAAATTAAATTCAGAGAAAATAAGTCGACACAAAAACAGTTTTCATTCACCTTTCGTTGACCGGCCGCCACCTCTTTCCGTTTCCTCTTCGCTGCTCCATTGAAGTGTGTTGTCGGATGTGGGTTGGAATCACGTTTTCGCATCCTGCCCGGGTGTCATACATATGTGTGTCTGTTCTTTTTCCTCTTCCTTTTTTTCCATTGGTTTGCTACTATATTTTCATGTGCGGGCTGTGCGATGAGTTGGGGCTGTCTGGATGCTTTCAAACATATGAGAAATATCCTTTTTTGCTGCGGGACCTTGGAGGTGTGTCGAAATTGAGGGGGAGCTGAGAAGTTGTGGGGTTATGCGGGTGAATATTATTTGGCACCGGACTCAGGGAAGGGCCAGCCCAGAATCGGACAGTTGGGTGGATTTCTGATGAAAAACACATCACACTTATGATGCGGATCGTCGTCGTCCATCCAAACAGAGCTGCCGGCTGCCCGACGAAAGGCTCAATGCTTTTAGCATGAAAAATTACACTGGAAGATCTTTTATCGCATAAACGCACACGAGTGGACGCAAACTGTGTGGGGGCACTCAGATACATTGGCAATGTTTGTTTCCGGGTGTCATGTTATTTTTTTTTCTTACATTTTTTGTCCGTGTTCACTGAATCAGATGTGCTTTCACCTAATCCTGCGGGGTGGCCTTCGGTAATTTTTCTTCTACTTTAGCACACATGTGTATGTTTGTTTGCTGGACCTTATCATCCCCCCTTTCAAGGAAGCTTCGTTGGGCTGTGGGTTAGGAATGGTGTCGGAAAAAGGAACACTTCAAAATTGTACTGTTTCGGGTGTTGTGAAAGGGGCTTGAGCAATAATTCTAGGTTAAGAAGAAAAAATATATGAGAAAATTCAAGAAAGCTGTTGAAGTTATTGCCGCAAGAAGAGCTTTTGCTGGCTTTCATGCTCAAAGGCATGAAATGTTGAAGCATTATCGATCGAATCAGCACGCCTTGATGAGGGAGCATGAAAACACATGATGATGTGTTTAAAGCAAGAGTGGCAGTGTTACATTTGGCTTTAGTTAAATTCTCATTGAAAATGGGTGGATTCGTTCTAGTGGGAGGAGGAAACATTTGCTGAAAACATAGTTGAAGGTGGGTCCTACGAAAGTTTCTACCCTGCGGCGTGATTGATGTGAAATTTCATATCATTTGTCTGTCTACCAGGCGGGCAATGAATATGATTATGAACGCTAAGGAATTTTCCTTTGAGGCTTTGCATATTTTTTTCGAATAATGACATTCATTTAAGTGTAATTTCAAATTATTTTAATATTTTTTCTTAAAAATTCGCAATCAAACACTTCTCCTGATGAAATTGTAGCATTTGGTAGCTAACGAGTTATTTTATGTGAAACTTACCCTCTTATTTCCTTTGTTTTTTTGTTTTTATTTTTTCCATTGTCATCCAGACAGCTTCCAAAAATCTCTTTTTCTTCCAAATGTTTTTTTCGATGTTTTTTGGGTCACCAAGCATTAGTGTAAAATTTGAGCAGATTTGGTTGATTCCTGAATTAGTGTAACGCGATTCTATTTTGTATGGAAATTTGTATGAAAGAAGAAAATTTGAGTATTAAATCGTCCAGAAAATTCATATCAGCTTGAAATGAAGTTTGATTTATTGGTTTGGCCTATTCTTACGCTTCATTTTTTGGAAACATGAGGAGGAGTTTCATTTTTCGTGAAAAAAGTTACCACCATAAAAAATCTAAATTCAATGAAAATTATTTAAAAATGGAAGGCTAGAGCTTTCACAAATTACAAGAAATGTTTTTGCCAAGGTAAAATAAAGGAACAAATTCATTGGATGTGCAAAGCACGTTTTTGCGCTTTTTCATGATCATCCTTTAAAACGAGCAGTTAAAAACTTTTTTTTTTTTTTTTTTTTTTTTTTTTTTTTTTTTTTTTTTTTTTTTTTTTTTTTTTTTTTTTTTTTTTTGCCAGGAATTTACCACTAGGTGGCATTCTTCCCTAGTCCTGTCGTTTCTTGTTTTATTTCGAAATTGTTTCCAGGGACGGCACGCAGGTCCGGATGGTGGGACAAATTGTTTCAACGGTAATAAAGATCAGATGTGTCAGGAAACTGATTGTTCTAACGGTAATCAGGTCCGTCTCTATAGGGAAACAAAAAGTCCTGGTGGCATAAAAGACCGGATTTAAGGAAACATTTTGTCCGAACGCATGTGCGGTTTTGTTGAGAAACAAATTCGGGTGACGGTACGCAGGTCCGGATCGGACAACGACTAGATTTGGGATAGAAGTTTGGTATTTTTGAGAAAGGTAATTAACTTTTTCTCTTCGTCAGGGCAATTAGATAAAATTTCGCGCAAGTTGTTAGCCAACTCGCAAAGAGATCTTTGATTTTCATAAATTTGGCAGTTAACCAAAACTGTTTAACTGTAACTGGACAGTTGCACGCGGGGCAAATAGGGGGGTCCTCTCTATCGAGAAGGTAAGATTGGGTAATTCGGGTATGCCCGATACGGAGCCGGGTGAGTGCGGTCCTTTCTTTGGGGTGCAGTTAAAAACGCCAAAATATAAAAAATATATTTTATTCATTTTTCTTTCGCATAACATCGAATATCATTTCTGGTATAACAGTCAAGATTAAGGTTTATTTAGATAAATTGTTTAGCAAGAACCAAGTAATATTTGAAATCCAAAGATATATTTTAAGAACTTTCAGTACATCTCTGACGATTTTTGAGTGAAAAATTTTGCTATCGCTTACGAATTTCCTCACAAAATGTTAACTCGTTGTCCCAATTCAGGGCTGAATTGATCGCTTCCATGAATTTTATTGCTATTTCTGACAATAAAAACAACCAAAAAAGCTTATAAATGTACAAATGTATAAATTTGAAACTTTTATACAAAGCTTGCAGTGACCTAGAATGCAGCATCGTTTTCTTTCTCTCAATTATAAATATTTTCGATAGAAAGCGTAAAAAAGCAGCTGGTTCTGAACAAAAAAAAAAATACTGTAAACATATGCTCTGACTTTTTGATAACCATAAATTGTATCCACGAATGTCGATGAAACATTCTACAATCAATGATCATGCTTTATACTCCTTTCCTTATTAAGTGTTTAAAATTGTTTGGGTATTATGAAAAAGAAAATTTCCTCAATTGACGGTGCCTTTAAATTGCTCCAAACGGAGAAACAATTTACAATAATGTTCAACAAAACGGCACACTTATTATGCGGTGTAACCAAAAATATTGAAAACAATGGTCATTTCCATTTAATTTCATGATAGTTTTTGTATATTGTTTAGATATAAAAATCAACTAATTCAAATTCAATTCAATGATCAATTTTTTGATGACCGCATGAGCAGTATTGACTGCTGAATTAAAAGGTACAGAAGTTTCAATTTTATCTATTTTGTGTCATTGTATAGCAAACAATTTAGCTAGCAAAATCAAATAAAAATATAGAAGATTCATAACAAGACTCATTTTGAAATAATATCGATTAGCTGAGATCGTGAATTCGCAGTTTTCAAACCTTAGCATTAAAAAAAATCGAAATCCAAAGCTTTCGTCATGAAAATTAATTTTTTTTCTCACAGGAGCAGAGTCTTGCCAAATCATGATATTTTTCCTAGAATAATCAGTAAAGTATGGTGAAATATGCTCTTTCGCTCTTTTCAACATCTGTAATTTTTCTCCTAGCTTTTCTATCCATCTTTATCAATTTTCAATTCTGATATTCTTTCTCCAAAAATATACGTTTTCATCGATATGCCAAAAATAAAATTTATAAAACAACCAACAAATATAAACTTTGTTCTGCTAGAGACCTTTTCAGAACCTGTTATAGAATAAGATAGCCGTAACTTGTGAAAAAAAAATTCACAAGTTTTGACGTCCATCTAAATTAATCTTCATTAATTTTTCTTTTGAGGTTTAGTTTACACGATTGGTGCTAAGCAACACTTCTCACAAATTTTCTGGAAATTTCAGAGATATACACCAAGTTTTTTCCTTATTCATTATTGAAAATGATGGCACAATCCTTGAATCTGATGATCTTTAACCGTAATTTCAGATCAAGTACTTCACTCGAACACTTGGTTTGAACTTTATGTACATTCTTGACAGTGTTTTCATGCTTTTTCCACCATGCAAGCATAGTAGTTTTCGGTATACAAAAAGATTTTGTACGCTCTCGATTTCATAATGATGAATTTTGAAGAAACCTGTGCACAATTAATTTTGTCTTCTTCTCTTGCGTCTTGTTTAAATATCTCAGAAATGCGATAGTTTTAAATTAAAAAAATAAGCAGGATAATACTCTTTACAAGCAACACAACGCTGTCAAAGTTTTGCATATCCGAGAATATAGGGATCCGATAGGGACTTAGCTATAATGAAATTGACAGATTGCTCTGTTTTATACGGGTTTGCCCAGATATTTCATACAAAATTTGGGGACAGTCCGGGCCGGCGCGGTTGCCATAAAAAATTGTCCAGATTTTGCCCGGATTTTTTCACTTTATTTGGTAAATCAAACAAAAAATAATAAATTGTGTTGTAAAATTTTATAATTTACTAGCGGACCCGGCAAACTTTGTTAAGCCTGTAATTTTTGAGTTTTTTTTTATATTTTAGCACTGTTCCTTAGACAGCCTTCCTTTTTAGTGTATAGAAGCTAGTGGATACCTTTGTATCAGAAAAAAGTCCAGAATTATGTTTCGTTATTCGAATTTCATTATTTTAAGTTCATTCAAAAAACCGCTAATGGAATGGAAAATATCATACATAAATTTATATTCTGTTATATTCAGTTCGTGACATAAAGACGCTCATACGATTTGCTCAAACTTTGGTTTAGCGAACTTATTTTCTTGTTGAGGAAGCGTATGATAAAGTTCTGCTAATGATCAGTTCCGGTAAATTAAGAACGCTTAATCTATCAAGTTTCAATTTAGTTTAGTCATCATTCCTATTCAAAAACTTCTATCTGATAAAGTATTTTCAAAATGTTGAAGATTGATTTCAACAGAAATGGATCTTTTTTGCTGGACTCGTCATAAATAGAGTTGTATTTTCGATTTGTGTTAACCTCTGTATTTAAATACATTACAGTTTTCTTTAAACATGGTCGTCAGAATAGAAAAATTAAAAAAATGGACCAGGAACATTTAAAGAATAATGAATATAAAATTAATTTTTATTTTTAATTTATTTTTTTTTTCAAATTATTTCAAATGTCTTTTTTTCGGACTTTGCACTAAATACACTAATTTAATCTTATTGTGAACTTACAGAGCTGAGTTTGACAAATATTTAACAATTCTGAAAAAGTTTCATTTCATTTCATTTTACAGCAACACTTTTCTAATCAATATAATGTTTGAAAATGTCTTCGAAATTTGTGTCATCATTATCTTTTTTTCAATTTTCAGTTAGGGATTGGCAAATTGCACTAAGAATTAAAGAATTTTGAAAAAAAAAGAATTTAAACTTTCTTGTATTTAGATTATTTTTCTCTTAACAGACAAACCCTGAATGATAGCAAATCTTTTTTGAGTATTTGGAATAAAAATTCAAAATTTATAGTTGATGATCGTAAGATAAGAAACTGTAATCCAGACAGTTAAATTTAATTCTGAATTTAATTGTTAATTTGTATCAATATTCTAAATTTGGCTTTATGAATCTGGATTTTCAGTTATATTAAAACGTTAATTTAAAAGCTGGATTTTCGTTGATCTTGTTTTTATTTTTATTTTTTTGGTTGATTTAAAGTGTTTATATTCCTTAATTTACTTATGCTCGACGGATTGTTGTTTTTAGATTTTATATCTGGTACGAAACTTTTTTTGTATTTTTGTGTATTGGTTCAGATTTTTCTCTATACTTAAATGTTCGAAATTTTAGGTGGCATGCATTTTACTTAAAATTTAATTTTTATATTCTTTCAAGTTTTCAGTACTCGATGATATTATTGATTACGATCCTTTTTTCTGACTTTTGAAACTGAGAGTTGAATCTAATATCAAGATTAAGTCCTATATAGCTAAAATTTACAAAAGTTTCGATTAATCACTGAGCATGAAAGGTAGTGTGGATTTTCCAATGTTTCCTGATCCTCCAATCCGTTTTTATGATAATGATTCAATTTACTTGGAATCACAAAACTAATAACCTTCAATACTCAAACTAACTGGATAAAATCAACAACAAAAATAAAGGTGATCTTTTACCAATTATATGACTTTCTATTGGTGTTACCAAAACTCATAAAAAATGATTTGATAATGAAATGTTTCAATTCAATCTCATTAAGTTGTTTTGAGTCTATTGGAAATTTTACAGCCATACTGCTTAAGTTGCTAAAGGAATATGACATTTCAAAAAATATTAACGGTGAACGAACAAACATCTAAAAAAAAAATCTTAGAATTGCCTTGATTTTGATGCAAAAAATTACAAATTTTGTCAATATTCTTCGTACAGGCTTTGCTATGCTTCGTAGTTGCGGAACCCCATAGGGAAAATCACATCCAAGTATCCATTTTACTGGTGCCACGTGAAAAGTACACTTGCAACAAAAATGGGCGCCAAAACTTCCTATAGAGGGATGGGTGCACATCAGTAAGCCTTGATTACTTTTGGCGCCTTCCTACTCTGGGTGATTCGAATGAAAAAAATGGAAATTGGGTGCCATGACTTTTATTTGATACGAATAAAAACTAAAAATTAATTTTAAAATTCAACATAAACATTTTCGAAATTATCTCTCCGTTGTGTTATTCTTCACGTGAAGACGAACACAACAAAAAAAATCGCATGCAAATCGGATGATCCAGTGAAGAGTTTTGCGTGTTCGCACATTTCTGTATGGGCTGTCTCTCTCCCTGTTTTATATATATAGATGCCTCCAAAACGAAATTTTTTGAGCAAGTTTTATAAAAAAAAAATCATGAAAGGTTTTTTCGAACCCTCTAATGCGATTTTAAATCTGTCGTTGTACTTTGATAAGATTTTTTTTTTTGATTTTTTATGAGTAATTTCTGGGTTTCGACAAAATTAGCCCAGATATTGCCCGGATTTTGGTCGTCAATTTTGCCCGGATTTTGCCAGGTTTTTATATAAAATCGCCCGGATATGTATTAAAAAATTCTTTCTACCTTAAGATATTACCAAATGAAAGTGTCCCATTTCTAAATGAGCTGTAACATTTTCTTTGGAGTTTTCTTTATGTTATGGATTTTTTTTAGTTTGAAGCGTTTTGTCCCTGAAAAAAAGTCTAAATATTTTACTGATTGAAGAGTAAAATTTTGATAACAAATCTAGCTTTGCTTTTTTCATTAGGTTTTTATCACTTGTAAATTTTTTTTTTCTAATTTTTTTTATTTCAAAAATTCCATTTCGGTTCCAAACTGATAAGATTTTGAGATGAGGTTAAAGGTTTATTTCAAATCTAACATATAAATATAAAGGGGTATTCTTTGTAACACCGTCACTTATAAACTGATGGTCGGAATGAAGTGAAATTTGGTATCCGAGAGTTTTTTCATCCCACATGTTATGGAAAGAAGATGTTTCACGAGTACGAAGAAGCTATAGATGTGTAGATGAACTTAAACTTTATAACGATTATTTATAGGTATAACGAAGTTTACCGGGTCAGCTAGTTTAATTTAATAAGCTTTTTTTTCCTTTATTTTTATTTTAAAGGAGCTGCGTTTTTTTCTGCACCTAATTTTATAACTGCTTTACACATTTGGGGTTAATGTTTACAGTTTAAGTTTTAATGATTTATCAAACATCTCAATTGTTTTGAACGAGCACAGCATCAACTTATAAAGTTGATTTTATAATAGTACTCTGGGGGCTCAGTATTTTTTTTCTAAGCCATAATTTGGCGTTTTTTCAAATTTTTGTTTTCAATAAAATTCCGAGATAATTCCATTCTAAAAATGTAAAAAAGAACAATTCAAATCAATACATGATGAACTTCAAATGTTGATTTCAATGGTTCTGAAATTAAATATTTGTTAAATTGAATTAAAAATTGAAAATTGTGTATGTAGAATTCAAAACTTGTTCAACGTTTTTATTCTTATTTTTTTTAAAATTGAGAATAGGATTCAAAGGAGTGAAACTTTTTTTTTAAGTTGACTGAAGGCTAAAAGTGTTATTGTTGTGATCAAAATGATCAACATCAAAGCTTTTTTTCCTATAGAGTTTTCCTGTAGAGTTTTTAATATTGTCTTATAGAGAATTCGAAATGACATTTTTCCTTAAAAAATGAAATAGAAAAGATGCTCTTGGTTTCGATAAATATGTTGAATGATCTGAGTAAACTTAGGTAAAGTGTTAAGAAAATTAAGTCAGAATTAAATCGAACATTGTGATCACTGTGTGCATAAAACTCTTAAGGGTTAGCTAATGTAGTGTATACCATAGTTGTTAAATAACAAGGTGCGACCGAAATACAATCTTTGAACTGCAATAACTTTTTGTGATAAGTTCTCAATCCTGGTACAGCCTTCTGGTAAAATCAGATCTTGCTTAAACTTCTCAGATGTAGCTTAAACTTGGCAAGTGACATTCCAGTTAGCCAATCATCAATTTTAAGCCCGGAGCGCGGAATTTAGTAACTTTCATTTACTGTTTGCCAAGCTTTAACTTTCATTAAAAAAAATAGCTCCTGCTAATTTCAACCAATTTTTATAGATAATCTTTTGAGTTCTATGTTCTGAACTCCAAGGTCCATTTAAAATGAAATTTTTAAGATTTCAATATTCAGTTCAAAACCGCCAATAAAATTGATATTTATCTTCAACAATACGTTTTTAATTGTTTATTTCATCATCCATTTGCAAACATCAACAAAACTGTAAGTTGTACTCAAAAGTAAAGTTGAAACAATCGATAGCTAATATATTACCCTTTTACATATTTAAGGTTGAATTTTTTTTATCATTATAAAGAAAATCAGATTGAAAACTTTGCGCCTTTGATTTTTTTTTATCATTATAAAAAAAATCAGATTGAAAACTTTGCGCCGAGATATTTGGATTTTTGAACAAGTACTTTTTTCTCTTAGCAAAATTCATAATTGTAGCATAATTAAAAAACTTCTATACAATTTTTTTTTGAATTTCATTTTTGAATAAATTTCATGATATTTTTTTATAATTTGTAAACTATGGATATAACAGTCTGTGGTTGTAAGGAAAGGACTGGAAATTCAATATATTTATGTACTTTTCTTTCATGATCTCAAAGTTAAAATTTGAATTCAAATAAAGGGTGAAACGGTCAAAATTTGGTCAATATCAACTTGACGTACTTCTTTCAATTTTGCATTTAAAAACCTGAACACCCCTCATTTTGAAGGTGTGTGTGTAGAATGTTGCTACTATTTTGATTTTGGAATTCACTCTTCAGCTGTCAAAATGCCGTCCAAGGAAGAAGAGCAGCGTATCAAAATTTTGTTCGCGTATCGCGAAAATCCGAGCTACTTGCACACAAAGCTGGCTAAATCGCTAAAAGTTGCCAAATCAACCGTTACAAATGTAATTAAAGTGTTTGGGGAACGATTGTCGACAGCCAGGAAGCCTGGATCGGGGGAAAATCGAAAACCGGAAGCCGCTGAGACGACAAAGGGAGTTGTCGGTAGTTTCAAGCGAAACTCTAACCTCTCTCTCCGAGATGCCGCAAATAAGCTGGTTGTATCGTCTAACACCGTGCATCGAGCCAAAAAACGACTTACAAGAACGTAGTGACTCCAAATCGCGATGATAAACAAAATAAGACGGCCAAAGCGCGATTACGGAGGCTTTACACGACGATGCTGACGAAGTTTGACTGCGTGGTAATGGACGACGAAACCTACGTCAAAGCCGACTACAAGCAGCTTCCGGAACAGAAATTTTATACGACAAAAGGAAGGGGAAAGGTAGCAGATATTTTCAAGCACATGAAACCGTCAAAATTCGCTGAGAAATATCTGGCTTGGCAAGCCATCTGTACCTGTGGCTTGAAAAGCAGCATTTTCATAGCTTCCGGGTTGTCAACCAAGAAATTTACGTGAAAGAGTGTTTGAATAATCGTCTGCTGCTTTTCCTGAAAAAACACGGTTGTTCCGTACTGTTTTGGCCGGATTTGGCATCTTGCCATTACGGTAAAAAGGCCATGGAGTGGTACGCCGTCAACAACGTGCAAGTGGTTCCCAAGGACAAGAACCTTCCCAACATGCCAGAGCTCCACCTAATTGAGAAATACTGGGCTATTGTCAAACGGAACCTAAAGAAGACCAAAAAAACTGCTAAGGACGAGCAGCAGTTCAAGGCAAACTGGCTTTCTGCGGCGAAGAAGGTGGACAAGGTGGCTGTACAAAATCTGATCGCAGGGGATAAGCGTAAGGCCCTTCAATTCGGATTTGGAAAAGTGGAAGCCTAGTTGAATGTTTTTTCCTGAATTTCATACTATGTAATTAAAGTTGAAAAAGAAATTTAATTTGATTTTTTTGAATAAACGATTTTACCGATTTACACGCATTTTCCCTTGACCAAATTTTGACCGTATCACCCTTTATAAATCATCCATCAAGTACTGTAAACCCTCTTTACAAACGAGTCACTATTTGAATATTTGAATCAAATAAACATAATTTATATAATAGAGAAGCGATAAAGGAAAACATGGAGATTTTGAAGAGTTTCAATAGAAAGCGCGAGAGTGAAAAAAGGATAGGTTGAATTAGAGTATGGAAAGTATTTCCAACAATTCTAGTTTATAGACTAGCAATTCAGTTTATAGACTACTTCAGAAAGTAAGGAGGGCTGTGACAAAATTTGGAAGAACAAAAGGCCAAAGGAGAGGAAAAGATGGCCGCCAAACCGGTCGGTCTCGAGATGTATCTCAAAATTCATCATCACTGTTTACATGCAAAAAATTGCCGAATCTAGATTTCAAAGAAACAATCATGGTTTGGAAATTCTCAGAATTTCATAAACAAACTGAAAACGCAAAGTTTCCTTTCTATTTCTTATCATATAGGTACCTCTTGGTAAATTTTCCATCTCCTCGAGCATTCTTCTCCAATCTTACTGTATTGGCTGAAAACGGTAGCCCACCCCGATACGAAAGAGGATATTATTAACGGCTAACAAGCTCCTTGGAAAAGTTGGAGCCTTCTTGGAGCACTGCTGTTGATGGATTAAAGGATCAGGCTACACTTTGGGTCATTTTGGCTTGGGCAGTGTAAACATTTTGAGTGCTCTTGCTCTTGCTTCCTCGTTTCGGGTGATTTGGGTGAATGAATCCTTGTTTGTTTGAGAAATCCTTGATCTATCTTAAGAATTTTCTTTGAAAAAGTTTTATCTAAAATTATGTTTCACGTTTTGATAAGCCACATGGAGGATCTTCAAGTTTAAATCAGACTTTTTCCTATTCGTGGTAGTAAACTTTGAATGTCAAAAAGAAAACTGTGATAATCCTTGTCTTGTTACATAAATCTCTAAACAACTTCTCTTTGTCATGGTTACTTTGAAATTTGATGAAAAACTTTAATTTTTTTAGACACGTCTCCTAGTAACTTAAATTTCATTCAGTGTCGAAAATCAATGAAGCGTGTCCTTGAAGTGAGAAAATTTAATGATGCTCTTTGCTTTCTCATGTTCGTCCCTAGCAAGGGAGGGGTAGATTTTCACGACAAAAAACATTGAGCGACGTCGCGAAAAAATAAAGTTAAAAAGGTGGACCCAAGCTCATCACCATCGCAATTATTATTTTTAAAGGGAAAGGAGGAAAAGAGTGTAGCCATTTTGGGTTTTCCCTCGGCAGACGGAGCAGAATTCTTTCAGAAAACTCAAATTATAACAAGCGTACAATAATGTTTTTTTCCTTTCCACCATCCTTCAGCAACTTTTAGACACTTCCGCCCAGCCGATTTGCCAGGGCAGAAGAAACCGGATCAAGTTGAGAGAGAAAAACAACATTGAAAATAAAGTTGATTGACTGACGGCAGGATTTTGGCATCTCGGCGGCTGGCTGACTGAAATTCCGTAGCCGTCAAGTTTTGTGCGTTCCTGAGCAAACTTCGGCAGAGCTGTTTGTTTTCGCTTCCTTCATTCGGCAGTAGAAAATGTGAAAATGTATAGGCCGAAAACACATAATATGGCCAACGCAATGGCTCCGGAGGGCGTATGGAAAATATCCACGTTGACGTAGCAATTTTATTCGAATAAAGCCACTATTCATGGCTTTGCAGAAGCGTGTCGGGTTTTATTGATTTTTATGATACGCAATTCGCTCGCTGGAGCGGATAGAATTCGCAAAACCGGAAAATCGATGCCAGTACAAGTTGAAAGAAATTGAACCGGGGCAAGTTTGTGGTATCGAGTTGATTGAGAAGGCATTTCAATCACTTTATTGTTTCATCGATTCTAATAAAATAACAGTATGGATCTGTTTGATGATAGTCCAGGAAAGAATTTCTTGAGTAAATCAACAGGTCTTCATCCAACTGGAATCTGCAAAAATATTTCAATTGATATACAGTGAGCGAAATAAGAATAGAAGCACTATGTGTGTTGCTTGTTAAAATATGAATGATTGAAAATCACCAAAATTTTCTCCTACAGTTTGTTCTGAATTGTTTAACGGATAAATCAAGCATAAGTTTTTTTTTGACGTAGCAGAGTAGTATCACTTGTATTTCAACGAAACAAGATTATTTCTTAAAAGTTACTCTGTAAAAGTGAATAATAATGCTTCTACAAAATATTTTAATAGATAACTGCATTTAAAAGAGTTTTCTAGGATTCCAAAGGTTTTTGAAGGTATTAAAAGGAGGTTCCAAGAGATGCTCTTTTAAAACTAAGGAATTTGACATTTGAGCTGTAATTATTTACCAAAGTGCTTGATTTTAAACACTTTATTTCTAGTTTTAAATCATAGATGGCAGCACTGTCTTGCAATTAAATCGAATTGATGCCCATTTTCGAATATTCGGGATCAATTAAGATGTGCTGGATGATTTTAGTCAAAAAATAAGTACTTGGTATTGTGTGAACGCATAGGA
The DNA here is from genome assembly GCF_029784155.1 of Uranotaenia lowii. Taxonomy (NCBI): domain Eukaryota; kingdom Metazoa; phylum Arthropoda; class Insecta; order Diptera; family Culicidae; genus Uranotaenia; species Uranotaenia lowii. The sequence goes on along the minus strand of NC_073692.1, from coordinate 329,519,685 downwards.
AATTCTAAAATCACTAAATCTAAAAATTAGAATTGCATCAAGGGCACTAAAAATGAATTTCTTGGACCGATAATCATAATAATGTTGTACTTTCCTGTGGAGCGTGATGGACTAGATGGCTAGCAGTATTATAAGTAAGATTTGCAATTTGCAATCGGAAGTTGAGATGAGCATAAGTTTTGGCGGTTGTACATTCTTTTGCTGATGATTTTTTGCAAATCCGAAAAAGCTTTCTGAAGCGTGAACTCCAACAAAACTGTGTTGAAAAATAACCTCGAAATGAAGAATGTGGGCCTAATTAAACCTGGAAAATCAATATTGAGACTTTATTTGGTTTCAACTGCAGGGGAGTGTTGCATCTACGACAAAAAACTGAAAAGTATGGTTTACTGAAAAAAATTAAAATTTTTGAAATCCAACTTGTTTTTTTTTGGTTCAAAATAATCCTAGAATATTTGTTTCATCATTTCACGTTACTTCAATAAAGAAAGTTAGTAGTTTGTTGTAGAATTACAGCTCAAGTATTAAATTCCTAAGTTCTTGAAAAGCATCTTTTGAAACCCTCTTTGAATACATTTGAAAATCTTTGGAGTTCTTGGAAACTCCTTGAAATGCAGTTATTTATTCAAATAAATCGTAAAAGCATTATTATTTACTTTCAAAGAGCAAGTAAATACTCTTGTTTTTGTTGAATAACCCAAGCGGAACCATTCTTATTTCGCACCCTTTTTTCATGTTTTTGGTCATCAACACCAATTACTACATCCAAAAAAAATGAACTTATGGAATATAAGGTATGAGTATAATAGCCTTGTGCTGTTGAAATTATTGATTGATTATTTGAATGAATGTCCAGCAAAAGTGGTTTGGTTAGAGATGAAGAAAACCGAGATGAATTTTAGTTTTGAGTTTAACTTAAAACACTCGTTTCAGATAAACAGTCCGTAAAGTCCTGTTGAGAATCTCATGGATAAATTATGCAAAGTGGCAATATGAAAACTTATATCGACAATACTGCCGCTCAAGACAAGTTCATCCAATTTGCGTTTTTATCATTATCAGTTAATCACTGAAATCGCTTTAATTTTATATGTAGTTTCAATAGAAAACATTGTTTTGTTGATGGACATTGAATAAAACCCCAAGTCATTTTGTCACCTAGCACAAGTGAACGCAAGTCGCAAGTCCCATATGTATTTTCCAAACTATTGAACCGATTTTCATAAATTATACCATTTTGAAATCGTCTATAGTTCACTATCTATTTATGAAGAAAATTTATTATAATTTTGTTAGTGTCAAAAAAATGAGTAGGAAGACATAATGATTAAAAAAGATGGCATTTCTGAACAAAGATCGCGACCATTCCGGTTGAAACAATGAAATTTTACTACTGTCAGCTTAATTTTGGCTGATTTAAAGATTCATTTGAAGTAAAAAAGTATGTCAGTAATGAAAATATGAGGAAAAAAAATTAAAAAACTATAAATTGAATTATCGTTTTTTAATGACTTATTAGAATGTTTTTATAAAAATGGGCCAATCTATTATTTATTCTATAAAAACATAAAAACGAATGCAAACTAACTCAATCTTTTTTGTGATACTTTAATCACATTAAGAACCACGAAAAATATTTAACGAGCGATTCCATAAATTTGCTAAGCCGTATTTCAACATAAAATAAATTTAATGTTAAACTCTTGAGTTAATTTAAGTGTCGTATTTGATTTCATAATATTTTTTAAATATTAAATTAAGCATTTCAGAGGTGTTTTGCTTAGGGAAACAAAAAACGTAAAGTTCAAGTAGATATAACTCAGGTCTTCTATATGTTGATATTCTATGAATTTATAAAATAGAATAGGTCGCCTTTAAGTCTTTTCATAATTAATTCCCCATTTTCGGTTGAAATTGAACATAATTGAACAGTACGACAGTGCTCTTCATCAAATTTCCTTGATCCTCATGATTAAAAAAATCTTTATAATTGTTTTTGATGAACTTTTTAAAAAGCCTGCTATGGTTTATAAAAACAAACACTTTTATTATTTCAATATAAGCACTCAATCAATCTGAATTCATATCAGAAAAAAAATTTAAAATTAAAATTTAGTTTCTACGAAAGTTTTAGACTCGATGGTAGCATTCAAAAAATCTGATTTTCTATTGCCCTTGAATGTCAATTTAAAACAAAGATTTCAAGTGGTTATTTATCAAAATCGGTTGAAAATTGAAGAAGTTATGGCTACTTTATCATAACAGTAATTTTTGTAGTTTTTAATAATTTAACGAACCGCAGTACACTTATCATAGTATAGGAAGAATGAAACATGATAAATCTCACTCGCTCCAAGTCTAAATTATTTATTAGCTTACCAGAAGGTCACATGCCAAGTTTCAAACAGATCTGACCATAAGGAGGAGTTGCTTCAGTCTCAAACGTGAATAAAATTTTGAGGTATTTTGCCCGGAAGGAACGAAAAATACTGGTTTTTCATAAATAACTTTTTTCATCACTAGCTGATTGTTTTTTATGGTTGATTTTCTTAAAGCCTAAGTTGAGACAAATATTTCACTCGAAGACTGTAACTCGATTGGATTTGAAACAGAAAAGTTATTGCGGTTCAAAGATTGTATTTTGGTCGAAAATTCTCGTATAAAACCCAATACGTAAAAAGTACTCATTGCGTGTTGGACAAAATTTGCGGCCTTTGAACCGCAATAACTTTTCTGTTTCAAATCCAATCGAGTTACAGTCTTCGAGTGAAATATTTGTCTCATTTTAGGCTTTAAGAAAATCTACCATAAAAAACAATCAGCTAGTGATGGAAAAAGTTATTGATGAAAAACCAGTATTTTTCGTTCCTTCCGGGCAAAATACCTCAAAGTTTTATTCACGTTTGAGACTCAAGCAACCCCTTCCTATGGTCAGATCTTCCTGAAACTTGGCATGTGACCTTCTGGTAAGCTAATAAATAATTTTGCCTTGGAGCGGGTGAGATTTATCATGTTTCATTCTTCCTATACTATGATAAGTGTACTGCGGTTCGTTAAATTATTAAAAACTACAAAAATTACTGTTATGATAAAGTAGCCATAACTTCTTCAATTTTCAACCGATTTTGATAAATAACAACTTGAAATCTTTGTTTTAAATTGACATTCAAGGGCAAAAGAAAATCATATTTTTTTAATGCTACCATTGAGTCTAAAACTTTCGTTGAAACTAAATTTTCTCTAAAAAAATGTGTTTTTTCTAATTTTTTCTCTCATAAAGTCACTAATATCAACAAGACTGTTGGTCAAACGCAAAAACAGTGTTCAGATGATCGATAGAAAATTTATTCACCTTCAATATGCAAAAGAGGGATTTCAAATTACTGTTGTGCCGTCCGAAATATTTCAATCTAAGTACAAGAACTTTTTTAATTTTTCCGAAATTTCATAATTGGAGCATAACTCAAAAACGGTTCCACTAAGATTTTTTTGAATTTCATTTTTGGACTCAGCGCCCGATTTTACATTAAAAATGTTGATCAGTTAAACAAGTTCACGATTTTTTTTAAATTTTGTAAACAAGTGTAATTAAAAAGCATACTAGTGCTGAATTCTCGTTGGGTGTCTTTTTAAAAAATCGAATTAGTACTGCATTCTTCAACAAAATTATTCTCACTTCTTCATTTCCCAATTCCCCTTTGGAAAGCTGCTAAAATAATACCCATACCTAAAAAAAATAAACAGTAGTGATTTTTCAAAATTTCGGCCGATAAGCTTGTTATGTTCACTTTCGGAGATTCTCAAAAATTTTTTAGAACAACAAATTTCTGATTTTGTTAACGAATATAACTAGCTTCATAAATTTAAGTCTGGTTCCCACGCAAACGACAGTACAGAAAATTGTTAGATGCATCGATGAGAAAGGAGTGACAATAATGTTACTTATAGATTTAAAAAAACCGTTTGATCGAGTGTCTTGCTCAAAACTTTACCGTAGGAGTTATAATCTTACTTTGACTTCAGTTCATCTGCCGTAAGTCCTAATGAACGAAAACAAGCTGTTTTTTTTCAATCAATACATCTGGTGTTCCCAAGGATCTGTTTAGGGACCTCTTTTATTTTCAATATTTATCAACGATTTTCCGTTGGTCTTAGACTTTTGTCAAGTGCCCATTGCCATTGCTGATGATGTTCAAACATACTTTTGCAATACTGGTGAAAATGATCATTTATGTATTTTTATGTTACAAAGTGAATAAAGTGAATAATGATTAACCGAAGCTTTCTGTGTGGTTCGTCAACAACCTTTTAGGGAACCAAAAATGGACCATGGTTTTAGCATTTAATGTGGTTTCTTGACATTCCACTAGAAATTTTTCTCGAAACACTCATATCTTGATAAGTTATAATTTTGATAGGTTTTGTTCTGCTCAATATCAAACTATGCTATCTGAACGAGATATAATCTTGAAAGGAGCATATCTAAAATTGATATAATTTAGCTATGATCGCAAAGATTTTTTGATATAATTTGAGATATTTTAACATCCTACGAGTACTGAATAATTACTCACTTAGATAGCAAAAAAGTTAGTATCAAAATATCTCATCTTGATATAATTTAGTTTTTTCCTCCTGATCGGGACGCCTTTACGCAGCTCACGCACTTCCAATTTTCTCATCCCACATCATCCATCATTGTTCTATGGTAATTCTTTCATAATTAGAAGTATTAAAATCAGCAACCAGCTCCCGACGCACAGAAAATGAAATAACAAAAAAAAAGATTTAAAAAAAAATAACTGGCTTGTCTAAACGAAAGTGTATGAAGCCCAGGATAGTATTGTTTCATGCTACATAACATAAAAAAGTTGGTAAATTAATAAAATTCTTTCTTGCTTTATGTTCAAAGCGTATCACCCTTAAAATGTATTGATAAAATACACATGTCGTCGGGCAGCCATTTCGTCGAACGGCCGAATTCGCATTTAGCAACACTTTCCCCTACAAAAATAATTTAACATAAAAATACATAACATTAGAGAGGATCACACAGATTGCAGAGGATTGCACTTTAGAAAATAATCTATAAAGGAAGTAAGTTGGAAGATTGTTTTCCATTGAAATTTTTGATTATATTAATTTTAAATATTGATGAAATATCACACGGATAAAAAACAAAATTATATTGCATGTTATACCAATTTTTGTGTATTTTCCTTCATTCAAAAAATAAAATTAAGTGATATAAAGCCAACGAGGTCTCTTTCATACCCAAGAGCATGATTCTTCCCAGCGCACCGGAACTAAGGCCTTTCGAAAAATACTGGGCAATTTTTATGCTGGCAATCAAAGAGCATCTCAAGGAAGTCAACCCTGAAGAAAACACGTAGAAAAGTGGGCTTCTGTACAGAATAGATGCTTTAGCCAGGTGATCTGCAAAGTTTTATGAGTGCAGTTTTGCGTGATGTACGATTTTAAAAATATGGTTTTGAATTTTTTAAAAATAAATATTTGAATAGAATAACATGATACCAAATAAAAATATGATTAAATTACATAACAATACCTACATACATAATAAAACACACCGCTTCATAACAATAATGAGCTTGTGATATAGCTCAGTTGACAAGCTAGTTTCCTCCTGAGCCGATGTCCGCGAGTTCGAGCACGAGATCAAACAACGAACACAGTAATACCATATATTTTTATCAATAACCTTCCCCCAACTGCAACGTTGATAAAAAGTCACGAATGCCATAAAGATGGCAAGACTTAAAATAAAATGATATAACATAACATAACATAACTTTACATAACATAACATTACATTGCATAAAATTACATATCATTGCATAACTTAACATAACATAATATAACATAATATCACATAACATGGCATAACATAACATTATATTACATAACATTACATGACATAATATAACATAACATGATATAACATGGCGTAACATTACATAAAATAGTGCGAGAACAACAGAAACTCGCTTTATTTTCGAATATGTTCATTTTGAAGATCCATGCAGCGAATGTTTTTGGTTTCTAGGAACGTTTATATATATTTTGTATTTTTTCGAACAAATATGTATTTCTTATTTCAACCTTTGATTAATGATTCATTAAAGAACTTATTTCTGAATATCTGTTATGCATCGTTATGTCAGTTTCAGGCATACATTCAACTAGGGCTTTGATTAGTTGTACGACTTTTTTCGAAGCATTCGATTTATTTACCTTGGGATCTATAGGACATTACTTGTTGGGGTGCTTTTTTTTACATTAACACATCTTGAAGACCGTTTAAAAAAGCTAGTTTGTTTTGTTCACAAAAAAAAAATAATTAAATATTAACCCAATTCACCAGGACTTTTTTTTTATCTGCGACTAAATTTTGGATTTTTCTTTTGTTTGAAATTTTTGTTTTGTGATTCGAACATTTTGACCCTTATTTGGTCTTCCTGAAGGATTGACAAATGTTTACTATGATGTTTTTGAGTTGCTATTGAGTACTCGTAGGATGTTAAAATATTTCAAATTATAAAGCATGGATCACTACAAATCTGGACGCGTTAAAACGAGTTTGGAAAAAAAAGATTCCGATGTTTTTTTGATAAAATTTCGAACTTTTCGTCTAGAACCACTCATCAAAGTTTTGACACCCTATTCACTGACCTCAGCGGCCATTTTGTTCCACAATCTCTTCATCTCTGTTGCATCCCGAGTCGTCCTACCATTCTTCTTCATCTTCTGCTTGACAATTGCCCAACATTTTTCGATAGGGCGGAATTGAGGGCAGTTGAGTGGGTTGATGTCCTTTTCAACAAAATCTACCCGTTGGCCGAATACCACTGTAGTACCTCCTAGCTGTAGTGGCAGGATGCCAAATCTGGCGAAAACTTTACTGGTCTTTTGTGAGATTTATTGTACGAAAAAAAAAAAACATTTTGTTAAGGCACTCCTCCTTGTACATTTCGGAGTCCATGGTCTTGTATTTTACAAAAACCGGGGTTTTTCGTCCGCAGCTGCAAATACCTTGCCAGATCAAACACTTTCTTGCCAACTTATCGGCTAAAACGAATTAGAACTTGGCGGGGACATCATTCCCACCAGTGCAGTGCACCACTGCAGTGGCTTTGTAAAATTTTCGGCCAGGAAGCTGCCCAAAATCCATCTTCACGTACGTTTCGTCATCCATGAGGATGCATCCGTCGTACTTCGTTGGAATCTTGTTGTATAACTTCCGAGCACGTCCTTTGGCTACTAAATTTTGCTTCAATGTCCGGTTTGGTTGCTTACTGGCCCGATAGGATCACATTCCTTCGCGGAGACTAATCCTTCTGACGGTATACCGGTCGACGTTGAATTTCTTGGCGATGTCGTAGTCCGACTACCCTGTGTTTGCCTTGATCGTTCTCAACACCTTCAAATGCAGTTTCTGATTCTTAGGTACACTATAACGCTTGCCGATCGATAGTATGCATCTCACGGAAACGTTTGAGAACGCTGCACATGGTTGATTTGAGCATTTTTAACAATTTCGCGATTTTTTTAACCCGACCACGTCGGTTTTTAACGTGAGTGTCCAAAATTTATTTTCGTCTCGCGGCTTCCATCACGTGTAACTTTTTTGGAACAAAACGAATCGTAATGAAATTTTCAGCACTGATAGAGGGAACATTTCCGAACAAAGTACTGTCAAAACATTCCAGATCCAACATCTAGGAGCGCAATGGTATAATAAACAGTGCGTCCAGATTCATGGTGATCCATGCTTTATCAAAAAATATTTACGATCATAGCTAAATTATATCAGTTTTTAATATACTCCTATCAAGATTATATCTGGTTCAGATAGCATTGTTTGATATTATCCAGAACAAATTCGATCAAAATTATAACTTATCAAGATATGAATGCTCCGAGAAAAATTTCTAGTGGAATGTCAGTAACCCACACTATTTGCTAAATCATGCTCCATTTTTGGTATCCCAAAAATTTGATTCAATTTTATGAATCTGCTGAGCGCCGTTGACTTCGATGTCCGTGTTTCATGGAAAGTCATATACATATAAAAATAAGATACGGTTATAATATATTATAACAATTAGAAACAAGTTCTTTATCGTTGAAAGTGAGTTCAATCCTATTCAAGAATGCCAATCAAAATCAGATATAACCAAGATTCTAAAAACTAAGAGTCGAAAATTATGAGAACAATATTCTTACTGAAAAAGATATAAATATCTCGTTGAGATAGGTTGAAGTTCTAATTTTGATATGGTCTCCTGATTGGGTACTCATGGTAGATATCCATCTTTAAAGAAAAAAAATACGAAATACGAAAGGCGATTAAACATTTAAAACTCAAATTATCTGTGTATATTTTTGTTAAAATTCAGAGTTTGTGAAAAAAATAAAAGGATTTCTTTAAGTTCCAAGAGCTTATGTACAAACACATCAAGACATATTTTTGCAGACTAAATTAAGAAAGTTCTTAATAAAACAAACCATTAAATTTTTTAGTTTTCACTGTTTTCCTAAGCATAAGCAATCAATATTATTAACTCTAACAACGACTTGCCATGTAGATGTCTAGATCACGGATTTGAACGTTCACGTCTTAGTTATTACTTTGTACAATTGAAATGTTATAAATCAGTTATTTATGTTACAATAATTTGGGGATTTCGACTTATTTCATTCCATACTAGTTTTTGTAGCCAATTTTCTAGCCCATTCTTCATCAGAATGTGTTATTTGCTTTAGATTTTATGACACATTTTTTCACATTCGAAACAAGACTAGATCATATGTATTAATTCAAAATCAGAAGCTTCATTTAAGTGTTGATTCAGTTGAAAAAAAAAACTCTAGTTTTCTAAGTAATTTTTACGGCCATGAAAGGAAACAAAATAAATATTTTAAAAACCAGCCTGTAAAAAAGCCAAAGCCTATCCAAAAGATTTAAGATTTTTTTTTCTCGTTTCCGATGACAATCTACTTTCAAATTTTCACTAAACAAATCAATTTCACATTTTTTCGTGAATTGCACTATCCGAGGAAAGTGATAAAAGCTGCACACTGTTGATCTGATAAAACAAAATTTAAGACATCACAATTCCTTTGGCAAATCAATTTCAGTCAATTCGTGAACGTGAACCGGCGAGAATTGTAATGAGCTTATTTTTGCACCTTTCTTTTTAATGGAACCGAGAAGATTGCTCCCCCAAAAGAATTCTAATAAAGATAAACCACACACCACCTTTTTTTTCGAAACACCGGCATTTTTCTGTTGCGCCTGATGTTGTGCAGCTTTTTCCGGTGCAAACAAACAAATGGAACGTGGAAAAAACCTGGAGAAAAAGAAGTGGAAAAACTTTTGTATCAAGTGTCGAATGAAAAACTTTATCCTGGCGTGAAAAAATTGGAGGGAAATCAGAAAAAATTGAATCCCAGACAATGTTCGGGCTCGAGACGGACGAGATGGTCTGTTGTTTTTGCTTCTTTTTTGCTTTTTTGCTCTGGCTAGGGCTACGAGATGCAAGAGACACGGATCCCTGATTGAGCTGCGGAAAGCCAGTCACCTTACGTTAACGTTTCAATCTGCAATGAAGAATTTTCATATACATCTTGATTCCGCTGAGCTCGACTACGAAGTGTAAATTTGGATCCCATAAATTTGAAACCAACGATGGAGCGGCAGCTGGGAAGGAAAAGTTTTCGAAATAAACAAAGCTCAAGTTTGCCGGAACCATTTTGCAAGTGGAGCTAAATTTTCCCGTCAATGGAATCATTCCACGGAGATAAGTGGGGGGTTCTTATTGGATGGAATTGTTCCGAAGCAAGTGCTCGGTGTCTGTTTTGAGCTTGAGTCAGGCAGGCAGGATGCTTCCGGCCAGAAGCGGACGTTGGAAATTAATCTCACAAAGAATCCTGCCAGGTTGACTGATGATGATGATGCCGGTCAGTCTAAACTTTGCTTACTAGTTACCTCCCTCTTCCTGGAAATGACTTGGAAGTAAAATTGAGCACCATTTCAGGAGATCTAAATTGATGTTACGAAATGAATAACAAACATGTGCGGTTGTTGTAGCGTTTGTACTTTTCACATGTGCTCTCTCGTATGGCTTGTATGGATAAAACTTTCGCTTTCAACCATTTTTAGGTTATGCTGAACGAGGGCAAAAAATGGCGAAACACTTGTCTGCTGCCATGCCCAGGCTCTATTTAGGATCAGCTCTCGCCAGGGAGAAGTTGAACATCCAGAAACATGTGTGCAATCTCTCATAATTTTGTTTTTAATAAAAACAACTGCTGTTTTGTGACGTGAGTGTTCGTTGGTACTTTTGGCACACACACGAGTTTTTGTCGTGTTATTCTGCATGGTGGATATGGGGAAAAGGTCGCGCCCTCCTAGGGTGACATCGTTTTGCCGCCATGATGCTGAACCCTTTTGGATGTAAGAGAGAAACGGTGGCGACACCAAAACTTTCATTTCGACACTTGTGCAAAAGTACCAGTTGGATACGTACCATCATAATCGTGTATGAAGGGATGTTTTTTGCTTTAAACAGTTTCATTGATTGAAGCTTAGATCAATGAGTAGAAAACATTGCATGATTAAAAAAAATATATATAAAAACATCACAGGAAAATATATCAAAGTTACATAGAAAATCAAGAAGCATTGTGCTTATAAATCTTCATCTATAGTGTTAGCACACAAAAATTTGGCATATACCATTTTGTTGATCTACATTAGGGGAGCAATGAATGTATGGGAAAAGAAAAAAATATCACTGAATTACGAAATCCGAACTTATATATTTTGAAAACTTCCGACGTCAAAACGCGTAGTTTAAAAAAAAATGTATAATAAAATATCTGAAAAAAAATATGGCCGAACGGTTAAAACTGGTTAAATTTTGTCGATTTACATATTTCGAAAAAAAATTTATACGAAAATTGACTTTATGTGACTTACTAACTTTTCAAAATCGCAATAAATTTATATGGATAAAAAGTTAACTTTGAAAATTCAAAATTACTTGCTCACCACTAGAAGTTTATAAGGTATCTTGAACTTTTTTCTCCAATAGAATGGATTTTATTTATTTTCCAGTAGGGTGATCCTTTAAATAATTAAAAGCTAAAAACAATCCTGTTTCGGTGTTGACTCCTCAAATTTTTTAAATGTCTTACACTAGAGATCATTTAACGTCAACTGCATATGAGCTCATATATGCAGCGAAAACTAAGGGGCCAATAAAACAAACCCTAATATCTAATGAAAAAAGTTCATATCGTGAGGGAGCCTGCACACTGCTCCTCCTCCACCATTTTAATTTCTATGAACTAAATCAGAGGTATTTTGAAAATATTCAAAATTAGAGAAGAAATAGAATCTTTTTTAATGCATTTCCTATAAGAAACTTATTTCGATATTTATTTTAGATCAGTGGTTTTCAAACTTTTTTCACTTACCGCCCCCTTTTGCAATATTTTCGAGCTCAACGCCCCCCTGAACAAATTTATAGAAAATTAAAAAAAATGATAATCTGGATCGTTGAAAAAATATTTACTTTTGACTTTATTTTATTGTAAGACTTAATTTGAGATTTTGATTTGAGAATTGACAAAAAAATAAAATATGGATTGTTAAAAAGTCATACGCTTATGGCTATATTTTGATGCAAGACTTAACTTTTTTTTCAAATTTATATGAGGCCCTCAGAACCAAAGGGGTAGGGTGTAGTGTGTAAAAATAGTCGATTTTTATTTAATAATGTCAAACGATTCTTCATATTTCAAACTGTTCGAGATTTTTCAGATTATTAGAACATTATTTACACACTTTTTCGTTCGAAAGAAAATTTTCGAAAAATATATGTAAAAAACCATACATAAAAACTGAAAGCGTGTTTTTTCGCAATAAGCTTCTATACACTTTTTCTTATACCCTTTTGGCTCCAAGGGCATATTGCTTCAAACCCCCAGTAAACATTTAATTATTTATGTAGTTTCCTGGACAATTACTCAAACTGATTGATTAGTTCATTTTGATATCTTATAATATAAGTATCTTTAATTTTATCATACAAAATTCTATATTCAACATTTTTTTGCATTGTTTAAATTACTGTCAAGATGGTGAAATAACATAAAAAATAGTATTTCTTCATATCTGAATTTGAGTCCTGTTCAAAGCTATGCAGCATTCGCGGGTCTTAAAGTTTAAATTAGGTTCTAATAAGTCCGATAATGTAAGTGCTAACCGAATAGATTTAAAGTTTATCTATGGCAAATGATACAATTTATTTTATGAATCGACTGAAATAAAGATAAACAAATACGAACTTGAAATAAAATTTCTCTTACTTAAAAAAATTCTTCTTAATTCTTCTTACTGAAAAATTCTTTCACGTTTTCTTTCTTAAAAATCTATCACCAAATCACAGATGACACCATTTTACAAATATTTTTTCGAAAGTTTTTTTCTGTTTATCAGATTTTTTGAGAACGTAAATTTTAAAGATTATCAAGCATTGTCATCTAACATTAATCTTTTTTAGTATAACTCAAAATAATCTTACGAAATAAGATCAGCATGTAGAGCGTATACAAATTTATTGACAATTATAGAAAATCTTGTTGATTCATTTTTAGAAGAAAAAAAATAGATACGGAAACGAAAATTAGCTTGCACCTCTGTGAAATTATAGACATTTTAGGCTTGAACCTGATATTTAGTTCTGTAACGTTATTTCATTGTTTTGCACCGAACTTCCTCTTTGTCATTTCAAATCTACGTTTTTTCGTGATTTGTGAAAATGTGAATTACGACCTCACCGCCCCCTGAGCCCTTCCAACGCCCCCCGAATTCTAAAATTGAGCTCACCGCCCCCTGGAAGCTCACAACGCCCCCAAGGGGGCGGTAGGGACCACTTTGAAAACCACTGTTTTAGATTAATTTCGAATAGCACAAAGCCACAAATTCACATTATACGAGATGCAAAAAATTGGTTTTGACTGAGTTGGGCGCGTTAAATTCAAATATGCATTCACTTTCATTCTACCAGATCTCATTTCTGAGATTTAAGCTAGCATTTAAAAAAGGTAAAAAAAATTAATAATTTTTTGTACTATTTAAAAAACTGCAAATTTTAACTCCATCTTTTTAATTCTGGCGTTGATACTTTTCAAGAAGGCTGTGAGCCCAATTTTGAATTTTGCGGGGCGTTGGAAAGGCTCAGGAGCGGTGAAATTTTGGCGTTTCATGTCCGAAATTGGGGAAATTACAAACAATTGGTTATTTAAGCTGTTGAAGATTCTCCATAGAACAGAGGTATTCAGGAATGTAATGTTAATAAGCAAATAAAACAAATTACCAGTGCCAGCATTTACAGTGAAATTTGACTCTCTGTTATCTGAATTAATAATAAAAAAAGATCAAAATATGGCGGTGGTACCACCTCTTATGCATACTGTTAAAAAAAAATATGTTTCTGAACGGAAATATAATTGAAAAAAAATGTTTTTGTCTGTCTTTGTTTAACATAAATGTTTCTATTTGATTTTTTTTTAGAAAATTCAAAAATTAAATTTTGTTAACTATCCCAATAGCAACCCCACCTTTAACTAATCATGTTTTTCTGTATCCTGATCATTAGAAATTACTTTTGGAAAATGAACACGTAAAAATGTCTATACAATTTTGCTAAGCAAAAGAGGTAGAATTTTACAAAAAAAAATTGAAAAAATCATTTTAAACCACTCTTTTTTATTGCAGCTGCTTTCTCTCTCTCTGATCCGGTGTCCGATGGTCACTGGGACTGGATACTGTACGCATTTTATACACTCTTTTTCATCGTAGCTGCTCTTTTCCGAGTTCGACGTCCGATAATCTCGATGGGGCTAGATTCCGAAATTGATGGAGCTGCTATAACAAATGTTTTCCTGCTCTTCTGCTTTTTCTTTTGGTTATCTTTTTCAGAAGCCAAACTTGGGTTGGATATAGTTCGCTTGAGGTTGACCTTCTCCGAGTCCATCTCAGCCAGCGTTGCCAACCTTCCAGATTTTTCTGGAATCTTCCAGATTTTTATGTGCCATACAGAAATACAGACCTCATGTTGTCTGGTCCAGACTTTTCATAAATTATCCAGATTTTTCCAGAAATTTCTATAACTCGATGTTTAAATAAAAAAAAACTATTGAAATCCAATAGCTCATAACGGCAACTCTGAATTTAATGTGAAGCAGAATACAGAAGTTATTTTGATGGCTGAATGGGTCTAAGTTTTCGTTCACAAAGACTCAGACATTGATTTTTTTTTCAAGTAATGAGTATTGATCCCTAGACTACAATATTGCGATCCGGCAACCAAAAAAAAAAAGGTCGTCACCTATAAAGTTAGCCATCCAGACTTTTCCAGACATTTTTTCAAAATCTTCCAGACATTTCTGAAAAACAGTTGGCATCCCTGATCTCAGCATCACCGTCGTCGTCATCGTCGTCGCCTTCCACTCCATCATCGTCCTCGTGATCGTCGTCGTGTTCATCGTCGTCCTCGGCGCTGCTCACTGTTTCAACCGACGCGACGGTACTGATTTCGTGGTAACTGATGATGTGAGTTCTATCTCACCGATGGAAGTGAGCTGTATCGGGGCTTGTATACTTTTAGATTCAATCGGCAATGTAAATAGTCTTGTTCGTAGCGATATTGCCGATGTTAGAAGTTGCTCCGATCGTCGCGTTCATCAGAACTTGACTAAACGATGGTGGTTCGGATAATTTTTGTGCACTTGTATTTTTTTCTCCTGCTTTAAGGCTTGTTAATTTGGGACACTCAGCCTTGAGATGGCCCTCGCACTTGCAGAAAAAGCACCGGTTTCTTAATCCCTCATAGAACAACCTAACTTTAAAATGCTTCTTGGCGACCTCCATATGTACCCCTGGAATACCGCTGAAAACGGGGAAGCCCGAGTGCGCCGCAAACTTCTCACGTACTAGTTGCCGAATCGTACCGAATTGCCCCAACACCGCAGCGATCTCCTTATCCTCAATTTCGGGCGGTAAATTGAAAACACGCACATATCGAAATATACTGCTGGCAACATCCAGTCTGACCGTAGTTTTTGTCCCATCTTGGTAAAGAAATGAATATTCGACGTTCGTTTTGCTCACAAAGCTATTGAAACTTGCTTCATCCATAAACTTCACAAAGAAGCAACGCTCGTTTTCGTCCTTGTACAATGAATGGACAGTTGAAACCTATCTCCAATGTGTTCCCGACAAAAACGAAGACGTCCAAGTTAGCCGGCGGCTTAGCTGATACACCGAAAGCTATTTAAATGGTATTTTTCCGCGTTTTATCCATGTTGAAAGACTCCGAAATCGATTCCGTTAAAGATGAAGAAAAAAAACATTATCTCACTTAACAGAGAAACCTGTTTTATCACGTGTGATCGCATCGATGCACAGTGGTTCAAATCCCAAAAAAACCGGAAAAAAGCCCATTTTTCAAGTCAGCAACAACCAATTTTTTTGTATTGGAATCGAATCTCCAATATTCTAGAAACTTTATGATGTATTCAGATATTTTTTAGGATCTTTTATACACCTTCTATGAAACAAACATGAACGACAACTTTAACACAAGAATTAAAAATAGGATTTTTTATTCTCAGCCCAAAACAACTTAAAAAAGCATATAAATCTTTAAAAATTTATAAATGTTTATACCGAAGTGATATATTATAATCTTATTCACAGTTTGGAGATGAAAAAGTTCCTTAATATCATGAACTAATAAAGTTTCGCTTGATTGAAAGCCCAAAATTAGATGATAAATAATTTTCGATTTACCCTATTTATTTTTCGGAAGCAAAAATCAAGCTTGCGCTGCCGATCGCCGTGGTAAATTATACAATGTTGGATAGGTGAAAGTCTCATCAAAAACATATCCTAAAATCAGCTGCTAGTTTTTGCTATATTTTGGATACGATATCATTGAGTGGAACGTTGTTTGGTTTAAAAATTCAAATTTTAAAGCATTTAGACAGAGTAAATCAAGCATTGTTTTCTTCGATACTTATGCAAATTCACCTTAAAATATCAGTTTTAATATTTGTTCAACCAACCTATAGGAATTTAGGAGCCCATACTGAATTTTAACAAAAATATTCATAACTAGCTGATCCCATACGAACTCCGTTTAGCTTGAAACTTGGAATATATTATTAACAGTTTGTATGAAAGTCAATTGCCAAGCATTTTCCAGATGCACTTCCGAATACATTGTTAAGTAATTATCGCAAAAATATTAGACGATCACTTTTCTGACGTCTGCTACTTAATTTGAAATCATGAATCAATTGACCGTGGCTAAAACTCCCGTGTATAAATTTCGACTCGATCGTTGCATAACAACGCAATTATTGCCAGAAAAATAAACCCCATTTGGTGACCTCTTACACAATCTTTGATATCTGAAATCGATTGCCCTTCCCTCAAAACTCCCGTGTGCAAATTTCCTAAGCAATCCATTGCATTATAACGTCAATATTGCCAAAAACAGTGGAAATTTAATTAATGTGGACGACCCCTTTCGTCGACCCCTGGCAAAACATTTGACATCTGAAATCGATTGCCCGTCCCTGAAAACTACCGTGTATAAATTTTCATCCCAATCCTCTGTATAATAACGACGGTATTGCAAAAATATGGAAAGGTTAATATGGACGACCCCCTTTGCCGACCCCTTACACTGAATTTAATACCTGAAATAGATTACCCGTCCCTCGAAACTCTCGTGTGCCAATTTTCATCTGAATCCGTTGTATAATAATAACAATATCGCATTAATAGTGAATTGTTAATATGGACGACCCCTTTGGCCGACCCCTGACTTTAATTAGGATACGTAAAATCTATTGTTTGTTCCTAATAACTCCTATGTGCAAATTTTCATCCCAATCCGATGTATGAAAACGCCAATATCACTAAGATATTGAAAGTTAATATGGACGACCCCCTTGGACGACCCCTGACTCCGCATTTAGCATCTCGAATTGATTGCTCGTCTTTCAAAACTACTTTGTGCAAAGTTTCATCTCAATCTGATGTATAATAACGCCAATATCGCAAAAACAATAAACAGTTGATATGGACGACCCCTTTTGCCGAACCCTGATCCAAAATGCAATGCCTGAAATCGATTGGCCATCTCGCAAAACCCTCATTTGCAAATTTTGCACACAATCCGACGAAAAGTAACGTCAATATCGCAAAAACAATATTTGTCTTGTATGGACGACCCCCTTCAGAAGGGGTCACCCGAAAATCTAAAAACATTTTTCATCATTCCTGGTACTAATGAGCATCCATGCCAAATTTCAGCTCTCTAGCTCTTAAGACGGCTGAGTCTATAGAGGACAAACAAACAAACAAACAAACAAACAAACAAACAAATATTCCATCTGTACCGTTGAGCCGTCAACACGTACGCCGGAGCATCGTATCGTTGCTGTGTACCTGCAGGAACATTTTACATTATTTATTTTTTCCTTACCTGTATTTCAATCAGCACTTTTCAGTGCTAAAATTATTTTCATTTTCTTTTATTCATATTTTCTCTTTTCTTTCCAGCATGGGGAAGTCATCTGCCGGCTCAAGGGCCGGTAGGAAACGGATTGCCGAGCCTAATTCAGGTCCATCGCCCAAAAAAGTTGAAATTTCCAACTCATTCGATGTCCTTCATAACATCGGTGATGAGGAAATATTTATATTTAATTCTGATAAGAGTACTAAGAAACCTTCTTCTTCTTATACTCTTAAAAACGAAAAGATTCCACCAATAACGGTCACGATTCCTGACTTCAATGCCTTTCGAAAAGAAATCGTCACTTCCGTCAAGGATGTGAAGATTTCTTTTCAGATCGGTCGAAGGGGAACTGCTCGTATATTGGCGGAATCTTTTAATGATTTTCAAAAAATTTTAAATTATTTGAATAATAAAAAACACCAATTTTTTACGTACGACACTAGAAGTGATCGTCCATTTAAAGTTGTACTTCGTGGTCTCACTGGCGATCAGACACCGGATGAGATAACAGCTGAATTAAATTCTTTGTTAGGTTTTTCTCCAATTCAAGTAATTCAAATGAGGAAAAGAACCAACACGAATAATACCAGTAGTGTTGGTTTTGCTCCTGAACTTTCTTTGATCCATTTTAAAAAGGATCAGGTTAATAATTTGAAAATTTTGGAAAAGGCTCGTCTTATGTTTCATTGTCGAGTCAAATTTGAACCTTTTCGTAAATCTACTAACAATTTTTTACAAAATATTACGCAATGTCGTCGTTGTCAAGCTTTTTGTCATGGCACTAAAAATTGTAGAATGAATGCCAGATGCATGTTTTGCGGCTCATTCGATCATGAAAAATCTAAATGCCTTTTTGGTGGTGAGAAGCCAAAAACAGAATTTTTCAAGTGTGCGAATTGCGCAGGTAATCATTCCTCGAATTCTCTAGACTGCCCCGTTAGGGCAAAAATTGTTGCTTCTAGGAAAAATCCCAAAGTTTCCAGAAAAGTTCCTTCTCCTCCTTCCTCTTTTTCGTCTTCACACGTCAGACCGGCAAACAACCTGCCTGTTCGCGGTCAGCCCCGGCCTACATTGGAATCACGGCTGGGTAATACCCGAAGTGATTTTAATGTTACCTGTGCTGATTCTGCGCCACAGACTCGTTGTTTATCGTTCTCAGAGGTGGTTGATAATGGGTTGCCCTCTCCAGGCATAACTAATAAAAATGGGAAAAAACCAAGTCTCAACGTTCATGCGAAGGCTTGGGAAAATCCCCGAAATTCAAATACTTGTTCTTCTCCTTCATTTTCTGATCCTAACAATTTTGTTGATTTGGGTGAGATTACTGAGGAAAAATTAAAATTTTTGCATCAAAATTTAATGGAAATGATGCAACTTATGTTGAAAGCAAATTCAATGTTTGAAGCTTTTCAAACTTCTTTTAATTATGCTAACAAAATTATTATGACTTTGCGATTCCCTCATGGATCCAAATAGATCAGTGGTTTTCAAAGTGGTCCCTACCGCCCCCTTGGGGGCGTTGAGAGCTTTCAGGGGGGCGGTGAGCTCAATGTTGAAATTTGGGGGGCGTTGGAAGGGCTCAGGGGGGCGGTGAGGTCGTAATTCACATTTTCACAAATCACGAAACAACGTAGATTTGCAATAACAACGAGAAAGCTTGACACAAAAAGTGAAATTACGTTACAAAACTACACATCAGGTTAAAGACTAAAATATATGTTATTTCACAGGCTGCAAGCAAATTTTTGTTCTAGTATCTCAATAATTATTTTTAAATGTAACTAAAAGATTTTTTAAAGTGCCACTGATTTTGTATACGCTCTACATGTTGATCATCTTTTGTAAAATTATTTTGGGACGTACTAAAACAAAAATTATTTTAGATGGCAATGCTTGATAATATTTAAATTGTATGGTCTTAAAAAAATCTGCTAAACAGAAAAAACCTTCGAAAATATTTGTAGAAAAAGGCTTCATCTGTGATTTAGTGATAGAATTTCTTGGAAGAAAATATGTAAGAATTATTTTAGATAAGAGAACTTTTATTTTAAGTTCTTATTTGTTAATCTCTATTTCAATTGGTGCAAAAAATCAATTGTGCCATTTTCCATGGATAAATTTTTAATCTATGTATTTGGTTATCACTAACATTGCCTGGATTCAGTTATAAGAATCGAATTTAAACTTTAAGACCCATAAATGCTGCATAACTTTGAACAGGACTCAAATTCAGATATCAAAAAGGAATACTATTCTAACGTAAATTTACCGGCTTATTACTTTATTCAAAAATGCAATTTAGTCCTCATCACTTATGCAAATAAATGGTGAATAGAAAATTTTGTTTACCGAAATTTAGGATATACGGTTTGATATCAAAATCAACTAATTCACCAGTTTAAGTAAGTGTCCATTAAACTTTTCTTAGGATTAAGTGTTTACTGGAGGTTTGAAGCAATATGCGGCCCTTGGAGGCAAAAGGGTATAAATACATAAAAGCTTATTTCGAGAAAACACGCTTTTAAGTTGTTATGTTTGGTCATTTTCCATATATTTTTTAAAAAAATACGCATTTTTCTTTCGAACAAAATAGTACTACATACAAATTCTAAAAATCTGAAAAATCATGAAATATAGTTCGAAATATAAAGAATCGTTTGACATTATTGAATCAAGATCGATCATTTTTTCACCTATAAAACCTTATAATACCCCTTTGGCACTGAGGGCCTCATATAAATTTAATTTGATTTTCAATTATTTCAATAGATTTTCTGAAAATTTCCCCAGGGGGGCGTTGGGCTCAAAAATTTTGTAAAAGGGGGCGGTGAGTGAAAAAAGTTTGAAAACCACTGAAATAGATGTTTAAATATTATGAATTGGAACGCTAGATCTTTGCTGGCTAACCAAGATGAATTCTTTTTATTTTTGAAAACTCAAAACATACATATTGCTGCCATCACTGAAACTTTTTTAAAGCCAGACAATAACTTGAAAAGCAATGCTTTCTTTAAAATTTTACGAAATGATCGACTTGATCGACAAGGTGGGGGTATAGCTATTGTCATCAATAGTCGTCTCAAATTTAGACTTCTTCCTTCTTTCAATGCAAAAGTCTTAGAAACAATTGGAATTGAATTAGAAACTTCTATGGGGAAAATTATAATTGTTGCCGCATATTTGCCTTTCCAATGCAGCGGTGAACAGAAAAATTTTTTGAAGGGAGATTTACAAAAACTCACCAGAAATTAATCTAAATTTTTTATTATTGGTGACTTTAATGCAAAACACCGATCTTGGAATAATATTTCATCAAATTCAAATACGAATATTTTATTCAACGACTGCTCTGCAGGTTATTATACTGTTGAATATCCTAATGGGCATACTTGTTTTTCTTCAATTAGAAATCCCTCCACAATTGATTTGGTTCTAACGGATTTAGGCGAGCATTGTAGTCAATTAGTTACTCATGCGGATCTCGATTCAGACCACCTTCCAGTAACATTTTCTTTATCCCAAAGTCCCATTGAAAACCCTTTAAAATCAGCTTTTAACTTTCAAAGGCTAACTGGGAGCGATATATGAATTTTATTGAACGTAATTTAGATGTAAACGTTCCACTGAATTCAATAGAAGATATTGATTTGGCTGTAGAAAATTTGACAACTTCAATAGTCAATGCTAAAGCCGCTTCAATACCTAAAGTTAAACATAAATTTAATCAACCTTTGATCGATGATGATCTTCAGTTTTTGATACGACTGAAAAACATTCGTCGACGCCAATATCAACGTACTAGGGATCCTTATTTGAAATTAATTTATTGCGACCTTCAAAAAGAGATCAAACGTCGTTTAAATTTCATTCGTAATGAAAATTTTGCTAAAGCAGTAGAGGACATAAAACCCTACTCAAAGCCATTTTGGAAATTAACTAAAGTTCTGAAAAAGCCCCAGAAGCCAATTCCTACTTTGAAAGACGGGGATAAACTTCTTTTAACGAATGCAGAAAAAGCTCAAAAATTAGCCCAACAACTTGAGTCTGCTCATGATTTCAATTTAAACGTTGTAAGTCCAATTGATGCTCAAATTTCCCTTGAATTTGATGATATTCTATCTAAACAAAATGTATTTGAAAGTTCTTATGAGACAAATATTGATGAACTTAAATTGATTTGCAAAAAATTTAAAAATATGAAAGCCCCAGGGGAAGATGGGATTTTCTATATTCTTATTAAAAAGTTGCCTGAAAGCACTTTAAATTTTTTAGTTAAAATCGTCAATAAATGTTTTCACTTGGCTTATTTTCCAAATAAATGGAAAAATGCCAAAGTAACTCCAATTTTAAAACCTGGAAAAAGTGCTTCAGAGCCTTCAAGTTATCGACCAATTAGTTTGCTCCCTTCTTTAAGTAAACTATTTGAGAGAGTTATTTTGAAAAGAATGATGATTCACATTAATCAGAATTCTATTTTCCCTGATGAACCATTTGATTTTCGTCATGGACATTCTACTACACATCAACTTTTGAGTGTAACTAATATGATTAACGCTAGCAAATCTGAAGGTTATTCAACTGGTGTTGCTCTTCTAGATATTGAAAAAGCTTTTGACAGTGTTTGGCACAAAGGTTTAGTAGCTAAATTAGCTCGATTTGATTTTCCTGTATATCTCATCAAAATTATTCAAAATTATTTGACTAGCCGAACCTTACAAGTAAGCTATCAAAATTCATGCTCTGAAAGGACTCCCATTAGAGCTGGGGTCCCTCAGGGCAGTATACTTGGGCCAATCTTATACAATATTTTTACTTCTGATCTTCCTGATGTACCAGAAGGAAAAGGTATAAGATTATTTGCTGATGATACTTTGCTTTCAGCCAAAGGTCGAAATTTACGGGTGGTACGCAGTAGATTGCAACAAAATTTAAATTCCTTTTTGAATTACTTGATGTGGAAAATTTCTCCTATCGCTTCCAAAACTCAACTTATTTTATTTCCCCATAAGCCAAGAGCTCAATTTTTAAAACCTAATGAAAATCATTCCATAACTTTTAATGGGGTTTCATTAGAATGGTCTGATCACGTGAAGTACTAGGGACTCACACTTGATCGGAATCTTACTTTTAAAAATCACATTGAAGATATTCAATCTAAATGTAATAAATACACTAAATCTCTTTATTCTCTCATCAACAGGAAATCCAGGTTGTGTCTGCGAAACAAGATGTTAATCTACAAACAGGTATTCCGACCAGCGATAATGTATGCAGTTCCGATTTGGTCAAGCTGCTGCGCGACGAGGAAGAAAGCCATCCAGAGGATTCAGAACAAGGTTCTGAAAATGATTTTGCGGCTTCCACCTTGGCACAGCACCGAAGATCTTCATCGGATTGCAGGCATTGAATCGATCGAAGAGATGGCCAACAAAATCATCTCCAACTTCAGAGGCAAATCGATGCAGTCTTCCATCGCAGAGATTCGTTCTCTCTATAATTAGTTTTAATTTAGGATAGTTTTAGTTTTTAGTAGTAAGTTTAAAATATTTTTTGACATTACAGGATGTTCTCCTACATAAAAATACTTGATTGCACTCAGCAAAATTAATTCAAATAAATAAATTATAGTGATTAATAAACTATAGGGCTCTGGACAGTTCATCATTGAACTGAACACCTAATTTAATGTAATAATGTAATATAAATGTAATGATGAATTGGTACAAATAAAGACATATTTAAAAAAAAAAAACGGCAGCTTCCTCGGATCAACCCCAAACTAAAGGTAAGGCATTTTCCCCGCATAAGCTCGAGTGGACAATTCCCGAGGCCCGACCACTGTTGGTGTAAAAATATGTTTCGGACAATCGCCAATTTGTTTTAAATATATATTTTTATTATTCACTTACCTGTGTGGGGCAAAATGGAACAAATTGAAAATCAGAACTTAACCTCATAAAGCTCTTTTCGATGTGCTGGGATATGATTGTTTTGCATTATGCGTTTGTAAACATTCAAATTTCATCCATCTTAAGATTTATTTTTATGATTTAAGCTAATAGAATATTTGTATTTTTTTTCACCCCTAAATGTATGCAGCAAATTTACACTTTTTTCTTAAAATCATTTACACTGCAATTGGCAGGGTTGCTAGCGAACCGGGAAAACCGGGAACACCGGGAAAAACATTGGAATTTCATCTCATCACCGGGAAACCGGGAAAAAACCGGGAATTTCGGCTCATCACCGGGAAAAGTGTCATGTTAGGAAATTTTTCACGGAGTTTCAAAATTATTTTTAAATCGGATTCTGAATCTAAGAGCAGTTTTCGACAATCCCGGTATACATTTACATGAGGGTAACACTTATTTTCATTCATTAGTAACAAACAAAGTTTAAATAGTTTTCTTAACTCGTTTCGGACCAAATACGAGATTTTTTTTTTATGCTCTCGGAAAGTTTGCTTCACTAACAAGCATATTTTAAACATTCTAAATTTAATAATTAAACTATAATCGACAAAACTAAACACAAAACGTTTGTAACTTAATGATTCTAAGTCTGTAAAAATTGGTCCAGTGGTTTCTGATAGATATCGAGTGTCGACATTCAGTGTTTCTTGGCGTATGTTTTTTTCGCGGTCCTTATTATGCTACCTAAAACTTTTAATGTTCTTTAGTTAACGACTACCAGTTTTAGTTTTCGGCATCAAATGGTTCAGTATTCGTCAAACACGTTTCATTAAATTATTTCATGCAGACACCAAATATTTTGGTAGCGTTAGATTTTTTTAAGCAGAGTTACATTTTTCTTACGAAAGAAGTATCTTTTTTGCCAGAAAAAGATATTTTTTTCAACGTTGTTGTTTTTGTTGTTCTGTTTATTTTTGTTTAATTGGCCTAAGAGCGAAGTCTCTACAACGTTTTGATTTTTTTACTCTTCCAACGTTAAATTTTAGCTTAAAGTTTCCTGAGCTGGAATATATATTTTATTGTAAAAATTATGTCGAAATCTGAGGTCTCTAGTTCAGCCTTGTCTTATTCACAATTTTCAATATTGTCACGAATCTAAAACTCAAATGACTAGGGTACTACTGAATTTATTTACTGTTTTGTATTAAGAAAAGTATTTTTGTCTACAACCTGACTTTGGATTTCTATAAAAAAATATAACTGCAGTAAAAAAAAAAAAAAACTAAACATTTCCCTGCAATCTGATGATTTTAAGTTTTGTAAGTCAAATTCATATTCAAGTTGACAAGATGATTTAATATGATATTTCGAAGTATTTTCTACAGAGTTCTTTATAAACTGCTGACCTTTCTAGACAAATTGTTCAAATTGTGAAGCAAAACAATAAATATTCCAATTTCGTTGGATTTGTCTAAAAATTAATGAAAACCTGTCAATTTGATGCGAAAAGGCAACTCGTTGAAAGACGTTAAAGTATTTGTCATGATATCATACGGGTTAACAAGTTGAAAAAAATTGTTAGACATTTTAGGCCTTTATATTGATTTTTTTTTAATTCGCCCTGATTTTATATTAAAAAACGACTATAATAAATATCGAGAAAATCATCATTTTTAACCGGAAAAAACCGGGGGAAAACCGGGAAAAACTTTGGAATTTCAAAACGAAAAAGCGCTAGCAACCCTGAATTGGTGTTTTATGCTTTATGACATCATAAATGTATCAAAATCTATAAATTTTCAAATGTTTGCATTTGATTTTTCATTAATAACAGAATTTTTTGCAACTTACCCCTTTTTCTTAGTAGGGTGAAAATCGCATATTTTTGAAAATTCAAAAATAACTGGTGAAACCAATATTTTTACAGACTACGTCAATTTAGTGTCCCATCAACCTTAAAACTTTTTATGTACAAGAGGTATGATTATCTGTAGGCATTATGATTTTAGAAGCCATTGAAGTTGAAAAGTGTTGCATGTTGCCCCAGTTGACGGTACTTAGAAAATTTAGACCTTAAAGGTTTATAAATTTAAATTAGTGAGCCCTTGAAAAAAACCTGGCTGCCACCCTTCTCTATATGTACTCCATTCAACTTTAAGCACAAAACCTTGCTATGCGTCCTTCGCTTCGGTTGTCCGAAGTCATTCGTGCTTCATTTTTATGTTGCACAAAGGTAGTGTTCTCAACATTATATTTTCATGTACTTTCAGTGCTCTGGATCCTTTACACATTTTTTCACCATTACCCTGCTACCCGTTTTAAATCCCCCATTGAGATTGGTGAGACAGGTCGTGTAGTCATAAAAAGTGTAACAACGGTTTGTTCAAGCGAATTGGCAAGCGGGTAAAGTTCAACACATTTTTACACTCGAAAGCTCTACAACACAATTCCATTCGGTCATTTCGAATAAGGTAGAATACTTTATTAAACGTGTCCCCAGAATGCAGTTATTCCAACTACTTTCCAACGGAGTGCAACAGCTATAAACTTCGGAACTGAACTATTTAATCTTAGATTAAGCTTCGTTTCATCAATCACTTAGGAAAGCCATCGATGTGCCATGGTTTTTGGGCCCTTTGGGTTCAGAAGTGGAAAACCTATCTCCAGTCGGGTGACTGGGTACGAAAAGTGACCAATATCAATTTGAAAGAGCAACTCCAAAAAGTAACAATATGCTTAAAGTTCGAACAAAAAGGGCTGAAATCACTTACCAGACGATGTGGGTTTGGCAAAAAGAAATCTCACGATTTTTCGGCTAATGATTCATTCACCTATAGTTTGATCGAATGAAATTTTTTTACAACATTTAAAAGATTTTATTTATAAAATAAATTTTCAACCAATGCAATGAGACACATTTGAATTTTTCTTAAATCGAAACATAGTTTTCTTGATATTAACGATTCTGTGCACCAAAAAAATAAAACCTCTACAGTACAAACGGGCTGTTTGGAGTTTTCTCGTCAGTTCCCTAGTGTGGATTTCTTTTTGCCTTTTTTGCCACTAGTCCTTTGGTCCCTTATTGTCAGTCAAAAAGAATCACTTTGGCCCCGGCCAGTCGGACTGGTCAATATGGGAAGTTTTCGCCGGAACGGTTCGATCCAGTACTGTGCCAGGCTGGTAGACGATGCGGTTATATGTGGGATAGAAAGGATTAAATTTCGACACATTCGGTTATTATCAACTTTTTCGATTTAACTTCTTGCTCTTGGTATTTTTTTTCGTTCCATTTCTCCCTCAATTCGTTTCCCATTCTGTGTTGTCCTCCTTGAATGGATGATTTTAGTTTTGAGCTTAAATTGCTCTGATGGAAAATGGATTCCATTTTGTGCTAGTTTCCGGAAAAAGTTGAACAATTGTTTCAATGGATATTGATGGAATCTGTAGAAATTTCCTGCAAAAGGTGGACCATTGGTAAGATAAATTGTTGGAATTGAAAAGAACGCTAGGATTGCGGAATAATTTCTATGTGTTCCTATGGTCATTGTTCCGAATTGATAGAACTTCATTGTAGAAATGAAAGATGAATCTGTTCTGAAATATTTCGTGGCATTTGGATCATTTCCAGTACTTTCTTAATTAAAATGGCGTTTCAACTGCACGCAAACGTTAACTTCCACGAATATTAAGAATTAAATTAGGATAAAGTTATCACATTTTCGTAGATGATGGTAAGAATTAGAGAAACATGAGCTATCAAAGAACGAAAGAACATAAGCCGTAAATATCATGAATTTTTCAAAAAAGATACAACGGCTCACCGGCTGGACTTGAACCTGCAATCTCCTCTTCAGTACAACGGCGCGCTAGCCAATTTCACTGCTGGACCTTTTATCGAAAACTCCATGTATATCCCGCATGTGATCTTTCCCGCTATTGATTTCTCTTGTCTTATAGAGCACTTTTACTTGAGCATAAGTTTATAAATTTTGTTTTTATGGTCATTTCCAAAACTCTTTCCAAAGATCAAATTTTTTAAACAGAGTTTTACTTTTCGACATTGAAAGGTTCAGTTTTCAACAGGCATGTCAAAATTCAATATTCCACTAATATATAATTCACACACACGTTCAGTTAACGTATGATTTTTTGCAGCTGAAGTGTCAAAAATCTATAAAAGAAGAATAATTATTTGAGGTAAAGAACACAAATGAAATTTGATTTCTTTTAAATTTTATTTTTATTTAAACGATTGATATCATAAATTACCTTCAATCTGATAAACAAGGGCTATGACAATTTTTACTGCTTCCGATTGATGAACGGATATCACTTTTATTTGCGTAGCTGATCATGTTTTTGAGGCCCAATCTTGGAAGTAGCCTTTACATATTTAAACAAGATAAAACACCCGAGAAACTCGTCATTCAACGAAGCTGAATATGTGGAATATTTTGCTTAGAGTCTATACAGAAAAAAATGTTGACGTGTCACTGAAAACTGCAACCTTTAAAATAAATCACCTGTAATTAACAAAACCTGTAATTTTTAATTATTTTCCTTGAAAGTTAACGAAGATTAATTTATTATTACAGCAAATGTCCTGTAAAAAAGTTGTACACTAAAAATTAAATGTAACGTAATCATGTTTTCGACTTTTAAAATTACGGTAAATGTCCTGCTCCTTTTTGTTACAGGACATTTGCGTAATTTTACAGGAAATAATTTTTGCTGTGTATGCTCAAATGCTTGTTTTCTCAAGGCTTACAGCTATCGGACATCTGCCTTTTTAGAACCCTAGAAAGAAATCCCATTTTTAGACTTTAATGTTTAAAAGAGATAAATAACCTTACCATAAGGAGTTTTGTTTTTAGATTTTCAACCTCATCTTTGTATTTGCAAACTGGTTGTTTTTCAACAGATGTCAAAATACTATAGAAACCAAGGTGTGTATATATAGGAGGTTTTACCGAATATCAAATGCCCGATTCAGCCATTTTGGCTATTTAGGCTATGCAGCTGCGGAACTCATGGAGTTTGTTTACCAACAAACCACAGAAAATCTGTGCAAATAATCGTATGCTTGTAAACAAACTCATTGAGTGCCCCGCTCACTCTTTGCCTACTTACTGTCAAAGTCGGAGAACCTCGTGTTTCAAAAACCCTTGATAGAAACCATGGTCGTGAGTTTACTGTTTGCTGCTGTCGAAAATTAGATTTCAATTTTCAGCATTAGGTTTCGTCGGTTCAAAACTATGTGGTTTATCTAAAGGTGGGGACAAGACTTCCATTGCACGAGTGTGAGAATCAGTTTTTCCAAGGTTTTGATTGTCACGTCACAAGCGTTCATGAGTGTCTCGACGTTGAAGTCGCCATTCATCGACGACATGCAACCTATCATGTTATTTAAAAAATCACAATCATAGCACCCTTTTATTTACGCCTTTTATTCCTGACGCGCAGTACGGCTACGTTATGAGTTTTTAATTATAAACAATTTCATTTGCGTCCCGAACACTCTTCCTAATAAGTTTCTATGGCTACATTTGGACGCCTAATACTTGACTCCTTGATGGCGTCGCGTTACGTCACAATCGTTCATAAACCAATGAGGTAGTGTGGCGCAAAAGAATGCTCACGTCAGAGAGAAAAAAGAAAAATAAACATTTACAAAGCATGCGTCGCGACGCGTCTTTCTCAACAAGCTTCATTTATTTATTTTTTAAACGATGTTTTGATTGATTCTACGTTTCGATGCTGATGGGCATCTTCCTCAGGGAATTCTATAAATTTTATTGGTTTAAATATTTTCTAAGTTCTGTGTGTTTATCTATTTTTCTACTTACAATCTATAGTTATGCGTGAAATTTCTGTGCGTATGTAAAGCTTATTGTACACGTTTTTCTTCTCTAATCGTCTCTATGATTTTGAACTTTCTGTGGAGATATTAGTTGTAGCAACGGGAAACTACTTGATCATCAAAGGTTAAAATAAAGTTCTAACAAACTTATCACAAAATTGGCTCGCCTCTGGCGAAATTTAGTTCTGAATCATTCGAGACCTAAGACATTCTATTTTATGATATTATAAGATGTTCATGAATTGAAATTTATTTTTCATTGTAAATTCCGAATTGTAATTTAACAAACCTCTCGTATGAATATTCAAATCTTGACACTCAACAACTTTACTTCGCCTTTAGAATGGGTTTTCTTTAAGAAGTGTTCAAGTGCAGAATTTGAAACCAGCCATTTTAACTTCAAAATGCATTCTTCAAATTCTAATTTATCTCTTCAACAAGCTGGTTGCCATCTGTGTAGCCGATTATCGCTTGTGCGATTGCCCACCCCTAACCTACGGCATCGTCGGCTCTCACAGCCTTACCGAACTCACAACGCCCAACGCATAAACACACACTTGTGATATGGGGCAGTACGTTAACGGTCTTCGGCGAGTCAAGGTGCAGTTCTCCCGTTCAGCCAGCGTAGAGCGAACCTTTAAGTTACACAATGGCGCATCCTGCCAGGAGAAAATTAATTCGGCTGAACGGGAGGTGCGCGTGTTTTTTTTAGTTGCGTTGCGTGTGTGTAGTGTAAAATGAAATTTATACAGTGGGTTTGTTTATTAAGTGTATGGTAGGACCTGTGACTGATTCGGTGAGTAGGGGAGATGGGGGCATAATGGCCACCTTAAGGAAAACGGTTATTTAACAATAGAAAATAGCTATAATATGGAGGTTACATTATTGTTTCGTGTTCAGACAATTGAAAAGCCTATTCCCTAACAAGCTGAAACGTGAAAAACTAGATGAAAACGTTAAAAAATGCATTTTAAAATTTTTTGCCAAAACCTGAAAACCAGCCACTGTGGAGGCATAATGAGAACCCCCCCTGAGGCAGTATGGGCACCAGAGCAAGATGTGCGTTTTTGCCGGGGAATGTAGCAGCGAATTCAATTCGATGAAGTCAGGTGAGTCGTAGATTCATCAAACAAAGCAATAACAAAATAATCTAGGTCTGTTTGTAGAATACAAACAATTCACGCACGCTCATACATTAAGTGCTTTGTTCGGAGGATGATGCTACTAGCCGTATAATGTAACAATAAAAAAATCGATCATGAATTGTGAATGGAAAAAAATCACCTCGAACAGAAATCTAACTCTAGTCTTTTGATTACCTCTCCGACACCTTACCAATAGGCTAAATTGTCGGATGAAAACTAGTCAAGGTGTGGCGCTATAAATCAATTTTAATTCGCTGTTAGATTCTACGGCAGAAAATGCTCATTATGCCTCGATAATATGGTGCTCTATATGCCCCTAGTCAACAAATTTAAGTAAAAACGTGTTTTAAAATTGATAAAAGTGATAAATCAAAAATTTTTTGATGGTAAAAATTGAGAAACAATGTGTACATTATGTTGCAGTGCGTACATTATAGATCAAGGTTATTTTAAGATCATAAGAGCTTATTTCGTGGTGCTCAAAAATTATAATATTTTCGTAACTTGAGAACCAAGCTAGTTTTTTTAAAATATCTCTGTAAAGATGATAAGGAGATTCCTTTTTTTGTGAAAAGTTAATACTATAGGAAGTACGAAACAAATCCTCATGAAAATTTATTTAAGAAAATACGCACTTTCGTAGAAAAGCGTAGTTCTCATTATGCCTCGGGTGCTCGTTATGCCCTCATCTCCCCTAAATGATGTAAAATAGAATTTTGAAGAAAATGGTGGAATAAATTTGACGCGTAGTTTATTTGAAATGCTTATTTGCTATTCCCGGAGAGTGGAACTGAGTCTTAGCAGCTGGAAGGTAAGCTGCTTTGTTTGAAGCATTTATGGTTTATCTGCGAAGTGTCAGCATTTAGTTGGGTCCTTCTTTAGGCTGTTGATTTCAATAACCGAAATCCGTTGCAAGTGGAAGAAAAATTTTGGCTTTGTTTGCTCTTCCCGTTTCGTTAATCAAAATCAAATAAAGCTCTCATTTTTCTGGTTGGTGCCAAGTAGTTTGCGAGTACATCAGAATACACACATATTCGTACAGATGTTCATTGATTGAGAAACTGAGCGAGCATTGCCACACCACCCTCTCGCTCGTTTTTGTTCTCTTGTCCCCACAACTTTAAACCACTACTCGATGCGTTCTTCGATAACTGTTTTGGCTGCCGACCGAGTTGGCTTTTGAGTTCGCAGGTTTAACCGTTCACAGGTAGTCTTTGCGAACTTGCTTTGATGGTTTCTCGCAATCGGTTCGTTTGAGTTAAACGTGCTGAAATCGTTCTGCTAAAATTGCAATATGAGTTTTTGAAGAGATGCGCGCATCATGTCTTTTTAAAAATGAGTACTTGTTGGGGGAGGGAATATAATTAAATCTTTTATGCTATGATTTTGGTTGTTCTGGATAACGATCATTTTGAATAAAGTACAACAGGGTGACATTATAGTTTTACTGATAACGATTAAAACTAATTTTAAATATAAAAGCATATTACCTTGAAAAGTTTTGAACTACTGAAAAAACATTATAGCTATGGAAGGTTCTTTAGTGAAGTTTATGATCGTTTAATGAGATTGTACTGCCTATTCTTAAAAAAAAAGAAATGGCTTTGAAAAATAAAAACCAAATGTATATTATTGCTTGGCGATTGTAAAATCGAATTTTCTATTATAAATCAAAATTTTGATGATTCATTGAGACAGAGCTGAGGACAAGAAGTGTTCGGCTGCGCAAGGTCTTCAACTTATACCAAAGGAAAAGGAAATAATTTAATAACTCTGTGAGCTAAATGTTTTTTTACTAAGCAATATTCGTACTTCCGGTGAAATTATTTGCTCATTTCTGGTTAGAGTCTGAGCTTGTGGATTCAAATGCGTCTTTTATTTCTTTTCCAAAATTAAAAAAAAACTGAAATTTCCAGTCACGATAGGAGTTCGGCTGAAGTTTGATTACGATGGAAATTCCGATCAGAATATAAAATTTCCAGTCACGATGGGAGTTGGACGTGAACCAACAGATTCTCTTTATGAATTTTCGTTGGATCGGGAAGACCAACATGAAGAGTGTTCTGAAGGATCACTATATAAATTTTCGTTGGATCGGGAGGACCAGCATGAAGAGTGTTCTGAAGGATCACTTTATGAATTTTCGTTGGATCGGGAGGACCAACATGAAGGGTGTTCTGAAGGATCACTTTATGAATTTTCGTTGGATTCGGGAGGACCAACATGAAGAGTGTTCTAAAGGATCACTTTATGAATTTTCGTTGGATCGGGAGGACCAACATGAAGAGTGTTCTGAAGGATCACTTTATAAATTTTCGTTGGATCGGGAGGACCAACATGAAGAGTGTTCTGAAGGATCACTTTATGAATTTTCGTTGGATCGGGAGGACCAACATGAAGAGTGTTCTGAAGGATCACTTTATGAATTTTCGTTGGATCGGGGGGACCAACATGAAGAGTGTTCTGAAGGATCACTTTATGAATTTTCGTTGGATCGGGAGGACCAATATGAAGAGTGTTCTGAAGGTTCACTTTATGAATTTTTGTTGGATCGGGAGGACCAACATGAAGAGTGTTCTCAAGGTTCACTTTATGAATTTTCGTAGAATCGGGGGTACCAACATGAAGAGTGTTCTGAAGGATCACTTTATGAATATTCGTTTGATCAGGAGGACCAACGTGAAGAATGTTTTGAAGGTTCACTTTATGGATCATCATTTTAACAGTCCTGTACAAAATGGTTGGTTAAAACCATGCCAAATAAAATAGTTTGTCATCAAGTGTTTTGAAATTCGAAGAACGAGGAAAGGAGGAGGTAGATCGAAGGTGGAACAGGAGCCAATCCAGGGCCATCCTCGACCTCTGTCGATGTTCATTGGAAAGTATCCAGTCTAAAGCAAGGCATATCGAGCCAATATAGCCTTCCATGCGTGTCTCATGTAACAATAGAGTTTTATAGCAAAGTGAATCAAGATCAGCTCGTTTGGATGCAGTTTTCTCGAAAGCATGCTTTATTGTCTAATCCGAAACTCAATATGAGGGATACACACTGGGATTATCGCGGACACACGAATCTAGTAACACAGTCATTGTGTAACAAAAATGAAAAAGCGATGATTGCTTCTAGCATACTACAAGCAATGTCATCATCATTTATGGTATAGTAAAGGTTCAAAACTAAAAAAACTATGATGTAAATTTATTAAGCGTAATCGTAATGTCGCTATACAAGAGCTTAGCGAACAATCAAAATTATGGTGTTCGAAAGCCATACTAACCCATTTTTGGGAAGTCCGAAAGTATTGGACATAAGTAGAAATGTTCACACAAATGAAGGAAACATAGTTTTTTTGGTTTTATGTTAATATTTATGAATTATGGAGAACACGTCTTTTATTATTGTTTGTGGAAGGAAATTGTTTAATTTCAATTGTTTCATTTTTATTCGCTTTAGCTTTTTGTGTAGGGGGGAGATGTGTAGCCGATTATCGCTTGTGCGATTGCCCACCCCTAACCTACGGCATCGTCGGCTCTCACAGCCTTACCGAATTCACAACGCCCAACGCATAAACACACACTTGTGATATGGGGCAGTACGTTAACGGTCTTCGGCGAGTCAAGGTGCAGGTCTCCCGTTCAGCCAGCGTAGAGCGAACCTTTAAGTTACACACCATCTGACAGGTGTTCACTACACACGATACTCAACAGAATTAGCAAAAAAAACATCTAAAATCTAGTAAGATTATATAGTCTGAGATACTGGCCCTCATCTATTTTCATGTCATCCGAAGGAGACATGATACCAGAAAGAAGAAGAAGAAGAAAATCTAGTATCCGATATTTTATTACCAACCAATTTGATTTAGCTCCAACTTTACATTGTGTTTCTTGTTCTCCTAAATGCCTGACTTTACTTTGTGTTTATTGTTCTTCTAAATGCTTAACTCCACATTCAAAAGGGTTTTGATAAATCACACAAGGTCACAAAATTAAAAACTTTCCTACGTGTAAAGAATTTAAGAGCTAATTCTGGTTAATTTGGGCGCCCTGGATCCAAATATGGAATTTTATTCATCAGCTTTAGTTTTTAAATAACTTTTGAAAATAAGTTGACAATTATTTAAGAAACTTCTGCACTTTGATTTGATTTTAAGCCAATGATCAACTTCCCCCAGACCGCAGGTAATTTAGATGTCTGTTAAAAAAGTAAATAATTTTTATTTGTTTACTTTCCCATTCTGTAGTTAACAGGCATTCCATCGTTATTTGAAATAAGTTTAAAATTAGACTTTGAATGTTTGTTGAAGCAAAAGCCGAATGGTTTTGTATTCTTCAACAAATTATCAAAATAATTAAAATGAAACCGTTATTTTCCTTTCTTTAGTAATGTCTGAAACATGTTTTAATGTTTTTTTGTAAGTTCTTTATTTGAAACGGCTCATACCTTAAGGCTTAAAGGAGCCAAACTCGTTTTGTATTCGTACAATTTGTATGCTTAGCTTAACACTTCTTTAGACGAAAAAGAAGGATAGAAAGGGAAATTTGAAAATAGACAGAATTATAGACGAAGATTAATAGCTTTTGGAAAAGCCAAGTCAAGTACAGCTAACACATCCCTCACTGGAACATCGGGTGGTTTTCCTCGGGCCCGAAGGGAATCTATAAAGTTCGTTCTAACGACAAGGTGGTCCTTACACGACCAAATTTTGATGATTTTAAATTCTAAGAACTGCAAAATAATTTTTTTTAATAATTCTATCTCTTAACACAGAATACTTTATTTGTTTGATTTAATGGAGAAAAATAAACAAATTCCGAATCATTCTTTGTTATTTATTTGTTGGTTCATCAATTACACAAAGCAACACAATTTAACATTGATTCGACTTTCCAAAAATTTAAGAGCTAAGAGTGACTAATTGGGGATTTCTTAGTTCAAAAACTTTTAAGTGCATAAAACCTTATTTCGAGGAAACACGCTTTTAAGTTGTTATGCTTGGTCATTTTCATATATTTTTCGAAAATTTGCCTTTTTCTTTAAATAAAATCTTAAAAATCTAAAAAAAATCATCTAATTCTGATTGAAATATGAAGAGTTATCTTACATTATTGGCAATGTTTACACTTATACCCCCTTGGCTCTGATGACTTCAAATGAAATTAGTTTTCGGGATAACTTCGGAAAATAGGAAAAAAGGCATTTTTGAACGTTTTGAGCAAAACTAGAGAACATTTCAAATATTTTGAAAATGAAGATTTAAAAAAAATCTGTTATATTCTTGAACGCATTTGTATTTTGAAAAGCATATGTAATTTAATCTTCAACTTAATTTTTAAATCAGTTTAAATCTTTAAATTTGATCACTCAAAGACTTTCTACTGCGGTGTCATAAATGATTGTAATGTTATCTATACAAAATTATAAATGCTAGAATTTGTCTTTTTAAAAGCCTTGTATTTCTGAAACTAGAGAATCTAAACAAGGTCAAAGGTACCAACAATGTTGTTTTTAAGTGTTATCAATGATTGATTTCACTCAAATTTGATTCATGTTTATACCGATAAACGGCATATAAAAAAACTAGAGGTGATAGACAAAAAATTGACAAAATATTCAAGTTCAGGACGCCAATATGTTTCTATTCAATCGTCAAGGCCGTAAAAATGACATTCCCTTGGATTTTCGATTGATTTCATGAATGAGTTTCTGAAATTCCATGGCAAATCTTCATATTTTATATAAATTTTCATACAAATTTACGGAATATTATAGTCGTCCTATTTTTTTACTTTGGTTTGTTTATTTTTTCTGGATTTTTGTGTTGATAAGCTCATGATACTCAATTTGACTATAGCCCAGCTGAATTATGATCATTAGGATTAAGAATTTGGATATGATTTTATATCTGACTTTGGTCACTGGCTCTCTTGAACAAAATTTTTTTCTGTTTTTTATCAAATTAAATTAAATTATCAAATATATGTATCTTTTGAATAAATTCTCTCAAGTTCAAAACCTTTAATTCTGGTTAATTAGGGAAATTTTATTCGAATTCATTTTTTGGTGTTTCGAAAA